>NC_090203.1:27600827-28290061 GCF_033026475.1 Channa argus | reverse complement strand
CCTTTGCAAAATCATTGCCCGATGTTCATTCTGAGTCTCTTGGTAGTCATCAGTCTCTCTTCTGAGTCTCTGTTGTCCTTTTGAGTTTCAATGTAGTTTTAAGTGTCTCTTTGTTATTCGTGTTGTTGTTGGTTTAAAGCTCTTTGTAGTCATTTTGTGTGTAATTGTATGTCTTTGTGGTTGTTATAAATTGGTTTTAGAAAGTCTGGTTTCTGTCATTTTGAAACCCTATATGCATTTCTTTGTTTACTATTCCTCTGCTGCACTAACTGCAGCACGTAGCCTCACTCACCCATAGAGCACTTGAATTGTCACTATACATAGCTAAATCTGTAAATCTAAAATATAATACATAAAGATAACTGAAAGGAACCTTTACACCCACAATAACAAAATTACGAAGTAGGTCCTTCAGCTTCAATGGTATTTACAGATAAGTCAAATCAAACAGTATTTTACATGTTTCAGAAATGATTTGAAAAACATCAATAATCTGTCTTAAAAGTGCCCAGTGGAAAGTTTTAACTCTATCATAGGTTCCTGTTTTGTCTACCTCAGGGACACACACACACACACACACACACACACACACAAAAGACTCCATAGGGCTCTTGGAAAGGCTGACAAAAAGCACATAAATGTTACTGTCTCCAGTAGAGCAAAGAAACACTCGGGATCCTTTCAAGCTGTGCAAAGTCAATGAAATGGCACATAATTTCAGAAAACAGTGTCACTGTTCATATGTAAAAACAGCAATTATTCATTTTAAGAACAACAACTATTATCTACTGTACCTCTATCTATTGTGAATAAACATTTTACTTCAGCTGCATATTACTTTAAAAAGCAGTGATGTTTTTGTTTCAACCTGTCCAGGGTGTTACCTGCCTTTAACCCAATGACAGCTGGGATTGGTGCCAGCACCCCAAAACAGAAATTTCCAGCGATATTTTGATACAAAACACATGTTTGTGTTGAAATACATTGTAGTTCTCACTACTGAACAGAGAATGTGAAGTTACATCACACCATTTTAACTGTTGGGGGACTCAGGCGCCATCTTGTGATCTCCTGCATGAGGTCTATTTATCTGTAGCTCATAAGTTGGTTAGAATGAGTTACCTGCATATCTTTTGTTTGGTTTAAATAGTTCAGATGTGATTGAGATAAGAAAAGATGATGTAGAAAATGAACCCTGAGTCTTGAAAATAAACCACAATAGCAGCAACAGTATTTACTTAAAACAAGAAAGACATGAACAGTTTTCTAGTGATGCCAGGAAAGATCTGCTAATTCAAGTAGTGGTTCTATCATAGGTGAAGCAGCATCCTCTACTGAGCTACTGTGGTTAGTCATGACTGAAAGCCAAAACACACTATAACTCACCAAGCAAAAGCTAAGGTCACACCAGACAACACATATGTCCCACAACCATTATGCATGACATCAAGTTCACATTCTCCACATATGTTCTCTACATTTCTAATTTTTAAAGCTCGGACAGAAAATGTTTGTCTCCAAATAAAATTATATATTTATTCTACTAAACAGTGTTGTGAAAATAGCAAATAAAAAAGCTAAATTTCAGACAGTTATTCCACAGCAGCTTGATCATTACTCAACTAATAAGTGCTTCAAGCACCAGTCAACTGAAAGATTCATAAAACCATCACAGCCTAGAAATTGGCCTTTGCCTTTGCAAAATCATAGATTGTTGAACAGGACTATACAGGTCAGGTGGCCTGAAAACAAGAGCCTGCCTCAAGTGACTGTGCTTTACCGTATGGGTACTTTATGGAATACTGCAAGTAGGGTCAACGATGTTTTTCTGATCCTGATCATTTAATAGAGGGCATGTTGATTTCGAGACTAGAGTGGTGTTTAAAGGCTTTGCTGTTATCATATGATGAGCTCAGGTTTAAACACTTTTCATTATTGTAATAATTTTCAAGTAAATTATCTGGATGACATGGTTCTTTCACAACACATTTGTTGTTGAAAATTAGGGGCATAAAAATGTCATTTCCACGAGACAGGGTTGTGAGAGCTTTCCAAAGCTTAGAAATAGTATCTATTGGGTTCAACAATAACAAGGAAGAGTTTCATGTTTTTGAATAATTGATAATGTTTATGATTGGTTCAGTTATTTTCTAATCAGTCATCCCATTTCAGTTTTTTCACTTGACCCCAGTGTAGCTCTACAACACAGTCATACCCAGACTGAAGGGGGTGAACTTCTGAGCCTGTTGAGCTCCAATCTCAGCCACATACAGAGCCCCAGTCTTCAGGTCCAGGTCCACTAGATGGGGCTTCACATCATCAGCCAGTTGGATCACACTGACCACTCTGCATTGGCCAATTAATCCCACTGGTGGTGCATCCAGCACTGAAATCTGATTGGTGTTGAGTTGGACAACAACAAAATACTTTTTGTCTGGGGTCATGCGAACGGAGTACGGTGCATCCTCAGTGAAGCAGCTTCCCCATGTTCCCAGCCAGTCTCCAGTGATGGAGTTAAAGACCTGGATCCTTTTGTTGCCCCTATCAGCCACCCACACCCTCTGGGAGTTGTCCACAGTCACACTGTGGGGGATGTAGAACTGAGCCAGACCGTGTCCTTTCTCTCCATGCATCCACAACACCTCTAGCTCTTTAGACAGCTTGATGAGGCGGTTGTTCATTCCACCATCACCGTCCACAATATAAATTTCCCCTGAGCTGTGGACAAAGATGTCAGCTGGCTGGTCAAACTGCAGAGGGTTAACCCCAGAGCCTGGCTTCCCTGGTGTTCCCAGCACCTAACACACAAGGATATATTAAACAGCAAGCAACGGAATAAATGTCTCATTTTTTACATCACACTATAAACCTAAATGTAGCAAAGCTGTGGTATCTGATCTATCAAGTCCTCCTTTACATTAATGTTTTGTGGGTGCTACCTGAAGAAGCTTCCCAGATGCTGTGTACTGCTTGATGCAGTGGCCGTACGGGCCATTCCCCACATCTGTGATCCACACAGTAGGATTTGATGAAGCTGCGTCTGCTAAAAATATCCCATGAGGCATCTCCAAGGTGGTTGTGTTCCAGGACATGAGGTAATCTCCATATGTGGTGAACACCAGAATTTTGGGGATATTGTAACCTGGGAGCAAAGCACAGGGAAACACTGAGCTTGAGGTTTCAGTGCACATTCTGATACTAGTCGAACAATTATTGCTGAACATTTTAATTGTATGTAATGCAAACTGCAGGGCAGCTCTAACTTTGAGGATTGGCAGAGCTAAATACCTCTCTGTGCCACATACACCACACCAGAATACTGGTTGACAGCCACTGCAAACACGTCCCCAGTGAAGAGCTCTGGATTCTTAGGCCAGCTCAGGTCCAGTTTGTACAGGGGTCTGCCCAGCAGCTGGTAGTCACGTCTAAAGCTGGAGGAGCTTCTTGGCTGCTGTGTGCCAAAGGTGCCGTACAGCACCATCATGAGCAAGATCAATGTGGCCATAGTGGAAGCTATCAAACACGTATGGCCTCTTTTCTTCAACAACATTTACCAACGTTTAATATCCTGTGGTTCGGTGACGTTAGACGTTTCTGAAAGCGATGGAGAGGACACTGTCTTCACGGATGATTAAACACATAATACGATGCAATCGAATAACGATTTGTTAATTTTTAAACGCACTCAACACATTGAACGTTGAATTTGCTTCCTCTTAAGCACTAAACGAAAACAAAACAGCGCCGAGCGCTTCCGGCGAAATGTCACAATAAAATACCAAAACACACAAACCCTGTGTAATCAAGGAGCTAATGTCCTCAGACTCAGTACAAGTAAAAGTACTGATTACATGCTCCAAATTTTACAAACACTAAAAATAGAACAAAAGTAAAAAATACTATACAAAAAAAGGTTTGTAATTAATTTTGAGCCACAACAACAAAAACAACAAACAAACAAACTTAGAATCAAGTTCCTTGAGAACGTTTAATTTTTTTTTTTTTGTCATGTCCACTTAGCTCCGTAGAAGGGTTTTAATAACACATGTTCTTTATTAAATATGTAAATGATGGCAAAGGGTTTAGTAATTAATTAACCATAAGGGTCAAACATATCTGTTACCTACAGACATGTAGGACCAAAACAGCAGCAGCTGGTAATAGTGAAGCTTATTTTAACCACTATACATACTTAATGTACAGCTGGTTAATCCATAATTATACATCAGCTTATTTTAGTCTCATATTTTATTTTTCTAAGTTTTTATTTTTTTGGACAAGCCTTTTCTGTTTCCGGAAACTAAACAAAGCAAAACATACGGTCGAATGCCTGTGACGTCATCAAGTGTTGTCGCAGCTCGGGCTAGGCGACTGTGCTTCTCTGACAGCAATTTTCTTGAAATATTTTTATTTTTTATTGCAGTGCACAGGACAGAGGCACTTTTCATGTAGTAAAAACAATCACCGTATCGACTTCATGGAGGTGGTAGACAGTCCGCTCAACCTCGTAAGTTTCGGTTTTAATGTTGCAATAACAGGCTAACGTTACTGTAGCTAGGGCAAAACATAGCATAGCATAGCTAATGTAGGTTACTTGCATTAGCTTCTGGAAGCTAACTGCGCTGTTGTTTGCCCCGTTCAATTGTTGGCTGCTAACTTGGATGTGCTACCCTTGGTACGTTTTAGAGCTAATGTTAGCGTTATGTAGGTGACTGTTAAAGTTATGTTAAAAGTAAGGGACAAATGTGCCGCTAGCGTTGGTTAACTTATTTGCAAAGCTTTTTTAAAATTAGAAAACCTTGTGTTGCCAGTTTTGTTTTTTTAATATGTACGGTGATATTGTTCTGAACCTCTTCTACCAGGGACAGTGATGGCAGTATTTTCCTGAATACAAGTTATCTATGTTACCGACTTGAATTTACATTCCAGTCACGTAATTAGCATTAAAAAAATTATTATACTATATAAGTAAGGTGTTTCTTTATGAGCCTGTGCCATAGATTCTCGAGTGAGGAACTACTAGACTAATTTCATCACTTCCTCTTCTTGCCTGCCCATTGAGACATTTTGCGCTCCTTATCTATTTGAATAGCTCTAACTTACCTTTACTCAAACCTTCTCTCCTTCACATCACGTCTCTGCCTCTGTTTAAGGCTCATCAGCAGTGCAGGAAGGCAGAGCGTTTGTTAGCAACTGGAAAGTACAAAGAGGCCATTGCCTGCCATGGGAAAGCAGCAGGTAGGTTTTGTAACATAGACACTGTAACTGTCACCTCAGCTTTGCACTTCTTCTTCTTTTCCTTTCGGCTGCTCCCTTTCAGGGGTCGCCACAGCGAATCATGTGCCTCCATCTAACTCTGTCCTCTGCATCCTCTTCTCTCACACCAACTAACTTCATGTCCTCTCTCACTACATCCATAAATCTCCTCTTTGTTCTTCCTCTAGACCTCCTGCCTGGCAGCTCCAACCTCAGCATCCTTCTACCGATATATTCACAGTTTCTCCTCTGAACATGTCCAAACCACCTCAATCTGGCCTCTCTGACTTTATCTCCAAAACATCTAACATGAGCTGTCCCTCTGATATTACATGGACTACATGTCAAACAGAGTTATTTTAGATAATATCTGACAAATACTGATTCTGTCTCACTCTGGAGAAGCTACCTGTGTTTAGGGCTTTGCGGTATAACCACAATTCACATCCTGATATCACGGTTGAGCTTTTTTTCATACAATCATAAAAATGACCACATGCGAGTGCTTATTTCTTATTATAATTTGAATTATATAATAGAAAAAAATGTGATTATACATATTTTATTAATTTTCTCCTTAGATTCTTTGTGCAAATTTTAATTAACCATGCCACAAAACGTACATGATACTTTTGTCCCTCATCATAATATTATTGTACTGTACTTAGTGTAGAGACGGTGGGAGTGGGGTTAGTCTCTCTGCACACAGGCTGCAGGCCCCATGACATTTGAATGAGGGAGATTTGCATTTCCAGTTGAATTTTATTTTTATCATTTCGCATTCTTGAAGATCTGGTCATCAGTATAACATTTCTCACGCAGGAGAACCAAAAACTACAAATGTAATGGTCAAAGTTGTTATTTTAAAATTTATGATTGGTTGATTGATTTACAACATGAACATGCATTGACTACCAGGTAAATGTATTGCTAAATATTTATAATTATTTTTAAGTAATAAATATTTCAAAACACAAAGTACTTGTTTTCATTCACCTTCAATCTCCTCCCTGTTTGTGTTGCTATAATTCTGCATCTATATTGTGTGGAATTAAATGAAGCCTTGTATCTGATGACACAAAAAATAAGCAATAGAGTATAATGTGAAACAACAGATATTTCAAAGCCAAAATACTTTTTGACTTCAATGTAGTAATAAACTTCATGTTTTATAGAACTGATGGAGTTTGTGATGTTATAAGTGTAAACCATAGAGGTTTTATTGTCTGTCTGTAAAATGATGCTACTTGTGTTGTCTTGCTCTTTTTCTTTTAGATCTTTTGACAGATGCAATGAAAACAACCGAGTGCGAGCAGGTAAGTCTTGTTGTGTGTGTGTGTGTGTGTGTGTGTGTGTGTGTGTGTGTGTGTGTGTGTATGTGTCTTCTGTAACCCCATAAATGGTGCACACAGTACAACTAGTACATAATAGTTGTACTGTGCACCATTTATTCATTTATCTGGATATTGAACACAACCTCCATCTGTGGGTTTTAAGTTATGAAAAAACTGGGACATTTCACAGCAGTATGTGTTGACCAGGATGCACAATGACAACCATCATATTTCTGTCTCAGTGTTATTTTTTCACATTTTGAGATTTATGTCTGCAGGCTCATCTGTCCATGGAGCTGCAGAGGGACAGTCATCTCAAACAGCAGAAACTCATCCAAGAGCGCTGGAAGAGAGAAGTTCGTCGTGAGGCAATAAAGGCCCAAGCGGGCCCAGCCCTTCCTACCCAAACCCAGACCACCAGCCAGCTCCCACCCAACATCTCCCCAGCTGGACAGTGTGGAGGAATCGGGGAAAGAGAGTATGACACCTTACTGTACCAGCTTCAGACTCGGCAGACTGGAGGCTGCCAGCCTTCGACTCCACCTTGCCCTGGATCTAAGACCACCAAAGATGACAAAACTCGCCTTGAAGAACAGCAGACTACCATTGAGGGCCTGCGACGCCTGGTTGACCAACTGATGGACGAAAACCAGCGACTTCTGGCCGAGAATGATCGGTTGCGATTAGAAAACACCCGGCTACGTTCTGAGGCAGCTGAGGCAGCAGACTTTGTGGAGCGATCCGAGCTCTGGGTGCTTCCTCAGGCGGGTGGCACTATGGGAACAGGTAGTGGGCAGGAGAGGAAAAGTACGCGTAAGGGGAAAGAGATCGCAATTCCCCAGCTGCCACCACTGGAGATGCCAGCTCAGGAAGACCTGTGTCTGGATGACCTGCCTCCTCTGGAGCTGCCAGAGGACATCCAGAATGAACTACAGGAGCTACTAGACAGGGATAAACTGTGATAAGACAGATGTCTGCACATACACACATTTAGTCATGATGGTTCGCCTAATATGGCTTGTTTGACACCTCAAACAAGACGTGTCAAAAGAGCTCACCATGTCCTCACTTTGTGAAAAGAAGGGTGACAGTCGAAGTTGTTCTATCCTGATTGATGGAACACATGCAGTGGGACAAAGCTGTCAGTCAGACTCATACAAGTTTGGGAAGAGGTCTAATTAGGCATATGGAATAATTACAGCTCTACCAGCTATATAATCCAATCCGAGATAAAGGAGTACTTCACCCAGAAATGGTCTGTCGTGTGTGTCTGTATGGTGCACAGTGAGCTGGATGGATAATTGTTCATTCTAAATGTAATGCTTAACTTGACCCTCCAACATTTTTCTTGAGCTTTAAATTACAGCTCCCATGATCTTCCTTTTGTATTACAGCATCTCGTCCATATTTTCAGTCATTTTATAACAGCTGAGCTCTTTCCATAATGGCTGAGCAAGGAGCATGAGATGCAGTTAACAGGGTAAAAATTATTAGAATTATAGTATTTTATTGTGAAACGTGTGGATTCTTTCTTCTACACAGTGTCAGTCTCAGAACAGCAGCAGCATCATTAAAGCGTGTGATGCTAATGTTTTTAATGTCAGTGCAGTGGTAAACACCATTTTGACTTTTCAATGTGGCTGTACGTTTTGGATAAAGTGGAAAAGTGTGATTTGGGTAACAAAATTAACAAGCATGATGTCTACAATATATAGATCGGCCAGTCCGTGGCTGTTAAATTATATTGTTGGTAATTGATGTAATTTGGGTTACAAATGTCGATGTGAAATTTATTTTTTATTATTATTTTGTTATATATTTAAAAAAAATAGCAACAGAATCAAATACTTTTAGGTGACAGTTGTTTTTGTTCTGTCCTATCATTGTCTTTAGTTTAAACTGTCTTTTAACAATAGTTTTGAATGTTCTCCCAGAATTTTGGTGGTAACTGTGTGATCATGGGTGTTTAGTAGAATAATTAAGTGTCAGAACACTTGTTATACTGCAGCAACGTCATTTATGGTCACTGTGTTGTGATGCGGCATTACATGCTCCCAGTATCCTCAGTTTTCATGGAGAAGTATGAAATGAGGCAGTACCTTCATACTCGCTGTATGTTACACGGACATGCAACATCCACACTCTTCCAACTTGCATGAATTTTGATTAGATGTTACATTTGTGGATGAACTGCTCCTTTAAAGGCACCATCAGAAGTGCTAAGCACTAATTCAAACACACGGTGACCCAAAGTTGCTGTTGTTGAGAAACTCCATTGCTGCATTATAATCTAAATTAAAAACACTTGAATGATTACTTGTGTGTAAATATTTCTTATGAGCGTGTCTTTAACACGATGTGGCTGCCAGTAAGAGAATCAGCTCTAGTTCAGATTTACTTGCAGATGGGTGGTTTTATGCAACAACAGCAATATACACACATTTGTTCACGCACAAATTAAATCCTGACCTTAATGGCCGAAGCACAGAAGGAACCTTGCAAACACCTACAGTCCCCTCCAAAACAAGATGGCTATGAGGCAAAAGTTTTGAATTGCTTCTTCTTCTTTTTTTTCTTTTTGGTATTGAACAACATAGAACATAGAACCTTTTGTATCAGAAAACTATATGAAGTAAACTAAATTACTGTAAAAGTTAGTTTTAATGTACAACCCCAAGAAACTGGGAAGATGTGTAAAACAAATATGCAATGATTTACAAATCTCATCAACCTATATTTTATTCACAAGAAGAAGAACCTTTATTGTCATGGAGCACATACGTCTGACAATTACATTCTTTATCTGCATTTAATTTGATTTGATCACACTGACTTCTGTATCCCATCCTGCTACTTTACCCATTGAGCTACCAGGCAGCCAATAGAGCTTAACCAACATATCAGATGTTGAAACTGAGAAGTTTTACTATTTTGTGGAACGTATAAGGTCATTTTGAAATTGATGACAGCAACACATCTCTAAAAAAAAGTTAGTAGAGGGTGATGTGGAGCATCCCTTCTTTTTTTAACAACTATCTAATTCCCTGTGAGTGAGTAAACCATTTGCTGAAGTTTTAGGAGAGGAATGTTGTCTTATACAGCAGCACAGTCCTGGGCTTTTGCTGCTTAATTTTCTTTCTTTTATGATACACCAAATGTTTACTACGGGTGAAAGGTCTGGACTGTAGGGAGGTCATTTTAGCACCCAGACTCTCGTCCTGCGAAGCCCTGCTGTAGTGATGGATGCAGTACGCGGTTCACTATTGTCTTGCTGAAATATCGAAGGCCTTTCCTGAAAGCCACAGCTGAATATGAATATGTTGCTCTAAAACTACCTCTATGCACTAATGCGCCGACATACCATCAGAGATGCAGGCGTTTGAACTGTGTGCTGTTACAAGCCGGATGGTCCCGCTCTTCTTCAGTCCACAGGACATGGCATCCATGGTTTCCAAAAAGATTTTAAAATTTTGATTCATCTGACCACAGAACAGTTTCCCATTTTCCAGAGAACTTTTCTGGATTGTGTTCACATATGGCTTCTTCTTTGCATGATACAGCTTTAACGTACATTTATTGTTGTTGAAAGACAGTGATTTCTGGACTTGTTCATGCAGTGATGTCCAGTAGAGAATTGCGTCTGTTTTTAATGCAGTGCTGCCTGAGGGCCCAAAGATCACATGCATCAAGTTTTGAACCTCACAGAGATTCCTCCTGGTTCTCTAAATCTTTTGATGATATTATATAATGTAGATGGTGGGATCTTCAAAGTCTATGCAAATTTTACGTAGCAATTTTTCTGAAATTGTTCCACAATTTTTACACATGGTGTCACAAATTGGGGAACACAGTCATGTTACTAACCTGATGCCAGTTAACTTAATTAAGTTGTCAAATGCTCCTCCATTTTTAATGTATTTTTTTTGGGTGGCAATTACTTTTTCAGCCTTTTGTAGCCCGTTCCAACTTTTCTGAGATGTTGCTTGCATCAAATTCAAAATGAGCTAATATTTTCCATGAAATGTTAAAATGTCTCAGTTTCAACATCTGATATCTTGTTTACGTTCTATTGAGAATAAAATATGGGTTGATGAAATTTGCAAATCCTTGCATTCTGTTTTTATTTTCATTTCACATCTTCCCTATTTTTTTTGGAAATGGGGTTATAAATGAAAATGAATATTTGCTAACTACATCGATCCTGTGAATTCTTGACCTCACAGAATTGTTGGTATCTTGTAATATTTCTTTTTGAGCTTTGGTGCAGCCTTTTCCTAGTTGAGATTGACATGTCAAATTTCAATGCTATTCAACTTTATTAATATAGCACCAATTCACAGCAAAGTCATCTCAAGGCACTTTACATAATAAAGTAAAGACTATAAAGATATATAGAGAAAACCTAGACTTAAAACTATAGAGAGGGTTTCTGCTTCCCGAATCTGAACTGGGAGCTGGTTTCAGAGGAGAGGAGCTTGATAGCCAAAGGCCATGCGACCACTGAAAAAGGTCAAAGTGGTCTGTTGGTATGATATGGTACTATGAGGCCTTTTAGATGTGATAGAGCTTCATATTTAAGAAGCAGGGTTTTAAATTCTAGATTCATTTTAGATCTGGTCTAAAACCTTTAACTTCTTCCCCTGATGAAGTCCTTTGTTAATTTGACGGTTTGTTTTGGATTATTGTCTTGCTGTCTGTTAAAGTTCCTCCCAAGAAACAGCAAGAAACCTTTGTCAGTGTTTCAGTGTTTTTCATCACTTACAATTTGGGTAAAGTGATTAAAAAGGTGCCATTTTCTTTATTGTTTACTGGATCTAGATGTAAATGCCAGTTAATTAAAGCTTAAGATTTCACATCCATATTTTTATCTCAATCAATGTACAGCAAAACCAAATCATTTGGAGGGCACTATTGCGGTTGTTGAGTTTTTGTGTTCTAAGAAGGTTTTGCATGTGCTCTATTGTTTCCTAAAAAATTATTTACATATTTTCCAAAAGATTAACAGCTCCTTAATGAAAATCATATAACGTAATATAACTAGTAATATATAACTAGTTATATATGTAATATAACTAATTCTTAAATATTCCACTTTTCACATTATATATTCATTATATAGGCATCACATGTGTTTTCTTACTGAAAACAATAATAATGTAGAACTGGCTGCAAAAGGGACAATTATTCTGCATTCACAACCTATGCAAAATATAAGATTCACATTTTTATAGTAAAATATTCAAAAAGGTTTTACCTTAGTTTTCAGATGTTATAGAGTGCTGTGTCAAAATGTTCTTTTAAAATCAAGCGATAGTAAATGATTTTTATTAAATTTCATATATGATTGCATTTCTTAAAACCTCTAGCACAATGTTTGTTTTGTCATGACCATAATGTGTAATGTGTTATGTTAACATCACACTGTCATTTTATGTTAACTATACTGTAAGACATCAAATGAGCGGCTGCTGGATTCGTCAATTTAAATCAGTGTAAAACTATCATTCCTCTAGGACATGGATGTAGAATCACCATGAAAACACACAAACCGGACACAGCGAAGGAGTAACTTGTCATTTGTAATGTACGGCTGGATGCACAATGAAAGCCTCACCTGCCGGCCGGCTGACTGGCGTTGATCACCAGAGCTGAAACTCCGCTGAATTCTGTGCCCTCTCTACAAACCCAAAGTCACTTCTCTGGATCTTTAAATGGATAGAAGCAGTGAGTTTTTACTTTGTGTGAACCACACCGATGAACATTTGGACTCCTTTCCTGTGGTAACACATGCCCACATCTGTGTGTGTGACTTTGTCAGAACAAATATCTGTTGCAGGCCTCACATAGCCTGCTGGAACCAAGCTGAGCTAAGGCCGAGATCATGGTATGACTGTGGCCTAACTATAGCTGATAACCATGGTTGTCTGGTGGTTCTGCTTGGTAGCAGACCTGAGCAGGGCTAAGCTCTTTACACCCCAGCACTACAACATATGTCAGGCTAGAAACAAAACAATGTGCACTGCGTGGTAACATACCACGTGGTAAATCGATTGCTTTGTGGCAGTGAGTGAAACTGAGACAAACGGCTGCCTGATACTTAAGTTATATGTTATATGTGAACCGAGCAGTAAATGACGAGCTGCAAAGTCAACTCCACAAACAAGAACCTTTTAGCCGTGTTTTTTGTCGAAGGTCTGGCCTGGCGCCCCACGATGATCTCCATCCCTGTTACAATTAGCATGAACGCATTGAAACCATGAGCTGAGATGGTTTCAGAACGTCACTCAGTGGAAGGATCTGACACTCTCTTCACATGAAGACTTTGTTGGTGTGTTTTTCGGATGTATTGATAAGTGATCTGAGGTAACCTCTGTGTTCTTTACCATGTGTAATGTTGTGTCAAAGGGTTTGAAATGCCAGTTTAGGTAGCCACTGTATCTATTGTAACTATTGTTAGCTGTGTTTAGACTCATAGTTAATGTTTCATGCTAGTATTCATTGACATCTTAAACAGGAATAAAACATTTGATGGCCCTATATTAGAGGAACTCTGTATTTCCCTTAAATATTTTACTGTTGTCTCTAAGACTTGGTCTGGTTATACATTTTGTTTAATCCATTTTGGGGCCACCAAAGAAAAAAACAAGCTTTTGTTTCATAAAATCTTAAAGAAAATATATCTTTATTTAACCTCCCTTTAAGGAAATAAAGAAGCTGTATGAAAAAACATCTATAGCCAGATGAAAAAGATTGAAATTCAAAAGTACCACCTGGAGCTGGGAACTCATCACCAGTCCCCAATGAGCAATATTAAGGAAAACTGAAATGATAGAAATGATAGTAATATTCAGAGCATCACTTTGTGACTGCAGTGCTACAAATGTGAACTTTAATACAAAGCTGATCAATGTAGTTGTCCCAGAAGCTTTGTCAACGACGTGGCCACACGCCTCTTAAACAGGCTGGTGCAATCAAAGATCAGAGATCATTAGCCATGTGCACATGGTGATGTAGTCAATACTGGTTAATGCAACACTTAGAAATAGTGTCTGAAACTGAAGGGGACAGAGTACTGCAGACTCAATGGGTTCTGAATGGCCCAAACAGGCTCACAGTTCTATAAAGTCAGGAAGCCATTGTTAGTAGGTGACATGCTACTTAAAGCCAAACCAATCTAATCTTTGCTACACTAAGAAATGAGCTGCACCAGCTACACCAGTGTTATTTGGGTGTTGGCAAAACTAAACAAAAAGCCAGTGAATACCAGAAGGAGCCTAGGGTCCCTGTGATCACCCAACAATGCGGGAGAACGTCGCTTCAGAACGGTTTCTTTTGCAATAACAGGAAAACCTGCTGGTGTCGGACTAGTTTTCAATTTCCCCAGAAATTGATCTACTCCCATGAACCACAGCCACAGGGTTGGTGAACTACCAGATACCACAAACCACAAACAACAGATAAAGGTTTGCTGGTCTGGACTTTGTTTACATTGCAAGGCAGTATGAGTTCAACCATGTGACAGGAAGTCCTCATTTTCCTCAGGCCTTAGTTTTTGTTTCGTCATTATCCACAGATATTAATGGAACCATCAAGAAAAAGGACATTTTCCCGTCTGGAATCATTTGGATCTTATAACACCAAATACGGGTAATGTTTTCTTTTCCTGTTTCCACTTTTGCTCAGCTTTCATTTGAGTTAATTATGTTCAAACTGCTTTCTGAAGGACTCATTTAATTTTTTTTTCACATAAATTAACTTTTTTCATTTTATTTGCTGGTAAAATGTCAGCTCTGCTCCAAAGACCTGTCTTACATAAACAGGGGCACTTCATTACTGCAACTCTACAAACTTGCATTAAAATCTTTATGTAATCCTTCCTTAGTTTTTACCAAAGCAGGAGAACTTGTCTCAAAGAGACAAAATTGCCTTTGCCCCAAAATGCTACAAAATGTTCTCTTGCTGCGATACAGCAACACAGTTTCAACACTGTGTCAGCACATTAAGGGAACTGTGCCATACACTCCACGAGGTATCACCTTGGTATGGATATTATATTTTTGATTTGATTTTTTTGTCCATCCCGTGAGTTTTTTTTATGCCGGATGCCCTTTCTGACAGAACAATCCCCAATTCCTACCAGGCTTGGACCAGCACTACACAGCTGGGGATGGGAATGGGCTGTCAGGGGTTCAGTATCTTGCCCAGACACACCTCGACATATAGCCGGGACTGGGGATCAAACCACTGACTCCGTGGACTGACTCCCCCATCACCTTGGTTTGGATATGTCCACTTAAAAACCTAAATGCTAGAACTACATAGATCCACAACTGACACCAAGTAATTAGTTTGGAGAATTCCAACAGCAGAATGCTGTTCTTACACTTTGTGTTTGGGTAGTTTGCTTACTCAGCAAAGTCTGGCAGCCAACACCAGTTCTGAGACCCACTTATGATCCAAGTGTGTGTGGATTCCTGCTTCACTGCAACCAACAGAGAGAAATGTTCTTCTACTTTAGCCTTTGTGTACTGTATATACAAGAAGTTATCCCCAGACCCCACACAAACGTATATTGTATCAATTTAGCAATTTCAGCAAAGCAGTAGACATAAAACACACCTGCCTTGTTCCCCTTACTGTCATCAAGCAGCTTTTATTTCATTGCATTTACAATCCACACACCAGACATGTTATCTACACAAATCAAACCACCCAGACATGCAGCTCCGGGTAAACCTTTGGTATCATTAGTAGGTAATAAGCATTAAAAACACCCCATGACATGAGCAATTTGGGTCTGTTGTTGCAACTCAGTAAAGATCCAACAGGTCTCTTGGCTTAACTTTCCATTTGTCTTAACGGAACTGGCAAAGTCTTCCAGAAAACAATTAAGACTTGTTCCCCTTCTAATACTATAATTTTCTATTGGGTCAAAGATTCGCTTGGAAAGCAAGAACATACAGAGGTACAGATCAGTCACAAAGAAAAGACAAATCCAAAAAATACTACTACAAACACGTGGTTCTGAGCATGCAGTCAGCACAGTAAACACCACTGCAGCAGCCTGGTCTTGGTTTGACATTTTACCGTCTGCATGTTTTTCCTTGAACTTGTCTCCAGTCTGTAGCAATGCTGTTCCTTGCAAGAACACAAGCAAGTCAGTAGATGTGGTCCTGCTGCGGGACAGATGAGGTGCTCAATCACAAGCATAGTAAAGTTATCGACAGAAACTGTTTGTGCCAGAGAATCAATGGATGCACATGTATTGCAGAAGGAACCTCCTTTCAGCATGTCAGCAGTTAGTACTGCAGGACAAAAACAACCCAAATATTAAAATGATATTAGTATTTACATCGATCATCAAGCACAGCTTCTTCTGCAGCAAAAGACCTTATAAAATGAGATGACAAGCAAGTACAGCATAGATTTAAAAAACAAAACATTTGGGAGGGGGTTTATATGCACAAACAGGTGGTCACAATAAAAATACTCCTTTTGATCCTTACAACCCACAGTCATATAATAATACATGAATAATGTAGAAAACTCATAATGGAAACTTAGTTTGGTTCTTGGTTTGGTTTGGTGCTGGTGTTCACTTCTTATGGTGTCCCTCTATAGGGAACCATGTTCATTTGCTGGTGGTGTGAAGCTTGAGTGACTCTTAGAGACTCAGGTCCACTGGTACATGATAGGTGAGAGGTGTCAGGTGTCATTACCTGTCATTCCCTGACAGGGAATGCAAGCGTCACCTAAACATGTCCAGCTGGTTCAAAATATTCTCAAAACAGTTCACATACAGACGTTAATGGAGTGTAAGTTTAGTGTCAGATCTTCCTAAAAACAAGCTTCTGTTTGCAAAAATATAAGAAAGAAGCAGCAGAAGCAAAACTGCTACCACATTTAAAAAGGAACTCTTCATAAAAAGACGCTGAAACTGAATTATTTATTTTTGCTCTGAAGGCCAGTAACTCTAAGTCATTAATCAAAAAGACTTTCAGTTGTCCGGTTGTTAAAATACCTGTGGCTTATTATTATGGGGTTAATGTGTCAATGTGTCTTTAAAGCTGATTAAATACAGCATTCAGTTTACATTTTCCTCACCAACTGTGTCGGTCTGCTACAGAGCAGGTCGCTGCGTTGCTGCAGGGCTGAGACAGTGACATAGTCGCTCATTAAAGCCAAATAACCAGCTGAAAGATGCTGAAAAACTCTGTAGAGTTCTGCGACACTGTAACGTCACATTAACCAACTTGTCAGATTTTGTATTTGCTGTCCCCTAGTGATAAAAAAAAACTAATAATAATAGCTTAAAGCTACTAGTGCAGCTTTAATAAAAGGATTGTGAAGTATTAAAAACATTTTAAGAAAAAAAAAAAACTTTCAGCACTTGTACAATGTAAATACATAGTGGAATCATTTGAAATTGTTTTCTCCAGATGCTGTGCAGCTCTTTTTAAAAACATTAGTGGTCCAAAATTCTCCCTGATGAATCAAAGAGCTAAACAGACAAATCAAGCGTCACTGGGGAGGACAAACAGTCAAAAAACCAACAACATTGGTCCTAATCAGAGAACCCAAAATGTATTACTGTCTTCTTCTAGTTTCAGGTTCAGACCTCATTGTAGAAAATAACTTATTAGAGGTTGGTACCACACAAATTAAAAGATACAGCTAAAATCTGAAAGGCTAACATCACTAAACACTACTATTCTAAAAAAAACAAAAAGCACAAAGAAAAAGACACACAAGCAGAAAACAATAGGTATGTCCTCAACTAAAAGACGATCATCAGAGTTCTCTGAGAGTCCCAGAGTCTCAGGGTTTGGGCAGATTAGGCAATAAATATGTCAGCAAAAAGTTTGTCGTTTAAGAGCTGTTATGCGGAGTGAAAAGTCGCCGGACTGACAATACGCTCCACTAATCAGCAGAGCACTCAGTGTGTGAGTGCGCATGTGTCAGCAGTAGTCTTTTCACATTCCGTAGTTAACGGAGCTCAGCGTTGGTCTTTTCTTGCCTTTAATCTTCAGGGATCCATAGCGAGCCTAGTGACAAAACAGTGAACACAATGTTCTCAAAAAGTGTTTCTGCGCCTGCTTTAATTTAGTACAGAATGATTTTAAAATAAACGTCACAGTATCTGTGCACCAGTCTTTTTCTTTGATCCCTGTTGTATTGTCTTCTCAGTTCCTGTTGTAAACCTGAATAATTACAGATGCTCACAGTACGGAACAGAACACTCACATCTTTGCGGACTTTGGATCGGGAAATCTTGACGCTCTGAGATCGTCTCAGTCCTTTCTGTGTGACAGCCTCATCTTCAGAGAAGGTTGGCTCAGCATCTTCATCTGACCTGTCGTCCTGGTCATAATAGTACTCTGTAAAACACACACACACATAAACAGCAGTGTTTCCTGATAATAGACATATTTTAGAAACCATGTCTGGTTGTTTAGATGAGATTCTTTTCACTGTCAAGTTACCAAAACATAATACTGAAAAGTTGTGTGGTGTAGCTGTAGATCCATTAACGAGGGATTTAAGTAGAAGTGTCACAAAGGTTGCAGTTTATAAGCTTCAAATATGTTCAAAGATATTCAGTAACAGTAATGCAGACCCAAAAACAGTAAACCTCAAATTTAGTAAAAGTGGATTAGTGCTGTCTAAAAACAATCTGCGGCTGCTAAAATAATCAATCTATTAATTAGCTCATGGTTTAAGGCAGGCAGAGCAAATTGTGTCCACACCACAGGAGAGTTGATAACAAAGAATGTTGGGTATAACTTCAGCATCTGGCCATAAAAACATCTGCACAGTAATAGGCTGTTGATCAACAAGCAAGATAGACGTTGAGGGGAAAAGGGGTCAGGAAATTCCTCTTAAATACAAATGAAGAAAATAACACAGGATAGTACTGAACATTCAGTGCAATGCAGAGACAATACAAAACACGACAGCTTGCTGTGTTGAGGTTGTATGAGAATACAGTGTGAATATGGGAGACAGCTGGTCCAGCAGAGGTCAGCAGATGCTCACCAAACACCTGCTGCTGCAGGGGTCTCTTCTCACTGAAACACAGCAGTCATACACAGGTTGTTTGGTTCGCTCCGCAGCCACAATTGGAAATGCTGTGGTCGGATTCAGCCCGGCACCAGGTGGATTTAATGTTGTGGCTGATCAGTGTATATAGGTGGTTTTTAAACACAGGGTGAATTTGAAAAACTGCATGTTCTCTATTTGTTCTGGTTCTAGCTGCTGCTGTTGTCACATCTGGAGTCTATAAGAGAGCACCTCCCCCTCTCCACCTTCTCCAGCCCACAGGAAAGAGGGGGGGAGAATGAGAAAGAGGCCAGCATCACATGAGAAAGAAAATCATGAGATTCACGATTATGCCAGAAGTTGGTGTGACAGAGGAAGACGCAGAGGAGTAAAATGGAAACGAATGACCCACTGTGGCTACCCCTAAAAGGAGGGGCCGAAGAATATGATTCCAAATAACCTTCATTACATCTTAAATTGCAGAAGGTACGGTGGAGCTGATAATCTACAGTTGCAAAAGGTAACTAGTAATTAAAGCTATAAAATAAATGTAGTGGTATAAAAGTAACACAAAATTAGTACAAGCATGAGAACATATTGCTTGTTCAGTATCAGTACAGCCTTGGTCAGTGTGGTGAAGGCTCCTAACTTCACATTTCAAATGGATCATTGGTACAGAATGGGTTTTATTTGTAAAATCAATATTTGAAACAATTGTTGATTCGTCTTTTTTTATGTATTTGTAATTGCAGTTTAATCCACATTTAGTGCTCTAGTATTGGTGTGATGGGGTGAAATATGGGAAATATGGCACTAATAATACGTGTATAGGCAACAGTAGAGCTTTATGGCACCGAGAGATCAGGCTCTTCACATGAATCACTTCACACTAAGTTAAATATAGAATATTCACCCTTTCTGTCACAGTGCTTTGAACAAACAACCATAGGTAGACACTGCTGATGCCTAAGAACACAGGACCTCCAATACTGGCCAGCAGAGGGTGTGTAAACCCATGTGAAAACCTTCCACAGCAGTGAAAAATCAGATGAAAGAGAGCATTTGGAGGGTGAAACCATCTTCTTCCCTTCATCTCTGTTTCTCTGATTATATACTGAGCTGAATACATAACACCCTCTCTCCCTTCTCACTATGCTAATATTGTCTGCTTCTGTTCTTTCCCTTAATTCATCCTTTACATCTCCATTCTCTTCCTATACACTCTATACTTTCACTCCCTCTCTGTGCCTGAATGACTGGGTGTGTGTGTGTGTGTGTGTGTGTGGGAGAGTGAGTGAGTGACTGACACACACCAAAGCAACTGAGAGAAAATGCGTTTGACATTCCACCGGCATCCCCCTCCCTCTCTCTCTCTCTCTCTCTCTCTCTCATTCGCGTACACACACACACACACACACACACACACACACACACACACACACACACACACACACACACACACACACACACACACACACACACACACACACACACACACACACACACACACACACACACACACAGCTGCAGAGTGCTGTCATTTAAATGTCAGTCAAGCTGCAGGTCCTTCCCTCTTGATGGAAGGAAGGAAATAAAGACAAAACATGAAAAACCAACCTAAAATGATCACCTTAGCTGCATATCCACCATTAGGAAAGATATTTAGGGGGTTTTATACTGACATTCTGAGGCTAGGAGGAGGGGGCCTAGTGACTCAGTGGTACAGCATTAGGTTGGGATGCAGAAGGGCCAAAGACCAAAAGCCACCTAGGTGCCGGTCTTGAACTCGGATAGAAATGGGAGGTTTGCAGCAGGCAGAGCATCCTGCGTAAAAACTCAGGCCGAATCAAGGTGCAGAACATGCTCCACTGTGGCCTGAAGAGACAAGCCAAAAGCCATTGATCCTTGACTTCTGAGGCGAGTAGGGTTCTGGCTAAAATGTGGAATCTGCAACATATTTCCAAACCAAGGACATTTTCCTGAGTCTCTTCACACTGTAGTACGGTCTGTACGGCATCATTAGTGCACTTCTTCTCTTCATCAATGACATTTATAAATTCATTCATTCAGCAGGAACACACATTCCAGCTGAGCATATAACAGCAAACTATTTTCAGGTTTTCCTCACACAGTCTGTTAAGTATGTTAATACAGCTGGTTGAAAAAGTTTGCATCCCTTTATTTTAGAATGTCAAAAAGAGTAAAACAAATCTTTTTTTTTTTTTTAATCAACATAACAATTAATGGACATTTTACTAGGAAAAAGGTACTTTTATCAAAAATCCCATTACAATGAAAGGAGGGATGCAAACTTATACCTAAACCTAAAAAACTCTTAACAAGAACAAATACATCTTGTGCTTGTACTCTTTTTGACATTTCATTAATAATATATAGAAACGTCAACGATCGTGACTATAAAAGCCATGTTTATGCTTTGGTGTTTGACAGAAGAAAGATATTTTTGACACAGGGTAGAACAATGTTCCTTCTTTCAATTACATATTGGTGAATCAGTCACTTGAATATCAAGTATCAAGATGAAATCAATAAGTAAAGAAACTCTCACTAGGATATTCAATAATAATTATTTAGTTTTTTTGCATTCTTTTTCTGTTTTTCTTTGAGTGTGTGTGCACATGAGTGTGAGTGTGAGTGTGAGTGTGTGTGTGTGTGTGTGTGTGTCTGTGTGGGGGGGGGTACCTGCACCATCTGCAGCATCAGTGCTCTGCGCTCTCCTCATGGCAGGGTTGGCAGAGCGGGAACTGTACTCATATAGTGGGTTTCCTCTGTCGTCCTGCTGATGTATCTGTGTGAGGTCATGCATACTCAGACTCCTCAGTTTCTCTGTGATGGCACCTTGACCCTGTCACACATACACACACACATCATATTACAAAAGCAAACCACTACCAAACTACAGACAGTAGGACATATTAAGTGAATGAATATAAACATAGTGTTGAACACAACTTCAGAATATTTCAAGATAAATCTAGATTATGAAGAGATGAGTGTTTCCGACTGAAGTTCTGCTGGTTGGAGCCAGTATTAGTTGAAATTTGAGTTTATTAAAGGAATAAGTGCAAACAGGGCTGAAAGCACTGCACTTGTCCAACTTGCCCAGAAGGTTTGTTTCAAAGCGCAGCATTTTTATTAAAACTGCAGCAAAAACTGTTAGAAACATCTGAACACGATCGTTAGTGAGTCAGTTGTATATGGCATATAGCTACTCGTAGGCTTCTGCTACCTACAAAGTGTGTTGCTGTGGTGACACAAATGGACACACTTTTCCTCACTTCAAAGCGATAGTGGCGATAGTGCCATAAGGTGGTTTTGCACATGCTCGCATAGATGCAAAAACATCTCTAAAACTTGCCTGTGAAATTAAACTGAACTGGAACAATCTTTCGACCATCAAACATGCAACAGTAAAAGTCTATATACAAAATGTTGTTCAAACATTTATCAGAACAAGATTTTGCCACCAGACTGGTGTCGTAAAAGTAAAACCAATTCATTGTTTCTGATGCACACTAAACACATCTGGGATTAGGATAAAAAAAATATGTGACAAAGGTTCAGAATTTATCCATCATTACTTAGAATAGAAGCATAGAATAAAACCCTCTTTGTATCCAATCGGATCATTCCACTGATCCAGAAGTATTGGAATGGGCAAACCGATATTTAATTGAGTAAAAAACATTTTTTATTTGGCTGTATTTTCCTTTTATGAAACAACTATTGACTAATTGAAATCACCAAACCGCTGCAACTATCATGAGTTATATCATCAATAAAGATCAGTGAGGCTGTTCCAGAGGCACCAATGCAGCCAAACACACATAAGCTTGGTTTGTCTAGATCATGAGCAGATTCTTTCTTCCTCCAAACTTTGGTAGAAGTTAATCTTCATATCATCAGTCAATAAAATGAATCTCTGTACTTTTTTGTTAAGTTCAATCTAACTTTCTGCCTCTAAATTTCTGCTTATGAAGTTGTCTTCAGAGGGTGGATACTGATACCTCTGTGGTTGTTGGTGCAATCACTGACTGCTTCTTCAGAACTCTGACTACGTTTCTGTCATTAGCTGTTGCTGGTTTGCTTTGCTGACCTGTTACAACAGCTGTTTCTTTCTTTTTTAGGACAGTCCAAGCTGTTGTATTGGCCAATTGTATAAGTGTTTTTGTTTTTAAATAAAAAAAAGTTTCCTTTTCTTCTATAAACAAATTCCTATAAACCTTTTAACAACAAATGATAAATGCCATGTAAATATTATCAAACAAGGGCTGAAATTCTGAACTTTCATCTCATTCACCTTTTGATCTTAAATCCAAATGTATTATTTGTACAGCTAAAAACAAACTGGCCTTGTCATTCAGACACTGTTGGAGGGGACAGCACACTACCTTTCAGCTTTTAAAGAGTTGTGTCACTGGGCTTTAAATGTTTGTATTAAGCTTGTATATTTAGGTCAAGTCATCTGGAAGAGACCAAGTCCCCAATGAGCTCCACTCGCCAACAGTACACTTTCCAAAACCAACAATCTGAATCTTTTCCCGCTGGGATGTCGAAATGTCTGTCTATTTCCTTTACTGACCTCACCAGTGGTCATAACATTGGTAATGCAAATAAATAACCCTCAATCAAAACTCAGCCTGTTTTTCTGCTACAGCTAACAGAGTTGAGTAAGAATTTGGAGTGAGTGTGAAATAGAGAATGTATTGTACAGAGAAATGTATTTCGGTAGAGAGACAAACAAGTTAACTTCCAATGGCTATACTCAAATTTGAATAAGGGATTTTCACAGGATTTGTAGTGTTAAAGATGTTATAAATTGTAACCAATCAATAATCACCATCCGATCAGACAATCTGATGTTACATCAGTTATGCAGTTTTTAAAAGAAATGGCCCAGCAATCTATAGTATATGATTCATGCAGCATACAGCAGACATGGATGGAAATGACTAATATGATAATATCATAATAATGTCTAATATACTGTACAATGCAAAAAGATGCTAGAGATGTTGCTGACAAGACAACAACATTCTACGGTGGAATAAATGATGGTATGAAATGGCAGTGAAACTATTTATTCATGCTGCTTACACTGACTGGTTTTTACCTCCCAGCGCAGCCTGCTGAAGCACAGAAACCCTGAAGAAATAAGGATGTCAGTGCAGAGAGAGAAAAGAGAAAGTCACAAGAGGGTTAGTGACAAAGCAAACACACCTAAAACTACAGCCTTAACTCCAGTGAGTCTCTAAAGCCTCTTTCACATATGAACTCCAAATAAGGACCAGAGAAATCAGGTCCGGATATTGTCCAAAGTCGTGTTTCACATATGTAGAAGATAGCAAGACTTTCTCTGAGGCAGAAGCTTTCCCACTAGGTACTCTGCTCAATACCAGCGAGGGCTCAGTACACACAGGATAGAATAGAAATAAAAGAGAAACGGTGCATCTAATAAATAAAATTATAAACAAAATAAAGATGGCACGGAAGTCACCTGATAGAAATATCAGCAACACACACACACTCGCTCACACTAAATCCTCCCAACAATTCAGCTTCATCCACGCGCAGGTGAATGTACAGAAAACAAACTTTGTTCACACATACATTGCCTTCAGGATTCCAGTGCATGTGTGAACGGCCTTTAAGAATGGCTGAGAGGGAGCCAGTACTGGGGTTGAATAGCTAATTCTTTTTAAATTAATATTGCAATATACCAGATATTTTCAATAAACAAAAGCTGCTTTACATTTTTTTTAAACACCACATTAATTAAAGAAGTCTTTGCACAAGGGGGCAATGTGTTGACGTAATCGATCACAAAATCATGAAAATAACATGAAAATATAAAATATTTTTCTCAAATCACAGGATTTAAATTGTTCAAAACACCACTAAGTGAATAATAAGAAAGTAAACTTGTGGAGTAGCTTCTTGCCACTTAACGCGGCCAGAGAACGTCAGTGCTCGTTCTGCTACCGGAAGAAAAATGCTCCGCAAATTAACAATCTATAGGAATAAATCATCAGAACACTTACAAGAAAAGCAGTACGAAAAGCACAAGTAAGTGCAGAAAAGCGATCATTTCAGTTGTGCCCACAATTCCCCTCGAATTTCCACAATTCCAGCTGGTATAACTATTAGTTAAGCTCCTGATTCCAGCTCTGCAGTTATAGGTCCAGAAACTGGTTAAAATTGGAAGTGGAAATTTGTTTTTTTTTTTAAAGCAAAGCACGTTAGCATTTGATTGCTGCACTCTAAAATAGAACTGAATAGACTAAAGATTAAGTTAGAATTGTGATTACAAAATGATCTAGAGATCTGCTGATAATATGAATATGAATTTAAGTAAACGTAACTGTTTACTGTATTTAATCATCAGTAAATGTCAATCCGAAGGTTTAAAAAATTCCCTGCAGTGCATACGGTCATGTGTTTGTTTAAAGAGAAAATGATTGAATAAAATATCAAAATAGAAAATTAGATTAATCGAAAAAATAATCTATAGATTAATCGAGAAAAAAATAAATATTTAGGTGCAGCTCTGTCTTGCACAGGCTTCACGTGCAGAGAACTGCCCTCCTCCACCTGCAGAGGAAGTGTTTAAAAGTGGTTGAAGAAGGTTTAAGACACAAATGGTGCTGCTGTCCTATGTAAAAATGGCCTGGGCAGAAGCAAATCCAAGGTCAAAAAGAAGACACTGGTGTCAAAGCAAAACATCAAAGTCACATTGTTCATTGGATATATTTGAGTTGTAAATGAGAGGATGTGCGGCAGGAGAATACACTCAAGGTAACACCACAAATGTGCTGCAATATCCTGATGGACAATGTGATAACATCCCATCTCTTTTTGTGTGCGTTTTTTTATATCAACATTTTATGCTACTAAATATCATTTGATGGTGACTTTCTGCAGCAGAGCCTCTGAAAGTATTGAGGTTAGTGTTTGGAGGCCAGTTCTCCGCCCTCTTTATCTCTTAGCTTGGACATTCTTGACTGTTGACTTTTTAAGTTCTGCTTCTCTTTGCAGTCACTATGCGTTTTTTATGGCTTTTTTCTGTGCCAATTAAAACCAACCACAACGTGCCCTCAACCCACGACGACAATGGGATTTGTCACTGCTAGAACAAAGGTACGAACAAATATGTGGTTTGAAAACACATCATGGCTCTGATGTTGATTTTTCTTAGGCCCTTTCTTAAGATCAAATTTTAATTCTTAGGAAGATATTGGTGAATGTGAAGTCTTCCTACAACCCTGTTCCGGAAAAGTTAGGACACTGTGTAAAAAGTAAACACCAAGTGGGTAAGAAGTAGTGTAAAGCACTATGTAAGTGCAGATGATTTACGATTTAATGTGGGGCACTGCTGTTCCAATGATTTTGCAAGGGTTTTAGCAAACCAATGCAACAGAATGGACCATGGTATTAACTCCAGTAGCTCACTCACAAGTACCTATAAGCTATAAGCAGTCTGTGGTGAGAGTGACTGAGTGGTATGAAGATGGTAAACTTAAGCTGTGTTTACAGTTTGAGTATCTGTAGTCAGAGCCAGCACAGACTACACATGCTACAGTACATGTTTGTCAGCTATCGTCTTTGCTGTGTGCCACTTGTGAGCCCAGGTAAAACGCAATCTGAGCCGATGCCGGCGGCTTGGTGTGTCCCAGCTCATAGCCAGACTGGGTTTTAAGCATAAGAAAACTTATAGTTAACACTCGAGCGAGCAGATCAACAACAGAGAGGTACCTTTGAAGCAGTGATTGATGGTGTAGCAATGTTCACTGCAAGCAGAAACAGGAACCAGGACAGAGGTAATAACAAGAACAAGTACATTAAAGGTAGAGCCAGGGATTTCTTAGTTCACACAGTGAGTCACACCCACACTGATCTCTCCGTTTCAATATGTAGACTACACACCTTAAAGGGCAGCTTCGCCAATTTTCAACTGGACTTAATAGCAGAGTGAAATTCCACTCAGCCAGGATGGTACATAAAAAAAGATTTAACCAACATAATGTGGATTCTGAATTGCTGGAACTGAGCAAACTGGGCTTCTTTGTTTTTCAGTCCCAACAGCTCAGTGAGCACTTTTGAATTCAAAAAATGAATATATTCTAAATGAATTCCATAATTTGATTCACTTAAAAACTCTACAGCTCTGTACATTGATATTTGCACTATTGAACTGCTGAACTATTTGTTTTCCTTTACTGCCAGGTTCAGAAATACTATGATATGTCTTTTTGGCATTTGGTCACTATACACCACTACACTGAAAAATTAGAGCTATTTTAACACACTCACCCCCATTTATACCCACAATGCAGGAATTATATCAAACAGTACAAAATGAGGTGATGGATTAGAGCCATAAAAGAACAGCTGATTGGTAAAAACAAACCCCTGACTCAAAATATACATGAGGATTTTACCTGAGGCACATTTTCTGTTGAGGTTTAAATTAGAGTACCAAGTTTTAAATGAAGAGAAAAATATTCTAGTGTAGTCAACGGAACTCTTCCTTTTAACGGCACAATTTTTTTTGTCCCTAATGTGGGTTCTGTTATGACTGGTACAGGATGGGACAGTGGGAGTGACTCAAAGTAGAACTACTGACCAAGTCTAAGCATTTTATTTGCACTGAGGGAGTTGTGTTGTTCATGGAGCAGTTTCAACGCTGTCTGATGTGTCTTAGAGGGCAGAACCAGCTCCTCTACATACCAGAGCTACAGTCAACATGAATATTTAACTGAGCAAGTTCTGGTAGAGTCAACCAGCGGTCTCCACAATAAATCAGCCCACCTCCCCTCTACCAGCTGTACCTGCTCAGCACAGAGAACAGAGAAAAAAAAAAGGACCACTGATTTATATTTACGGATTTCTATAGTTATATTAAACCTCACCCAGTGGTTAATATCAGGACTATTATTTAATGTAGATAAGCTATCAATTTAATATGCAAGTACTGTATATAGATATTAAGTCTATGTGACTGCAGAAATAAATTAGGTCAAATCAAATTACGTTCAGTTGTAAGTTTACTAACTTCACTCCTATCTTGGTAAGAATATTAAGAGAATTTCTATCCAGTAAACTCTAATTAGTTAAAACATATGTGATTAATTTATGATTAATAATAATTATCGACAGACAGTCTTTGATTAATTATGATACAAAATTTTAATCGTTTGACAGTAAAATATTCAAAGATAAGTACTAGGGGTGGAAAGGTTCTCACTAAGAAACCTGACCTGTTCATTTTACAAGTCACGGTGTGGAGCAGTTTACTGGGGGAGGAGCTTTGCAGGTAGCACCAATAACCCAGCAACGTTGGCATTAATAAAGCACTGAGTGCAGCTGTCACTCACTCTTGAAAATTGCAAGTCCAGTCTGCTGCATGGTGTGTGCTATAGATCCAGTGTTGCCTGTGACAACGAGCCGACTGTGTGCAAGCACCATGCAACACATGTGGCTTGTGCTAGCAGCAATAATTTCAATAATAAGAACCAATTGGGAGCATTCCCCTAGTGTGTCTACTGGGAAAACCAGGAGCAGAGTCAGGTAGGAAAAGACCCACTTCTTCTCCCTGCAGCATTTAAAATGCCTCTCTGTGCAAATTCAGACATTGCAAAATAAATAACGGAAGTATTGTGGTGTTTATAGTGAAAGATATTTAACCCATTGCTGTCTGGGAGGGCACAGGATTAAAGTGCTTGAGTTGCATTATAATATTCCTTCATATGCAACAAATTAATCAAAATACAATAAACAGAGCAATGCTGTTTTGGAATTGTAATGTTACAGTGAGCGTATGGTTTTCGCTGCACTTTATGTTGATTGGCATTATCTATAATGTGGCCATCTTAATATAAAAATAACAATAATTTCTTTGTTTGCACTAATTATAAAACCTTTTTTTTTAAAGATTTCACTATTTGATTGTTCATATTCCTTATGTTTTTATCCTGAAATAAATCAAAATATGTTGAAAATAGCCTCCTTCCTGCTTTACCCCAAATATACCAACACCAGACACCAGAACCTGATATTAACGGAACCAGGAATTTTGTGGACTGTTGCACCATTTTTAACCTTTTTGAGCCTTTTTTGAACCTTTAAGTGCATAATTGAAAATGTTACAAACAGTCCTTTTCATGTGGTAATTCTAGTGAATTTACAGAGAAGGTGCTTCATTATCAGATGCATAATTTTCTTAATGTTGTATGGGATGAGAAATTTGGTCATACTGCACAACCCTACGGTACATTGTTAGTTAAACAAAATAAGTCATTTGAAAATCTCAGACTGCAGGACACATTTTCCACAGTTGTCTGTTTATAGACCAAATGTCTAATAGATATATTACAATATATATCAATAAAAATAATTGTTACAGATCGTCTTTATTCAGATTTTGTTGAACATATAACATTATCTGGATTTGTGCATAAAACTAGACCAGATCTATATAGGATGGGCCCTGCTTTGAAAGAGGATCTAACATCCATCTTTCTGTTTAGCAGTGGATTCTCACCGGCTGGGATTAACTCCGTGCACTGAGGCCTAAAATAGGTGATCAGCAGGGATTATCTGATACACTCAGGTATTCTTGCAATGCTGATGAAACCAGCTCACACATATTTCATTCAGACAGACTGCAGTAAATGGTGCGTGAGAGAAAACACATAAAGGATACATCTGCATGAGCATAATAATTCAGATACTATACAATTGAGCCGTGCCACTTCACAATTACATATTGATAATTTCATAACGATAGGTTTAATTTTAACTCGTAATAACAATTTGTAGGAGAGTGTATCCTGATAATTCTTATTATTTTTCTACTGAATTTTTATTTAACCATGTCACAAAATTTACAGCATACTTTTGTGGCTTTCACTTAAAGACCATCTCCGTACTGTATGACGTCATTTTTGCATAGGTGGTAGTGGTGGTGCACAGGTGTGGTGATGGAGGAGCACAAAGGCTGCAGGCTTTGTCACTTTTTTCTTTAAATAAGGAGAATTTCATAAAAAAAAAAAAAAACGTAAAAGCACTCAAAGATCCAGCCATCAGTAAAGTGTATATTGTGCAACAGAAGCAATAAAACACATGTCATGGTCAAAGCTGTTGTGTTAAAATTTAAGCTGGGTTGACCGATTCCCAGCACAAACTCGTATATTAACAATAAGTAAGAGAATGTTCCACCTAAAAAGTTACCCGTCAGCAGCGGTAGCTGTGCTAGGTAATGTTAATGTTGGTAGTTAAAGTAAAAAAAATTAAAACATTTCCTCACAATGGGTGTTTCTAATGCTGGTTAATGTGCTGGGCACAAATATGTCATATGGCTTTCTGCTGAATACACCTCCTCCTTTTTCAATTATTCTGCTCTGTGTAACCTTTACTCTTCTTAATGTGTGTTTGTGTTGCTCCACTGCTGTATCCACACCATGTAGAAAAAACCTGCCTCGTACAGCTAAAAACACAATGTTTTGGGACATAACAATATAAACAATAAAACACATTAACCAATATTGCACAGGTCTACAATATTATTTTCTTACTAAACTTAGGTTTATTCAGAATTGGCTTTTTTGCATTTATTTATACTGTTTATGTCTGTGTTCTCCTAAGTGTTGCCAAATACGGACAGTCTGTGCAAACTCACTGAAGTTAGCAAAACAATCTGCTGGACTGCTTTCACAGAACATCTTAAGGGCAAATAGAAAAGAGAAGATTAATTTTCAAAAAAGTTTACCTTCCTTGGTACCAACCAAAGTTGCTGCAGAAAGTAATGGGATTCATGGTAAATATTGTCTGATAAAACACAAGAAGAGTAAAACAGGGGGTCTACACTTCCTCAGCCATGCTACTGTTGCAATTCTTGGTCAAATACAAATACCTATCTTTTATAGACTGATACTCACAGCACAGTATCGCTCAGGTCATCTGTAAAAAGGAGCAGTTTTAGAATTATACAGAATATAGAATAAAGGACACTTGCCTTGACAGCCGCAGTGACAGCGGCAGTGGCAGCAATGCTCAGTCCCTGCTTGCCAAAGTTCACCATGGTCTCGTAGCTTCTCTCTTTGGCCTGAACAATATACTCATCTATTTCCTAAAGAGAAAGGGAGAGTGAGGAAGAGAAACTCAAAAAAGTAGAACACGGTTTAATAAAGTAAAAATCAGTGGGACTGAAAAAAACAACAAAAAATAATCCCTGTATGCAGAAGCAGTGGATGGATGGATGGATGATCTTACCTTCTCTCTGGAGGACAGCAGAGGGTGCAGACACTTCCTGTAAATGAGACTTGCTCCTCTGGTGTAAGGGGACAGCAGCCAGATCACAAAGGCTATCTTCAGCTCATAGTACAGAGGAAACCTGGGCATGTACACACACAAAGCAGGGCTTAGCAATTAATGGAATTTGGATTGTTTTGATTTCTAGCACAATCTGTCTCTTTACACTGGTTTGCATTCAACCCTGTGTAAAATCAAAAGCTCTTTCTCTGAACCAGGCTGCAGCAAGTGTAGTTCAGCAAGGATTCTACACAACACGCTGCTTTATTTGCAAGAAAAGCCTGTTTTCACACATTTAGGCAGTTTCATTACCTTTGAAGAAGAGCCAAAAGAGGGAACCAACAACAATTCCAGGGACTTCTTTAGGTCAGTGGTCAGTTTTGGCTTGTATCTGGACTCAGACTGCCTCAGACCTCAAAAGCATTATGTGGTGAGACATTTGAAAAAGCACACAACATGACATAGCCTGTGTTGGTTAGGTGAGAGCAGGGAATCAGTTTAATATTAGTTCAGATTAGAGTGAAGGTAAAGTTATATCCATGGGCGTTAATTTGATGCGGTAATTATTTGTATTTTATGATTTTAATTAAAATACAGTGTTAATAAAATGTGTACTTGTATCTGAATATTTGTGCAAAATCACCATTGTAAATTTTTGGGCACAAAGTCACTTTCTTAATTTACACATCCTGTCATTGTTATTACTATAAGTCCATTCAAATTAAATCAGTTCAACTGAACATTCCACCTGTAGCAGGCAATTTTACAGTTATGGTAGAGAATTATACCTAACACCTATTAAACTGGCAAAATCTTGTAACCGTAGTGAATATTACAGGGGGCTGAACTGAATTTGGTGTAATTTAAAAAGATGTTCGGGGTGGTGACAAAATAGAAGGTTGAGATAAGACACATCAGTTTGTGTCCTGTTTGATATCGTTAGTGTTGTTAACTATGTTGTACTTTAATCCACCCGATAATCTTTACCTAACCCTGACAATACAGCACATCTCATATTATCATACATACAGCGTAACGATAACGACCTACTGAACACGTTACGCAATATCTACTAGCCCATAGATATGGTGTCATAACCCCTGAATGGAATGATAATGCCCAGAGCAGGTGCTTGTAATCATGATTATAACTAAGAATACACAAGACTTTTAAAACTATGAGCTGAGGAAGCAATTATTTGACAAACTGTAATTAGGGCCTCCACTTTTGCAATCACGATTTATGCAAATTCATCCAACCCCTGTGAATTCTGCATCATCTTGCAATTTTGTTGAATCATTCCGCAAAGCACAGTGGGAAAACTGTTGCATCCAGATAGTCTTCTTTTCCTTTCAGCTTTTCCCTTTCAGGCGTCGCCACAGTGAATCCTCTGCCTCCATCTAACTCTGTCCTCTGCATCCTCTTCTCACACCAACTAACTTCATGTCCTCTCTCACTACATCCATAAATCTCCTCGTTGGTCTTCCTCTAGACCTCCTGCCTGGCAGCTCCAACCTCAGCATCCTCTTACTTATATATTCACCATCTCTCCTCTAACTTTATCTCTAAAACATCTATCATGAGCTGTTCCACTGATGTATCACACAACACACTTGACACTTTTCTACACCTGTTCCAACCTGCTTGAACTCGCCTCTTCACCTCTTTTCCACTCTCTCCGTTGCTCTGAACTCACTCACTTGCACCTTCTTCACCTCTGCTCCCTGTAACCTCACCGTTCCACCTGGGTCCCTCTCATTCACACACATGTATTCTGACTTGCTGCAGCTAAGCTTCATTCCTCTGTTTTCCAGAGCAAACCTCCACCTCTCTAGATTTTCCTCCACCTGGTCCCTGCTCTCACTACAAATTACAATGTCATCTGCAAACATCATAGTCCATGGAGATTCCTGTCTAACCTCATCTGCCAGTCTGTCCATCACCAGAGCAAACAAGAAGGGGCTCAGAGCTGATCCTTGATGCAGACCCACGTCCACCTTGAACTCCTCCGTCACACCTACAGCACCTCACCACAGTCTTACAGCTCTCATACATGTCCTGCACCACTCTAACATACTTCTCTGCCGCTCCAGACGTCCTCATACAATACCACAGCTCCTCTCTCTGCACCCTGTCATACGCTTTCTCTAAATCTACAAAGACACAATTCAACTCCCTCTGAACTTCTCTGTACTTCTCCATCAGCATCCTCAAAGCAAATACTGCATCTGTTGGACTCTTTCTAGGCATGAAACCATATTGCTGCTCACAAATACTCACCTCTGCCCTTAGCCGAGCTTCCACTACTCTTTCCCACAACTTCATTTTTTGGCTCATCAGCTTTATTCCTCTGTAGTTGCCACAGCTCTGCACATCTCCCTTGTTCTTAAAAATGGGCACCAGTACACTTCTCCTCCAGTCCTCAGCATCCTCTCACTCTCCAAGATCTCGTTAAACAAACTAGTCAGAAACTCTACTGCCACCTCTCCTAGACACTTCCATACCTCCACAGGTTTGTCATCAGGACCAACTGCCTTTCCACTCTTCATCCTCTTCAATGTCCTCCTCACTTCACTCTTACTAATCTTTGCTACTTCCTGCTCCACACCAGTCACCTCTTCTACTCTTCGTTCTCTTTCATTTTCCTCATTCATCAACTCTTCATAGTTCTCCTTCCATCTTCCCATCACACTTCTGGCACCTTTGCCACCTCTACCTTCACCTTACGCTGTATCTCCCTGTACTCCTGTCTACTCTCTTCAGTCCTCTCAGTGTCCCACTTCTTCTTAGCTAACCTCTTTCTCTGTATACACTCCTAAACATCCTCGTTCCACCACCAAGTCTCCTTGTCCACTTTCCCCTTTCCTGATGACACACCGAGTACCCTCCTACCTGTCTCCCTGATCAAATTAGCTGTAGTGGTCCAGTCATCTGGAAGCACCTCCTGACCACCCTGAGCCTTTTTTAAACTCCTACCTGAAAACCATTTTGTCCTCTTCTCTGCCTTAGTCCTCCTTATCTTCCTCACCACCAGCATCATTTTACACACCACCATCCTGTGTTGTCTGGCTACACTCTCGCCTACCAACACTTTACAGTCACTGATCTCTTTCAGATTACAACGTCTACACAAGATGTCGTCCACCTGAGTGTTTCTACCTCTGCTCTTATACGTCACCCTATGTTCCTGCCTCTTCTGGAAGAAAGTGTTCACTACAGCCATTTCCATCCTCTTTGCAAAGTCTACCACCATCTGTCCTTCTGGGTTCCTGTCCTGAAGACCAAACCTGTCCATCACATTCTCATCACCTCTGTTCCCTTCACCATCATGTCCATTGAAATCTGCTCCAATCACCACTCTCTCACCTCTGCGGATGCTCTGCATCACTTCATCTAACTCACTCCAGAATTTCTCCTTCTCTTCTAACTAACATCCTACCTGTGGAGCATAACCAATAACAACACTGCCTTAAATTTCCAAATTCAGAGCCATCAACCTGTCTGATACTCTTTTCACCTCTACAACATTACAACCTCTTTCAGGATAACTTCTACTCCATGCCTATTCCTATCTGACCCATGTTAAAAGAACTTGAACCCTGCTTCTAAGCATTGAGCCTTGCTACCTCTCCCAGGAGACCAGCTGGGACACACAGCAAATCCACCTTCCATCTCTGCATCATGTCAACCAAATCTCTAGCCTTCCCTGTCATAGTCCCAACATTCTAAATCCCTGTGGCCAGTCCCACACTCTTTGCTTACCTCTTCTCTCTCCGTCTACAAACACCTCCTCTCCTTCTTCAAACAACAGTAGCCTAATTCCCACCGGCACCCTGTAGGTCAACAGCACTGGTGGCGGTCATTGTTAACCCCGGCCCTGACCGATCCACACCGAAACTGACGTCCATACTGGAAGTCATGATGCTTAATGCTTCATGAATGCTTAATTTGGCATGTGTTTAACTTCAGATGCTTCTTCCTGACACAACCTTCCTGCACAGCTGTAGCTCAGTTGGTAAGGTAGTTGACCATGGACCAAAGGGTCAGTGGTTCGATCCCCGTTCCCGGCTACATGTCGAAGTGTCCTTGGGCAAGACACTGAACCCAAGTTGCTCGGGTCAGGTGTTGGTGGGTCAGGTGAGCACCACTGCCATCGGTGTGTGAATGGGAATCAACATTGTAAAGCGCTTTGGATAAAAGCACTATATAGGCAACTATGTACCATTTTTCCAGCCTTGGGACTGGCACAAGAAGACATTCTTATTCTGTTGCATCCAGATCTATTACATTTATTTTTACATAAATAATACCATACGTATGTGTGTGCTCTTGTGAAACTCACCATGCCAGCGTTAGGTCAGTGATTGTCTCCACCACGGTGTAGAGAGCAAACACAATCCAATACATCATCCATCTTACCTACGCAGACAAGAGAAAAAAGAAAACTTTATTTCCCAGGATCAGAAATTCTAGGAACCTTATCCGGTGTAAGTCTCCTCGAGGAAAATGTGTGAATTTAATTTTGCTGCTGCTTTCTATGTGTGCAGCAGGTTTTTACAGATGCTGGTTGTGCAAAAATCTGCACAGTATTTGACCAGTCAGCAATGTTTAGTTCTGCAGGCCCTTTCCCAGTAATTCCTGGACTATCAGACTATACAACCCCCTAACACAGTGGCTCAAGAACTAAATTTAGATTCTGGTTTCATGTTAGGAACAGGTAGAGAATCTAAGTTCCTCCAAACATTCCAGGCCACAGAGGAAAGTTTCTTCAGTGAAAACAGGTACTTTAGTTTGACTTATCAGCTGAAAAATTCATTTAGGATTAATCTAGAGCAATAAAAGATTAATATACCACTGTGTAAAATAAAACAAAGATTTTTATACAGAATACATATGAAATAATATTTTATAAATTTATTGTTTTAAATGCCCAAATATTTTAGGGGAAGTGTTGGTTTAGTAATGCAGTATTTCACCAGCTCTATATAGAAATGAGTTCATGTTTCCATTTAATCTCATTAGCTCTGTTAACAAAAGCAATCATAACTGCCTAATAAAACATAACACAATTTAGGGGAATATAATTATTTATAATTCAACCCTGCAACCTTTTGTAATGGAGGCAAACATACTCTATTAGTAAACATATCTGAACCACCTCTGTCGTCGCTTCTAATAATAGTTTTCTATAGCCTGTTTCAGACAGGAACTCTAGAGAATGTCAGGAAAAAAAACGTTGTAGCCACATGTAGCCAACATCGTGCGTTCTCACTTGAAGAAATACTTCATGTAATTGGGCAACGGTTGCTGCTTGGCCCCTTCGAGCAGGGGGCAGGTCATGACAGCAAAAAACAAAGCTGCAGAAGTGACAGTGTTTAGCTTTGTGATCTGGTCGTACACCACAGAGTCTCGTGCTGTTCCTTGTATTTCTTTGACAATTTGCAGGTCTGCCCTCACAGACACAACATTGTTGTCCTTCCAGTTCAACATTGTTGTTTGGTTGAATAAATGAGTTCTTCACCTTCTGTTGGTTTGTATTTGCCTAGTTTTACAGCAGTCGCAGGAGATGGACGTCATCAACACGCCAACTCACTCATGGTGAATTCTTTGCACTGAGGAGCTGGCCGGGTAAAATCCGAGTAATGTCAGGGGCAACAGACTTGGCCAAATGCGTTCACACATACACCCACCCCAGAGAAAATGTCTGAATTCCAGTGCATGTCTGAAAGGGGCTTATTAATCCTGTTCCGAATCAATCTAACAAGTGAACATTATGGTCAATACTTTAATAGCTAGATATAAGCCCCTTTGTCAGGTAATGTAAACCGGTTAGAGAATATGAGGGCTGAAAGGTATTTTCTCTTTTCCCTCTTCTGCCCTGCCTCCTGTTCCCCAGTAGGTGTAAGGTGTAGGTTTTTTAAATCTCTTTGCTTTTATGTTTTTTGCTGTCCTCAATGCTTCCTACCTCCCTTTGTCCCTTTAAAGAGCTTTCCAGGCTCTTATGTCTGGATTTCCATATCAAAGCCAGCAGTAGACAGGGACAGGCAGACAGTCACATGACACGCTGCAGTACTAGCCAACCCTAGCTGCTGTCGGATGACTGAACACACACTGACACTAGCTAATGCAATGTCACAGAGAGAGAGAGAGAGAGAGAGCGAGAGAGAGCGAGCGAGAGAGAGAGAGAGAGAAAAAAGAGAGAGAGAGAGTGTGTGTGTGCGTGTTAATTGATGACCTCATTGTGAACAATATTTCCAGTAACATGGAGAAGACTTCTATTTATATACCTATTTTATATATCTCCAAGTCTTTCCTCCACTGTTTCCAATTCACAACTCTCTGTGTCTAGAAACATTTCCCTCTCTTTCATCTTATCAGTAGCGAGGACATTAAGACAAGACCTCAGTGAAATATACAGCAGCCATTTTGCCTTCTCAAGGCAATAGCAGACATTTACTGGCTGTCTGTGAACAACTGCCTGCCATTAAAAGAGAAAAAAACTAACAATGTATCATAGTCAGTGGTTTCACTGGTAAAGCTTATTTTGGTAGGTAGATCCAGGCTGCACTGCAGTTTATTCAGTAATTTTAAAATGATTCCAGATTCTGCGGTAAACATGAACAACATAAAATTATGCCACTGCACCAAATTATTCCAAATACTGCCAATCTGTCTATTATCTTGTTAATATTAATCTATTAAAAATAAACATTTGGCCCACAAATTATCACAAAATCTTACTTATCTTTAGCTATTCTACAAAGATGCTGATTCAAAATGTGTGTGATATAGGGGAAAGCAATATAAGCATAGCCTGACGCAACAACAAATATTGGAGGTTCTGGTTTAAAACTATTCTAAGCTATTTTTTAGTAAGAATGAAAGAATAACTAGGACAATGTAAAATCTGTAATGGATAGGAAGGTGTCCTCTAGAACAGGGGTGGCCAACTCCGGTCCTGAAGAGCTGTAGACCTGCCTGCTTTCTAACTGTCCCCGTACAAACCTTATCTTCCAATTTCTAATTGAACAAACACGCTTGATCAAGGTGATGAGAAGTGGGTAGTTGGAAAAGAAGCAGGGGTGCAGTTCTTGAGGACCGGAGACGGCCACTCCTGCTTTAGATTCAAGTATACAAGTCCCCTGGATTTTCTATAGAAACACTCAATCTGTTGCAGGTGTAAAGCAAAAAAGACATAAAACAAATAATCATAAAAAAAAAACAAGTAACAATCCCCATGCAGACATTGAAACCAACAGTTGTGTAATTTTACGCATCATACAGTGTTGTTTGTCAAGCTGATGTGTTTTTAATCATTTATGAAGGACTAAGGCTTTGCCGTTTATCGAGTTAATTCCATAAATGTTTTTTAACAATATTTTCAAAATGCCTAAAATCAAAAAAGTGCGATTATTACTTTCTCTGTTGCCACTAAAATGGCAGCACCAACAGTTCTCTGTAGTACGTCACCTGTCTCTGTTTCCTTGGTAACCAGCATGAGTGTTGGCTTTACTACTCAACAAGCCTGAGTCAGACAAGACAACAAAATAAACCAAGTAAAAGTCACAGTTTTATCTCAGTAATATGGAAACTGCAGAAATCCTACCTTCTCTCTCTGTCGCACAGGCTTTAAATTGAAAGTAAGTTATGTGCAGAAACCATCGTATCGGCCACGTGTGTGTGTGTGTGTGTGAGATGTGTGTGAATGTTTTACTAACTGGATGGTCATTTCACTCTCACTGCCCGTAGTTACATCAGTTTCAAACCTCTAGGCCCAATCCAGAACAGAAAATGCCGGGTTGCTACTGTAGTTAGACCTTAGATCTCATGCCACAAAAGCATTTTCTACCACATGTTGTGACCTCAACCTGACTCTACTTTAGGCACAAGGTTCTCCTTGTTCCCTTTCAGACGTCATTTGCCCTTAATGTAGCTAGTTCGCTTAGCAATGCCACACGCTTCAACACAAAACACATGGAACAATGGAGCTATTAAAGAAATTGTGTTCCTGATGCTTAATCTGTGGCTGTTTGCCCCAACAAGAAGACACAGGCTGAAGGCAGCAAGATGAACTAAGAGAGTCTGGTAGCAACTTTTCCATGTTGACTATGCACATACACACAGCACAGTAGAAAACAAATGTATTCATGCAACCATTCTCCTGCTCAGTCAGCAGAAGTATAAATACTTTTTCCCTCCGAATTTCTTTTGAAACCTGCCTTGTAAAAAGTAAGAAATTATGCCCTACTCCCCAGATGAAAGCACAAATGTTAAGTGAACTTACATATTCTTTGACATTTTTGGTCTTCACAGCTTTGTAAGAGTAGTATGCCGGATAGAGGGTCCCAAACAGCAGCCTGCAGGACAAAAGAACACACAGTTACCCATCTTTTTTCCTTCTGGTCCACCTGGTTAATATACAACCCCAAGTCCAAAACAGCTGGGAGGATAATAAACAAAGAATGCACTGATTTGCAAATCTTGTCAAACCATATATTATTTACAGAAATTGTACTATTTCATGGAAAATATTAGCCCATTGTCACTTTGATGGGAACAACATATCCCAAAGACGAAGCTATATGTGGACACAATCCAGAAACACTGCTCTGTGTTCTCTGGCCCAAATCTAATTTAATATGATATGATGTTGATGTTCTATTGTGAATAATATATGGTTCACACCGCATTCTGTGTTTATTTACATTTTACACATTCGACTTTTTTTAGAATTGGAAATAAACGTTGCATCTTGAAATTCAGTTATAATATTTAATAAAGGAAAATGTACTAAATATGGTGCAGGTTTTAAGCAGAAAACATCCAGTCCACTGTGCAGACCTGAGACAAGGTAACAACAACATTGAACTGATATCAATATAAAAAAGCCTGATGTCCTCTGTGCAGAGGAACTTCTTACCCTATATCACTATACTGTATGTCTTGAAAGACTGGATATGAGGCTTTAGTGTGTGTTTAGTGTGTCTTGAGTATCTTGTGCCAAATGAGAGCTGGAGACCCTCATTTCTAACACAGGTCAGTATCAAAATGTGTTGCCAGTGCTTTTCTACCTTACTGGTACCCAAAGCAATTTACCCTGCTTTTCATTTACCTGTTCACATTCACACAATGAGACACACACATACACACCGATCAGGAACAGGGTATGATGAGCCGTGAATCAAACAAACAACCTATGCATCGATGGACCTTCTGAGCCAAAGTTGCCCCGAAGAGCATCCTTCACACATTAAAATATTCCCTGTGATCGCATTTTATGGTGGTAAATGGCTGCTTATAATGAGCTAAATGTGCTCCCAAACAACCTTCAAATAATAAAAATGCGACCATTTCTTAATTTTAAATTACTGTACATTAGTTTCTAAAATAAAATATTAAAAAGGTAAATATGTTCTAATTTTAGGGCTGCTGTATTTGCATACAAGTAACCACTGTATACACATAATATTCAGATGTAACACTGAAAACAGGAAAACAGGCAACAGATCTCTGGATCTTATTAATTAATATTAAATTGCAATAATCTGAAAAATCAAGGAAATAAATGTTGATATTTTTTCTCCAGCTCCTTCATTGTCACCAATGGGTTGTTGTCCCACCCAGATTTTAGTTGCATTTTAACTGCATAGTGACAGAAGAGGATGGTTCATTACATTTTTTTTAATTCTTTGTATGCATGTGTGTAGGAGCTGACTCTGAAGTGAGGGTGGGACAGTGCTCAGTTTTATAGCACACACTGCAATATGCTACCTCTCGGACACTAATGTCACTAAGAAGAGACCAGAGTACTACAGTACATTTAAACTAATTTTTTGATAACCTGAAAAACCTGGTTTCTGTAGTGAGTTAACAGACTTTGATCAATAATCAGTCAAATGGCAGCTAACAGTGATAGGTACTGTTGAAACTCCAGCTGATGTGTGGTAAGCAAAATCTAACACAGGACAGCAAAAGATGCCCGATACTGTGATCTATTAATCAGACCCATCAATTATTTTAACAACCAACAACACCAATAGTTTGACTGAGGCATTAGAAAAACACTTAATTTTGAGCCTAATGAATTTCACTTTTATCTTTCATCTTCATTCTTCATTTTAGAAACTGTGAAAGGTCCCTAATATGCCAAACAGTGACACACTAGTCTCCACGTATTTGCTTGGCCTTTAGGTGAAAGCCCGGCCCAGCTGCACAGGATGGGTGAGGGAGTTTAGTAAGCGAATGGATGTAGTCACATAGTGTAGGAGCACAAAAGCCTTCAAGTTAAGGAAAACCCTAAAAGTCTGAAGTTGGGTTTTCCATAACAACAAAACACACACACACACAAACACACAGACACATACTGCATATAAAGTCACGTATACAGGCACACTCCCTCTGCCCAGAGTCCCCTAAGCAGCAGGCAAGATGCCAACAACCACAGCAGTTTATTTTCCTGCTGTTGCTATAGAAACGGTAAAGCTGCTAACACTACAGCGCTCTCTGTCGTTTCTTTACATAAACAATAGCCTGAAGTATTTGAGGCAGCGTAGTAGAAGCATAAAGGAAATGCTTTTTTAAATGTCTATATAGTATTAGTCTTGATATTAGTGCAGCCGTGTGGAACAGCTTCTCTTGTCTCAAACACTGTAATTTGAAAGCCTTGTGTTTGGCATCTTATTTATGCTAATCAAGTGCAATTGCTAATGCTGTGAAAATAGCAGGTATTTGTGTCTTAATTACTTATCATTTGTGCTGATTGGGCTGAGCTGGGTTCGTGGTGCACAGCAAATAAAGAGAGTAATAAACAAGTTTACCAATAAAAACATGACTGAGGTGGCTCATGATTTGATCTTTTCCTAAAATCTAGGTGAGATGGTTTTCATTCTTTTACAAAACGATTGCTGTCACTTTATTAAACTCACTCAGGGGTCCCCACCATGAAGGTAGCAAACGCTGTCACTTTTCTAGGAAAATTTGTTATGCAGCAAAACTGTTGATGCTCCTAGTGGGTTTAGAAAATACAGTACGTAACAGCTGACACACTTAATTTTTCAGAATCTCCATGAATCTGGCTCAAATGTAAGAAGGTTATACGTTTAACTTATTGATATGAGTGTAAGAATAACTGGGAGGGTGATTTGAGAATGTGTGACCTACTAGTTAAGGTGCATCACTCTGCTGGTATTTGTGAAACTACAAAAACCTGCAGTATGCAGTATCCTGATGATAGGGTCAAAATATTATTACATTAGTTTTCATAATTCACAGTTTTATAATTACTTACTTGTTATCTCTCTTCACTACAATTCCTAGTCTTCCAAAGTCTGATTCTACCCACAAATGCTTACTCTTACCTTTTTGGAGCAGCGGCAACATAAGTGCAGGCTGTTTAATGTCTATGTTGATATTACTTGTTTTGCCTCAACCTATTATCGATTTGTGACACAGTTCCATAGGATGAATTTACAGCAGAGCTGATTCAGATGCAGAGCAGATAACACGATTTCTCTGCTTGTGTGTGACTGGATTGTACCAATGATTGAGTTACTGAATACAAGCTGCCTGATTCATTCCGTGGCAAAAAGGTCAACTGTGGCTATGTTGGCCTTTTAACTTCTATAATTATGACATGTCTTTGTATTTAGATTTTTTTATTATGTTTCTTTATATCAAGTTTGAAATAGATTACTTTTGGACTCAGGACCAGCAGAAATGTTGTATCCACACACCAAGCTAGTACAAGAGAAGTTGGATGTGCTCTAAAATATTCTTGAAACAACTGAAATAAAAAGCAGGGCCCTATCCTGCTACCAAAACTATAATGTCTCCATGTCCCTTCTCTCCCTTCTCATTCTACCTCTTCCTGTTTCAGTGCTGTCTTCCTTCTCTGCAGCTGAGAAAATACCCCTGCTGCTTTCAGATGGGCCTTGACTCTGAGCTCCAGGTCAATTTCCCTGGTTTCCTGACACTGTACACCACAAATAACCAGATGTAGGGAAAGGGAGGATCAGGACGGCAAGAGCAAAAGGAAAGAGACAGAGAGAACAAGAGTAATAAAAACAAGAGACACGCCTAGAATGATGAGAGTGAGACAGAAGGAGAAACTTTTCCAAGATTTGAGCTCCCACCATCTGGTTTGAGCTACATGAATAAGAATTTGATTACATGACTTTTCCCCTAAAACACAGAGGGAGGATTGTTGAGAAAACTGCTGCTGCAGCAAATGGGACTGGTTACAGTCCAGGTCTGTACCCCCCATGTTCCCCACAGGTATTTCCCCATAAAGAAATAAAGGACATACATCATTCAGACTCGTCTGACAGCTCTTTTATTTGCCTATGTTTAAAAACTTACAATGCTTCATTCACCTTTAGTCGTTTATGCATATTGCGGTTGTTAGAAAATCAAGTCACCAGGTAAAATATTTGCAAAACCCGAACATGACAAATGCATAAGTCACAGTACTTTAATTAAAGACCATTGTTGTTTCTTAAAAACTGAGCCTACCACTTGCTTACTATAACACTGTATTCATTAGGTTAAAAGTTAAGATCTGAGCATACATTCATATTGCTATGAGTCCAATGGATTAAAAAATACAAGCCGTCAATAGGTGCTTTTGGACCAGTGAAACTTTTTCGCTGTTCTTGGAACTATGCCGGGATGTTTTTCAGGCAAATGGCTTTGTGTTTAATCAGCAGGAACTATGAACAATAAACATTCTTATAATGCTGTGTGTATGATGTTTTGAGGAACCTTTCTACCACCAACTCCAGAGTAGGTAATTTCTCAGTTACAGAGAAACTATGAGTGGCACCTGTGTAATGCTGATTTGTCAAAATCTGAGCCAGTGCAGAAGTAATAGCAGTGAATTTAGAGGAAGGTTTCAAAGATGATTTTTATTCTAGAAATGATGATATTTTATTGTAAGAAAGCTTCTGCTTAGATAAGGCATATATGTTTAGTTTACCCAAATGAAGTGTATTTATAAATTTGATCTGTCATTTTGCACTATGAGGGAGTGTACAGTGATCCCAGGAAAGAAGTATTTTATTTTTCTATAAATATTGTCTCTTAAATTCACAATGTCACAGTTTAAACTCCATTTAATTTAGATGTAATAGAGGGTTCACTACTACTCCTGCCTGCGTTATCTACACGTTACACATTATCTTTATCTTAATGTGTCAGATACAGATGTAACTTCTTATTCTCTGGTTATTTATGCTTCACTATAACACTGTAATATTTCTGTAATTGTCATCAGCAAAAAATACAAATAAATACAATGCAAAACATTTTACTTATTTTTCTAATACAAAAGCAAATCTCAGAACACAAATTCAGTAATTGGTTCAAAACTATATTCCACAAGTCACATAAGTAACACTTATACTTCATGACCCTGATGTAAGTGGACGACTCTACCAGCTGTGCCACAGTTGCCCCCTCTTTTACCATTTATTTTGAAATAATACTTTCGAACAGTAGAGATTATTATTAATTATTATTAATATTTATTATTATTATAAATCATCATCATGTGTTAATTTTAAGTTTTGTATGTTAATAATTTATAATAGATCAATAGCTTTCAGCTGCAGGGGTCATCACAACAGAATGTGTTTCGAATGTTGATCTGGCAGTTTTTACGCAGGATACACTTCCTGCCACAATGCTCTCATTTCTATCTGGAGTCGAGAGCGGCACTAAGGCAGCCCTTGGTGGCGTGGGATTCAATCCCGCGGCCTTCTGTATCCCAATTGATATTCTACCCATTGAGCCACCAGGCCCCCTTGATGTTTATAAATTATAATAATTTGTCAAATTCCTTTTTATATTATTCATTTTTAACAGGCCTGTTTGCCATTTTGGATACGTGGTTGAAAAAGCTTATTGTCAAGTCCTGTGTAGAAATGATGTTTTAGAAAAAGCCTTAATTAAGCTAATGTGCAAGAGCAGGGACGTTTGTGTGTGAGCAGCACACTGTCCACACTGCATGTCTGCAGACACGGTAGCATGGTAGCATTTTTTTTCTCTCAAATGCACTGCAGGAAGCTCTGTGAATAGAGGTATTCACTTGTTAAGTGTGATGTAACAGTCAACTTCCATGTCCAACTCACTCAGAGCAGTCACTTTCCACAATGGATGCATACTGAGACATCTCCATAATAAATCCACGCCTTGTACATAGTAACGTCCCTTTTCAGTAAGAGGCAGCTCACACTGAATACACAAGTTCATGTAGCCATATCTCCAGGTGTTATTAGTATAGGCATTCATATAAAACATTACAGTTAAAGCTAATACGCAAAATTCAGGCTAAAAATATTATTTAAACTCTGCACTAAACTAAGCAAAATGTAAATAAAGACAAAAACTGTTCAGTACTGATAAGAGTTAGTTAAGCTTGTAACTTTGGCTGTAACTAGTTGATATCTAATGTTTACATTATGATGAAAAGTGCAGTGTTTGGCATTCATAAAATATCAACTACACAAACTGAAGCTGCAGTTTGAGTGAAGTTTTTTCAAGGGCCTGTAAAATACAAAATAGGCTGTTACAGTATTTGTGGAGTCAATGGTCCGACTCCTTGGTCGTTCCTGGCTACATGCTGAAATGTCCTTGATCATGTCACTGAACCGCAAATAGCTGCCGGTGGGTAGGGTGAGTACATTGCCCTCATCAGTGTGTAAGTGTATGGGTGCATGAGAGGAAACACTGCAAAGCACTATACAGGCAGACCATTATACTTGCAAATAAAATGACAAAACTTTTAGCTAGTTAGCAGTCAACATCTAGCTAGAAATAGCTGGCGACTTTATTTCACATAATATTTGTATTTCGATGTAAGAGTTTTCAGCATTTGTTATTACTTTCATCTACACATAATATGCCAGTACTTAGTGTTTACATTGTCATAGTCAGCTATTGTGAAACAGCAGAACGATTATTCTATTCTAATTTTGGTATTGTGACACCACTTAATATGGTTTAAGTTACTATAGAGACCTGCCCCTTGCTTTATACCATTTCCATTTCTATATAAATATCTCTTGGGAAAGACAGTTTTAAAGAATATTATTAAAACATACTGAAGTAAATAACTTCTACAAATACAACTAGGCCCATGTGAAAGACTATTGCTCCCTAAATATTAGTTCCACTGATCTACCAAATTTTGCCTGCACTCAACACAACCAGGCAATTTAGTGCAAGTGCTGTTCTCATTGCGTAAACACTTCCAACTTCACCAGCAATGAGAATTTGTTTAAAAGATCTCAAAAGCAAGCACAGAAATTCCAGAAAAGATGAGTAAGGAGGTGGCTAGAACTGTTCTAGAACATCTTTTGGGGCCTTTAAAGGGCAGAGCTGTTCAGATATACTTTCAGCATATTGTTTGTATGATCTAATCATACAATTCACCAGTTATGAAGACAAGTATCAGTCACTGTATCTGCCACAGACAATTAAAACACACCAAGCATCCTACAAATCCTGTATGGCTTGTTCCTCAAGCTGCTAAGAACTACAAGCAGAATGCTTTAGACAGACCGTGCACAACATTCCAGCTTTAAGCAAACAACCAGTTTAGTTTCAAAAGTCAATAAATTCACACACATAAAAACATGCATATCTCCAGCCTGATGTATTTTTCAGAGTCTAAACACTTGAATGAATTTGTCTGACGACAGACCTAGGCTAAACCTAGGCTACGGTACAGAACCGACAATCATTTATGCTTTCTTGAGTAACAAGCTAACAGGTGATTATCTTTATGTGCGATTGCTACATCTATAGTGTAAATTCCAAGCTGCCTTTGAAATGTGGCACATTTGAAGTTAGACAGAGGAGATTATATAAAGGTTTGGACAGATAAGGAGATGAAGGAGCCCCAGGTCTACAATGGAAACCTGTTTCTCTGGATGTTACTGAAGAGTAATGAAAAGTTGCATTAGCAAAAAAAAGGGGAGATGCTCTCTGTATTTATCCACTACATTCCTATCCTTGATTACACATCCATCTCAGTTATATAACTACTGTTCCTGGATGTGTACACATAAAGAAAGAGAGAGGGAGAGAGAGGCCAGAGACAGATAGAGAATATGAAAACAGCACGATGTTGAGTCAAAAACTGTCTTTTTCCCACAAAGGAAAACATCTATTATCATTCTGGTGTATTATACCTGAATCTTGAATTTCTAACTTATTACAAGGGATCACCTTAGCATGACAAGAGATAACTGGGTATCCAGTAACATACCAATCCATGTAAAGATACTGTAATTTGTCTAAGAACACCTTCTCTGTTGTGTTCTACCATTGTTATCGTTGCCAGGTTAAACAGGGTAGGACCGGCTAATAATATCCTCAAGATGATAGCTGTACCTGACACTGCACATCTGAACATGTGGCGGCTTGAAAGCTTCCTACGTACCGGTACACAACTTAAGCTCTGTGTTGTTTACTTACGGGCAGTGTGCGAGGCTATGATTCATGAATCAAGATTGTAGTGACGCTATTCGTTTTAGACATAACACCAAATCACCAACCACAAAGCTAGATTAGCTAAACTGAGGAGAGACAAGCAATACAACAACAACAAAAGGTAATAAAGGCAAAGGTAATAAAATACCATGTTTCTACTAAATGGTTGATGATTTCTTGTTGACATATTTCCACGCTTATCTTAAAAAATAAGATCATAACTATGCCAAAGGAGGTGCACAAATTAGCCAGTCAAGCTAACGTTAACAAACCACGAAGCTTCTTTGTCAAAGGTAAAGTCTCGTTTTAGTTCACTTTAAGTACTTGGAACGTTTTTGTACTTACACAACACTTCTCGAAATGATCCAGGACACCATGTTTTCTCTCTTTGTTGTTTAGGGCTGTGTCTGAGGTAGAGGACAACCCCGGTGATATCGTTAACGGCTAACCGTAAGTTACTGCTGTTAACTTCTTAAGCCAAAACTTGAGCGAATCCAGGTTAACTATCACGCTGCATATCAGCTAACCACCATTTCTCAACGCACCAAGACTTAAAGACCAGTTCTTATAGCCACAGCTAAACGATGAAACGTATATCCGATCTTATGTCTGCTGTTTGTAGCAGCCCCTCACTGCCTCCAGGTTTCCTCCTTCCCTACCCAGTTCCTGGCACCAGAATGGATCTCGGATAGCCACATGACGTAAACAGGAAATAGAACACCTCGCGAACTTACTATTGGCTAGTTCAGTCAGTTGCAATAAAAATAGACTATTATTGGCTTGCCATATTTGTCCATGTGACTTTTGCGTTTGATAAAAATGGTGGATTTTCAAACTCAACGCTTTGAGCTCTGATAGGTCTGTCTTCGACTCGTGGCGAATACTAGCCAATCAGGAGAGAAGCGATGAGGGGCTTCGGTAGATCCCTCCAAGCGTTGTTTGGGGGTAGGATTTTTTTTAGCATAGAAGTGAAAGGTGACCTGTTTTTATTTGCAATGCATTCAGAACGGATAGATCCAGTCTTTAACAAATATTTCAATTTACAATTTAAAATTATACAAAAAAGTCCTCCATAATTCCAGAACAGCATATTATTCATCATTGACAGAGGAAAACAAGAACAACCCCCGGTTTCTGTTCAGCACTGTAGCCATAGTTCTGCTGAGCCTAAAACAAATTAACTCCATTAACTCTGAGCAGCAACAACTTCATGACTTTCTTTATGAATAAAATTGTAGCTATATAACAGTGCTAGAATCATCAATACGGCCCCAATCCCTGCTTTTTACCCACAGATCTTGCTGAGTTAACTTCAACTGTTAACTCATCACAACTAACATCTTGTCTACTAGACCTTATTCCAACTAGACTGCTCAAGGATGCTTCACCCTTAATAAACATATTAGAATTAGATACCATTAATCTATCTTTAAAAAACAGGATATGTACCAAAGGCCTATAAGGTAGCTGTAATCAAAACGCTACTTTAAAGAAGCTTGTCTTGACCCATGTGTTTAATCGATATCCAATCTACCCTTTATTTCTAAAATCCTTAAAAAAGTAGTATCTAAGCAATTATTTTACCACCTGTAAAGGAATAATTTGTCTGAAGACTTTCAGTCTGGATTTAGAGTTCATCATAGTACAGAAACCGCAGTGGTAAAAGTCAGCAACAATCTTCTCTTTGCTTCAGATAAGGGACTCTACTTGTTCTGTTAGATCTTAGTGCTTGCATCGATTACAATATTTTATTACAAAGATTGCAACATTAAATTGGAAATAATGGAACTGCACTGGGATGGTTTAGATCTTATTTATCAGATAGATTCCAATTTGTTCATGGTAATGATGAATCTACCACGTACACAAAAGTAAGTTATGGAGTTCCACAATGCTCTGTGTTGAAATCAATACTTTTTACTTTATATATGTCTCCTTTAGGCAAAATTATTAGAAAACATAAATTTTCTATGCTATGCTGACACTAAGCTATATCTATCTATGCAACAAGATGAAGAAAATCAATGAACCAAACTTCAAGCATCCCTACAGGACATAAAGGCCTGGATGTCGTACAGTTTCCTACTTTTAAACTCAAACAAAACTGTCAAGTATTGGAGCCTAAAAATCTCAGAAATATGCTGTCCAACCATATTGATACCCTAGATTGCACACCTCTGGTCCCCGGTATCACTGCGAGGAACCTCGGTTATTTTTGACCAGGATTTGTCATTTACCTCAGAGAGTTAGAGCGGTCGTGCACCAATCCAACATTTTTTAATTCAATCCCCGGCTCCTCTGGTCACATGTTGAAGTGTCCCTGAGCAAGATACTGAACACCAACTTAGTTGCTCGTGGTGAGTGAGCTCACCCCAACCGGTCAAGGCAGATGGCCGCCCACCCTGAGCTTGGAGGTTTCTTCCATTAATGTTAATAAGGTAGGTATTCTTAATGTGCTTTAATGTTATTTCCAATGTGTATTTTTGTATGTGCATTAATTTTGTTTTTCTGTACGTACACCCGCAGTACTCGTCCTCACCAGCTGAGGCTCCCTCCCCACCCATCTCCACCTCTTTCTGTTTCTGGCTACCTGTTCACTCACCTACTTCAAATTATCTATTATCACCTCCTCACTCTACTGTGTATTCAAGGACTTGTTATTCCACTGTCTAGTTGCTAGTGTCATATTCTATCCTGTGTGTCCTCCCATCTTGTTCGTCCCTTCCCTGACTACCAGTTTTCTGCCACTCGTGAGTTAATCAGTAGCATTTTTGCCTAGTTTGTATTGTTGGCTTAATAGCCCTTAGTTTTCCTCCTTGAGAGCGACTTTGTTTTCTAGTATTAGTTTTCCTCCTTGGGTGTTTTTTTTTTCTTCTTCCCTCCTAGCTTCCCTCCATCAGATGCTGTTGTCTCGCTTGAAGAACTGGATGGGTATTCTGGGTGAATGGTTTAGTTCTTACTTAACAGAGAGAAGCTTCTGTGTTCGCGTTGGAACTGCACGGTCCTCCACAGCACCTCTTACATGTGGAGTACCTCAAGGGTCCATTCTCAGCCCTCTTCTCTTCTCTCTGTATTTACTTCCTCTTGGTTCAATTCTCTGAAAACATGGCATCTCATTCCAATTTTATGCAGATGGTCAAATCTACAACACAACTCATACAGTGCATTGAAGAAACCAAGGCATGGATGTTATTGAATGTTTTTACACTTGAACGGAAAAAACTGAGGTCATGTTGTTTCAGTCCAGCTTTTTTTCAATCGAGACAACTGGCCAATACGAAACCTTTTCTTTCTCTGCATCATTTTGAGATTTTAATCCATTGCTTTTATCACAACTCGCTTAGAATACTGCAACGCACTTTATGTTGGGCTTAGCCAAATGCGCCGCTACAGCTAGTTCAAAACGTGGCTGCCCAGCTTTTACCTAGTATGAAAAAAAAAGAGAGCACGTTACTCCGATCTTGGCATCACTTCATTGGTTCCTGGTTCGTTTTTTGTATTGATTCAAAACATTTTTTTATTTGTTTTTTAAGTGTCTTCATGGTCTCGCCCCACATTATCTATCTGATTCCTCCTGCCATACACTCATCAGGCTTTCTTAGGTCAGCAGATCACTCACTTTTAGTTGGTCCCTAAGACAAAGAGGAAGCTTCGAGGTGACGCGCTTTTTCAGTCGCTGCCCTAAAATTGTGGAACGATTTGCCCTTGCACATCATGCAGGCCAACTCACCTCCTGTGTTTAGATCTTTCCTTAAAACACTTAGTTCTCCTTGGCATTTAACTCAGTTTGCTAGTTTTTGTTGGCTTTTAACTGTCTTATATCTATAATTCGTTTTGTTTTATTAGTTTTCATGCCTGTGTACAGCACTTTGGCCAACTGTGTTTTTTTTAAGGTACTTTATAAATAAAGTTTAAGTGAAACTTAATACCCCCTCTGAATGAATAATGGCCCTGATCTGTCCTACCAATTAACATGGCCAAAATTGATTAGCTCCATTACAGGTTAAATTCTCTCCGCCATCTTCTAGGAGGCTAACTACAGTATTGTAGCAACTCAGAGCTGGGAGCAAATTGTTGGAGGCAGCGAAGCTGAGGCTAATGCTAACTTACTTAGCTAAGCTGAGCCGCTAGCTTGGTTGCTAACGGGTCCAAAGTGGCAGGCGGAAGAGAGAACACTTGTGCCCCGTACATCGCACGACCCAAGTGTCTCGAGCTGGTTGACAGAAAACAACAGCTCTTACCTTTTTCTAACTACCTACGTCACCAGAGATAGCTGACCTGTGTTTAAGCTGACATGCTTGCAGCAGTCACTTAGCTTTGCCCATTATTTGACTTAACCATGCTACTATTTTTGATGGCTGCTACTATTAGGTTGTGTCTAAACCCCACCTGAATGAATTTTCTCAAACTTAAAACTAAAATGTTGAAGGCAATTGTAGACTACATTAAATCTTAGAAATACATCCTAAATAGTTGAGTTTACTGTCACCGCTTGCGTTCATGTGTTTCTTATATCGTATTGTTGGCACTCATTAACACTGCTGTATCACTGCAAGATTTTAATTAAGGTCATGACCTTATCAATATCATTTTTTATTTTTTTGTCCTTTTTGCTTATCCCGTGAGTTCAGGGTCACCACAGCAGATCATTGTCCGCATGTTGATTTGGCACAGTTTTTATGCCGGATGCCCTTCCTGACACAACCCCTCCCCAATTTCTACCGGGCTTAGATTGGCACTGCACAGCTGGCGATGGGAATGTGTCTTCCCCAGAGACACATCGACACATAGCTGGGACCAGGGATCAAACCACTGGCCGTGTTGTTCATGGACGACTGCCTTACCAACTGAGCTACAGCTGCCCCAACCATATCAATATCAGTAACATTTTGTAAAACACATGTGGGACAATGATGTGCCCTTCTTGTTCATATGACAGGTCATATCAAAACATAAAACTATTATAGTTTTTTTGGTTGTTTTCCAGAATAAATGTTGTCATTCCATTATTATGTTATTACTTTACAGGTTACAGTTAAAAAGGTCATTTTTAGGGTGAAAAACCAGTTATCTCTGTATTATAGCTATGATCCTGATGTATCCTGCATGTTTCAAGCTTAAAGGCAACAATCGTTCACCTTATTATTGATATATCTTGTCATTAAAACCAGCTATTCGAATGGCATTTATCAACAGTTACTTGTAAAAAAAATTATCAGATGATATTAACAACTTAGCTATTTCATAAAGAAGGACAATTTATACTTTGTCATATCAGCCCCAATTGGTTTTATCAACACATTATCATTAAGTAAAGAAAATAAGGGGACAATCCTTAAGAATTTATTAATTGAATGTTGAGATGAACCCCCCCAATGGACATTAAGAGCAAGCTTTGTATTGTGTGATAGGGCATCCAGGGACATTACCTTTGATCAAGCCCTGAACTAACCCTACATCTGATTATCTGATGCAATTTTGTTTTACACCTTGTATGTATTATGACAAATAAAGCACTTTAACTTACCTTTACCTTTGTGTTCACTTGCCTGTTAGCCTGTCATCTATTCTAAATTTGAAAATTTCTAAAATGAAAATTTGGGCCAATGCCTTTTTTCCAAAGTGAGGGACATACACACTGGAGCAACTTCAGATTCAGTTTGTTGCCACTTTGACACATAGACGGGGGGAGCTGGGGATTGAACAAATGACTGTGCAGTTGATTACCAACCCTGATCCACAGCTGCTCTTTCTTCTAATTAGCTACAAAAATCCAAAACTTTCATGAGGGTGGTTGAAATATTGAAATGAAATAACATTTACAACAAGAGGAAGTCCATTCATCCGTATGAGAGATGGAAATATTTCATATGAGCTGGAAGTGAAGAATTGTTTGAATTTTCTTTTGCTTAGTGTGTGTGTGCACATGAACTGGATAAGTGAAATTCTGACATTTTCTAGGTCACTGCACAAACCACACCCGTCTTAAAGTCGGAACCATATTCATTTTTCTAATTTTTCCATACATAGCACTTGGCAGACACAAACCCCATCTGTGAGCTTCAGCAGCCTTGTCTCTGTGTGTCAAGATAAAATACAGTGTGTGTGTGTGTGTGTATGTGTATGTGTATGTATGTGCAGTTCTGAGCTTGTGCCTTTATATATTTGCAGCTGTTTGTTTGTGAGCATGTGCAGACATGTGCATGTTTTGTTTATATGAGAGTGTGTGTGGGTAGGGGGGAGGAGAGTTGGATTTATAGCTACTTGTTATTCATGATGGCGGCTGCTGCAGTGTGCAGCAGTGTGAGGGAGATTCCCTCTGGAGCCTCTGTGGTCACACAGTCTGTCTGGGAGAGCATCAGAAGAACACAGCTGGACAGAAAACACCTGTACACTAAGGCTTCAGCTGCTCACTGCTAATCTCACAATGCTGTTCAATGTTAGCTGCAGAATACACTCAGAAACATACATATCTGCCAATAAAAAACACCAATGCTCTGAAAACAATTCAGTACAATTTTGCCCATATTTTATTCACAATAGAACATAACATTTCAGATGTTGAACGTGAGGAATTTTAACATTCCTAGAAAGGTTAATGGAAAATATCAGCTCATTTTTAATTTGATGTACTGCTGCCTGTGTTGGTCTGTGTGATGGGAGCCATTGACAGCCCCTCTCCACATTATGATTAAACATAAAGCATATCTATACTAGAAATATTCAAACAAAGTTGTATACTATAGCTGTAAGAGAGCAGCTTATATAGGAACTGTTTAAACAGATTTTCTTCTCACTGTTGTAACAAATATGAACACACAATATATTTTTGCATGTGTGTTGTCCACAAAAAGCCAGTAGTGATTTGAGAGATATTAACTTACAAAATTTAATTGGTCAAGCTTTCAACTAGAGTTTACATTTTTGTCATATTTACTTTCATATAGATTTCTGTGTGAATACAGAATAAGCAAACAATATACAACATGACTATTAGGCAGCTCTAGAGGAGTTGGTCAGTGTATTAGTGAACTTTGAATATTTGAATTCGCTGATGTCTTCCTGCTTCCATTCTTTGCAGCAATGTGCCGACTTTAGCTGTGCACCGAACACAGAAAAAGATATTATTCTCATCTTACTCTCTGAAAGAAAGCAAATAAGAGTATTTTCCAAATTCTGTTAAACAAACCAAATGCTCCATAATCCATGGCTATGGCCTGAGAACGGGTTTTCCTTTTGCTAATTATTATTCATTTATGGAACACATTTTTTGGCACTTTACTCAGAAGCAAAATATACAGCAATAGTTTTACAGTTTCAAATTTGGGGATGTGTTTATCCTAGCTTAACCACCAGCTTATATCTGCCAAAAATAAAAGAGATGCTTTCTAACAAGTCTCCCGCTGGCCAGATGTGGTTGTACATTTCAACACCCGCTCAATAAACATGATGCAATATGTAAAAGAGACAAGAGTCATGTTAGTCTTACTTCTTCATAGTTGGGTTTCATTTTCTGATTCAGCCACTATGACCCAACTCTGCTCTACTTTTTTTTTTTTTTATCGCTTCTTTCCTCTTTTGGCTCATGTGTCCTTAGTGTGACTGTCCACACACACGCACACACACAACCCTCTGTTATTATCCTTGAAAGGACAAAAATAAAATTCCTCTGCCTTTTTCTTTCCTTCACTGATTCAACCTCTGTCTTGCTCTTTTACAGCCCAGGAGGCCTCAGTGAAAAACAATGCAAACTAGCAAATCTACATTTTATCAAAGAAACTAAACATGTCCGATACATCTGCATAAGATGTTAACATATTATACAGCAAGATAAAAGAGGTGTAAAATCTGCAATCATCAGGAATGAAATTTTGATGGACTATACATCTATACTGCCATGTGATGGTGGCCCATCTATATTCATTTATAATCATAAGCCAAATGCCTTCCACCAAATGTCTGCCAAGTTGATATAACCAAACAGTGCAGCCACAGTTACCAGCATGACTTTCAGTTCTTTCTAATAATATTACAGCTATTAGAATAATGCTCGTGTTGTTTATGACAGTAGCAGAAATACCAACACCGTGCTCCCACAACTGTAATAGAAGCAGAACGGGTCCGCACTGGAAAGACAAGTAGTGGCAGTTCCACAAGCGCTAGCTGCTGTAGTAGTAGGTTTGCGAAAATAGTCCCGATGGCTTCCAGTTGAGCGGAGGGACACAACCGTTCGGCGGTTTGTGAATGCTTTGGGATCCTGCGGAGAAACACCAGTATGGATGGCGGCGGTGATGCGGTTTAGTGTTCCAACGTTTTTTTTCAAGCGGAGAGAAAAGATACTGACGCTCGAGCGGGTGGAGACTGCTACACATTTAAATCCCCCGGGTCGGTTTTTCATCTCTTTGCAGCAAATTACTTTCTGGTTTTATTCCCCTTATACCGTTGGATTCTTTAGAGCTGGTTTAATGTCTTAAATGACAGGCCTGTAAGGGCGTCGTTGTCGGGAAGTTTTTTCGAGGGGGGGTTTTGACCAGCAAAGGAGCCATGGCAGTCGAGGCTCGGCCGGAGCTGGTCGGGAAGCGGTTCCTCTGTTTCAGCGGGGACGAGCCACCTGAAATCGGCGATATCGGTCGCTGGCCGTGGAGGTCTGGGGTTATACGAGCCGTTAACCATCGTGACAGCGACAGTCCCGACCTGACGGTAAGGAAGCCGCAGACTTTGTGTTCTCCTTTGGTCTGTTACATGCAAAGCAAATGGGAAAATCTCTGTGGTTGGTGGCGAGCCAGCAAGGCGATGTTGTAGACTTGCCAGGCGGACATTCTCCTGCAGCCGTGTCTTAGTTTACGTTGCTCATCGAAGCAACACGTTTACCGCTTGTTTTATCTTTTTTTTTTTTCATTCACTAACGTTATATGTCATTGTTAAGTGAGCCCGAGTCCAACCTGTTATTTCACCACTTCAGCAAGCAAGTTAATGAGAGGCAGACTACCAGCAGGGGGGTTCTGGAAAAGCAGCGAGCCTCGGCTTAGACTGCATTCTGCTTCTTCACATCAAAAAGCCTAAACTTGCCTCACTAGTCAATGATTTACAGCGGCTAAATCAGACCTCCGGGCTTTTACATGTAGTTTGTGCTGGGAACACTTGAACCACAGTGCACAACGCGTACATACACACCGGGCTTTAATTTCACAATAATGTGTAGAAGAAACACACCTGGAATTTGAACTCGTGTTGTCATTTGCGAGCGGCTGCGTTTGTAGAAGCATGTGTCGGAATTTGAGTCTCAAGCAGCTAAACGCCTCATTAAGCTATACACTCAGATCAGCTGACAAAGGTAGCATTACTGACTTTTTTTTAAAAAAAACTAATCCCCTTTACCCCGTAGTTATTACTCACAATCCACGTTATTTGGGCTAGATGGTCGAGCAGAAATCCCCTTCTGCCTTTTTCCAGGCGGACAACAACACCTCCGACTTGAGAAGGGACGCAGGAATTCTAGGACTTGTAAAGACATAAAACTCGCATTCTGCAGGCTGAACAATGGGCAGTGTATCTTCATGTGAAATATCGCTTGCAATTTCAAGACAGCTCCATGTAGTGACATTTTAGAGCTTACACCAGCCACAATATATTCTGCTTGATATGTAATTATTATATTTTCAACGTTGTCACTGGGCGAACAGAGATGGATAGAAACCTTGGCAATGTATTAGTCTGATTTTTCTATACCGATTCTAAAGACTTTTCATAATGGGTTAATGTGCCAAAACCAGCAAACAATGAAATATTTGCCCTGACAAGCCCTTGGCTGGTTAGTACACTGTACTCTCTCACTGTACAGTGTGTCTGTTCCCATTTTCTTTTGTTCACAGAATCCTTCTATCAGCCTATACAGATAGCTTGCCAAACCCCAGCACAATTCTGATTTGATTATTTAACACGGCTTTTTATACATATCTTACGCTCCTCAAGAAATGGCATATATCAGCAAATATTATTATCTGATGGTCATAGGTTACGGGTAAAGTTACTGTTTGTGTGTGTTGTAACTCGAGAGACAATCGTGGGTGTTAAGTTCTTGTGTGTTTAAACTGAAAATCAGACCAGTATAATACATCAAAGATACTTCCTACATGTTATCAGTGACTTAAGGTGCTTTTTTGTATGCAATTAGACGATAGATAATTCTCTGTTGTCACAACATATTCTCTATTTAAATCATGGTTTTACATTATGTAGTCTGTGTTTTTATCAGGAATAATGAGGTGGCAGAATTCCATGCATTGATTACAGTGTCATAGCTGAACATCTTTCATGTTTAATTACACGTTCACTCATCTGCAGATATTGCATGTACTTGTTTGTATCGCACTACAAGCTTACTCCCAGCCTCCTAATTCCCTCGTCGAATTGGTCCTTGTGTGTGAAGTGATTTTAGCTAGGGTTGTGTCGTGTTTAATGTGGGGCCACAGTCTCATTAGCAAGGGGTTTAACTAGCTGACTGAATACAGTGGAGAAGGATTGGAGATTAGATTAGAAGAAGTGTGTCAAGCCAAGCTGTCAGGCCTTTTTCAAGTTTCTGTGGTCAGATAGGCCAGTATTACAGGAGCATTATGGGAATACCCTGTAGCAATGGGTCACCAAGACATATTGGTCCGAGCTATGTATCTTAGCAGAAAAGCAAATTGGCATATAACAACATAAAACAACACAATTTACGCAAGATTATTAAAAAAAAAAATCAATTGCGAGATGATTTATTGCCGGGGCAGCACGGTGGTAGAGTGGTTAGCAATGCCGCATCAAAGCTAGAAGGATCCCAGTTCAAATCCTGGCTGTGACCTCTTCTGTGTGCATATTCTCCTCTGGGTACTCTGGTTTCCTCCCACAACCTAAAGACATGCGTATTACGGTTATTGGTGACTCTTAAATTTTCCATAGGTGTGTATGTGAGCATGAATGGTTGTCTATCTCTGTATGTTGCTCGGCGTTGGCTGTTTGATAGACTGGTGACCTGTTCAGGATGTACCCTGCGTCTCTCCTAATGACAGCTGGGACAGGCTCCAGCTCTCCACAACCTATAATAGAATAAAGCATGTACACATAATGGATGGATTATTCTTCTTCTCTTTGTTTCAAATAGTTAGCTAAACATTTTGGCATATTTGGCTGGGAGAAGAGCAATGGACATTTTTCACAATTTCTGGATCTTGTACTTACAAAATAATCAATCATTTATTTGAGAAAGTAGCAGGCAGATAAATCATTCAGCCCTAATCCAAAAGAATTTTAGCACTGGATGTGGGACGTTTTCGCATCATCTGACAGCGTGTGTGTGTATTTTGGAATTTTGCTTCACATCACCATTTGGAGCACAAATGTAACAGCTACACTGATGCATTTTGTGAGTCAGTTAACAAGATGGAAGTAATTAAATATGATCAGAGTACACAATTCAAATAATTGTCACCCATGATGGATCTTACTATCCTTTATGCAGTAATCCATGGTTAGAAGTGCATATTTGTTGCTCAGTGTTTTTTTTAAGATATATATATATATATATATATATATATATATATATATATATATATATATGTATATGTGTGTATATGTGTGTATATATATATATGTGTGTATATATATATATATATGTGTGTGTATATATATATATATATATATATATATATATATATATGTGTGTATATATATATATATATATATATATATATATATATATATATATATATATATATATATATATATATACACACATATATATATATATATATATATATATATCTTCACAGATACTGTAGTGTAATAACTTCTAAGTGGAATTATATTTTTAGTTAATTTTTTAGTTTAGTTTTTACAACTTTATATAGATATTTGTTATACTAAATGGCTGTTTATATAATTTCTAACGAAAGCTGGTGATTATTTAAGATCCTTTATTATGTATTTGTGGTTACAGCAATAAGGAGCAGCAAATAATATTAAAACAGCTGATGCATGTTGCCTAATTGCTTCAGAACCCATATATTGTAATACAGTCTTTTTCTTAATATCCTGGCAGAAGCCAGTGAGGATATATGTTGTATAATCTTTTATGATAGTCCTTCTGCTTCATAGCAGCATCTAAATGGACAACTTCATAGTCTGACCCTCAGCCCTCACTTTGAGCTTAAAATAAATGAGCAACCCTGATGTATCTGACAACATGAAACAGTAGGATGTTGCATAGGGCTTTATTTTTACATTGTTTTACTGATATTGAACTAACATGTATAGGGTTAGAATTACATTTTGTTTATGGAGCTAAATGTTATTTCGAGTAGTCAGTTTATGTTAGTCAATTGCTGAACTGTATATCCAGTCTGTGGTCTGAATACTCCCCATCTGATTAACCAGACATCACTTTTTAATGTGACCGGCTCTTCTGGACAAAACCTTAGTCATTTTGCTCCTGGAATAAACAAGTACAGAAACACCTCAGCAACCGAACCTGCTGTAGACACATTAGGCATAAAAATGCCACACCCATCTGGATTCACAATGAATGGAAAGAGCAGAACAGCCAGGTCACTGTCTATAGGAGTCTTTGTTTTCCATGATAGACCACTGTGTGTGTGTGTGTGTGTGTGTGTGTGTGTTCTGTACAGTAGCACTGCTGATAGTTTGCTTTTAGGGCTGTGGCCTGAAGTCCATCTCTGTGTGGCTCATCAGCAGAAAATGACAGGCTGGGACCAGGGAAGAAATTTCCACATACAGAGTCCATGCATTGTTATTGCAATTCAGCCAGCTCTGAAGCATTTCCAATCTGTGTGTTAGCATGTGTGTTGTGTCATGAATGACACCATTGTACCTCAGAGTAATGTAGATGCTACAGTAGAACCAAAACGCATATGGTATATATACCATTCAATATTGCACTAGTTGCAAATGTTTCTTTTTTGTTATATTACCAATCTTAAATGTTGAGTGATATACTAAATATATACTAAATAATACTGTATATTTCTTCATCCATTTTCTTTAACTGCTCATCCAGATCTGGGAGTAGCTGGAGCCTATCCCGCTGTCATAGGGAGAGAAGCCAGGTATATCCTAGACTGGTCGCCAGTCTGTCTCAGGGCCAACACAGTGAGACATACACAGACAACCATTTACGGTCATATTCAAACCTACATGCAACTTAGAGTCACCAATTAACCTAACATGCATGCCTTTGGACTATGGGAGGAAAGTGGAGAGGAAACCCACGGAAGCAAAGGGAGAACATGCAAACAGAAAGGCAGCAGGTAGATTTCAAATGGAAACCTTCTAGCTGAGAGCCGGCACTGCTAACCACTTAACCACTGTGTTGACCTCTATATTAATTCCTGGTGATAAGTAACATGCTTATAAGACTCATTGTATTGAATTATGCACTTAAAGATATAGTGTTACTTTCCAATAAATGTTAGAACAGCAGTCCTTTATTAATGCATAATTAACAATTTAGAGGAATATGTTATTGAGAAATAAATACACAATGCACAATTGGATTGAATTGGAAGAACAACAGCAGTCAGTGACTGAAGTGGAATAACTCCTAGTTCATGTTTAGACACACAGACAGAGTCTCTTAAAGCTGAAGAGGAGCTTCTCAGGCTCCCATTGGCTTTTTGTTTTAGCATTTACAGGTAGCTGTAATTATAATTTTCAGTACAGACAGGGACATACATATAGTCTGTAGTGTGTCTTTTTTTTGTCTCTTTTATTATCCCACTGTGACCTGCAATATTCCTGTGCGACTGTCAGGTTATGTTTTTTTTCAGCTGCACAGTAACTGGATCCTCTAAATGTTAGTAGTTTGTTTTCTGGTGCCTAAGGAAACAAAATGTAATCTGAAGCCAGGATGGGCTGGCTGTATTACTGGCTACATGTACCCTTCCCCCATCTCTCTCTCTCCCTCTCTCTTTCTCACACACAAACCCACACAGAGTATACTACAGCTCCACTACATCATACTGCTGAAGACATCAATTGTAAATTTTCCTATATGCTTCCAACCTTCCCATATAATTCTGGGAATAGACTAGGCTGCCCTATTTTGGCAGAGCCCCCCTCTGTACAGAGTGAATCGGGCTCTGAACAGGGCTCCATCAAAACAATGCATTCTAATGCAGAAAGTAGGATCTGAGCCCCTTTTTCTGCAATGCAACATGACTGCAAGTTGATGCGTTGGCCAGTGCCAAATATGCAAGTTTACAACTGGCATATTTCTATACCTCGCCTCAAGATTGTCATGAAAAAAGATGTTGTCGCCCTGATAACACTGTGCTATGTTTTTATACCAAATAAACATTTTCATAACAAGTCTATCTATCAATATGCACTTCCTGTATTATGTTTTACTACCACACCAGTACATCAAACAAAACTACTAACATCCAACATTCCCACCAACTCCTGCCCCCAGTGTGGTGCGATGTTTTAATGCAGGGTTAGTGCTAAAACAACACGTGTTAATACTGCCTTAGGCTTTACTACTCAACAGCTGTGGTTCCCTGCAGGACGATGTATGACCTATATGGTGTTACAGTAGATCTGTTGTCATAGACTGCGTTTAAATGCACTTAGGTAATCGGGTTACTTGAAGAAGTCAGCTTTCTTGGGTAATGCGGGAATGTTTACATCCACTTAAGAAACCTTATTATTAGAGATCTGCATATACATGCAGCAGAAGAGTAATCTGATTACTCCACTACCTTAGTCTTATTTCAGAAGACTGGCTCACAGATTTTTATCTGTATAGTGACAGAAAATGCAGGTCTGTGGCAGAAACCAGCTTGTTTAGACTTCAACAAGGCACTTTGCGTTTCAGACATTCGATGGACATTGCTTTAAAAACGACACAGCATTGTTCTATTAATGATCTCTCCCTCATTCAGTCTCTCATTCAGGTGGTTGTTCCCATCTGCAGCCTTTTGTTGCACACATGCACTGTTGGAGAAAGCTGATTAGGAACGTAATTGCGCATGTATGTGACAGAGAAAATGGCCGACTCAGAGAGAAATCTACCAGGGGAAGTTGGGTTTCCCTTTCCAGATTTTAAAGAGTTTGTCAAATTGTAGTCATTTGATATAGTAGTTTTAATCAAGATTTAGTCAAAAAAATTTGAATTGTAAGGCATGTCATATGTTATTGTGTTCAGTTACCATGGTTACAAGTGTCGATCTCATCTTCGGCAGTTTATTTGTTCACACATTTTATGACACTACTCTGCAGGGTGTCATTTAGAAGGTGGTTTACTTATATTTTGTCTAAACCATTTTTCATAGACTTGGGAGGAAACTGTTTTACTGATGAGGAGCTATAGTTAGTAATTCCACAGTTGCCACAGGTTGGTGAATATGAGGATTTTATTCTTTCTGTTCATCCCTGCTTTATATCATCCTATTTTTCAGTTTTAAAAAAGTTTAAAGACTTATTTTTCTTGGTACTATATAGATTGTGGTCTTGCCCATTGATTTCACAGTGAAATATTTTTCATTGGTGTTATGGACATCAAAATACAGTGTTGCTGAATAGTATTATTATTATAATTTATACAGTTATTGCAAAAGTAATGTAATACAATTTTAAAACTAAGTCCAAATTACACACGCCTAGTAGCAGGTTGGGATGAGTTTTGAGAGCATTTAATCCAATAGCTTCTTAAATCCCAATCCTTTTGATTCCCTTATTGCTGCTTTTTATACATACAAAAGACCATTAATACTTTTCTCTCTTACAGGACCTAAATTTACCACTGACATGGAATCATATATATTAGTGACAACTACAACATTATAATGGCTACCTGTGCGGAACTGTATATCCAGTCTAATAAAACAATCTGTCAGAAACAGCCCAGGTGGACTGTGATTGTTTCCACCATATGCAATACGAAAACCTCAGCCAATCTTACTGCTGGTATCTGCATCACACCATGAGACAGCCTGTAGTCTCACAGCTGAGTCAAAGAAAATCCATCCTTCTACGATTTGAGACTGAGCTTTGAGAATGTCCCACTAGAGTTCAAGAAGGTGTGTGTGCATATGTGTTTGTGGACGTAAATGTCCTTCTACATGCTCCACTGAGAGAATGAATTTAGTCCATGTCATTTCTAGCATTTTTTTTCAAACACTGCTGACAGGGAATACTGGCCTGGTCTTTTCAATTGACTGTTTTACCAAAGAATGTGAGGGAAGCTATTTTGGTATAGCCAGTAATGAGGAGGTTGTTCTTCAGCTTGGAACATCTCCCAAATGAATCGAGCAACTGCGGCTCATGTATGTCCATCTAGATTGGCTGCATCTTTTCTTTTCGTTAGATGATATGACACCTACTTCTGTTTGTTTCTTTTTGGGACTGGGACATAGCCTTGCTGTCCACCCCTTGAGGTAAACTGGAACTATTGCTTTTCCAGGCCAGTGGAATGTTGACGTACCTGTCGGTATGCTGTATTTGCCTGCCATCTTCACTGACACCAGTTGACCCTGTAATGCAATTCACAATCTGGTCATCTACTGGTTTAATACAGTAACACATTGTGGCAGTAGACACAACATGGGCATGTCTAGTTAAATTTCAAACAGGATTTCAGCTATCCATACAAACTATTTCTCTTGAACCAAGAAAGACATCTTTGTAACTGAACTAATAATGAAGCTTGCGATTAATAATAGAAATTGAACATTTTGTCAGTGTCCTCGGACAATGGCTTCTGTTACTACTACTACTACTACTACTACTACTACTACTACTACAGCTACACAGATTATTGGATTAGTTGTGTTCTGGCTACAAAACTAGCTTTAGTCCAGGCTTAGTCCTTTTCTGTTGCTTTGTTGCTAGCGTCCATGTCTAGTTCTGTGTGTGCTGCTCTTTCAGTCCTGTCCTGTTTTAGTCTAACCTGAACTGTTTTCTTATTTCCTGTCTTCTGTAGAGTTCCCCTGTCCTGACCTTAACTGGATTATATGTATTACTAGAAATTGTAAAGACAACCATTAATCTCTTACATGCTTCATGCTATATTCAAAAATGTCACACTGTTACTATGTCAATTGCCTAAGTAGCAGGGTTTATACTAGATCATTTTGCGAGTATGTTCAGTTGTTCAGAAAGCCACATTGGTTAAGTGAAGACTTTGCTCCATGATGAGTGGATTTATTGTCATCTGGAGGGAGAACTCTCAGATGATCCACTCATCACATAATGTCCTTTAACAATATGTGTCTTTGTTTTGATGGTTTGTTCTGTTGCTCATATCATTTATATTTTACCACCTTCAAGTCCTATTCCTCTTTATTTTCTAGCTTGGTCTTTTTCATATTGCCTTTTAATTTGCCTTGTCAAGTTCTGCTAGGATTCAGATTGTCTGAAACCAAGGGAATAGTCACTGATGTGTTTTTCATTAGAATAGAAGTTGACAGAGATTGAGTCATTGCGTTTTTTTTCTTAAAAATTTAAACACTAGTATAATCAGCTTGACCTGTGCTGTTTGTGCATGACTTGCTAGCTTTGAGAGAGAGAGAGAGAGAGAATCTGGCAGAGCAGAGGATAAGGGAAAGGGAACGAGGGAGAGAAAATGGCAATGTGAGAGAGGGGTTTCTTTCTCCTCTGTCTGGCCTCTCTCCCATAGCAACAGCGGCTTAGCCACGTGAATGCCAGTTCCTTTGAGTTCACCCACTGCACACAACTTAACTCCTTCAGTACCAGACTCCGACGCGTTACAGCAGCATGTAGCCAGAGAACACAACAGAACTCCAGACTGGATAAACATAGAAAAGGCATACCAATTATCTGAACTCACCAACTGACTTGGCAATATTTCTATTTATTTATGTCAGCTGGCATTAGAAGGGAACAGAATTGAGCTGACAGTTAAAACTGCAAAACCATCTTAGACTGTAGAATCCTATATCATAGAATGCCATCATATACAGTAGTGCAGGTGTGTGGTTGTGGTGTAGATCAGCACAAAATGTTGTCAGAGAGACTGGAATAGAATGACATCATGTACACAAGTATAGAATGGCTAAAAAGTGTGATTTGCTATGCAATGATATAAATGAAGTATAAAATCAATCAAACATTTTCCTATCAACACACAATATCTACACTAATATTATTACAGCCCTAACAAGTAAACATTGGTAATCAAAAAGTGGGCCCGTAGAGGTGAATAAAGTTCCTTTATAAATTATGTTCTTATGGTTCTTAAATATCATGAACTGTTGTCACAGTAATTTGGTCTTCCCTGCAGTCAACATGTTCATTGTTCATTAAGCTAATGTAAGACTGTAGTATGGCTAGGAAATCAGTAGTAGTGATAAAATGTAAAGCTGCTTTTCCACTTTTTGGCTCTTCATAGAGCTACAATTTATTCCAAAATGGGAGTTTATACTTGGTCCCTTTTGTGACATTTTAAAACCTTTCTGTTGTTCTGTCTTTTGTTACAAACTTTGTCATAGCACTTGCTAAATTCCTGCCTCTGCTTTTGAGCTCATGTCATGAATGCAAGCACAGTGATGTAGTGTTTAGCACTGCTGCATCACAGCTAGAAGGTCCCTTGTTTGAATCCACTCTGGGTACCGCAGGTTCTTGTCACAGTATAAAGAAGTATGTTTGATGAACTGATTACTCTAAATTGCCTGTAGGTATGAATCTGAGGTTGAATGGGTGTCTGTCTGTGTATGTCTCCCTGTGTTGGCCCTGAGATAGATTGGAGACTTCTCCAGCGTGTACTCTGCCTCTCGTTCAAGAACAGCTCAGACAGACTCCATTTCTTGTAACCCTACATAGAGTAAGTGGTTAAGATAATGAGTCTATAGATGGATTATTATTATTGAAGTAGTATTAAAATTTTTAGTGGGTAAAATAGTCTGCACTGCACTTATATAGCGCTTTTCTACCTATTTGCACTCAAAGCGCTTTACACTGCTTCTTATTCACCCATTCACACTCACAATCACACACACACACTCACACACCGATGGGGGAGCTGCTATGCAGCTGGCCAACGCTCACCGGGAGCAACTAAGTTGAGGTTCAGTGTCTTGCTCAAGGACACTTTGACATGTGACCGGAGGAGCCGGGGATTGAACTAACAACTGCGAGATTCGTGGACAACCGCTCTACCTTCCTGTGCCACAGTCACCCCAGTACTGTTACTTGAATTTAGATTTGAATAACCAGAGCTTTATTTCCATTGAAATCACAGTTATTGAGTTACTAAGATATTACACTTTTTTATAAGATTATTTATCCTTGTTACATGTTAGCAAACAGTTGAGCTGCAGCGTCTGCACAGTGCTACTGAATGACTGTGTGTATATTGGCCTTGAAAACACATATTACTTATGGTGTAGGAATACTCTGTATTTGATTGGCTCAAATGGAATGTGAACTGAAATTAAACAAGTTAATTCTTGTTACATGGGGCAATGATTTACTCGCAAAGAATTTATTTTCTCACTTTCAGCTCTCTCCATTTGTCCTACTTTTTGCCTTTATTTCTCCTTCCCTGCTTTAAGTCTTACTTGTCTTTTCAACTAGCAGTCGAAAACTCTAATAAATTTAATACAGTATAAATGGAAAAAAGCAGCAGCGTACAGAAAGATTTCTGTAGCATTTAAGGTCCTAGAGTCCTTGCCCCGCCAAACTGAGTGATCGAGAGAGGAGGTCAGGTCTCTGGTCCAAAGGGTCTCTGGAAATCAGGCACCACCTGGCCAATACAATCCCTACAGTAAAGCACGGTGGTGGCAGCATCATGCTGTGGGGATGTTTTTCAATGGCAGGAACTTTATTAGAGACTATTCAGGATCAAGGGAAAGATGGATGCAGCAATGGACAGAGACATCCTTGATGAAAACCTATTCCAGAGTGCTATGGACCTCAGAATGGGTCCCTAAGCACACAGCCAAGATAACAAAGGAGTGGCTACGGAATAACTCTGTGAATGTCCATGAGTGGCCAAGCCAGAGCTCAGACATGAACCCGATTAAACAACTCTGAAGAGACCTGAAAATGGCTGTGCACTGACGTTCCCCATCCACCCTGATGGAGCTGGAGAGCTACTGCAATGAAGAATTAGAGAAACTGCCCAAAAAATAATCCTACTCAAAAAGACTTGAGGCTGTGTTTAGTGCTAAAGGTGCTTCAACAAAGTATTGAGCAAAATTTTTTCTCCTTTTTCTTTCTAATAAATTTGCAATGATTTCAAACAAACCTCTTTCACAATGTTATTATGGGGTATTATTTTTAGAATTTCTATGAAAAATTATGAATTTAATAATTTTTTTGTGAATCGCACAATCTCCCTCGGTAGTATTTCCCTGTTCAAACCAGTGTCCCAGGTGCAAAATAAATCCTGGCAGTCTCACAACACTGGCTGTTGTCCTTCAGAAAATTACAAAATTACTGAGAAAATGTCCTGCATAACATACTGAATATGTGGGTAACTGAACATGTGCTTGAGCATTAACTTGATCTACATTACATATCCAGGACCACAAGGGCCACAAGGGGTAAAAAACAGCTTGTTCCAATTTTTGTTCTTTTTTGTGTTTAGAGGTAAAATTATATTGATATGTCTGCACTTATATAGGACTTTTCTACCTTATTGGTACCTAAAGGCCTTTACACTGCTTCTTATTCACTCATTCCCACTCACAACTCACACACTTACACACCAACAGGGAAGCTTCTATGCAGCTGGCCTAAACTCACTGGGAGTATCTAAGTTGGGTTCAGTGTCTTGCTCATGGGCACTTCAACATGTGACAGGAGGAGTCGGGGATTGACCCATTAAGCCTGGGGTTACTGGACCCTGGGATAGGTGCAAGACTGCTCAATTGTGCCTTGTATAATGTTATAATAAAGATATAAGGCACTCAGTTAGCAGCATCACAAGGCTATACAGATTGTCAGATATGCAGATGTTCTATTCTGCCGGCCCTCAGCTGTCACCTCATCACCCTGTGAGAAACCTGGTTACTGTGATATTGGTAAGTGATTAGAGAAAGTTCATTTCTTCATGTAGGTTTCTCTTAGAAACATTGATATAATCAGTGTGCACAGTAAATCAGGTTTCTAAGTTACTCTTTACAAGAGTGCTCGTGCAATAAGAAAGGCTGCAGACAGACAAGCTAGTTAAGGTGGTAGGGCTGGATGAAAGAGGAGATCATTACATAGAGCTGTGTATTCTCATACTAACCTTATCTGCTAAAGTTCAACACATACTTAAAGAATGTACAGCTGATTATGAATGTGATTTGGTCGTTGTGACCGGTCAGACCTAGTTGGTCCCGGTCTGTGCTAGTCTTGTTTAGTTTTTAAATCTTTGCTTGTGTAAAGGTTCCAGTCTTTAGTCTTAAAGACCCAATCTCTGCCAGTCATTCTCACAAAGATTTTTACAAACTTGTTTAAACCTATAGTCCATGTTGTCTTCACTTTTACATCCATAATTTAGCTTTTGTTGTTTAAGTTAACAAGTTAAATGGTTCCATATTTATTTCGCATGAGAACACGCAACGTTGTCTGGGATTTGGAGTGTGAGTTTATCTCTAGAACATCCAGTCATTCCAGACCAGTCGTTAAGTGTGTTGCTCCCAGTTTACGCAGTTGTCAGATACACCTACAGCTACGATAAGGTGTAGTGTGTACAGAATGAGTCTTGCATGCATCTTGCACAAGAGTTGTTTAAACCAAGCATGTTTACCTGTGCATTGGAAGGGTTTTGTTTACAAAAAGAACAGAAGGCCACAGGAACAAGACCAAATTGTACAAAAATTATTACTTGTTACTTGTGGAAAAATTTCACCATGACACACACACACACACACACACACACACACACACACACAGAAATTTGTGTTCAAGAGGATTCATGTAATTGAACATAGCTGATTCATTTCTCTTATTTGGTGTAATTAAAAATATTGAGATTGATTGTTTGGTTGGAGCAAAATTTATGTGGAACATTCAGACTCCTGGATCGATATAAAATAAGTATAATTAGTTCTGTCAGACATGTGTTGGATGGACTGGGACATAAAACACACACACAAACAACAGGGAAGGGTTTGTCACTTACTATGTTGCAGAAAATAGCCTCTATCTCTGAGCTCGGAACAGTCAGACATTCACACACAATGTGTCTGTGGTGAGGCGTGGCTGTAGTAGGGGCATCCTGCTATGTAATAAGCCTGATGAATGGGAAGAGAAGCACTGTGGTACATTTTTTTTACATGCTGAGGGGTTATGCCCCATCCTCTAAATCACACAAAGCCAAGGATTTCACGAGAACTTAATTTAATACGTTATAGTTTAGTCTCTGCTTGTGCTTAATTTCAATTAATTTAAGCTCAAATTAAGTCTAATGATGCCATTAATATCTAAAGGGCTGTCTGTAGGGTTGTGTATTTGAGTGCTGTGTGGAAGATAGTGACTCAGGTGGTGTGTGAAGTCCAAAGGTTCTGTTTATATTGCAGCGCTACATTGTTACAGTAGAAAAGCTATAAAACGGGCACAATGGCTTAACCCCATTTCTTCTTTTTGTGATATTATAAGGTGTTTGTGTTGTTTACGTCAAAAATGTTTTGTGTATAAAATCTTTTTGTTTTGTATTTATTAAACATCCATCTATATAAAGCTATATGATATATAAACCCCTTTTGAACTCTGGGCAATGTCTGGAGAATCAGGTCCGGACATTTAGGGGTGGTACCTGGCTAAAGCGTGCAGAAGGCACAGTATCAATCAGAAAGTATGCTTTGTTTACAACATATCAAAGTCATGCCACTCAAAAAACTCCTCCTGGGAAACACAGTGGTGAAGTGTTAGCACTGTTGTCTCACAGCTAGGATGTATGGTGTTTGCAAGTTCTACTGTGCTTGCATGGGGTCCCTCTGGTTACTTTGAACACCTCCCACAGTCCAAAGAAATGCGGGTCAGTAGTTGTCTATCTGGGCATGTCACTCTGTGTTGACCCTTAAATAGACTGGAGACCTGTCCCTGTGTGTACCCTGCCTCTTTCCCATGACTGCTGCGATAGGCTCCAGTCACCTGCAATCCTGGATAAGTGGTTACAGATAATAGAAGTGTATATATGGATGGATCTATGGATGAATGGAAAAATTTGCTTTTCTGAAGTATACTCCTGGGGTGGGCAATATCCTGATCCTGACACCCCGACAAGTTCATCATAGTATCGCAAACAATTTACAAAGCGCTGTTTGCTAGCTTCACACTAACTCCACAGCTCCTAACCTTTATCCACACCCCATGTTTGAGTGCACCTTGATGCACTTTAGTACTTTTTAAACTGAGACATTTTTATTTTAGTTAAAGTCGAGAAAAGTTCAGGGTGGCGGTGCCTATTTGAAAGCAGCTTTCTGAATTTTAATTAAAAACGTTTAAATGTCGTCTGAAATGTTATTTTCCTTTTAATCTCTAGTATTGTATTCTTGCTGGTCCAAGCCCGGTAGAAATTGGGGAGGGTTGCGTCAGGAAGGGCATCCGGCGTAAAAACTGCCAAATCAGCATGCGGACAATGATCCACTGTGGTGACCCTGAACTCACAGGATAACCCGAAAGGACCAAATTAAAAAAGTATTCTTCCAGGTTTTTGTTTCCAACCAGAATTAGACTGCTTGCCACATTTGCTTTCTGCATCTTAAACTGCTTAAATTCAGTTTCATACAGCAAACTGGCTTGCCACTCTTGTGGAGCCATAAGCACAAAGGTCACTTAATAAAAATGCGTGCCTTCGATGTTCGAAGTGTTGCCTCTGCAGGGCTGCACATGCTGGCTTGGGAGACTTTTTTGCAGACTTGTCAAAGCTAGACAGCTCGACCAGCAATGTAACATGAGATTGTTCCTTGAGAATCTAGGGCAAGGTTCCTTCTCCACACGTGAGTCTGTGTGTGTTTAACGGGTTTGGTGGCTTCCAAGTGTGCGTACAAATGTTTATGTGTTTGTACATTTACTAGCTTGTGTGTTTCTGTCTGTGTGATGGGATTTGTCATAGTATTGCACAAAGGTATGGGTGTGTGTGTCTGTTTAGACCATGTTTGTGCATGCATGTTAACTTTGTGTCTGTATGTGTGCATAATCACACTTGGCTTTGTGAATACTTTCTTTGTGTGTGTGTGTGTGTGTGTGTGTGTGTGTCCCAGTGCAGCAGATGAAGGCAGGGAGGGGTGTTCTGCTGCTTTCTCCATTGATTGGTTCCATGCAGACTGAAACTTGACCTTCAGCAGATGTCTGTAAGGCAGCCAAAGACACGCACACAGAGTCCCACAGAAGACAAATCACACAAGTCTAGCTTAAGCTAGCCTAGCTCTAACTCACAGTATTACAGTATTATTGTGTTTCTCCATGTGAAAATGACGGAATGAATGAATCCTGAAAATAGATTCTGACAAAGCTTCTGTCTATTTGAGAAAGCACTTGATCAACTAAAAGAGGAAGATGGAGCATGATAAAAGTATGCTGTTTTTGCCTTCAGTGACAGCTGGAGCGGCCTGAGGACCCTCTGTATGTCTGTGCACAGTATGTTTGAAATGTGCTTTAGACCTGATCGTAAAGCATTCTTGGTGATGGTTATCCAGCTTCCAACACTACTAAATGGCACAGTAGTGCTGGACAAAAGTAGTTATGTGACATTTCTACATTGAAAGTCTGATAAAGACAAGAGTTTTCTGTATATACCATCATATCCCGTAGCTTTGAGCAGTGCAGTTGGTGAGTGTCTTATCAGGGCAGGTTTGATTTGTCAGTTTAATCCATTTTCAGTTTACACAGTAGTCAAGAGTTGATTCCTTTTGATTCTGATTCTGTTACATCAGTCTTTGCTAACTTTACATAGACTCTTTTTGGCCTGTTAGCTTGTGTATATTATTCCAGATTCCTGCTTCTCAGGCTCACTGCAGTTTAGTTAAGTTACATAGACTTTAATGACTGATGGTGTTACTTTAATGTTTAAATTAAAACTGGTTTGTTTTCTTAAGGTTATTTCCTTTTCTTTACTGGTACTGAACTTTATATTGTAACTTTATTTATTTATTTATTTATTTATTTATTTTTAAATAGAAGAAATCATCCATCTATTCATCCATCATCTGTAACTGCTTATCCTGTGTAGGGTAGCAGAGAGGCTGGAGCCTCTCCCAGCTGACAGAGGGTGAGATAGACTGGAAACCTGGACAGGTCTCCAGTCTATCTCAAGGCTAACAGAGAGAGACACTCACAGACAACCGTTCACAACTACATGCAATTTAGAGTCCAATCAACCAAACATGCATGTCTTTAGACTGTGGGAGGAAACCTGTGTACCTGGAGGAAACCCATGCAAGCAATGGGGAGAACATAGAATCTCCACATAGGACGCAATCCTGCAGCGCTAAACACTCCAACACTGTGTTGCCCACTTAAAAAATAGTTTTTTTAAAAATGTTGTTGTTGTGTTGTCTTTGAGTTCTTTGAAATATAAGTAAACTAAATATTTAATTTTATAGTTACTACTTAAACACAACATTTGTGCAAGCAGGTTGGAACGGGTGGAGAAAAGTGTCAGGCATGTTGTGTGACAAAAGCATATCAGTGAGAATGAAAGGAAAGGTGTTCAGGACAGTGGTGAGACCAGCGATGTTGTTCGGCTTAGAGACAGTGACACTGAAGAAAAGACAGAGGCAGAGCTGGAGGTAGCAGAGCTTAAGATGTTGAGGTTTGGGAGTGATGAGGATGGATAGGATTAAAAATGAGGACATCAGAGGGACAGATCATGTTCGATGTTTTAGAGATAAAGTCAGAGAGGCCAGATTGAGGTGGTTTGGACATGTTCAGAGGACATGTTCTTTTTAAAGATCTTCCAATTTAATATAAAATAATGTTCAAAGTAATATTATATAAACTACATACAGACTGTATAGGCAAACCTAATAAGTATAAAACCTATACGTAATAAGGTATGTTAAAATAAAAAATACTGTCGGTTTAAAGTAAACATGATATTCAGAAAAGAGAATATTTACTTACCTTTTATAATGTTAAATGACCTTAAGAGTTCACCTTAAGTTCGTGTAAATCTCCTGCTGTCACAATGAAAGCATACTGTGATGATGATTAGGTTAACAGGAACCTTTCCCACTGCCGTGTATACATCGACTCAACCTGTGAATTTACAAACGCACACTGATGAGTCACGACAAAACTCCAAAATAACCTCTGACTTTATGCTGTTTGGCACTATGTTTGAGCTTTTCATCAGCATTAAATCTTCTTCTTTATCAGGTTTTGCATTTTATGTTGTACCAAGAAGGATTTAAAAATTAAATTCTCGGCTGTTCAGTGTGCTCTTAAAACTGTTCTCTATGTGGGTATCATTCAGCTTTTTTGTATTACTGCATGGTAACTCTTCACCCACAACAATGGCCAATTTTTAGTACAACAGCTTGCTGGTAGTATATATGTATACAGTGCATCCAGAAAGTATTGCCCATCCCCTTCAGGTCAATCCTGCAGCTATTGCAACAGTGTGTTCTGTATCCACCCTGGGATCTTATACAGTCACAAAAGTAAAATGTTTCCAGGAGGCATCTCATTAGATGTCTTCTCTCAATGCAAAAGAGCATCAGCTTTACTCTCATTTCCCCTGAGCTCATCAATACATCTACTGGTGTGAATCCAGGCATCATTCAAAGGATACTTATTTCATCCTCGTAATTGCATTCTAAATCTACATTGCCCATGACCATAGGAGATGGTTGGACTGTTGACAAATAAACTGAACGCTTTGACCAATGTCCCTATCGTGTTTCACATATGAACTGGAGAATTCAGCCTCAGACTTTGTCCTAAGTGGTGTTTCAGACATGTGACACAGCAGGGGAATTGCACAAGTAAAAACCGTCCACACATGCAAAAAAAAACATTTCTGTTTTCTATCAGCACATGCAGAAGGCACAAAATGGTAGAAAACGAAAGCTGCATTTAATAAAAAAGGTTAGTTGAGTGATAGTAACCTTATGAACACGCCCACTCCCTCGGTTTTAATCCTTGAGATGATTTAGGACAGAGCAACATGCTACACACATAAGCTCATGCACATAATAGAGACATTGTACTACGGGGCTCGAAACATAAAGTCCGGATAGTGTCGGCAGTGTCTCATTCAGACATTTACACATACACCCCCTCCTGACAAAGTGAGGGAAAATGTCAGAATTCTAGTCCATGTCTGAAAGGAGCTTCAGGTTGTTCTTCCCCACAGTGATCAAGGACAAAAATTGCATCCCACATTTCTGCCAGTAACCTTTTAAAATGTGAGGAGGTGGGTCCTTGGTCCAGGCCTAGAAAAGAAACCTTATTTCTCTTTCTGGATTCCTTCTAAACCTTGGCAAAAACTGCTGTCAGCATCTCAGCACAAAGATCATTATTAGTCTTTCTTAACTGACACCAGGTTACTAAGGGAGGATAATGAGACTAGTTGTGTCTGAGTTCGATGTGTTTTTCATTGTATGACTAGATGGGGCATGTTTGCACACAAAATAGGTGGAGAGCTGTGAACAGGAATACTGAAGGGTTGTCACATATTTTGGCTTCCTGACATTATGATGAAATGATTAAGTAATAAACATTAAGCGACTGACTTATTTTAATCGATCAGTTTAAGGCATTTACCAAGAGACGATCCATAGTCTTCCTGTAAAAATGACATGGTTTTCAGCAGGTTGTTGCTTATATAATGAATATTTTGTTGTTGTGTGTTTGTATTTCTTTGTGTGCAGACGAGAATGCGTGCATGTCAGTGAATAATATGCGTGCGTGTATGTGTGCGTGGGTGTATGTGTGTGCACATGTTCTTTTCGAGCCAGGAAACATGCAATTTGAAACGGTGGGATGGTGGAATTTCTAGCCCACATGCTGTAGCAGGAGACAAAGACACGTGAGCCGGTTGACCTCAAACCATCTCTGAGAGGGAAAGGGGGGAGGGCAAGAGCACAGTGGTGAATTGCAGACAGCCAGGAGAAATAAGTGTGTGTTGAACAGAGGAAGAGAGACAGGGGTAAAGAGAATCTATGAACAAATAGGGAAAGAGCAATTTAAGGGATAGTGAGAGAGTGAAATGAAAGAAGATAACAGATGGAAACAAGGGAAAAACAAGAAGATGGAACCCAGAAAGAGAGGAAAAATTCCTAATGGTGATGTAACATGTCCTGCAATTGAATTTTCTCAAACACTACCTGGGATTCAGTTTCTTGGAGCAAGGCATGTACAGTGCCAGTGCTGGAAGATCTTTTCTAACAAGGGACACTGATGTCTGGGGTCTGGCAGTCAGATCCGACACATTTAAGACAGAGACAGCGAGGTGGAGGTTCACTGTGTCTGGTTTCAATTAACATACTCAATGATCCTGCTGTGTTTGTCTGTTGGCTTTCATACATGAACATGTGAGCTGTGTGTGTGTGTGTGTGTGTGTGTGTGTGTGTGTGTGCGTGTGTTTGTGTTTGTCCTTGTGTCAGACTTTAGGCTTTTTTATACAGAAACCCAGAGTGTGGGCCCTTTTCTTTCACGGTGCCTCAATTTACGCTAAACTTAAAAAGGCTGTTGATTGTGATGTATAACATACACATCAGTTATACATTGCTTTGCAAAACAGTGGTGGTGGTTAAACCGAGATTCGCTTCTAGTTTTGTACATTTAAAACTAGCTTCATTCTCAAAGAAAGTTGTTCCTTTGTGACAGATACAGCATGACCCTAAATGATTATTGTCACAAATTCACTCCTTGTTGAAAAATGAAGTTATTCTCAATCAGTAATTGCTTAGAGGTCATGGAATGGTGTCCCTGCTGATTGAGGATACCAAATGCCTCAAACTATGACTCATGGCTAAAGTCCACTGTAAAGTCCACTGAATCTTAGCGTACCGCAAAATTTTCTTCCACTTTGCCAACCTTAGTAGGCGGCTGTGGCGCAGGAAGGTAGAGCGGTTGTCCACCAATCTCACAGTTGTTGGTTCAATCCCCGGCTCCTCCGGTCACGTGTCGAAGTGTCCTTGAGCAAGACACTGAACCCCAACTTAGTTGCTCCTGGTGAGTGTTGGCCATCGGTGTATGAATGTGTGTGTGATTGTGAGTGTGAATGGGTGAATAAGAAGCAGTGTAAAGCACTTTGAGTGCCAAAAGTTAGAAAAGCGCTATATAACTGCAGAACATTTACCATTTAGTAGGGGTCTTTTCTTGGCAAATCTGCCCATGGTGCCCACTTACCTGACTCTCCAACAGCCAGTGTTTGTGCGCACTGGTTCCTCTCTTGTGCTATTCAACAATGGAGCTAATTCAGGAGCCCTAAGGTTTCTAAGACTACAGTTTCTTCAATTCTTGGCTAGAGATGTCCCAAAATCTTTTGCAGACTCTAACAGCTTTCTTCTAAGGTTGCTCTGTATTTGGCTCCATTCATCTTCCTAACAAGTCTAACCAACTTTTCTGTCCCTGCTGAAGAAAAGCATCCCCACTACATGATGCTGCTACCACCACCAACACCACCATGTTTAACATTAGGGATGGTGTGTTCAGGGTAATGTGCAGTGTTGTGTTTAAACCAAATGTTTTGCATTTAGGCCAAAAGGTTTATTATTGGTCTCATCTGACCAGAGCACCTTCTTCCACATGTTTGCTATGTTCCCCACATGGCTTGTGGGGACTTCTTATGGCTTTCTTTCAACAATGGTTTTGTTCTTGCAACTCCAAAAAGGCTAGATTTGTGGAGTACACGACTAATAGTTGTCTTGTGAATAGACTCTCCCACCTGAGCTGTGGATCTCTGAAGCTCCTACAGAGTTACCATGGGGCTCTTGGCTGCTTTCCTGATTAATGTTCTGCTTGCCTGGCCTGTCAATTTAGGTGGAGGGCCTGTCCTGGTAGCTTTGCAGTTGTGCCACACTATTTCTGTTTTCATATGATTGATACAGAGCTCAATGTAATGTTCAAAGCTTAGAATATTTCTTTTAATAACACAATCCTTCTTTAAACCTCCCCAGAACTTTATCTCTGACCTATCTGTTGTGTTCCTTGGACTTCATGATGCTGTTTGTTTCACTAATGTTCTCTAACAAACCTCTGAGGTCTTGAAAGAACAGGTGTATTTATACTGACATTACACTTCACACAGGTGGACTCTTATTTACTAATTAGGTGACTTCTGAAGGCAGTTGGTTCCAGTGGATTTTACCTAGTGGTATCACAGTAAAGGGGGCTGAATACAAATCCATGCCACACTTTTCAGATATTTATTTGTAAAAAAGTTTGAAATCATTTTCCTTTTACTTTACAATAATGTTGTGTTGGGTTATCATTAGATTTCTATTGTGCTCCCCTGAGTATACATTTACATTTGTGGTTGTAACGTGACAAAATATACTTTTGCACTTAGGCACTGTATATAGTAACTTGAACCTTACTACAAGTTATTATACTTTAATATTCCATGGTAGACAGCCTGTTGTCATGTTGTCTTTGCTTCATGTTTGTCTTTTATCATTTTCTTTTTGTTCTTTTCAATGAAAGTTGCTCTATTTATTAAACACCGGTTGCTGCTATATTTGTTTTAACAGAAACATGCATGAGAATTCTGTTCTTGATGAGGATTTTTCTGTCTAGCAATTCATAATGGAAGCAAAACTGTTCTATACTTGTATCAGTACTTGTATCAGTGAGCACTCAAATATAAGTACTTGTATTTTTACTCTGGAACAAAGTGGTATCTGGAAATCCCTGTTCTTTGCTATATCTTGTACACAATAACCTTTCTTTCTCGTGACAGATACATTTCTAAGGAAGGCTGTTTTTTGTGGCCATTTTTAGTTTTAATATGAAATAAAAATCACATGTCATTTGAGCTATAGAGGAAGACACAAATATAAACTCATATTATTGGTTTACTGGACATGAACTTATTTTAAGATGTGTTTGTCCCTGAAAGGGACACACAATCACTTTAAGAGCATCCACACTTGAATTTCGGAAAAAATTATCCAATGACACAGATTTGTAAATAATAATGGGTCTGTACTTATATAGCCCTTTTCTACCTATTGGTACCTATTGCAATCACACAGCTCCCTCATACACTTACCGGGAGCACCTAAGTTGGGGTTCAGTGTATTGCTCAAGGATACTTCGAATAAAGTTTAAGATGTAAATTTGATATGGCCCTTATTCTGTGCTCAGAGATGCCTTAAATTAATTATGTACGACATGTATTACATTATAAATACATCATTAAAATGTCAGCAACATCAGCCATTGACTGATTGTACAAACTACATTTGAATACAGAGGGATGTATTCAGAAACACTGCCACATTGATAAAACGCTAGGCTTTTAAATGAACTTTATTTTTGCCAACTAATCAATTAACTAAGAGATTCAGCCCTAATGGACTGGTTTTGGCAGAAGTAACAAATGCATACATTCGTCTGTTCTCTGCCTGATCCAATGTCAATATTCATTCATCAGGACCACAGTTATTCTCTAAACATGTATGCTGACAAATATATGACTGACAAATCCCTGTAGAATCTTACCACACATCTATCAATGAAACAGTGGCTACTCACCTCTGGAGAGCTCCACAGTGAAGTTACATTCTAGGAGAGGAGAACGCAGTTTAATGTCAGTCAGTGTGACATATATAGCCATAGTTCTGCTTATCACTTCTGTGCACATACTAAAGGCAACTGGATTGGTGGATTATGTATTTATGTATTTTGTATATTTGTGGAGGATATAAAATGTTCTTTAGTAACGGAAGACTCAGGCTTGATTATCCCTGACCAATAACACATTTTCTTTTCTCGTGAACATTCACTTTTCCTTAACATAAATAGAAACCATGACCCTCAAAGAAGTTAATGTTGAGATCACAGCAGTGAAAACGGTGACTTAAATGTGACACGACAACATAATTAAATTCAAGTCAATTTAAGTCAACTTTATTTATATAGCACCAATTCACAGTGAGTCATCTTAAGGCACTGTTCATAATGAATTCAAGACAATACAGATATGTAAGGAAAACCCAACAAATGCCTCTTAAGCATTGTGTAGATGATGGTGGAGAGTAAAACTGAAAAAGGCTCTAGCAGAATCGGGCTCAGGGTGGAAGGCCACCTGCCTTGAATAGGGGTGAGTGGAAAGTGGAGAGAAAAAGGCAACAATGTTTTGTTGCGGGTTTACAGGGCCAGTAGCACATATTGGAAACATACAGCTCCAAAGCTAGGGATACATGCAGAGAAATACAGTAAGAGGAAGGCACAAGAAGAGAAGCATGGGAGAAACTAGACACAAAGTTAATGTCATGCAATGGTGGTACATAAATGCAGAGTGGAGAGGTTAGGAAAGAATAGAGTTTGGTGCATCAGGGGGCAGCATAACTGAGCCAGCTTTTCCAGAAAGGAAGTCTATAGGCCTAGTCTTAGAAGTTGAGAAGGTGTCTAAGTCCTGAATCTGCTTGTATGTAAGAAGAGGGGGTTCAAATTTGGTCCTACGTTTTTGAAAGCCTAACGGAGAAAAGGTAATAAAGAAGAAATATGATCTATCTTTCAAATTCCAGTCCATGCTCTTGCTGATGCATTTTAGATGGAGTGTTAAGTTATTCCTTATAATGGGAATTTATAGTCTTTTCTAATAATGTACTAAAGAAGAAGTATCTGTCCCAGCACGGAGCCTTGTGGAACTCCATTGCTAAATTCTGTGTGAAACAAAACACTGTTTCTCACTGTTTACGTTGTCTAAAAGTTTGTGACTCGTGTGTGCTGATGCATGGAAATTGAGCTGATTTTCACATGAGAGAACGCGTCTCACTCTGTGTGTTACATGTGTGAAAGGCCACTTTGGACAATGCCTGAGGCTGAATTCTCCTAACATTGTCCAGAATTCATATGTGAAACAGGCTTTAGAGAAGATTGCTGGTGACTTCCACCAGCGCTATTTCTATACTGTGATGTTCTCTAAATGCTGATTGTAAATCTTAAAAAAAGCTTTTAAATGGTAGGTATGCGTGTAGTTGTGGACAGGGTCACTAAGTTTGTATTTTCCATTACTTTCCACTGTGGTGGTGATTCACCTGCTGCTGAGATCATTACACCAGCCATATTTGAGACTGCATCTTGTGTATGTATAGCATTAATATCTGATGACTTTGTTGTTCCACCTGCATTTGTTTCACTGTTTAATGAATGTATTACTTTGAAAACATGAAACAAGCAAAAGTACATAGATGGCCTACTGTGTCTGAATGCCTCACACTGATGTCCTTTTCCTTTTGGTTGTTCCCTTTCAGGGATCGCCACAGCAATTCATCTGCCTCCATCTAACCCTGTCCTCTGCATCTACATCTCTCACACCAACTAACTTCATGTCCTCTCTAGGTACCTATTGACAGCACAAAGAAATATCCAGTCAGCTGTTTGATGAGCTTTGTGATGAGCATATGTCACTCTTAATGTTGCCAGCTTACCATGTGTTGTTGTGTCAAACTCTGACACAGACAAAGGATAGAAACAGAATAATCAAAATCTGAACACAGTAGAGGCTCACACAATTCTGTTTTAGTGCAAAACATTTTTGCTACATTTACCTCCCAGTGTTGCAGATTTGGTGCTTGGTGGGTGTGAATTCTGGATCATGCTTGGACTTTATCACTGTATACTTGTTAAAAATTATTTTATTTTCTAATGTAAGTCACTCATAAGCTGAACACAACTGTCAGAAATGGAAATTTTATTTTGAACATACAACCTATTAAAAATACAGTAAAAAACATATGAACTCAAAACCAAAACAATAATTTAATATATTGACAACTTATGAATAGGTTTTGGTTTATTGCTTTATTTTTCTATTTTTCTAATTTGACATAGGGTGACTATGGTGCAGGAGGTAGAGCGTTCGTCCACCAATCCCACAGTTGTTGACACAGTATTAAATTCAGATGTTTTTTTGATCCCCAGCTCCTCCGGTCACTTGTTGAACTGTACTTGATCAAGACACTGAACCCCAACTTAGTTGCTCCCAGTGGCTGTAGGCCAGCTGCATAGCACGTCCCCCGTGAGTGTGTGTGTGTGTGAGATTGTGAGTGAATGCGTGAATGAGAAGCAGTGTATAGAGCTTTAAGTATTAATAAGTAGAAAGGCCCTATTTAAGGGCAGACCATTTACCATATAGCTTTTCAAGTGTGTGTCCAATGACAATAATTTGGTTGTGGATGGATTACTATACTAATAAAATGTAAAAGGTTATTAAATTCTTAACATCAGAGTTAATTTTCGGGGGGATTTAGTTTGAGTTTGACTGAGAAGTTAAAGTAGTTCACTACAAACAGAGACTAGCTTTTTTCCTGACACAGCAGGATATGTGTGCTGTTGCCCTGCTGGATCAATGTCAAACTCTCTCTCTCTTTCTCTCTCTTACATATACACACACAAACACACACACTTTGTTAATGTTTGTGTTGAATAGTTTTAGATTTGAGTCACAGTTCCTTTTGTTTCTCCTGTTCTCACAGATTTTGTTTAATTCAGCTGTAGATGTCATCATGTATTTATTTTACTGTTTGACACAGTTCCTTATAATAAAACAAAACCTTTAGATCTCTAAATTTGTAGCTAGTTTACTGCCTAAAAATAAGAAAAAACTAAAACTGAGTTTTTTAAAACTGGTTGAAATGTGGATGTTACTTTCCATGGCTTTGGCTTCACTGACCCAACAGTAAACAGACCTTGTAATAGCAAGACCATTCTTATATTTTTAGGCGGCAGAATAGCACTGTGAGGTTTCAGTCCTATGTGCAGTGTAATTAAGCTGGAGCTAAATTTAAACCAAACTGTTATTAGATTTAACAAGCCAGCAAACACAGACAGCACTGCAGCTCGCATTTTACGCATACAGCATGAACATGATGTGAATTGGGGAAACATGCTAATTAATTGCAAAATGAACTAAAGGCCACACTAAAGCTTCTGAGCCCGTATTTTGAGCCATGTGTAATTGAGAGACTCACTTACACAGTGGTTTCATTTGGACAGTTGTTGACGTAGTGCATCATCTACCCATTTACCACAACCGTAACCAATTCAACCTCAATTCTAATCCTAACCTTAACCTTTAAACCAAGTCTTAACCATCAGCCCTTTGAAGATTTCAGGGGCAACTGCAATGACCTTGTTCAAAGGTTATTTAGAGAAACTCATTGTTACATAATTGGAGAGGAGAGTTTAGATGCATTTAAGAAACTTACTGAAAATCAACATACATTCAGCAGAGGTGTAATCTGATTTTTCCTCTACCTCAGAATTACACTGGAAGCATGGCTCACAGATTTTAAGTGTAGTGACAGCTTTTATTCAGTGTTTAAGTCCCTGTAGAATAAAGTGGCAAAGGAAAAGAGTGGAGCGAAAAATTAGCCATCTGAAAAAAAAAAAAAAAAAAAAAACAGCAGTGGAAAGAAACTTATTTAGTTTAATTTTCAGTCGGAATTGGGCAGATTTAGATTTAAAAACAAGGTGCCATCGCTCCATAATAATCTCCCCTCCATTTCATTCAGCCTGTTCCTTTTGCAGCCGTTTGTTATGCACGTGTTGTTGTAGCTGTGTATACTTTGCAGAGAAATCTGCATTCTCGAGGAGAAATCTACCTACGGAAACCAGGTTTCCCTAATCTTTTAAACTTATTTCAGAAACCATATTTCCTGTTTACATGACAGCTTTCCCAACAAAGCAGACTGTAACCTGCTTATGTAAATGCACTGAATTTTCTCAAAACAATGTTTTCCACTTTAACAAGTCTATCCAACCATATACATTGGCTGTGCCAGAGCAGAGCTGTCAGCAGATCGTAATGATGCAGAATTTGGAAAATATTTTTTTCATGCTGCAAGTCTTTGGTCCTGATGTAAACCCAGAGAAATCCACCTCAGTCTGGAGATTTTGGCCCGTGTCTGTAGCTTTCTCTCTCTGCCTGTTCTCCCTCACTCCCTGTCACAAATGTTGTTTGTCATAACTTGACAGTAATATCAATAGTCTGACAAAAGTGTCCATAAGGGGAAGATCAGGTCATGGTATTTCTAAATGTGCTGTTTGTTGGCACCTGTGACTTACTGGAGCTTCAGTTCAGCTTAGAGCTAAAAACACATTTTATATTAGCTGCTTTTGACTTGAGGAACCTTAATTATAATTCTTAGGACTTAGACCAGAAGTTAATCTTTTCGTGCATGCACCACAAAGCCTACGAACTAATACTCAGCTCTAGCATTTCCAAATTTCTTAACTTTTCACTCTAAGAATGGAACCATTGTTATTCTTAGCGCCATGTTACTACTTTTTCTGGAACCTTTTCTTTCATCTCAGTTTTCCTCAGGATATAAAGCTTAGATTTAAGATACCTTCTCTTTGGTTAGTAAACAACCCTGCTTAAATTTCTGCCACAGTCAGGATGATGGTGATTGGCTCTGATCTGACTGTAGCTTGCAGTGCATCAAAGATCTTGTTTTTTTGTCCCTAATTACTTTCTGAATCTGTCTGGCTCTACTGGGTGGGCGGAGCGATGGTGCAGGGCTGCAAAATTAGGTCTCATTCAAAAAGACTCCCAGCTGTCACTGCCCCAGCTCTTTAAATCAGAACAGAAAGATTTTCTTTTGTTTGTGTCCTTTCTTACTGGCAGACTTCTCCGTGTTTACTGCTGTCAGATCCGACTAGAGGGAAAAGCCACTGCTTTCGGACTACAGACACAGTAGAACTGCTTAATCTGTCCCCTGTGTGCGTGTTTGCTTGTGTACATTTGGTCCTCATGCCTGTTTAAACCACTGTACTATTTAGGTCTGTTATCGAACAGATGGTAGCCAGGGACAGCAGTCGCTCAATTGGTAGAGTGGCCTCTTACCGACCATGGGGTCAGAGGTTCGCACCCCACTCTTCCTGACCACATGTTGAAGTGTTCCTGGGCAAGACACTGAACTATCCCCTACTGGTACCAAGCCCAGTAGAAACTGGGGAGGGTTGCGTCAGGAAGGGCATCCTGTGTAAAACCATGTGGACAAAATGATCCGCTGTGTTGACCCTGAACTCACAGGATAAGCCGAAAGGACAAAAACATATACATCGAACAGATGGTAGCCAGCTAACTGCATTAGCCTTTAAGTTTGTGTGTGAGATACAAATAGTATTACTAGTTTGTGGAGAGCTAAATCTCAGGAATGAGCTTCCTTTTGGGGACACAAAGAAGGACCCCACAACATGAATTACTATATGGTAAAGTTGGGTTACATTGAGGTTAACTTGAATGAGGCCAAATCACTAATATCACCTCTTCTTTTAATGCAGTCCAGTAGGACTCCAATAACCTCCCTAGAAACATCACCTTTCTAGCAGTTTCAACTTGAAAACTGAGAAATGATAACTTTGTAAAAGTAGAATCCACGACAGTGCTGCTGTATTGGATTGCATTAGATTGTACAGGTTTACCTAATAACATGGCCAGTGAGTGTATATATTTAAACAGAACACAACCCATGGTTTTAAAATGGGCTGGTGCCTTAACGGTGCCTGAACATATATGTTGGTGACATTCAAAAAACTGTAAGGGTCAAGTAAAACAAAGTCAATATTAATAAGAGGTATTTTTATTGCAAGCAAATACTTCTATACTACTCCTGTAAATCTCACTGGGGGCCTCAATTAAAACCCTCTGGGATGTTCCTCCTCCAACAGGCTGTTTACAGTGATGGCATACACAACAGAATATCCCCCTCAATCCTGCCAGTTATGAAAGACAGAGTTTAACATTTTCATAAATATTGCTTTTAAAAAAAGAATTATATATTTATTTTCGCTAATGTTTTGTGTGTGGGTATGTGTGGATTTACCAGCACAAAATCATATTGTCTGACCTAATGTCACTGCTCTGCATTGTAAACATTACAAGCATCAAGTTTCAGGTCAAGCGCTCACATAGCTGTAACACAAAGAAGCCACGGAGGAGCAGACAAGAGCAAGCTGCACTGGAGTTGTGTGTATACAGAGTCCTTCTTGCAGGGTTGTGTGGAGCTGTGACCATGATTGTTTGTGTTTTAGAACGTTACCACTATGTAACGATGAGAATTGACCGTTCGACTTCTCTAATTTACATATTTGTACTCACTAACACAACTCCCTCTTTTTGTTCACTCACTGTATAACTCGACCACTGCTCTCGGTCTCACCAAGCTGAGGAGAAGGGGGCAATTAAATGATGTGTTTAAGGGCAGCATTGGAAAAATCACATGGCCTTTAGTAAGTCAACGTCTGTCCCTTTGCAATGGCTGCTTCTCATTTTTCAATTAAAAACGGAGCAGAGTGGAGGCAGGATGGGCAGTGACATTTGGATGTAACATTAACAAGAATGGTTCTCTGATCCCTTTGTCTTTACCTGCAAGATGTTAAAAAGCAGCGGCTTGGTCATGAATGTAACATCACTAGATGTTTTTTTTTTTTTGGCCTGTGTGTAAACATGGCAGGGGGTATTGTTGGCACCGCGACACCATGCTTGTGCCAATGTACACTGAATTCTTTTGAAGATATCCAGAATATTCATTCTGGAATATTCATGCTGGATATATAAATAATGCTGAAATACTGAAAGCCTAATGCACATCAGTGGCATGTGATGTCATTTGTACTAGGAAGAATGAGATTCTGGATATTTCAAATGACAGCTATGGATAGAATGAATGTTATTGTGGAATTACTGATATCTGCAGCAGATGTCCAGTCTAGAGATTTAATAATAAAACCACTTGCATTTTCCAAACCTCTGCCTGATGTTGAACAGGATGCATCTTGTTGCTTTTAGGCGTATTCTGTGCGTTGTCATGATGCTTCAATAACTTTACACGCTGTTTGTTTTTAAACATTTGTTGCACATCACAGTGTCAAATGAAATACATCCACACTTTAAACCATTTAACTTTGTCCATTCCTATGCTGAAAAGACTATTAAACTTGAAAACTAACCCTTTGCAATAAATTCAGAGTAGAATTATTTGCAATTCAGTTATTAAATACGAAAGTCTGTGATTATTAGCGATTAAACTTTTGCAGATGTTCACAAATGTGGGCCTTTCATCAGCCCTGAACATGAATAATTTCCACACAGCAGACATTCATCTCCTGGTGCTGCAAACTGCAGGTCATTTAATGAAATCTGTGAATGAACTGTGCTGTAGCACAGTTTGTAAGAAAACAAGACTTTGTATTGTTAAAGAGAAGCAGCTAGAAATATGAATGAAACGCAGAGGGTGGTGTATGAACTGAATGTAGACTGAACCCCTGAACTCTGTCGATCCAATTCTTCTGTGCTCTGATTTCCAATGAGTCCATGGAGAAGGAAACTTCCTAATGGTACACACACACACACACACACACACACACACACACACACACACACACACACACACACACACACACACACACACACACACACACACACACAAAGGAGAGGGAAAAGAAAGAAGTTGAGTGTAGCTGGTTACTACTACTGCATATTGATCTCTTAGTGCAGGTACTGTGGAGATTTCAGTCCTGTTGTTTGTGCTGATGTCTAATTATTTAAAACTAGGCCATAATAAACCACTATGTCACACTTTGCTCTGATCTTATCCACTTTGTCACTTTGTCTTCCACTTTGTACCAGGTTTAATTGTTCATTTCTTCCAAGCATGTTGGTGTGTGGGTCAATGAGTCATGGTGTCTCTTAATTATTAGTTATTATAATTAACTTACTTGTTTAGTTCTGGAATATTACAAAACTGGTAATGCATTCATCTACTGTAGCTTAATAAAACCATTTGGTTTTATTAACATTACACATTAACATTTTCTTGATGTAGAGTTGAAACTGTCTGGCTCAGCCCAAATTACAGTACTGCTAAACCATCCATCTATTGTACCTTAATAAAACCTGTTCTTTTAGTGAGATATATTTAAAAACTTTTGACTCATTTCCAGACTGGTTACTTGAGTTGTGTATTTCATCGCAGTGAATGTCAGGTATGCAATACTTTTGTCAGTTTCATTGTTCTGATAGTAAAATATGACAGAGTTTGACAGAGTCTGATTTTGCCTCGTTAATGTAGCAATGGACCTACATTTACATTTATTGCAAGAAGTTCTGGGTGTCTTTCACAGTGCTGTGGGGGTTTTTTGTCCCATTTGGTAAGTGCCTGCACAAATGCGTTCTGAGTAATGAGGATAGAACTCATCCACTACTTTAAATGGAAGACAAACATTTGACAGTGAAAGATGCAACTTAAAACACAGTTTTCTGACAGTGCACTGAGTCTATGAAAATGTTGACTGATCAGGTCAATATTCCCCCTTAGATTTTTTTCTGTAGAGGTTGTGTTGTTCATGCATACATGAGTATACAACCCTAGAACTACATTTGCATTGGACTAAGACTAAAGAAAGTATGATAATTACATTTATGAATGGAATCAATAACAATGCAGAAAACAAAGATGTACAGTGTAACTGGCAGAAAACTCTGTCACAGTAACAAGAATAGCTGGTGTTTCTAATTGTAATGACATGGATTCATGGATATTTGCTTGTCTGCCGTGTAAGGGCCAGACAAATTATAAATCACATTTGCCTCATTGGCTTCCAAGGACGAAGTTTTCTGTACTCCTTGTGGAGTTGTTAAGCACTGTAAGTGAAAGTTGGTGGATTTGGCCACCAACACCATCTGAAGCTTGGTTCACACAAGGTGGGAGATGAGCAGGAGACAGCAGAGAGCACTGCTGTAGCTGCAGTACTAACATAAAGATGAGCAATACTCCAATTAAACATGCACTGAAGATAAGAAAGAGAAGCTTAGAGTACGGATACATTACAGTGACAGCAGCAAATTAATTTGTGAAAGTTGGTGTAACAAAATTAGTGGATCCCTGGGACATCTATTCCATTTGACCAGGGGTTTTATGCTACATGAAAACATTAAAGCTCGTCTGCTGTGGGGAGTCTGGGGTAACCTGTGCAGCTCACTTTTTGAGAGTGAAAAGCTGCTGTGTTTTTATTCTGAACAGAGGTGTCATTGGGTTCATAACTTAATTATTAACCAGAAAAGAGTTTTAGGAATACCTCCAATGTCCTCCAATGTCTGAGCGACCACAAGAACATTTTCCCTCTGTCAAGCAGTCTGAATTAAGGCTGGTGTCCCGCCAAAGTAACTAGTCGAGTAAGGTTAGCCACCAGTCAGTGATCTTTACGCTTTGACTGACTTCAGTGATCATTTGAATGGAATACTACACTCACACACCGTCTATTCTGCACAGTTATTTATTAAGGTTTTGGAGGAGGAGGGTTTGCTCCTGTGACTGTGTGGTTTTAATCAAATGTAGGATCATCCTGTTTCTTCAAGCCTTAATGCTACAGGAAATGGTGTAGATACCTGACACAAAATCCATTTAATTAATGAATTCTGAAATGTCCCATCTATTGTTTAGCTGTGGTGGGTCATTCGAAATTGCCGTATCGTTGTGTTTTTCTTTTTCAACGTTCTTTCACATGCTTTTCCTACCCCTTTATGAAAACATGAAGACATGGCTTTAAAGTCGTGCACCATACAGACTTCATGATTTTAGGTTTCTTTTCCTACATTTTTTTAATGAAAGCCAACCCTTGCACATGAGTCATCAGTTTGTTTGGATCTGTCTCCTGTATCCCAGCAGTATTGGATGCATGTGTCTGTGGTTTTGTCACTGCTTGTCCCTGCTTGTCTCTGGCTGAATTCAAACAGTTTGGTGCCTGAAGGCCTGTGAACCACTCCTGGTGGGAGGCACTCACTGTGATTCTGCTGCAGTCAAAGTGGTGCATTTGTGGAAGAGGAAACAAAACAGGGATATTATTAGAGGAATGGAATGAACACAGCCTCAAATAGCCAATCTGGAAATTCTTGCGTCTGTCTGGTGGTTATAAAGCCTGTGCCTTTGGTGTGACTCCCATTTGCAGCAATATCTTCAATTAAATGTTTCCAGTAAGTGTTTATTAGCCGTGCACATTAGCTTGACGGGATATAAACTTCAACTAAGGGATGTTTGTTTCTTTGCATGAACTGCCTGCTTCAGGTCCTTCTACAACAATTTTTAAAAAGTTTAAAGTCAGGACTTTACATTTTTTTCACATTTCACCTACTTTAGCCAGTATTGAATAGAACAATGCATATTATTTTTCAGAGATGGAGGAAAGTTCTTATGCTGGAATGCAAAGACTTCTCATTCAAGCTAAAAAGTTCTACTTTGTTCTCATCAACCACAGAACATTCTCCCCACAGCCTTCTGATTTGAATAAACTGTTGACTGGCAGTGATGTTTGCTTATTTTCCAAAAAATGGAAACACCTTGACACCTTGATCTTGATGTGATCTTTGTTGGTTGACCACTCCTGAGGAGAGTTACAGTGGTGTTGAATGTTCTCAGTGTATAAATACTCTGCCAGTCGACTGCTGCAGTCCAAATGCCTTAGAAATAGTTTTGTAACCCTTTCCAGCCTGGTAAGCATAAACAAGCCTTCTTCTAAGGTCTTCAGAACTCTACTTTGTTTAAGTCATGACACACTTTTACAAACCTGTGTTGTCAATATCAGACTTCGATAGCGACTACTCAGATTTCTCTTCTTTAAATAATGTAGGGCTTCCAGACTTAAACCCTGACTGTCATCCCTTTGGTTAAAACACCTGACTTTAATTTCACTCACGAATAGAAGCGATAATCCTAGAGGCTCATCACATGACATATCTGCATCTTAGTTTTCTTGACTTTTCTTGAGTTTTGAAAGTAAGAAGTTAAGTTTGAAGATCAGATTGTTGCAGCACTACCTAACTTAAACACAAAAGTTGTTTTGCTGTGAAAGGTATTTGTACAAAAAAACCTCAACTCAAGATACATTAAGTTTTTGTTTTTTATTTTTTTACAGCTGTGTATCACTACCGTTACCGTCAGTTAAGTTTTGGCTCATTTGTTTTGTAGTCCATTTCAGTTATCATCTAATTATTCAAGTATAAACATTAACACGTAATATCAAGTGGTAAAGCTTAATGGCAGTTTAAAATTGTGTCATAACCTACAACTTGACAGTATTCCACCTTTTAATAACTTTACTTTTAGAGGTACTCACTGTATAAAAAGCTGCTCACAGAGTTGTAATGTGTGGCTGACAGCTGTAATAACAGCCTAGTGTCTTTCAACAATAGTAGGAGGGGGAGTGGGTGAATGTGGGTATTAACATACAATTTCCACAGTTTTCCCCAGTGCCTCTAGTATGTGTTGTGCTAAGAAATGGGAGACTGTGTGTGTGTGTGTGTGTGTGTGTGTGTGTGTCTCTAGCCAGTTCATTAATGGTGATTAACACAGTGAGAATGACTGGAAACAAATGTATCTACTCTCCTAGCTTGATGAAGCATCTTTGGAATTGCATTTCACACAGGTATCACTGGAATCGTTCTACGCCTTTAAAAAGGGGAACAGCTAGATTGTTCAGTTTAATTAAATGACTGTCTGTCAACACGTGTTGGTTTGCTAGTGTTGTCTTTGTTCATTTGTATTTATAAAAGCCATGTTTGTCTGTGAGATGTATTTGATCTTAATTAGATATGTTAGTGTAATTCCTATACATCCTAAACCTCTGTGCTTGACACTAAGTTTTTTGCTCACCAGTCACTGTGGCTAGTGATTTTCCAAAGTTACCAGCCATTCACAGCATTTCAAATTGTTATTAAAATTCTGTTACATGATTTAAGTTGACTTATGCTTACATTTACTTGATCTTGATTTAGAAGCCTTTTGATTGTACACAGTTAAATCAAGAGTACATTTTATATAGTCTACAGGTCATTATCAAATATTTAGCTCTGATAAGGTTGTGTATAAAGCTCCTTTTTAAAAACATACAGCCTATAAACAAAAAGACAAAGAGTAGCTTCTTGTTTCATACAATAAAAGTGGTGCAGGGATGTGGAAGATTAATTGAAAAGATATTAATTAAAATAAAAAAATACTACTTTTAATACAGATTTAATACTTTGTCTAATACAGTATAGAAAAAATATTTCCACTAGGGGAAAAAAACTTTCAAAAATCAACTTGAATTAACATTTTTTTGTATGTATTTGTTAAATTGTGAATGTGAGATTAAAAGAGAGAGGTAGATTATATCTCCTTATAGCTTTCATCATCAGAATTATTACTTTTCTGCTTATCTCTTTGTTCCATGAAACTGACCTTAAGACCCAGTAGGACAGTAGGTTCTTGGCTGGATGATATGCTATAAGATAGGGGTGCTCAATATGTTGATTGCAATCTACTGGTCGATCGCACAGGTAGTGTGGGTCGATCGCGTGGACTTAACAAAGTACACGTCAGCCGAACATCCGTCCTCACTATGTAATTTGTCACTTGATTGACGTACAGGGCAGCCAATCTGACAAATGATTTTTTTCTGACACATGGCTCACTGCACATGCGCAGGCACACAACGGCACCAAGTGCTGCAAAACTCTAGCAAGCTCCCGACTATGCTGGCTGGCTGATTCTATTCAGTGCAAGTCATCAGAGTAAGTTAATGACAAAAAATGTACAGAGATGTTGTATTGTGCAATATGCAATTCAATTCAATTCAATTCAACTTTATTTATATAGCGCCAATTCACAACAAAGTCATCTCAGGGCACTTTGGGTATGGGTTCATGTAGTTATGTGAGCTACACCAACATATATTGTGCATATAAAGAATTCTCAATATATTCATAAATAAATACATGTTTTGTATTTTTATAGTAGGTGGATCATTTTGATTTGGTCATTTTATAGGTAGCTCACAAGCCAAAAAAGTGTGGGCACCCTGCTCTAAGTTGTTCTAACGCTGCTATCGAGCTGTAGTTTTTTTTTTTTTTAACCCCCTTTTTTTTTTCTCCATGCTGTTTTTATTTTGCTGCAGAGTGACAGCACTGAGGGAGAGAGGAAAAGAGAGGGGAAAGACACAGCTGATAGCGAGAACTGTGTGAATAGAAGGCAATAGTGAACTTCCTTGTTTACACTGTCATGTGTCACAGGCAGTGTAGTGAAGAGGTGAAGAAGACAAGGCCTTAGAAAGGGACCAATGAGCAAAGACGGTGGGCAGGTAGTTCTCCTAGGAATTGTATTGTCATACTGCAGTTAGTTTGTTATTTCAGAGGCCTTTTGAGAAGACAAGTAAAAAGAAAAAAGTTTAAATTCAACCTGAAAAACTGATTTAAAAATCATTAACTAAACTACCAGGATTTACACATTAACCTCAATGTTATTCCATCCAGACCAAACAGGCTTCTTTTAAAACACAAATCCCTTAGAAAATGTCCGTATACTATCAATCTTAATCAGTCTTTCACAGCAGAAGCAAGCAGAAACCCTCTAAACTAATTGATGAGATAAGGAAAATTACAATAACAGTGCTACCAATAAATAGATAGAATAGTCAGCTAAATAGAATAAGTAGTGATTTTCTCCCCAAACACTGATTTCTGGACAGAAATCTGTAATACTTTTTCACAAATTAGGATTTTTTCATGAATTAGGAAGTTGCTGTGTCACCATACTCTAAATGCCACTACCACTCCAGTGTTCCCACTCATAAACTGAACCCCTCCTCAGGGTTTGGGAACTGTTTAAAAAGGATCAGTCATATGGTCGCTCCTCACCCGTTGGGGAGGGGGTGTCTTAAAGGACGGAACGGTAGGTCAGTGACAAATAACCAGCAATTGAATTAGCGGACCTAATGCAAATAAAAAAAGAAAAAAAAAAAATCTTCTGGTGTGTCCCCTCTGCATCTGGCAATTTCTCTCATCAGCTTAACTGTGCAGATTATGAGGATTGACTGTCCAGCAACTCATACCAGAAGCTGAACAGTTACAAGTACTCATATGTAATTACTTACATACTCATTCTGGTGATAAAGTGATGTCGGGACATCCCTACTAAAATGACAAAATATGAAAAGATTCAGCTGCAATGTTTTAACGATAACACAGCCAGTAGAATTTGCGTGGAGCATTTTGTCAGTGATTTGTTGTATGTAAACAACATTTTACCTCATGAGTGTGGAGGAAGTCCTGCTATCAAAGATCACATGTCACATGTGTTGGTGCTGGTGGAGCTGTGAGGTGTTCTGTCATAAAGGAGGAAACTAAGGTCACCAACAAGTGAGTCTGAGTCCACCCACACTCTCTCCCATCTTCCTTCTGTCTTCCTCTCTTGTACCAGGCTGTTCCTCTGTAATATCCTGAAATGTGAGAGACCATTTGTCTTCTGCAACACACACACACACACACACACACACACACACACACTACACACACTTGTAGTGCTCCTCAACCAGCTGAGACTTACTTGGCATACTATTTGAAATAGAGGTCTTCTTTCTTCACATCAACCCCTGAACCCCCGTGTGTGTGTGTGTGTGTGAGAGAGGGAGACAAAAATGCAGGCCAGGGACCTCAGAGACACACATATATATTTTTCTTCTCTCTCTCTCCTCTTAGTGAAGTCACATGATTCTCTAGGACCCTATCACACTCAGTTTTCCATGTTGGCCTAACACAACAGAATGGGGCCTTCACGTGTTTGTAATCAAACTAGGATTTTGGTGGTGTGATCTTGGTGAATTTTTCAATAGAAGGAGATTTCAATTATTTAAAATTTGTAATTTGTGATTGTAAGTACAACACTGACTTCAAATCAAGTGCTGAAACTGAAATCTTGCAACTTTTTCACATGCAACATTTGCTAGTTTTGAATTTGATGCCAACACATTTAAATAAAATGTGGTTCTACATGAGCTAAATGAAACCTGGTCTTGTGTCTGATAATAATAATAAAAAGATGTGACATTACATTAAGCTTCTGTTATTTGTAGTCTGTCATAGTGGATGACAACTGGTGCCAATTTAGGGACACGAAAGACCAACGTGTCAATAATATCCTTCTACAACACAATAGGTGACACTGTCTAATAGGAACAAGCAGAACCAAAGCAAACATAGTGAAGACAGAGAGAAACATGATGATGTTGCTACCAGGTGGAATTATGAAGCAGAGAAAAAGGATTGTAGAGCTACAATATAAAGGCAACAACACTACTGCTTGTGTGATGTGTTCTTGAGAGACTGCCAAAGCAAAATAGATAGAAGCAACACAGTGGAACCCGCCAATAGCATTAAACCAGCAAAACACCCATTATACAGTAATTTCCTCTTTAAGATTGAAGAAAGCTTCTATCGACAAACATAAGCATAGATCAAGTCCTGACACCTCCTTCTAATGACATCATGCAAGTCATGCAACACATCAATGAACCAGCGTCTCTCCCAGAGCAACATCCCCAAGTCTGGCTTCTAGAGTGGTCACGCCACAGAAATGGCAAACCTGAAGGTTGTGGAATCCCTGCAGGCCCAAAAGCTGCAGGTCAATCTTCTGTCTTAATTCTACTCATTCTATCTGCAGCCTTTGACACTGTGAACCATCAGATTCTCCTGTCTGCACTCTCTGACTTGGGCATCTCTGGATCAGCTCCAGCCTAGCTTCTGTCTTACTTATCTGGACACACCTTTAGGTATCTCTACCAGTGTGCAGCAGGGCTAAGTTCTTTGTCCTTTTTTTTTCTTTCTTCATCTATACTACATCATTGGGTTCTATCATTCACTCTCGTAGCTTTTATTACTGCTATGCTGTTAACCTACAGCTCTTCATGTTCTTTAATCCGGATGACTCCACTGTCTCATTACGCATTTCTGCCTGTCTGTCTGACATTTCTGCATGAATGCTTGAAGCTCAACCTCTCCAAGACCTGGGGGTCCTCATTGACAATCAAATGTGGCAGCACACCTCAGCCAAAAAGGACTCATGACACACCACTCTTCAGATGTCTGCACTGGCTCCCTGTAGCTGCCTGCATCAGGTTCAAAGCTGTGTCTCTTGCCTACAGGGTGGGCAACTTACAGCCCCTGCTTACCTCAACTCCCTCATTCGGGTCTACAATCCCTTCTGTCCACTGCCCTCTGCCAACGAAAGATGTCTGATATTGCCTGAATCACACAGAAGACACCAAGCAAAACTCTGGCTCTGTAATCTCACAATGGTGGAATGAGCTACCAAACTCTACATGCTCTGCAACGACACTCGTAATAAAACAGAACTTACACACCATCCAGCTATGCAATCATATCTTTAAAAACAAAATCCTAATTCTTCTTTCTTGCACTTGCATCTCATGATACAGAAACACTTATGACAGCACTTTGCTTAAATGTTTTCTACTTGACTTAGATTTTTTTTATTGCCTTGTAATAAAAGCATTAATAAATATCAAATTTTATAACTTGGATAAAAGCCAAATAACTGCATGCAAAAGTAAATATCAGAATGAGCATGTCTGTGTTTCTACAGTGCTGCCCTGTCACCACTGTGTATCTAATAGTCAGCTATAATTTAACAGCTTACACTAGTATGATGTCACACTCCCACTGTCTGGTGGATCATTTGCCAGCTGATAACGAAAGGTGTTTACCCTGTACACTGTAAAGATTATGCAACACATACAAAGCAATGAACTCCCATCAGTACACCACTAACTGTCCTCCAGGCATGTCATTACTGTAACTACTAGTTTACTGTAAACACACTAAGATTTGTGATTCCACACTCCTCTGGTCTTTCACTACTATGTTGTTGATAAATCCAGCCTATAACCTTTATGCATAATCCATCCTGCCCCCTGCTTCACCTGTGACTTCACCAGATGTCATTTTATGTCCACATAATTTTTTTTACAGACGTTTCAGTGGAAGTCAGAGGAAAAAAAAGTCAACTAAATTGTTGAAAAAATTAATAGGTAATGAAATGTCAGAAGAATCTTAGTAATAGATTCAGTTAGAGCATGTCTCTTAAAGTGGTCAGATTGTATCTGGCCAGACCCCACGACGGCTTTTCACTTCATCTCAGTTTATTTTAAATGTTTTTAAGTGTTTCTGTATATTGTTTATATGTGGTTGTTTCTTTGCATGGCAGAGTTGTAACTTACATTTGTGTACAAACTGACAATTATTTGCAGAGGTGTTACTGTGCTCTGTATAAACAGCCGTTTTTTTTCTATTTTCCAAGAAGGACAATAAAGAAGTTTGGTCTTCTACTGACAGAAACAATATATCTTGTTGCATGAGAGATTGCATATACAATACCATCATAGACTTGGTGACAGTTGTGTCAATAAAATATCTAGCAGAACCAAGTGTGAAATTCAGCGCTGAAGGTGTTGTGTACAACGGCAGTCATCTTTCTTTGAATGCCAACACAAGTGCGTGCACAGTTTACAGGCAGGCATGCTGACTGGAGAAGGCAAGAGGGATTTTCCCATCCTGCCTCTGCAGCGGCTGCCCTAGATTCTACCGACTGATTGTCTTGATGCAACTCAGCTATTATTAGAGCTCTATTATCAGGAGAGCTGGAGTATGAGAGGAGAAAGGAAGGAAAAATGCAGAGGAAGAAAAAGCATGCCTTGTTTTTATTCCAGTTTGTGTCCTTGCCTTGTGCTGAATATTCAACACTTAAGTCTCTTGTGGCCTCTGTCCCAAGCATTCCCTACAGTTTTCCATATTTCATAGTTTTGTATAGACAACGCAGCATGTAGCGTATGGCACACTGGTAATAGTGTACATGTGCGTGCCTGTGTTGTTTCCCCAGCAGACACAGCTGATTCACTCGTTATTAATACCAGAACACACAAATATGACCTGATCTCTGCCAAATTATGAACAGACACCGCTGAGGACTTGAGAAACAAATTGCATTTGCCCCAGTAAAGTCAGCAGGCTTAGTACTGTATAGGAACCAGTGAATGTACACTGCTATTTATAGTAGTGTTTGCTGACTTTTAAAATATGCCTCTCTTATTGCAAACAAATTCCATGTGCAGAGTCAAACCAGTATGTATATCTTGCTAACAATATAGAGTGTGTACAGTGACATATCTGTCTGGTTCCTGTGTCCCTAGAGATCCAGTGTTACTTGTTGGCCAAAGCTGGAGTAGCTATGTCTGTATGTAGCCAAAGATTGTTTGTGAGAGAAGAGCCTCGACTAAGTACATCTACCAGAATGAAGCATCATCAGTCTACAGGGTCTTGTCATTTCAATATTTTAAGCTTCAACTTAATACTAAAGTAATAGCTTTGAACCAGGTCGTAGGGTGTTTGGGCCCAGAAGCTCTTGAGAAATAAGATGTGTCAGATTAAATAGGACTAAACCACTATTTTATTTATGAGGAGACACTTTGGTGTTGATCTGACCCAGGTAATGAAAACCTGAATATATATAAGCTCAAGTGATATATCAGAGAGACGCTTTGCCGAGGCTAATGAGCCATATTGATTAAGTAAACAGACTTGCAGTGCTAATGCTTACCACATGAAAATGTGGAAACAATAACAGATTCAGTCTGAAACGAGTTGCTCAAAGGGAAGTATGTGACTTAGTGTTCTCCTAGTAATATGTCTACAACAACGCAGGGCTATTTTTAGATTAATCTTTTCCTTCCCTCTCTTCCTCTCACCTCTCCCTCCCTCCTGTCCCATGGCCCCACACATCCTTCGTATGGAGCAGATGAAGGAGGAATAAAGGAGGGGGAAGCTGGGTCACATCACTCTGCTGAAGGCTGTTTACTTTGCCTCTCTCACTCAATCTTTTTATTTTTTTCTGTCTCTGCCAGGATTTTTCCTTCCTTGCTGCTTCTTTTCCTTACTTTCTCCCCATTTCTCTCAAATCTCTTTACTGTGGTTCACAGTTCTTTCTATTATCTTTGTGCCTGCTCCCGTTGGACAGGAAGTGAGATGACCTTGTCGAAGAGGAGATTTCTATATTCTGTCATTGAGCATTAATTCAGCTCAACTGCTTTCCTTATTCTGTCTCTCTCCTTCACATTACTTACATCCAAGTGAACCTTCACTGCAGAAAAAGATCTTCTTCCCATGTTGTGTTTTGTTTTGTTAGATCATGAACCCGATTAGACCTTTTTTTTTTTTTTTTTTTTTGTCCTTTCAGCTTATCCGGCGAGTTCTGGGTCGCCACAGCGGATCATTGTCCGCATGTTGACGCAACCCTCCCCAATTTCTACTGGGCTTGGACCGGCACTGCACAGCTGGGGAGGGGACTGGGCTGTTAGGAGTTCAGTGTCTTGCCCAGAGACAGTTATATACTTATATACACTTATAAACATATAGCCTTGACCAGGGATTGAACCACTGTTCGACCACAACCCCTGTGGTCCATGGACCAACTGAGCTACAGCCGCACCGCATATGATCAGACCATTTTAAGGGTGTTTTTTTTTTTTTTTTTTTTTTTTGTAATCTCATTAAACCACATTTAGGGCATTGTAATAGTTTTGTGATTCAATTGCACATTGATCCAGATGTTTTCTGAACCTTAAAGGACATGGCTGCTTTTCTATATTTTTTTTCATAGATGTTTGTTTTTAATGATTTTGAGCAACATTGGAAATGTTGCATCTGGCACAGACAAAAAACGTTTAATTTAGGTTTTGGAAAAATCATTATTTCATAAAACACTCAAAAGAGAAAACATTTCAGAAAAGAAAACACTCATATTTTACTGCAACATTTTACACATCACAAAACACTAAGCACAATGACATTTCAGTGGATGCTAAATGCTCTGCACATATGTAGCACTTTTCTACCTTTTGGTCCTCAAAGCGCTTTAAACTGCTCCTCATTCGTCCATCCGCACTCAGTGTCTCACAAACACACACTGATGGGGGAGCTGCCATGCAGCTGGCCAACACAAAACTGAAGATGGAACTAACAACTGTGGGAGTGCTGGACGACCACTCTCCTCACCACAGTCGCCCCTCTACAACCCTTTCAGGAATCATCTTATGTTTTTGTATTTATTGTTTGTTGTGTTTGTGAAATTGTATTGCTCTTATGTTGTGTTTTCTAAATGGTGGAATTTATCTATTTTTATAAATACATACATACATACATACATAGACTAAATAAATCTATAGATCCATGCTGGGTCCACATGTATGTTGGTAAGAATTCTGGAATCCCCACTGAACAAACCCTTACTCTGTCTTTTAGTTACATTCTCTTAGATTCTCTTTAGCCTATTTTTTTTTAGGACTCTTTCTGTCAAATGGCTGAAATGGTGCAACAACATGGAGAAGTCATATTGTCATCATGGTATGAGTGAATGTTTAGTAGTTACCTTCAGTAGTTACAGTCACAGTTACCAGAAATGCTTATTTTTCCTATTATAGGCCTTCATGTGGTTCTTGTGTGAAACCTTTCATTGGAGCTCTCTTTAAAGTGTTTAAGGTCTCTTTTCTGTTCTGGTTGGTCAAATTGCGGAAGTGGTATGAAATATAAAAGTGGATCGGTTTAGGTGCAAACACTACGTGCTGTAAAGAAAATATGAATTCTCTAAGGTATTTTATGGAATCAGCTTAAAAGAATTAAAGTAAAATTATTAAAAGACTGAACAGTTGAATTGTCAGCGTAATTTCCAGCTCTAGCAGTCTAAATTTCTAATTGAGTAAAGCACTGCATGGCTGAAGTGTTTGTATTGTAAACAGTCAAAATGAAAGTGGGTATGTCAGCACTACCAGCAGCTGAATATTGTGGTGAACTTTGAATTTGAAATGTCAACTTGAGCACAGTGGGACTGTTGATCTTATGTTAAGAGAACATGAACAAACCTGTAATGAGTAAAAGCTGAAGGTAACTGACCTATGAAGTATACACGTGACTTGGATGTGCAGAGCTAACCAGGAGGAGGCTGGCTGAGAAAGGGTCTGTGAGGAGGTGATGTGTAGGTCTGTAGGTCATACAACACTGTCCACTTCCACTTATTACATGTTTAGTTGCTGGGTCTCAACACTGACATCCTTTCCCGACCTCCTCATCATGCTTCTGTCTCTGTGCTCCACCTTCTCTCTTTGTTCTCAATTTTATTCACCTCTTTTGATTCAAGAGTCAAGGGGCATCAGTCCTGTCGTTGTCCACAGCAGCTCTACTTAAATGTATTTATTTTTTTTTTTCGGATAATGAGATTTCATCTTTGGTCCCTGCTTGATATGATTTTTCTCTCTGTCTGTCCAACTGTCTGACTCTTTCTCTCCTGTTTCAAACCATATTTATGTACCTCTGGGGGCCATTTCTCTATCAAAGTCTTGTCTCCCTTTCTCTCCCCTACTGATTGATATTCTGTAGCAGTAGAAACCAGCAGCAGCAGTATCATTTGGTTTGTTGTCAGGATTGTGATGCCTTGGTTACGGTGTTGTCAACCTGGTTGCTATTGTACTAGACTGGTCACTGTGTTTCCAGGGAGCGCCGCTGTCCTCTTTTTGTGTTCATCTCATCCATCTCCCGTTTTTACGTTCAAAATCTTTTTAGCCCTCTGTTGTATTTTAAATTGTCTGCTCTACAATGTTTGCAAATTCATTTCCTCTGTTCCTTATTTTGATCTCTTCCCTTTCCTTCTGTTCCTCCGTTTCTTCCCTTTTCCATGCTCCTCTTTATTTTTCTCTTCATGCTTCATTTTATTCTTCCACTGATGATGTGTAGCTCTTAATAATTTTCAGCTTATTCACATCTTTTCCCTCAGTCTCTTTGTCTGTTTCCTCCCCCATGCGACTGATTCCATTTCTTTCATCATCTTCTTTCTTTTCGTCTTTTTTCATGTCGAATCAAATAATAAACAATGCTCTCCTGATTACTAGCAGACAATTTTTTTCATTTTCATTTTATTTTCATTCTTAATGATTTTTAATTATCCTGCTCACCTTTCCCTATCTTTTTTTTGTCAGGACCCGCAAATCTGTGCTATTCATGATTATTGGCATAGCAGTGACTGTCTCTCCGGTTTAGTTGCTGTGTTTTTCTGCTGTAATTTTCCCACTTTGTTTTCCATCCTTCCTGCCTTGTTTCTAAATGAAAACATCCTAGTGGCTCCCTGTTTCTTGTCTTACCGTATTAAGATGTCCTTTATCAGGACCTGTTGATTCATATAAACTAACTGATAGTTAGTAGAGTTATTATAAAGTATAAAGCCTGATCCTGTTTTTGTTTGAAATGAAGAATATTCTCATTTGCATGCCCTGGCTGTCAAGTATCTTAAAATTAAACAGTATATCAGTGTTTGCCACATGCTGTGTTACATATTTGTTGTTTGAGGCTGCCCTTGAATTATTACCCACAGTATATACAGGCTGGTTAGACAAATTGAGGGGCACTCGAGTATGTAAGTATTGCACTTCCATACATATTTATAAAGGACAGTATAAATGTGAGCATTGTTCAAGCTCTAAAAGCACAGTCTCCTACCTATTCCATAATACATCCATTAGCATCTTTTTGTGTCCATGGATGTAGGCTGTGGTGTGAAGGGGATGAAGTATTTTTAGCCTGGCTAGCCTACATGTTTTCTGTGCAGTCAAGCTCAATAAATCAGATTAGAATTTTTGGAGAGCAGGGTAGAGCTCACTCCACCTGCACGTTTGCATGTGTGCTTGTGTGCCTTCATATGTGTGGACATGGAGCTATGCTGGGGCTGTAGCTTGTTGAAAACTGTGAATCATCGTAATAGGTTAAAGACAAATACAATAAAGCATAAATAAGCATAAAGCATAAATAAATACATTTCACAATATAAAAAAAGCACACAGCTTTGTTATTACATTAACACAGCAGGACACATCCTGTGTCAGCTACGTCCTTGTCTTTGTATCATATACCACTGTCCTTTCCCCTTCCATCACTGTGTGGCCTCTGTCCTTGTCTGTATTCTGGATCCGGGTTATTTCCAGCCTTCTCTGGATCTCTTTGAAAAACTGACACTACTCTCTCTGCATTGGTTGTTTGCTTTAATGCCTCATGCTCATTGGCTACCATCTGACTGCTGTGCAGCCAGACAGAAAGCAGTTCTGCAGCCTTTAGTGATGGGCAGATTACACACCATGCCCCGCTAAACACAATCACATACATATGTACAGTCGTGTACTGGATATGAATATGCACTGTGGCGACTGTGGCGCAGGAGCTAGACTGCTCACCCACCAATCCCCCCAGTTGCTGCTTCATTATGTGGCTCCTCGGGTCATAAGTCCTTGAGCAAGACTCTGAACCCCAACTTAGTTGCTTGTGAACGTTGGCCAGGTACATAGCAGCTTCCGCATTACTATGTGTGTGTGTGTGTGTGTGTGTGATTGTGAGTACGAATGGGTGAATGAGATGCAGTGTAAAGCGCTTTGAGTACCAAGAAATGTAGGAAAGGTGTAGACCATTTGCAATCACATAGACATTTCAATATGCACACATCTAGCATCTACACATTGAGTGTGTACAGCCTCTTCACTTCCTGGATGATATCCTCTTTCTCCTTTTTGTTTCTATCCATCCAACCTGCGACATAAAACTGCAGTTCAGCATGAATTACAAATAAAATGACAGACACAGGGAACAGAAGCGCACTCAGCCCACTCGGTGCCACAAGTGAAAACTGATGGAAATACACGGACATAAGTAATAGCATTCCACTGCTGTTAACTAGTGGCTACATTGAAGGAAACATCTTTTTAATTTTGAGGGCATAGATTCTTTTCAGTTGACCACTTACAGAAAATGAACACATACAAAATCGCTATATATGTAAAGCTTTGGAGATGTCTGTGTAAAACTGTCTTGCTTACTGACGGTTAGGAATCATAAAGCCGCACACACTCACACCATCTGCACAGTATGGTGCAGTGTTGAACTAGATAGCCTACGTCTGTGTGTTTTTTTTTTTCTTGTATGCAGGTCATTGTGTTAGATTGTTGCTGTTAGCCGGTCACACCCACAGAGTCACCTGTAGTGATGCTGAGTGCTGATAGTGAACAAATCAGATGAAGAACTGGTTGTAAGTGTGCCTTCTGCTGTCCTTTGTTCTCTCTGTCTCTTGTTGCTGCTCACTATGGCTGACAGAGCACTAAATCAGTACAGGCTCGTGTGTGTGTGTGTGTGTGTCCATAGCCGATCCTCACTGCTGCCACTGGTTACTATAGTAACAGACTTACCAGACAGTGAGCTTTCTAGTATGTGTATGTTTTTTTTTTTAACTGAATGCTCAGTGTGCTGGTTTAATGTGCATTTCTCTCTTTAATGTGGAATATGTCCATTAAAATATTAGTACATGCAGAAGAATAACACTGGCACCATCACTAAGTTCATAGTTGTAGTCATTAAAACACTTGCTGCTCATCTTTGTAATGACATATAAATGCAAACTGGTCTCCATAAATAACCATAAACATATTTTCCCAACAGGTTTAACGGGAATGTCTCACTCTCCCTGTCATCCTCTCCCCTAGTGTGTTTGATGGAGTAAAGTCAAACAAGAATGGCACAGTCACACACAGTATTCTTATAATATTGAGAACTATACAAACTTATCGAGTGCAGCAGTCGGATTGTCTTTCATTAATGTGTTTGACATGGTCACACACATGCCAATGGAAAGGGGATGAGTCAGAGAAAGTTCAATCATAGAAGACTTTCTATGATGGTAAAATAGTTTAAAACTAAAATTGTAGCGTGTAGAATCTGGGCATAATTAAGAATTAGCAGAATTATTATGTAATTATAATGCCTGCCTTGCTTGAATTCTGTAGCACCTCAACCAAAAGTTACTGAATACAAGCTCTGTGTACTTAGATTGAAAAGTCGAACCATGCCAGGGTCACAGTAAATGAAAAAGATTTTGACATTACTATCACCAGTGAAGGCCAGAATTGGTGCCCGCTGCAGATGGGTTATTAAAAAGGAGACAGTCTGATGCTAAACTGGTTTTTCTTTTAAATGATGCCACTGCTCTTTGATCCACTGCTGGTTGATAAAGTGATGACAATGATGTTTAAATGATGTCTGTCATGATTGCAACATTGTGTGTTTGATTACGTTTTAAAATCTGATCAAAAATTCTGGGTAAGTTCTTCCTGGCTGTTCTCCTCAACAGCATTATGTCAGTGATACATTGTTTACTTTATTAATTAATTAGGTTTGGGGGCAAGGAGGGTGTCTGCATTTTGATCAAAAGGTCTTAAAATATCTCAAACCTTTTGAATAAGTCTAGGGAAAAAAAGTCAGAATTCAGAGAGAAGTCATAACTTGTGTACGACTTCTCTAATGTGAAAAATATTTTGTTTCTCTGCTTTATATTATAAAATTTGGATGACACAAACCTGACCTAAAGACATCACTTTGGGCTTTATAACAAATTGGTGGGCATCTGTAGTTGACGGTGTAAACATGTAATTAATAATAAATAATAACAAACAACTTGTGATGTCCCTAAATTATATTGTACAGAAAGAGTAAGTTGGCACAACTGAAGACAAGTGGCCCTTTCTTATACCAATATAAGTGAAAAGAGAGAGAGACATGCAAGTAATACTAAAGTAATACTAAAAACAGACATGACCATAAATAGATGGACTTCAGTAATAGTAAACAAAAACTACTGCTGCTTTACTCATACATGCTCATGGATTCTTAACACAGCTGCAGTGCCAATTTCAGGATCCTTTACAACATGATTAACAGAAATTCCCCGTCTGAACGTTAGTAAGGCCAGAATAAAGCTCACAGAGTGTGTGTGGGATGTAGGCTAAGAAGATGTACAGTACTTGCCTGAATAGGGACAGAAGAGGATTAATACAGGAAATCAGAGGTCTGAGAGTAAAAGTGATGTGTTCAGAGTAACCAGCATCCAGTGTCTCTGGGTAGATAAACCTATTGTTTTATTTTGGGCCCCTGCCTTTCACTTTCTTTCACTTTCTTCCTCTCATGTAGTCACTTTTCCTCATACTTCTTTGTCTTGTTCTACATATTTTTTCCTTTTTGTTGTTTTTTTCTTAATCTTCTTCATCTTCTTTGTTGTCTGTATATTTTGCATCTTCTTCATCTTTGCTGTTTTCTTTATTGTGTTTTTCCTTTTTGTCTTCCCTATCTCCTTTTTTTTCTCTTTCTCTTGTTCTTATTTATTCTCTTTCTTTATTGTCTTTTTCACTATTTTCTTACTTGTGGGCAGAGACAAGTTGCTATTCCTAAGAAATCGGGGATCTTCAGTGGAGGCTGTTACATTAAATTGGATCCCTGCAAGAAATATTTTTCACTCTAAGCTAGATGCTAATATCGGGGAGGGCTGTGTGTTTTGCAATGTGTCAGAGTTTGTGTGTGATGTGTTTACTCAATGTCCTTGTGTGTTATCTTTACTGTCTGTGAGGAAGATACATTAAGTTTCTCTTATGAGCTGTAGATATGTTGGGGTCTATATACTCTGTGCAGATGCTCCGCAAATGGGATTTGTTGTTTGGGCAGGGTGAATTGGCTGCATGACCCAAAAGGTGCAACTAGTAGCTTCTAAAGAGTTGTTTATTTATTGCCTATTATTAACTTATTTAACAAATTAGGACTGTCCTATCAGTCTAGTACCATGTCCAGATTCAAGTCTAAAATGAAACCACCCTGCTGAATAAGTTTTGTGTATAATACTTCAAATTACTTTAAAAGTTCTGTGTGTGTGATCTGTGCAGGTATATGTGGAGTTTGATGACCAGGAGTGGGAGAAGAGAGAGTGGGTCAAGGTCTATGAGGATTTCCAGCTGTTTCTCCTGGAGCACCAGCTGGTCTGGGCCAAGCGGAAGGAGGGGGCAGGAGGAGTGGGAGCAGGTGGAGGAACAGGAGGCCTGCTGCAGGGAACAAAGGCCAAACACATACTCTGGCCTGCCCTGGTAAGACCTTTGTTTTCTATTTATAGACTGGACACAATGGTTAGAGCAATCAGCCAAAAGACCAAGCTGTCTATGATGTTAGACACTCACCGAAATAAATACTGAATACGCATCATCTACATTAAAAGCTCAGAATCATCCTTCATCCTCACTTACCACTGTTACATGCATTTGTCTTTGTGTTCCTGGATAATAGGTGGTGACATAGTCATGGTCAGTTTTGTTAAGCCTAACTTAGAGAGATTTTTTTGAATGCATTTGCAATTTGGCTTTGTCTTTTTGAGTTATTTAGTTGCTCAGCCATTGTTACTGGTCCCCAGAAGTTCTAAGTGCTGATTGCTCAGGACCAGTGGGCACATGATTGCAATAAATAGAATAAAGGCTTTGCATTTTTTGTTGCACTGCAGATTTGTTTGCAGATTTGTTGAACACTCTTTGTACAGTGAAGTTTGCAGTTAGCTATTAGTGAATTGGTGGATATCAGATAGTGAGCAGCAGACAAAGTAGTGTTTTTTGCAAGTGTCAAGTCGTAATTACAAAGTCACAAGTCAAATCCCAAGATAAACAAGTCCCGAATCCAATCCCAAGTCAAGTCCAAGTCCTGAATTTATGTTGTTTCATAAACAAGCCACCATGCACAACTCACGAAGTAACTGTTTCTGAGCATAGTCATATTTAAAGTAAATTACTACAGATTGGAAATAATTAGGTCACTGCTTTTTAAAGTTATTATTTCAAAATAACAATTAAGGAGTGAGAAGTGGAAAAAGTGGTCACATCCTCAATTCAAGAGTTCCCAGCTTGTGAGTACAGTTAACTGTTCTTAGAGGTGGTGTTGGGGCTGGCGTTAATGATCTTAGGCTGTCTCATGGAACAGTAGGGGGCTTGGTCATGCGATCAAACAGGTCAGTCTTTAAGCATCTTAAATCACTCTCAGCAGATGTCATATTTCTCCAAGAGAAACAGATTAAGTCCAGTAAAAAGTGTAAACAAAAATGCCACAGATTTACCAGTTACCACTTAACACCATTTGAGGTAGAGAGTAATTTCAGGCAGCATTAACTCAAACATTTAACACTGTAACATTTCTCAACATTTATGGTCTTAATATAGAAGATCATGCATTCTTCAAAAACGATTTTAATTCCCAATTTATCAGTAACACTGCTCATACTAAATACTGAAGTATATACATTTTGGACCATAGCCCTTTAACCATGTCCATTAACTTAGTGGACATGGTGGTGGGAAGTGGGGTTGATGATTGTGGTACCCAGGAAGCAGAACGACTTGACAGAGGTCACTGGAGTATTGCAGAAGCCGACAGGGGGGAGGGGGGCTCGGTCTTTCCTGAAATCCACTATCATCTCCACTGTCTTGAGAGCGTTGATCTCCAGGTTGTTCATGCTGCACCAAGACACCAAACAGTCAGTCTCTCTCCTGTAGGCCTACTCGTCTCTATCAGAGATGAGTCCGATGAGGGTGGTGTCATCTGCGAACTTAAGGAGTTTTAGGGACTGGTGTCCAGATGTGCAGCTCTTGGTATAAAGGGAGAATAACAGAGGACGCAGCCTTGGGGGGATCCGGTGCTGGTGGTCGTTGAGTCAGAGATGTAGCTCTTCAGCCCCATGAACTGACATCTGTCTGTCACAAAGTCCGTAATCCACTTGCACATGGTGTCAGGCAAGTTTAGATGGAAGAGCTTGAACCGAAGCAGAGCTGGAACGATTGTAATTGAAAGCAGAGCTGAAGTCCAAATACAGTATACTGGCGTAGGATCATGGGAAGTCCAGCTGTTGGAGGATGAAGTGGAGAGCCCATGTTTACAGCGTCGGGACAATACGAGGAGCATAAAGCACAGAAGTCAGGGCAATTAGTATGTAATCATTAAGTCCCATGATCCTTGCCTTTTTAGGAGCTGGTAAGATGGCTGAGGTCTTAAAGCAGACTGGCACATGGCAGATCTCCAGGGAGGTGTTAAAAAATGTCTGTGAACACCGGAGACAACTGATCGGCACAGTGCTTCAGGGTGATATTATTTAATTTCAATCCTCCGCCAAGAAGGATAGGAACAACCGACTAGTAGAGACTGAATTTGCGAAAGAGCTTGCTCTAAGAGCCGATTCTTTGTAGTGAAGGAGAAGAACCTAAACTAACTCAGAAATATGTTGTCTAACCATGTCATTACTCTAGATGGCATAGCTTTATCTTCTGGTTCCTTGCAGTAGTACTGGAGGACTATACCATCTAGAGAAGGGGTCACCAACCTTTTTGAAACTGAGAGCTACTTCTTGGGTACTGATTAATGCGAAGGGCTACCAGTTTAATACGCAAACAAATTTGCTCAATTTACCGTTAAATATATATTATTACTAATAATTAATTAAATTAATGATATTCATCTATGTGAAGACACAGATCATGTTAAAGATTTCTCACAATAACTTTCAAATGTGACTTAAAAAAGAATAGCAACAAAAAAATTAAATGCAGCTCATTGTTAAATGGCGCTATGGTGAGCTATTTTTAGAACAGGCCCACGGGCTACTAAGCTGGCCACGGGCACCATGTTGGTGACCCCTGATCTAGAGTAATGATATGGTTAGACAACATATTTACTGCAAAGAACCAAGGTGGCAGTGGCTCAGTTGGTAGAGTGGTCACTACCAACAATAGCTAGGCAGCCATAGGTTCTCGCCCCGCTCTTCCCAACCACATGTTGAAGTGTCCCTGTGAAAGACTCTGAATCCCTAATAGCCCATCCCCACCCCCAGCTGCCCAGAGCTGGTCCGAAGCCCTGCAGAAATTGAGGAGGAATGCATCAGGAAGGGCATCTGGTGTAAAAACTGTGCCAAATCAACATGTGGACAAAATTATCCACTGTGGTGGGCCCGTACTCACAGGATAAGCTGAAAGGACAAAAACAAACTACTGCAAGTTACCTTGGAGTGATTTTTGACCAGGATCTGTCCTTTATGCCACATATAAAACAAATCTCTAGAACAGCCTTCTTCCACCTATGGAACACTGACAAAATTAGGAGCATCCAGTCTCAAAGTGATGCCGAAAAAGTAGACAATCTGTAACCTCTAGATTTGACTGCTGTAATTTGCTATTGTTTAAATGCCCAGTAACTCCCTGAAGAGCCTGCAATTAATCCAAAATGCTGCAGCAAGAGTGCTGACTTGAATTAGCAAGAGAGATCATAGCCTTCATTAGCCTCTCTCCATTGGCTTCCCATTAAATCTAGAATAGAATTTAAAACCCTCCTTCTTACATACTGTATAAACGGTCAAGCTCAATCATATATAAAATACTTCATATTTCCATATCATCTCATTAGACCACTTCAAATGCAGGCCTACTTGTAGTTCCCAGAATTTCCAAAAGTAGAATGGGAGGCAGAGCCTTTACCCATCAAGCTCCTCTCCTGTGGAACCAGCTACCAGTTCAGATTCGGGAGGCAGCCACCCTCTGTACTTTTAGGTCTAGGCTTAAAACTTCCTCTTTTATAAAGTTTATAGTTAGTGATAGTTATGCTGCTATAGGTTTAGACTGCTGGGGGACCCACCTCCTGATGCACTGAACTCCTTTCCTTCTCTCATCCCTGTCTCCTCTCCTCTAACCCCGGATTTATAATCGTGGCCAGAAATATTGGCACCCTTGCAATTCTGTCAGAAAATGCAACCCATAATTGTGCTTCAGCCTCTCTGTCTCCCTCTCTCTGTGCCTGTCTGCAGGTTTCCCTGCGTGTTTTCCAGTGTGCAGCTACTGGTCCTATCAACCTGCCCAGTGTTTCGTTGTTGCGTTTTGTTGCTCTTTTCTTTTCTCTCTCCACTTTCCACTCACACTAACTGGTCAAGTCAGATGGCCGCCAACGCAATTGAATACACGCGAACCATTTATCATAACTCTGGTTTTACTTGGTCTAATGACACTATTCAAAACTGCCATAAAGTTTGACATCTGCACTTTCGCCACCCATAAAATCAAGCATCTGCAGCCCTTCGTCTTCCTGTTACATCATCTTCAACAGTGTCAGTCATTTGGATGCACTGGTGCATCCATTTGTCGATGGATGCGCCAGTGCATCCAAATGACTGACACTGTTTCAGTAACTACTAGACGGATCTTTACTTGATACACTTGATACAGAGATGCCTGCATGTGGTGTCTGTCTTTTCAATAGCCATTCATAATCAAATACTTTACAGTAACTTTTTTCAGCCATTTATTAAACATGTCAATATCTAATACTTTATGAATGTCATTTGTAATCTTGTGAAGTTCTTGATTTTGGTGGGGTTTTCACAGATCACGTTTTGTAGAGGCACTAAGCTTTGATCATCACTTTCTCTAAAATTGAGAGAAAACATGAGTCTTTTCTAGGGTTTAAGGGTTAAAGTTATAGCCCTGAATGACCCAAGCCAAAATGAGCTGTATCTAGGGAAGTACCATCTGAATCCACAGTTAAATGTTGGATTTGGAATTTTGTGTGTGTGTAGTGTTTGTGTGTGTGGCTGTGTGTGTGAGACTGTGTCATTATTAGTGAACCCATCAGCATTCCTGTGCTAAGTCTGCAGTGTGTCTGTCATCACACACATGCTTTGGTGTGGTGACCGTGTGGTTGCTGTGGTGTTTTTTGTTGTCATCTGTGTATCACACTGTTTCTCACATTGTATCATATTCACTTCAGACAGCACTCTGTATAGGCATGCTGCTGTTGATGTTCTGTGGTGCTGAACTCATACTTTCAGTCTGTTGGAGCAAAATGTTTGTGTGTCTGTCCTTGAGTCAAGGATTTGTTCATAAATGTTTGACATTGACAGTATCTAGTTTTGAACTGTGTGAATGTTTGTCTGCATGTGTGTGCCTGACAGTGGCTGCAAGTGTGTTCATGGAAATGTTTCGCTGTTTTGATTATGTAATAGCATAGTGCACAGCGCCATCTGGCACATGCATGCGAGATAAGAGTTCAAAGATTTCCACACACTGTTTTTTCCTGGTTGTTTTTCTCTGTCTGACTCCTCCTCCTGCTTTTTTTTCACTAAACGTTTTTTCTCTGCCCCCTTCTGCTTTTGTCATAGCAACAACATCAAAATCTGGTAGACACAAACAAGCAAGTAGGAAAAAAGCTGTGGACCTAAGAAGCCACGAATCAGATTTTTGCAAAAGAAAAATAAATTATGTGCACATCCCAAAAGGAGAAATGTTTAATTGATTTTTAATGGAAATATAAGTTTACATTTCCTTGTGGATTTTGAAAAGTGTGCTTTTGTGCTTTCCACTAAGCCCACCTTTAAAACAAAGTGTTGGTCTAAAATGGTCCAGTTAAAGTAATAGAATCTAATTTTTCATAAAAAGCACTAAAGCATTTCTTATGTCCATAACCCATCCCATTTATTGTCATTCACAGTAGAATGGCCAAAAACAACTTGAAACAGATTTAACTATCTGGGAGGATGGACAGTCTTTTTTGAAGGTTTTCCAGCCCCCACATCAGAGAAACTGGGCTCCCTTCTGGAACCAGACCTGAACATCTTTGGCAGGCCTTGATTCATACAGCCCTGTCAGGCACTTGGATTGTAGCTTCCCCTGCAGATATTTTGCAATTAAAAGCCTACGAAAAGAGTGAGGATCATGCCCTTGGAATTGCTGAAAGCCTTTACGCCGGAAGTGCTGAGTTTCTCTTAGTGGCTGAAGAGTGATTGAACAAATGGCAAAGCAGAGAATGTGTTGTTAGCTAAACGGTTGTAGCGTATGTCACATAACCACAGCAATCTGGGTTCTGGTTCTACTCACATGCTTTCAGCTCTTCACCCAGTACTGTCAAATAAAAAATACAAATGCCCCAAAATACAAACAAAAAGAAAAAAGGAAACTGCAAAGTAGAAATGGAATTAAAGTTGTACATTGCTTTGACTTTGTCAAGATAAATAGGCAAACATGGAAACGTTGCAATCAATAGTAATTCATCGGATGAAGAGAGCATGAAATACTAACAACAAGAATTAATGAGTGTCACTTTATCCGTTGAGTTGATATGCTCAGGCTTTAAACACTGCTTCTGATTATTGTCGACACGTTCAACTAGAAAGAACAAACACTAGTCAGACGTACAGATTAGTCCTTACAGAGACAGAGAGCGGGCAGACAGGCAGACCAAGCAGATTGCTTGTCTAGTTATTACATCAGTACATATCTAAACCCCTGTGGTCTCCACACACAAATGCTCTCTCTGTCATTGTGTGCCTCAGTCTGTTTTTACTGTTTTGATGTCTTTCTCAAACTCCTTTTACTCGCTGTTATGGTTTTGTACTGAACACTTTAGATTTCCAACTCTACAGTATGACCTCATATGAGTTAGTTTACAGCTTGGTGTGGGGTTCTGTAATGCAGCACTAAAAGAATAAAATCATTTTTCTTACGTTCTGACACAGTGATGCTAGCAATACACCAATGTATATGATGCACCTCAAATGCTCTGTCTGGAAGGTTTATTAATGATTTTAATTAAATATTGATTTTGTGACCTCTAATTCTGACATTAGTCATATATTCAAATCATAATTTTAAGGTGGAAGCTAGCTAATATTTGCTATTTCCCTTGTTAAATGATAAATCTTTATAAAATAAAATACAACAAGATTTATTCACCTCCCCAAAAAGAACAAAACTACTTTTTTAAAGAGGATGTCTGACAGTGACACCAGCTGCTGTGTATCCACTGATCTCAGGGTATATAATCCTAAATAGAGGCAGGGGACATTATGTTAGCTTTCCTCCTTATCAGCAGTGGAGCTGAGAAGAACAAAGCTTTAGCCTGACCACGGCAGAAGAAACGCAAAGTGACTCATCAACGATTTGTTTGGAAGACCAGTCTCAAGCCTCTTTCTATATATATTTATTTTAGTGGTTCATTCACACAGGCAGAGTTAAAACAGGTTTCCAATGAGTAAGTCCCATCTGCAAAGTGGGATTCATGCAAATTATGCTCTAAGCTACACACAAATTAGTCACTTACCTTTTAAGGTGCGTGTATAAAATAGATGGAGAGGACTGTTCTCCCAACAATGAAAAATAATATTCATAATATTGTCATCAGTGTGTATTCAGATAAAAAATAGTTGCATTTTCTTTAGGTTAGAAACAGCCTTTTATATCTACATAGGGGGCAGGTCCCCTTTCATGGGAGATCCCTTGTAGCACGGCCATGTCTGTTTTTCATGGTTAAGTAGTAGTAGTACTTGAGAGATGAAAAAGAATTGTATGCACTTCTCCTTTTAACTTGTGTGTTTTTGCTGAGTGCAACAAAAGTGGATTAGACAGAACATAGAATGACCACAGACAGCCTCCAATGTTACTCTGGTCAGACTGACAAGATAACAGCTTGTCTGTATCATCTCAATCTCTTTCATTTAAAAGCTGATAATGCCCTCAACTCTTACCATTGTCTGCCACTGTTGGCAGCCCAGTGAACAAACCAGACAAAGAAGACCACTCCATAATTTTCCATTTAAATACAGACAGATTAAAGTTTAGTTTGACACTTTAGTGTGGTTATAACAGGACAACTGTTTAAGAAGGACTGGATGAGGCTTTAGAAAAGGCCTAATCCTTATTTGAATTCTCCTGTCAATTGACCTACAATAATGTTACACTTTGATGAGCCAATGAGCTGTCAATAGGGTTTTCACATTCCACAGACACCAGGTACTAGGGGTCTAATTTACTACTGATGGTGTTTTTGATAAAGAAGTACAAAAACACAGAATGGAACAAAAACATTATGAAATTAAATGGCAGATTTTCAGTAATTCTGTATTTGTGCAAATGCAGTGTAATGTGGGTTTAATGCAGGCTGCAGAGTTATAGCTCATGTGGGATAAGCTTAGTTCCGTTAGCTAATAGGTTTGGCTTGTTTCACCACACACATAAATACATACATACATACACACAAGCTTGGAACCTTTTCCCCATCAGACAACAGTTGTGTTAAAGTTTGTCAGCACATCTAAGTGTGTGTGCAGCTGTCCTCAGTTTTGATACAGCCAGGGAGAATTGATGACTAGTGAAATACTGGTGTATAAATTAGAGTTCTAGTATTGTAATGCTGCCAGAATCATATCCGTAAAGGTGCAACATCACAATTGAACAATTGAAATATGAGTAATAGTGCTGTGGAGAGTACACAGTGTTTTTATGTGCTTTTGCCCTTCTGGCCCATTTACAGTGTGATTTAGAGTATGAAACATGTTAATGCAGGGATACACTTATTTTTTACTAATGTGTGCACAAATACAAAAGTTGCATCACCAACATCGTTGTTCAGATACTTCATCACATACAGTACTTTGTGTAAGATTTAACATATTATCATATTAGACGAACCTAAACATCGCTTAATGACTACAGAATTTCTTGCCGTGATCTTCCACATTTCCACATCATAATCAGAAAAACAAAGTTTAATTTTGAAATCATGACAGAGAGGAAGGCAGCATGGACATAAACGGCTTGTATGTAGATGCAGGTGGTTATGGACAAGCTCAGTAAATTTTCACCCCACACTGTTGATGTGGTAGTTTTAGCTGCTGCTGAGCGGATTTGATGCTGTCCCACTGATCTTACCGGGACTGTATCTTGCATAAGTTGCATATCTTCATGATTGACCTGCAAGGAGAGATGGACAGTTTTAGATCAAAATAATCCACATAATCATCAGAGCGCTGAGACTTTGGTCAGATTATGCTTAAAAAGACATAACTTCTAAACTTGATGACATCTTTCTTTAGAAGCCTTCATCCATCTATGTGCAGAGACCCTCTTCTCTTGTCCCCCAACATATGTGAGAGTCTTTGAGGAGAATCAGTCCCCTCATGTAGTCGCAGACGTAACACATAAGCAAAACGTCACACCTTTTCGCCCCCAAGGTGCCTCTGCACTTTTACACAGATGGTATCCCAGCTTAGATGCACTGTACAGAATGGTGCGGCAGCAACATGCCACTATAATCCCTCCATGAAGAGGCAATGTAAAAAGGACTTGTAAGAGAGACAGAAGATGCTTGATTTGTGAAGAGCTGCTGCTGCTACTTTAATGGCAGCAGACACTTGAGACCGGACCTGCCTAAGGCTGTGTGTTTGGGTTGGGTCTGTTGTGTTTTAAAGTTTCCACTTCACCCCACCCTGCTAATAGCAGCTTCATAACTCACTGAGACAGGTCCCATCCCCCCCAACCACCAAACACACACACACACACACACACACACACACACACACACACACACACACACACACACACACACACACACACACACACACACACACACACACACACACACATTTGGCTTTCATTTAGCCCGCTTGTGTTTTTCCTGCCCTGCTCTCTAGAGCTTTGTATTTCTGGTTTCCCTTAGATGCATTTGAACAACACTGTATGCATTTTCTCAGTTTTTTTTCTCAGCATTAGATTTGTTGTTTTAGCCATGCTATGATGACCATAGACTTTAATTTTATACTCTTTGTTGAAAATGAAGATGAAAATGTAGGAAACACATATACACATACACACACATATACAGTAATAAAATACACAAAAATGTTAGGGAAAAGTTGCTTCTGTAGGCTTAAAGTGACAAGTTTTTATCTTGACTTCCCTTTGCATTTAGCATGTCCTGAACTCTCTTGGGTCAAAATGGGAGTGAAGGACCAAAGAAAACGTTAAAAGTACAGACAGGCTTCAATTAATTCGGCCATTCCTTCTAGAAAGTATCTGATTGGGAACAGTTTTATTTTTCAGCATGATAATGATTCCAAACATAGCGCTGATGTAGTGAAATTATATAATTAAATACTGACAGTCATCTAGTCAGTCAGTCAAGTGGCCTCCATAGAGTCCAGACATGAACGTCATGTATAATGTATGTAATATATGTACATCTACATTTATCGTTTAGAAGTAGCTTTGTTTTAAATTTCCTTTTTAATGTTTTGGAGCTGTTTTCTGTATTTTATGTTTATTTCCCTCCTTTATCCTTTCCTTCCTTTCAAATTTTTGAAGCAATGTTTTTGAGAAATATTTTTTTCTTGCTCATATGGATTGTTATTCATTATTAATTTATTCTTAAATTACATTAAACATTCACTCAATATGAATATATTATATTGTGAGCTTCGTATATTGAATCATATCGACAGAAAAGCCATGTTCCATCCCTAGAAACAGTTTAAGCCTTCAGATAGCATTGCATGAGAACCCATCATGCTACAGTGATATAGCCACGTGAACTGAAGCTTGTCAGTCATTCTGAGCAGTTTTGGTGTCTTAGAGGCCTTTGTCACTAATCTCTGGTGGTTACGTGGTTTTTGAGGACGGCCGGCTCTGAACACATTTACACATGTGCCATGTTCCTTCCATTTCTTGGTATGAATTTACTGCACCTTAAGACACTAAATGACTGAATGAAATGCTAATATCTGTCCTCCAACTGTTGTTTTTCCATAAGCTTTTTAGAGTTGACTCGATTCTGCTTTTGTCTTTATGACGTAGATTTTGGCCATGATATTGATGGAAACCAGTTTGATGCTCTAGTAATTATTTAGGTGAGTCACTTTAAAGTGGGTGAATCTTTAAGCAAGATTTTGTTTAAAAAAGATCTAATCATTGTTTTAAAAATATAAAAGTTGAAAACTCTCATCATCATACCATCGATGTGAAAGCGTATATATGAAAGTGTCTATACAACAAATGTCTTTTACTGGGACGTCAGTGGATGCAGGACAGTGTTTGTCTTAATTCTGCATGTGATACAACACTGTGGCTTTGTAGACACAGTGTGTGCTTAACTAGCCTGCCTGCAGTCAACAAATGTCTAGATTGAAACAAAAGAGGAAAATCTGACAACAGATGAGTTGTCTGATCAAAATTTACACTTGCAGAAATGCTACCATCAACGTATGTCATTAAAAAGGAAAGGTAATGTAGAACAATGATAAACGTGCCTCATATTAATGCCCGTCATGCCTCAACTTTTTAAACCATGTTAGAGGCATCAAAGTCATAAATGTGCTAGTTACTGAATACAAATTATTTGGTGGAACTACTGGTAATCTTTTCTTTGTATGTTTGTCAGATAAATAACGGTTCAATGAAATGATCGAATCATATCTTTGGGTTAATATTGCATTTTAGAAAATGCTTTCTCGTGATGGGGTTTGTATAGTTTTCATATCTCATTAATCGAAACACATGCATATCTTACTCTCCTGTCAATAAGTCACAGTTGTACTTAAGAGGCACTTTCTGCCCTAGACCCTTAACGTTTTAGCATAGGTTGTATTGTGTTAAGTCATCACTGGTCCCTGAGTCAGTCAGGGTTGTGATAATTCATGCTGTGGTCATTTGTTTATGGCTTATTTGAAATTATTAAAATTATAATTAATCTATTAGCACTTCTGTGCAGTATTTAGCCATTGAATTATTTTGAAAGTTATACTTTAAGATTTACTTTGTGGGAGTACCAGTAAGTATTTATTGTATTTGTCTCACAAAATAATGGGTGACGTAGAGTTATTTTTCAGTTGTGGTCCTCATCACTTGATGGTTCATGGAATATTATTTGAACATGTTGAATAAAAGCTTGGGTTGTTTTCTGTGGAGCTGTGCTGCAGCTGGTCTGGGGGATAAACGTAGCTAAATTCATTTCAGAACTCAAATTGTAATGGCCTCAGGGCCTTTCTGCAGCCTGTGGACACATCCCAGGGTTACAAATTCCTTCTTGTTTAGCTAGTTGTTGCCTATTGACATAGACAAATTCTGAGGCTCAGGAACCATACAGGTGATACTTAATTTTGGTGACAAAATTTGCTGGTCTAAATTAAAAACATTTTGACACATGACATTTTAAATGTGACTACATATGATATAAGTGGAATCGTACCTTAATATGTGCTTAGCATCCAGTGTGCCTTACCTATCACAGCAAACAAAGAATAGAACTGAAGGAAGCGTTGTATGTCCAGCATCATTCAAGAATCTCAATAAACAAATGAAAGTTATGCTTATGTACAGTTTTACTGTTCTGCAGCATTGTGTACGGTTGTGGAATAGTGAAACCACTGAAACCACTGGACCAGTGAGGCCAGTGATCAGCAGGTTCAGTGTTACATACCTACAACGTACCAGGATGGCCACATACACACATATGCAATGTGACGTTTACTGGCCATGTAGTAACACTGTGTGTGTTACAACATGGCTGCTTAGGCAACAGGACTACAAGCGACTGCAAGTCTTGTTTGAATAAGGTTGTATTATACAGTGGGAACTAACAAGGTGCTGCAAATTGAGTTGTAGCCACCATGAATATGTAAATGTGGTGGACACACTCCGACTATGTCCATGCATAACAAACACACACAATGACAATGACTTCCACCATTCTGTTGTTCTTAGTCTGTGTGTAACATGTGGCCTGTGATGACACACATTACATGTGCAAAATACAGGGTAGGATCTCAAATTTTGATATAACCTAGATATTAAATCTTTGTGTTAATACGAAATATAATAACTGACTAGTTCGCTCAGTTTGTCTGGATTACTGTGGGCTATAGATTTTCAAGGACATGTGTAAACACTCACTGCTACCATTTAGACAGTTTCACTTATTATTTTTTTACACTCCTGTTATGCAATTATTAACTTTTTTGCTGCATAGCATTGACCTTAAAAAGTAACTTGTTAAAATTTAAGATATACAGTTAACAGTACCTTTTATCACGTAAACCATGGCTTTAAGCATGGTATTCTACAAAAGTTAGTACATCATTTGTGAGTATATTGTAAAGAATTTATGAATCCTCTCTATTAATACAATATTATGTTTGTTAGTAGTTTGTAACAACAACCCAAGTAAGTTGAATGCAGGTAATTGTACCAATAAGAACGTTTATCTAAGGAAATGATAATCATAAGGCCCCACAGTTAGGAACCAACTGTTGTATTTGTAGATTTTTTTTGGTGACAATTTTGATATGTTTGGGTATTGATGATATTAATCTTGTACAAATCTGTTGACAAAGTGTGTGTCAATGATGATTCTCAGTGATGATTCTTTTTAGCTGCTCTTTCCTGTTTCTCAATTAGCTTTCACATTTAAATGCTCCCAGGGCTCTGTTAGATTTAAGTACATACCTGGCCAGGTCATAGTTTCCCTTTTTTCCTCTGTAACTACTTTTGTGTCAGAGGCACTGTCTTGTAATGTAGGGTTGTGCCAACTGTGAGTGCATTTTCTGTTATTTGTACAATGGCTATTTGGCTACTCTCTACCACTGCAAGAGTCGTGTTTTATCTTATGCTCAGTAGCTACTGAAGCTCTTGTACCTTCCTCATCTCTATGAATTCTCACATGTAGTAAAATAATTAGTAAGGATTTGAAGCATTGGCTTTCTGTGTCTGTGTTGTTAGGTTTTCCAAAGAGATGTTATCAGTGCGTAATTCCATTATGAATGGTGTTCTTTGACTCTCAATTCAAAGGGATGTCTTTCTTGTTCAGATTAAGTGTTGATATGTCTCTTAGTAGGCAGATTAAGGGGGGCAGTAGGATGCAGCAACCCAGGGGGATAGAGATTTGATAATGTCTCCCCAGAATCTTTTGTTGGCTGTGCAGTGAACCACTAAACGTAGTTGCTCCTGGTGATTGTAGGCCAGCTGCATAGCAGCTCCCCATCTGTGTGTGTTATTGTGAGTGGTAATGGGTGAATGAGGACCAGTGTAAAGCACTTTGAGAGCCAATAGGTAGAAAAGAGTGCAGACCATTTACTTCTGAGACCAAGGGTTCAAAATCTAGGCCGGTGTTTAAGCTGTTAAATTTTAAATGAATACATGACTTATATTTACTTGTAGATATCCCAGAAACTGTTTACTCCCAGTGCCAAAACACTGCACCAACTTAATGAAGTAGTATTGTTTTCAAAGATGTGTTTGAGATGTTTGATGCCTTTTTCTGCCCAACTGCATTAGTGGAATGGTGTATTATTAATGACAAAATCAGGATTGTTCCAAATGGGAGTTAATATAAATTGTGAGAAGTTGACAATTTTGATTTTAAAGAATTTCCACCACACTGTCAGAACTGCTGAGACAGTCAATGAATTGAAACATGGGTGATGTTTGAAAGGCAGGCAGATAAGTGGTAAATTTGTATTTGAAAAACTTTACAGAGTGACTGCTCTACATCTATCACATTGATTGGGATGTATCCATTTGACAAGTTAGTTTGGCAGTGAATAGTCATAAAAGTGTGGGGCTTTGAGGCCTCCTTGAGCTTAGTATGTAAACAATTTAACAATTTCCGATTGGTGTTTTGTTTTTCCAGTAATATTTGGGGTATTACATCGAAAATATTAATCCAAATATTTAAACCAGGGGATTATGGGTTGAGTTGAAATTATTTTTAAAAAAATTACTTTTGGGGAGTAATTTTAATTAAAGCTATTTGGCCCATAAGTGGTGGTGGGATGCAGAAAGCTGTGGGTTTGAATCCCACCACAGCAGGTGTGGCCTCACCCGAGACCAAATACAAAGGGTTGCGCCCCAAAAAAACTCATGCCAAATTGCGTGCGGCACATGGTCCGCTGTGGCGATTCCTAAAGAGACGAGTTGAAAGCCGTTGATCTTTGGCCCATAAGTGATGGTATGTTCATCCAGCATTGGTTTAAGCAGGGGTGTGATATTGAGCGCAATATTTATGCCTATTAATACAATATGACTGTTACATATGAGATTTAATGACGTATGCATTGCTGCATCCCAACTAGTAAATCTCTTAAGAACAGAACATTTTCAAATGAATCTATGAAATGCTTTCACTGTGTCCAGTGTGACTACAATCATTTTTCTTTGTTGTAGTGATGAATAATGTATTAAGTTAAAAAGTCTGGGTATATTGCTGGTTGCGTTTCTACCTTTGATTAAACCAATTTATTATGGATGAATTATTGATGTCATTAATTTGTCTATCCTATGAATTTATGAGTGTTGGCCAGCTGCATAGCAACACCCCCTTTGGTGTATGATTGTGTGTGTGTGAGTGTGTGTGTGTGAGTGTGACTGGGTGAATAAGAAGCAGTGTAAAGCTCTTTGAGTGCAAATAGGTAGCAAAGCGCTATATAAGTGTGGAGCATTTAACATTTATGAAAAGCTATGTGACACAAATGATTGGATACATATAGTTTTTCTGTTTACCTGAAAGAAAGTGGGTTTACATTGTGCCATGTAGAAGAGCCATGCAAACATCATTACACCATTATCTCTAAACAACAATCTGTCCTCTATGACTGCGTTTATTCCTTCCTTTATCTTCATCTTTAATGCAAAGTAAAGTGCTTGATTTTGTCATAATACATACGACGTGTACAGCAAAATTGCATCAGATGGAGGGTTAGTCCTGAGCTGCTGCAACTGAGCAAACCACCACTATGTGGCTAATACATGTTTTTAGAGGTAGAGGAAACTGCAGCACCTGGAGGAAACCAACGCAAACACAGGGAGAACATGCAAACTCCACACAGAAAGGCCCGTTTGGTCCAGGAATCAAACCAAAGACCTTACTGTAATGCAAGAGTGGGAACTACTCTGCCACCGTGCTGCCTATGCTGATTTTTCTGGATTGGTAAGAGTTTCTTTGCTGTGGATACTTGTAAATGTTTTCCTTGTTGTTGTATTAGTTCTGAAGGTTTGTTCTAGTGTTATTGTTTTGTATTGGTTCTTTATTTATAGTGTTCAAGTTTGATCACACATGGTGGGTTGTTAGTGTTCCACGGTCTAAGGGGGTGTACGCCATGAAAATTGATTTTGTTGATGGTGTCTACTGGTAGTTTGAACTGTATGGCCAGGAATTCCATTATTGATTTCTCAGGATGATATGGAGTTTGTTCGGAAATGCCATAGAATGAGAGACACTCTATGTTGTCTCTCATGCTTTATATTTGTAGGTCCAGGATAGTCTCTTCTATCCATCAGTTATCTTAACTGCTTATCCAGTGCAATGTTGCGGGGGCAGTGGGCAATAGGCAGAATATACCCTGAACAGGTCTCCAGTCCATCTCAGGGCCAACACAGAGAGACACACACAGACATACAACCATTCACACTCAACTATAACTTTATTTACTGAGATTACAGAGGTTAGCTGTGAGACTGGTAACAGAGCGTTGCAGTGATTTGTTTACTTGGCTGAGTGTGTTTAGTGCTTAGTGCTTGGAGTTACCGCGTTCAGTACTTAAATTAATTTGATTCTTGTGTTGAGTCCAGTAAGTTTATTTTAAGGAGTGATTATTATAAGTCGCTCACCTCTGTGCAACATGTTGGTTTTAGAGATATTGATGGAGTTGAATCTCAGCTAGATTTAGAGTTGGGTTTGTTCCTTTTTTTTTTTTTTTTTTTTTTTCTGTTTTGTCTGTGTTCATGTTACAGATTCTTTGAAGCACTTGTGTATGTTTATTTGCAAGAGGTCTGGGTCAATGAATATTGGATGTCAAATTTGAGAGAAAACAAAATAGTAAAAAAGTTCAGCTGAGGGCTGCCATCTTGATTCTCCTCTGTGTTAGTACTGTGCTTATGAATGTGTCCAGTTTTCCCTACATTGACACAGCGGCTATGTTTGACACTTTTCAGAAAGTCTCTTTCTGTCCCTCTCATTACTCAAACAGAAAGGCACTATTGCACAACAGCAGAGGAAACAACGTTGCAATGCTGTTACATGACTTCTTGGCACACACGTTCATTCTTTAACGAACACAACAGGCCATAAGCACTTATTGTATGTCGATTATAGTAAAAGCTATTGTGGTATTCGTCGCTACAGTGTTTTATTGTCAGGTGACAGCAGCATTATCTTCTTTTTCCCCAGCCAGCCCAAAAACAAATACTTCATAAATCACTGGAATTCTGTACCTGGCGTTTGAGACACATATTAATTCATGAGTTGCATCTCATCTGATACCATAGAGAACTCTGAAGCAGGGTGACACACACACTGTGTGTGTGAGACTACACCAATAATAACAGGACCCAATTAAAAAAAACAGAGGTGCAGATAAAGTTTCAAATTAGGAGCAGGGAGTAAAGAAGGGCTTCAAGGGAAGAACAGGGAATCTGGAAAAACAGGAGAGACAGATTAATACCAGATCAAATGATATTACATAGTATGCAATGAAAACTGGGGCTTACTGGGAATGTGATAAGAGCCAGCGTAGAGATGAGAGATATGGTAGTGAGTGTGCAGCGTTGGTGTGCGACTGGGCCAAAGGTATGCTGAGAGCAGGAGAAGAGGAACACAGCAGACATTCTCACTGCAATTGTCTCACATGCACTGATTCCCCTAGTACTCACAATTGCAGTCTGATGATCCAATCCTATCCAAATAAGAACAGGGTCCAATCAGCCAGAGAGCACAGAGGAAGGGCATCCGGAGGAGAAGGCAGGTGGAGTTAGTAGAGTCTAAGTCTGCTACCAAAGACTTCAGTGTGGTTTGAGCAGAGGAAGAAGTGATGAGGCAGGTCCAAGATCCGGTTCAGTACACGAGATCAGGTCAAAACAATATCCGAATTGCTGGAGAGTCAACCAATACCGGCAGACAATCTAGTGAGTGTAACAGGGAGACAGGCGGCTTAAGTAGAGAGGGGTGAGCACAGGTGAAAGTAATAACATTGTAATAACATCTAGTTAAAACTAGAGTTATTGAGATAGCATGAGACTGGAAGTGCTGACGTCAAAATAAAAGCCCAAAAGCGGAAGTGAAGCTAGAAACCATAACAGAGAGGGCAGAATGGTTGACAGAGCGAGAGCAAGGTTAAAAAGAGGGTGAGACAGTGGCTTGGGCAGAGAGAGTGTGGTGGTTTTAAAAAAATCTAAGCCCTCATCTTGTGTATATCTGTCTTTTATTCCTTCGGCCTCTCACACCAACCTTTGCTGAGTGTGTAAGTGATATTTCTGTGGTTGCATGTCCGATACACTTATTACATCATCTCTCCATGTCCCAGAGAACTTTGAGTACTCTGTGAACTTATTAAAGACACTCAGTGTAGACTCCTATCAAAGTGAATTCGAATGACCAGACGACACCCAAGGGCAGAGAGAGAGACGGTGAGAGAGGGAGTGTGAAAATGAAAAAAGTGATGAAAGAGAATGAGGGTGAGAGAGCGTGACAGCCATGCTTCAACATAAATTGTAAGAAATAAGTATACTAGGCATTTAATACAGATGTTCATTAGCCTTTCTCTCATATGACTATTTACTGTGAGTGAAAGTGGATGTTCCCGTAAATAATGTGTTTTTTTCTACCAATTTTAGAAATAACTTGACCAAGCTGTGAGGAGTACATATTAGTACTCATGCTAAAAACTTTGGCTTTATGTAATTTAATTACATGTACATTTTCTATGTAATTTCATAATATAAATTCAAATGTGTCCTATTTAATCCAATGTTTTTCCATCATGCTGGGTTGATTTCAAACAATTACATAACTGTAGCAGATTTAAATTCTGCTAATGTCAATTTACACATAAAAATTACTTTTCAGTTCAAATACTTGATCTAAAGGTAATGAGAACATTTGTACATTGTCATCCTCAAACTGTCCTTATAAGTGTCCTTTATCCTTCAGCTGATTCGGGTCCTGAGGCGATGCGATCTTCTGTGCTGGGTCTTCCTCTTGTTTAGAGGCTGTTTAGTTTCTCTAATGTAGAGCATACACTAGGTTGCTCTTCTTGTGCTTAGGTGTTTGGTCAAGTCTTTGTCTCAGTTTGTGGAAGTCAACAGGTCAGCTCTGTCTGTCATCCTTCTGTTGGATCTGGACGCCATCTTGTTTAAGGCCCACTGAGGATAACGGCAGGCCTTTAGAGCTGTCCTCAGATGTCTGTCCTCCTTCTTTGTGGTTTCATGGGAGGTGGGGAAGTTTCTGCTCTGTGGTGCAGGGTCCTGTTGACTCATAGTTTGTGTTGCAGTGGGTGGTGGCAGTGAAACCGAAGGTACTGGTCCTCTCATTATCTGGCAGAGTTTCCCTCATTTAACATAAAGTTAGACAGACAGGTAAAAGAGAAATTCTGTAATTTTGCTGGTCTGTTTTATGTAGAGAACTTAAGGTTATCGTTTGTATCTGTGTTTATCAATTACTGTAGTTGCTATTAGAAAAATATAACATGCAAGTAACTAAGAGAAGTCATATTTCCACAAAACAAACTTCCCAAATTTGATAATTTGTAGAATGAGCTTACAGCTCTTTATTGTAAGGAATCCCTGCTTATGTCAAATACACTCAGGTTGTGTTTGTTAAAGGATGCCCTCACTGATATTTAACGTGGTTCGTTTGCTTCCAGTCTCAGTAGAACATGTACATAAATGCCATTAAACTTCCCTCTGACTTCGCCATATTTAAATTACTCTGTACATGCAGCCGAAAAAGGCCTCCAGATAACATCAATTAGAGGAAGCTTCAGTTCAGATTGTTATCTCGGTGGTCACATTATGGAGTTTGTAATCATGGTGAACCTGCTTTTCAGAGCTAATCCAGATGACATCATCTGAACTCATAATGATTAAAAAAACTCCTCTGGGTGCTACTCTTTCCAATTTCTTGAGACCGGCACTGCACAATGGGCAGGGGTTAGCGGTTAGGGGTTCATTGTCTTGCCCTGGGACACTTTGACATGTGGTCGTGAGGAGCGTGGCACGAAACTCCGACCCTATGGTTGGTAGGCAGTCACTCTACCAACTGAGCGCCTGCCACCCCCAGCCACTGCTGCCCAATTAGTCCAGTATGCTGTAGCTGGTGCTTATTGCACTGTTCACTAGAGCTCAGTTCTGTTTAGTTAGACTACTGGCCAGTTATGATTGTGTAGCTACGTTCCCACACAAAATGTTCTTGTAAGACCTCTCGGTTTACTATCATTGCACTGTGGCACTCTGACCAGTGGTGCAGTGGTGTAATGTGCAAACACCGTTACCAAATTAGAATCCAGTTGCTAGGGTTAGTGAAGGTTTAATCCAGTGTTCTAATTCATGAAATTCTGCCAAATGCTCGTCGCGTACATAAAGTTGTCCATCCATTTTTTGTATTCAGAAAACTTTATACAGTTGTATACAGCCATGGCTCTGTAAATGGGGAGTAAGAATGTGGGTCAAGCCAGGTAATTACAACTAATTGTCAGAAGGAAGGGTTGTACACAGCAAGGAGAGAGATGGAGAAAGAGAAATGACAGAATTTAGTTTGTAGTGTACACATTACACTGACAACAAGAAGAAAGTACTATGCTGAACAGGTAAGTTACAGTTACGTTGTTGGACATTCTGCCAATTTGCTAGTTTGCAAAAGTATGCTGGAGGTGGTAGTGAGAGAGAAATGGAGTTTGTTGCTGATCAGGCTCTGATGCTCTGTAGTTTACAAACTGTGAGCTCACACTGTGACTCAGGTCCCAGCTAACTTTCCAAATTCCTTCTGCATTGTGTTTTATGTTTATGTGGTTACGTTGTGTTTGCTTTGGTGTTGGCAATTTACTTTTAAGTAATGCGTAGTTGGATTTGCTCTAACTCCCAGCAATGACGATACGCAATTAGGGGCAAGTGGTTACATAACCCCAACTAAAGGAAGTTTTGGATTTCTTAAAGTGCTGATACAAATGTCAACATATTAACACCACTATTATGAAATATCCCTTCAAAGAAAGAACAGTGCTACATGATCATACTTACATGCATACATATCATACATACTGTAGGACCTTCATCTACTTCCATGAGATGACACTCTTCAAAAAGACATTTTTAATGTAAAGAGTTTCTCCTTGTTAAACACATCTTTAATAAAAAGAATATGAAGACATTGCATTTTAATCACACAATACACCTGCAGTGTACTGACCATTAGCTAGATGGATGAAAACCAACAGACTTTAGGTTGTAGTATTTACTTGAGACTGATTTAAGTCACTTAATCTTTCTGTCATCGGTCTGTGAGTCTGAATAGGCTCCTCTTTCATATAATATTGTCGGAAGTACAGTGCATTGTAAAAAAAGATTTATTTAGATTTATAAGATTTATAAAAGGTTTATCACTGCACACATTTATCTTCCTAGTGAAAACCCAATGTCAACATTACAAGCCACACAAATGTGGGATTTGGGGAATTTGATCTGGGTGTGTTGTGCTTCAAGCACAGATGATGTCTGAGGGCTACAGAGGTCTTGGAAACTCACTACTTTCTCACTCCACACTTCCAGATTTTTTTACTTGTTAAATTTGTCATGAGATAAAAAGTGTGACATATGTGACATCACTATTGAACATCACCAGGTCTTCTGGAACCACAAATGCGTTAGTTTTTGCTGTCTCACCTATAACCATTAAAGGGAAAAACTGGTGAGCCCTCACACACCCAGCTTGAGTCAAAAATAGCCCTGAATATGGAAAGCATACACTGCTCTGGTTCTGTTTAACATGTTGAAGTAGGTGGGGTTTTTTTACATTTGGCACATCTGGTTAACAGTCTTCAGATAAAGCAGATGTAAAAGGAATTGCCAGAAATTTCTTGGCTTTAAACTTAACTTCCCCTTTTCATTAAGTTTCAAGTTGCCAAAACTAAAACTTCCACATTGCTTGCTGAGTATATATTGAGCTATTCCTCTACCACTGAAAGAGATCTGGATAAGAAAGCTTTTGAAATAAATGCTTTCTTTCCCAACTACACATTGCAAAAGTGTTACCTAGCAACAATGGACGACTTTAGACAATATAATACATTTACACACAATGAGCAAACACACATTCACAAAATGTCCACCAGGAATCTTCTTATTGTGATCACTTAGGTTGCTCCGTTTATGACAACAGAAGAACTTGAGAGTGGGTGTTTGTTTGAGTGAGTGTGTTCGCACACATGTTCACATGCATGTTTGTCCCACTACAGTACATGAAGCTCATACCTATATATCTGTACCACAGCCTGCCTTACACGGCACACTGCTGCATGTTCCTATCCCCAGAACACACAGAACCTCACAGCATGCTGTGTAATGAGCAGTGTAGCTGCAGACCAGTGAGATTGCCCGTGCTGACCCCTGTCTACTACAACATTGAACCCCCCGAAGTGGTACTAATGTTGTGGCAGATTGATGTACATCTTGTGTTTGGTGGAAACTGGGTCAAAAAAATACCAACCCCCTGCTCTCCCCCCCTCTCTCCCAGAGCAGATGGAGCTGGGCTAGTGTAATCTCCTGCCTCCTGTGGATCTATGTGTGCATGTGTAATTATAGCTTACCTTTATGGCAGCAAGGGCTGCAGAGAAAACATTTGTCTTCCTGCACAGAGCATTCTGTCAAACAGTAACATCAAAACACAGGGTGTTTTTACCTTATTTACTAATTCACTCCCGTTACCTCAGACTTCTTAAATTCCTCCGTTTGTGATTCCAGTTTAAAAAGAAGAGAGCCCTAGCTCTCTTCAATCTTACTGAGATAGAGAAGCTGTGATACAGTACATATCTCACATACCCATCACATCTGGAATATATATTAACTATATAGTGGCTTATATAGTGGCTGGGGAAAAAAAAGTATATATATGTATGTATGTATGTATATATATATATATATATATATATATATATATATATATATATATATATATATATATATATATATATATATATATATATATATATATATATATATATATATATATATATATATATATATATATATATATGTATGTATGTATATATGTATATGTATATATATATATATATAGTCTGTAGTGTATATTAGTGATAAAGGTTTAGCAGCAGAAGTCTGTGTTTGTGTTAGTGAGTGAATGACTGTAGCTTTATTCCTGCATTAGTGTAGCAGATGGACTGCAGGATATTACTGCAGTACTGTGTGTGTGCGCGTGTGTGTGTGTAATATATGGTAGAAGAGTCTAAATCTGCTGAGTGATGAATAGATTAATTGGATTTTATACTGAATCCTGTGTGTTAAGATACATTTAAAATTTCACTGTCAGTATTACTATAGTTTTGTCAGAATTCAAATAAATCAACAGCATAAAGATAATTTGAAAAATTAAGGAATTAAGTCAGATGTCTTAATATTTTTATTGTTTTTAATTTGAAAAATGAATAGGAAGCAGAAAATCCAAAGGAAAACCAGAGGGGCAAGGATGAGATCAGTGTTAATTAATAGGGATAGTAAACTCTCATAGTACGACATTGCCATGATACAGTAAAAAGTTCACAATAAACAATTATTAAAAAAAGATTCTTTTAAAAATGCTGCCTACAGCGCTTTCCTTTTTAGATAATACCTGCTTTTTGGTTCAGTGTTGTCTTCAGCTTCCTCCCTCTCTCTGGTATTTAGCTGGCAAGCTCCAGAAACTTGGGACCAGCACACAGATGCTCACAATATTTTTTATAAATCCAAGTCAAGTTTCAAGTTTTTGGGCAGCAAGTCCAATTAAAGTCTCAAGTATAATTCTCATTCTTGTATGCTGCCATCTGGTCTGCTTAGAACACTGCACCTAAGGCATAACCCTGACCCTAACCACTGCATTATTGTCACTCCTTCGTAAGTTAACATACCGTATTGCCATTGAGTCGTTTTTTTATAGGTAACTAACTTTATTATGTCTTCTTGGTTTTTTTTTCCGCACACATATATTGTTCATCTGCGTTGGGAATTAATTTAGTCATGAGTAATTTACTTAGCGGCTGGATAACAAAACTATGATTTATATATTGAGCATTAATGTAAAGGCAAGATTTAACTGTTGTAGGTGGTGGAGCACTTTTGAATTACTTGGTATCCAACTGCAACTAATGATAATTTTCAATATGGGTGAATGTGCACATTGTTTTCTCCATGGTTTGTTTGGTAGATTTTATTGTAAACACATCTAAAAGCAAAATACAGATAGGCATGAAACTTCCTTAACTAAAGCTAGTTTTCTCTGGATATACGATATGAACATACAATATATAAGAATGGGTCTCATTGGTGGGACTACTGGGAATATGAACTTCTGCTTTAATAAATATTTCCTAATGCTTTATGATCTGTATTTTTTGTTGTTGTTGTAGTTCATTGTTGTGACTTCCTTACGTAATTTGTTAAGGACACGCCTTGTCTTGTGTTCACAATAATTGATATACCTTTTATTTACACAGTTTAATGCATCAGTAAATGTTCAATTTATTTCAACTTTATTTATAAGGTGCCAGTTCACTACAAAGTTATCTCAAGGCACTTTACAGAATAAAGTCAAGACTAAAAGGTTGTATAGAGAAAACCCAAGAATTGCCCCTTGAGCAAGCTCTAGGCAACAGTTGAGAGGTAGTGGAGTGTAAAGTGGAGAGAGAAAAGAAACAAGCAACAGCAAAACATCGAGCAGGTTGGTAAGGAACCGTAGCTCCACTCTGAAAAACACACAGCTGCAAAGCCGGGGACACCTGCAGAAAGGGACAGAGAGAGGGAGACAGAGAAGGAGAAAGACAAATACAAGAGAAATAGTGTGTGAGTGTGTGTGATTGTGAGTGCAAAGAGGAAGGTTTTAAGCCTAGACTGAAAAGAAAAGAGTGTCTGCTTCCAAAACTGGGAGCTGATTCCAAAAGAGAGGAGCTTGATAGCTAAAGGCTCTGCCTCCCATTCTACCTTTGGAAATTCTGGGAACCACAAGTAGGCCTGCATTCTGAGAGTGAAGTGGTCTACTGGGATGATATGGTGCTATGAGGTCTTCTATATATGATGGAGCCTGACCATTCAGAGCTTTATATGTAAGAAGCAGGGTTTTAAGTTATATTCTAGACTTTATGGGAAGCCAATGGAGAGAAGCTAGTGAAGGTGAAATTTGATCTCTTGCTAATTCCAGTCAGCACTCTTGCTGCAGCATTTTGGATTAATTGCAGGCTTTTTAGGAAGTTACTGAGGCATCTAGAAAATAGGAACTACAGTAGTCCAACCTAAAAGTAAATATCTGGATAACGTTTTATGTAAGTGTCACTAAAAAAACCCTGTCTGCTTCACACGGTGCAGAAACAGCTGATGCCAATTTTAGTGAAGTTTACCTGTCCTGCTACATTTGTCCATACGCAATAGAAGTCAAATGGACATGTAGTCAAGTGACTACATGTAAATAAAGAAATTATATTTTATAACACCAGGTGTGGTCTGATGGCTTGTGGTGTCCGGTTCTGCTTTTGCACTTTTTCCACAAGTTCTGTAAACATGACTTTAAATGGTTTAGATTTAGTTAAAAGGAAATCCTTCCAGTCTTTCCTCACTGCAATGTTGTTCTAATCTAGAGACCCTTTTGGGTCATTGTCAATAAACCTGATTTGTCAGATCAGAGGCAGGGGAGGAATGGGATGGGCACAGACAGATAGATGATATGACTGAGAGGGAAGGAGGAGAGAAAGTGAAAGACAGAGCAATTCAGATGGTAGCATGGTGAAGAATGAGAGAGTGAGCCTGCGTCACACAGAGAGAGAGAGAGAGAGAAGGGAAGTGTGTGTCAGTGGGCCCTGCCTCCGTCCCTCCCTCTCTGCCTTCCTGCGTCAGCAGCAGTTAAAATGTCGGCTGTGTAGCTTGTCCTCTCTGCTCTGCTTTCTCTTCTTCTCAGCCATCTGTCTTTCTTACCACAAGAGGAAACCACACTCTCTCTCTCTCTCTCTCTCTCTACTGCGCCTTTTTAACCCTCGTCATCCTTTCTTTTCTGTCTTCCTATCACTGCCCTGCTCACTGGATCAAAGCTAGTTTTGTCAAGTGTTTTTCCTCATAGCCAAGGAGCTCCTTGACGTTATTCGAAGACAGAGGAGAGAGGTAATGTCCCATTTTCATGTCCTCCTTCAATACTCTAAGTTTTGGAAGAGTTGCCGTTGTTTGTCTGTTCAAACCAAACTTTGGTCAAATGCAGTGGATTTGGAGTAACACACCGACTAGGAACTGTGGATGTTTCCCTGAATAGAACATAGAGTCATTCTGAGCTGTTCGGTCATAGTCAAGTCAATATTCTCTGCGTGTGTGTGGGTTTGGGTTTGGGTTTGTGTGTCTCTGAACAGGATATTGGCATTGTAATAGAGCTGCATCTTCCATACCAACTTACTGCAACTTGTTGGAATCTACACCATAACTTCATCAAGTTTTAGTTTGTAATACGAAGTAATGTAATTATATGATTAACACACAACAACTTGACCAAAACACTGGACCTTTCATTTACAACCATAGGAAATATGTAACCTTATATGATCCAGGTCATCCATGTTTCAACCTCTGCTAATCATTCTATTAGTTAGTCATACATTTGTTTTCTATTTGCCTGTATTACCTGAGCTGCACTTGAGACTCCTTAATGATTAGCAGAAGTTACCTCTATTTTGCCGTCATCCCACGTAATAATTTACGGCATGAGTCACAGAACATGGTGTATTTTCTCTGAATCATTATTACAAAGGTTATTGCTCAGCCCTAAATGTGGCTCACAGTGATGGTTATTTAACTTCCTCTGATAGTTTTGACTTCCTGTATTTGTTGGCTTTGACATCACAGTTGCATTAGCATTGAGAAGTCAAAGACAGTATAGCATTTCATGTGGGTTTGGGGGAGCTTTGTCATGTTTGAGGAAAAAAAACTTAGAGATTGTTTAATGAGAAAGACTTGCCACCACAAGTGTACAGTGTATGTCTGACAAAAGTCAGGGTCTTCATGCCATAAAAGTCCCCTTAATAAATTACTGGAGAATTTATAGAGCTTTTGAATGCACCCGAAGTAATTTCCCTGACAACGCCCAACTGTCTTAGCCAGTGGAGGAATCAGAAGCATATTAGTCTGTGAATCAGTAATACCAACATGTACCAGCAGCTAATAAATAGTAGCTTGAACCTTTGCTGTGTGAGGACTGGGAGGTGTACACTCATGTTATGGGCTCCCACCCCTGATTTTGGCCCTCTCTTTCTGCTTTGAAAAGCAAGCCGCATTCAACAGCCTTCAGAAGCAGCTGTCTCCAGTCTGCTACCAGTGCTGTTCAATGAGTATGTTTGGGAGCAAGTTTCTAGTTAGGGCAAGGCAGATTTTTGATGGACGATATGGCTTAATTTTTAATCTGAGATTCAGTTTTCTTGGAGATGCCTGCAAATGTGTTTTTGCCACTCAAGAAGTTGGAGTAATGGTGGCTGCAACAGGTGAAGATGAAGAAGAAGAGAACTTTTGAGTTAGTCTAAATGTTCTAATAAAATATTGAGGAAAACAATTATCAGTTTTTATTATCAGAGTCCCATCTAACTACATTTCCTTTGTTTTTTCACAAAAAGCTGCTTGTGTCTGGTTTGCGGTAATATGTCCTTATTTAGTTGTGTTTAGTGGCCCTGCTCAGTGGGAACTTTGCACCAACCATCATCACTTGTGTTTCCACGCCGACCAATAGCTTAGGACAAAGCACTGAGCACAATTGCACACATAACTATTAACATCATCTTGTGCATAGTGATAGATGGTCTAACTGAATTAGTGAATCAGTTAGGATTATGTACTTGAGGCCCAGGGGGGCACCAAGGTCACACACACTGTAGACTGAATATAAGATGACACCAAACAGCATGTCTCTTTTGGTTTGTTTAGAAGAGAGTGGTGTCATTTTAAAAAGATGTACTGTACAGTACATTTAAACAGACACATATAAGTCTCACACTCTGTCTGTGTGCATTTATCTCCCTCTGTCAGATCCTGGCTAAATGACAAAACAGTAGTCTGTCTGTGTCTCTGTGTGTGTTGACTAGTCATTTGTAGGGGGGATGCAGGAATGAGAGCAGGTACACACTGATGGCAGTAAATTCTGAAAAAGTAAAGCGTAACTTTTTTTTTTTCAGACACACACTGGAAGTCTAACATTCGGACATTGTCCAGACGGATTTATGTGACAACAAAAGTGTCCGTGTGAGATGCTCCAAACGTTATCCCGACTTTATCCTTCAAGCCCACTAGTACAATGTCTATATTTTTTGCATGAGCTCGTGCTTACTGCATCATGAGTTTTTTTATGATTTATCTCCTGTCCACACTTATCAAGTTTCAAATAAGGACACTTCTCACCCAGACGATCATGTGTGAAACAGAACTCCGGACAGTGTTCAAGGCTGATTTCTCCTAACATTGTCCGAAGTTCATACTGTATGTGAAACAGGGTTAATTGTGAGTTAAAGTAGCCAGTACACAATTAAGCCAGTAAACTTAAAATCATTTGTCTTGCCAACTTTTGCTGGTTTTACTTGCTGAGAACAATCCTAAGAGAAGTAACAGTGGCATAGTTAAGAGTAAAAGTAAATGTTTGTCTTGGAAACAACAGTTGATGAGAACACTCTCACTGTGAGGCCTCATCTCGGTTTAATGGTCTGCAGCATCTGATTCTGACTCCATCGGCTTTCAAGACACATACCATGTAACTGAAAAAGTTAGTAAATGGACTTGTTTTCCTATTTATAACATTTATATATGTAACTCCGGTCCACTTTTTTCATCCGCAAATCGAGGAAAAAACGCAAACAATTTTCAAAATCTGGAAAAATTGTGATCCTCGGTCAGTGGGACCTTATTTCAATGACTTGAAATCCAACAATGAAATCCAAATCAGACTGGACAGTAGATAAAAAGCTAAATATGATCTACTGGAAGTGAAATCTGTATTCAATCATGGAATAAACACAGATATTAAAGCATATCTCCAAATGGTCGGAACGTGGCAGATAAAACAGGAGCTTTTACAGAACAACAACACAGTTGAAAGAAATGCTTTAAAATGCTTTTTTATTTGAAGAGTTAGTAGAGGTGTGATGGCCTGGGATGTAAATCTGTCCTGGGATCCAAAGATCTGTTACACGGGTATCATCTTACCACCGTCTTTATCTAGAGAGAGGTGTATTTAGACAGCGTTACATCATTCTCTCTCCCCATGCTCTTTCATGCATACAGAGCTTTACCAGCCTACCCTGTCTTCCGCGGTAGCCATGGTAACGGGCTTACTTCATGTGATCTGCATTAACATGCAGTAAACCTTTCAAGGTCCCATCACTCTTCTGCATTGCTTTGCTCCACACCTGGGATGATTTTGGTGGCCTTTCTCATATTTTTTCGCATTGTGCATTTGTAATGGATCCAGCTTGGAACAGCACCATGTAGATTGGAGACTCTAACCCCCTTAATTGCCTCATCAAAAACATGTTTTGGAAAAAGCTATTATTTCTATCATAATGTCTAGCAATGTAGCCTGTACTGCTGGCTGCATGCTGCTGCTGCACACAGGAAATGTGATCTGTAGAGGCAGACAGAAATAAAGGTGCAGACACAAACGCTATCATGTTTTGCTTGCATACACAATGTCCTCCTCCCTCCTGTGTGTGTGTTTGTGTGTGTGTAGGGGAGGAGGGTCACAGCAGTCATGTTTCTCACCTTAAATCTCTCATCTCCCTATCAGACTGACCTTGTTATGTAACCATAAATCACAGGAGCACTAGACCCCAATACACACACATTAACCCACATTCATTCACTTGGCTACTGCTGTGGTTCTCTCTTCTAGCATTGTTTTTCACTGACTGACTGAAGATACAAAATGTCATTTCCTGTGGTAGTAAATAAACCTCACAACAATCTCTGCACAATGGCTGTGAACAATGTGACTATCAACACACATGAATTTAAAGAGGAAATGTGGAAGCCAGTGCAGCTGTTCTGGGTGTTGGATGAGCTGCAACAGCTGACATCAAACATTCGCATGTGTAACATAGGCACCATTAAAGTATTCTGCCTTTGAACTGTCACTCTTCCTCTGCTCGTTAAATTATTCATCACTCTCCCGCTCTGGTCTCTGTTGCTTTAGCCTCCATCCCTCTCTCTCTCTCCTACACTCTTCGTCATGTCCCCATTTGTGCTTTTCCTCCCTCTAATCTTCTGTGGTGCTCTGCCATTCATCTCCCCTCTTCAGTTCTCTCTAGTGGCTCACTAAAAGCTACAGATCCAAAATATACATGTTGTTTATTACATACTTATGGCAGAATGGATGAATTACACCTAAATTGATTCTGATCTAGATATTGTGGTCTGTTTGTTGTACATGACTACTATATGTGTGTTTTTCTGTGTTTGCAGTCGTTCAAACCAGTAGTGGGGAAAAACCTGTTGTCGTCAGTAACCGCAGTGGAATTCTTGTTAGACCGACAGCTGGACTTCCTGTCTGATCATTCAGCCTACCAGCCATACCAGGTAATATTTACACTCAACCTCAGAAACATACTGAAGCATTATCAGGCCTTGTAAAGTAGCTTGCTCTCCCAGATAACTACTGATCTCTGCCTGAATGTTTCGAAATATTCCTATGTACACTATGTTTTCTACAAACCTCTAGCAGATGAAGCAAATAAACCACTGAAACATAGATTGAAGTGGAGTGAACATAGATTTTTTTTAAAAAATACATAGGATTAGAATGACATTCTGTGAAACAAGCTTATTTGCTTTGTTGCGGAGAGTTAGATTAGAGCATTAATTACACTTTCAAAAGATGTGATATACGTATACATTTTACATGTACAGTTTCACATTTAACTGTTAGTTTAAATGTTTAAGTTAGGTAAATACAACTCCAAACCGAATTGATTACTGATTTCAAAGACCATCATACTTGTGACATTTCGCTTCAAAAAACAGCATTTTAGTAACTTCTTTGTATCTTTGCATCTTTTGTCTTATTGAAAATTGTACCACCTCAATTGAGTAGTGATCAAAGCTAAAAGTGGAGTTATTTGGATACCATTTTTATGTATAATTTTGATTGAGAGACAACAGTATACATTTTTTAGTAATTTATGTGATGAGGACAGTGCATATTGAAGCTATAGTATGTAATTTTTAAAACATATTTTCCATTAGCAGCAGTGCAGAGATATCACTTTCTGATTTTTTTTTTTCTCTTTCTGATGATGGAATTCTTTCTGATGTCTTGTAGCTTCTTATTGATTGTCATTAGATAATGATTACTACCTGAAGAACTTTGCAGAGCATAGAGCAGGGAGAGGACGGGCTAGGAGGAGCAAATTGGGTTTACCTGGGGTCTCATGATACAGCTGTTTTAAGTTACGTAAATATTAACATTTCTCAAAATGTAATCAGAAGTTAAACAAAATGCAAATGTTTGTGTTTGTTTCATGAGCATCAACATTTATTCTAAATAATTAAACTTTATTTGCACTCAACATAAATGATCAGGAACACACAGGCCTTGTCCTAATGTACAAACTGATTACTAAGTGTCCAGTTCTGTATTTGAATGAAAAAATAGAATCACTGCTATTGCAGTGATTCAGCAGGAATCTTATTTTGATGTTGAATGTTGTTCTGTGTCGTTTCACTTTAGAGCGGTCAACACTATATAATAAAACAACACTCTTATCTATGTGCTGTTTTCATAAAAGTAAAAGCTTTAAAATGTCTCTTGTCAATGGTACATGTTGTAACTGGATCCCATTTACTAATGAAGAATTATCACGTGGTCGCTGTTGGCCCTAGAGGAAAGCCAGGGTTGAGCTCCGTGTTCCATATGGACCTGACACTGCCAGGGTTTAATGTGTCGCAGTCTGTCCTCAGACTGATTTTACACATGATTTCTTCATGCTGACTCATAGTTTACACCCACACATCCTCACACATTTCATACCGACTGATACACAGACACACACTGCTCACTGTAACAGGCAGTTGTATCGTGTTCTTCTGTTCTGTGGATTTAATTAAACTGTGTATGTGTGTGTCAGTGTTCCACAGCTGAACGCAGCTTGGTGAATTGTGCTGGCTGGAACACCATGTTCCACTCAGAATAAACCAGACAGGAAGACCGTGTTCCACACTCTGACCGTCCGTCATCGGTTTGTGCTTAAGACAAGCCCAAATACTTAGAGACAGACACCGAGGTGTTTATTTTTTCTGTTATTTACAGCAAGTCAGGAGTGGGATCCCATGTTGCCATGTTATGTGGTGACTCTGGTGGCTTTGAATCTGTGCAGTAGATTTCTGTGGCTGTCCACAGTGGCCAGTCTACTAAGTCTGTTGTATTACAAAAGGTTTGAAAAGGCGTGAAAAAGTGATGGCTGAGGGTAAATGTGGTAATTGGTTAAAGAGGAAGGGGGACTAAAGAAGAAAGTGTGTGTGTAACTTGGAGATCGACATAGATTTGTGATTCTTCTTAGACTGCTCTATGTTTTCAGCAATTTTCAACAGACGCTATGACGTAATGTACATTACTAGGAAAATAAGAAGATTGTATTGTTTAGCTATGTACCTGAATGTCCGCAATGCTCATTAAGTGAATCAGTCTAGTTGTGTTTGAGAGTGATCACACTGCTTTATTGAAAGGGGACGCTTCATGTGATGACCTGAGTTTTGTCGTAAGTTAAGGGTGTACTTCTTCTCCACATTGTGGCCAAATGAAGCTTTAATTTAACCAAAGTATTTCCACACTACTGACATCTTATGTCATTTATCTACAACAACTCTTACTGATTTAGCATATTATGTCTAATGTCATCTGATGCTGGCACCAACAATTCTGTGACTTTTCTGAGTTTTTACACCAAAACAGCACCAGGCTGTGTTTTTACCTAACTCTGCCAATAGTGCTGCCCATTGTTGGGCTGTAAGTGACAGGTGGAAAAAAACTTGCTTCTGTGATGTGATTATTATTATGCTATACGTTTTAACAGTGAGACAACATTTCAAATGTTGAAACTAAAACTTAATGGTAACATGTCTCAAAAAAGCTCTGATGGAGTTCACTGGAAAAGTTGTGTAATGTTATTAAACTTCTAGCGGAGGATCTCATAAGAAATCAGCTTAATCCAGACTTGTTACCAGCTCAGAGTTAAAAAAACAGCATCTGTGATGGTGTGTGGGGAGACAGCATTGCCCACAGCATTAAAAAAATATTTTCTTCATTTGCCAGTTGGAATCCTTTTGTATAGTTTGCATGTTCTTCTTGTGTGGGTTTCGTACAGGTACGTTGGCATTATCCACTTTCCAGAAACATGTAATTTGTGAAATAACCTAACCCTGCCTTTCAGCCAGTGACGGCTGGGAGAGTCCCCAAACACCCATTCAACCTTTAACAGAAAAAGTTGTTTTTGATATTGGATTGGTGGTGATGCAACACAGTGGTAACCAAGCCTCTTTGTCAAATCCAATTTGATATGTTGTCTTTGTATTATTTGCAATAAGCAGTAAGTTACATTCTACACAGTATCTCAACTTTTCTGCAAATGGTAAATGCTCTGCATTTATATAGCACTTTTCTACCTATTGGCACTCAAAGCGCTTTACAGTGTTTCTTATTCACCCATTCACACTCACAATCACAATCACACACAAACACTCATACAACAATGGCGTAGCAGCAATGCAGCTGGAAGCAACTTGCTCAAGGACACTTTGACATGTGACCGGGGATTGAACCGACAACTGCGAGATTGGTGTACAACCGCTCTACCTTCTTGCGCCAAACGGACGACTGTGGTGCAAGAAAGGGCTTGTAATTGTCTAATGGTGAAAATACTGCTGTTGTGGTACATGGTCATGAAGCAGATATCGTAGTCATAATGTAGAACAGGAGAGGACAGGACTTTAACCTGATAAAATTCAATGTCCAGAGTAACTGGGCTGAGTGTGGGACAATTCTGGGATATAGCAATTTGCTGTTTGGTGACTAAAAGGAGAAGAGATTCTGCAATATTTGCATTGATTTATTGTAGAGGTTTTTTTTTTGTAGATTATAATGTGAAATGATCACAGAAGCAGCATAACCTGGACTGTCATTACATGAATTTAAACCTTATGGTTGTTGGCACAGTTGAATTTTATTCCAGCGCCATTAACTTTATAGACACTGATATCGTTGTGCTCTGCTGCAAAGCAGCTCTGCAGTAGGCTTGAGATGTGTTTGTTGCAGCACAGTGGTTTGTAATAATCACAGACAGGTTTTTATAGTTCTGAAAAGGAATCATGACGCAGATAAAGTAGAATCAAATCCAGCACTTTTTCCACATGGTGCCGCTTTATTTTGATGATCAAGACAATCATCTAATCATAATTATTTTTCAGTGACTTGGCGAATAGTTATGACAAATTAATACCTGACCAATCACAGCTCTCCATTGATATTATTTTTTGCCTTTATGTTTATCTTTACAAGTGCTGTCCATTCTTTAGAAGACATTCTAATGGGTGAATTGATAACTTAATGCTTTTTTATTCTATCATCTCTCGAGGACACATCACAAAGGATGTGTCACTTGCAAAAGCCTTCTTTAGAAGAAAATAAAAACATCATGGAAGTATAAAGAAAACCAACACATCAGTATTTACCTCTGGAGCACTAACTGGGAGGGATTAGAACCCTGTATCACAGTGCTGAGATGGTGCCGACATAACACAGGAGAGCCTGCCCCTCCAGACAAAACGCAGCAGTTCATCTGCATTTAAAAGACAAGACACACTCCTTTAACGACAGCAATGTCCACATTCTGGACAGGGAATATCATTAGTGTGAACGAAGTGTTAGGGAGCTGCTTAATGTCAGACTGACAGAGAAGGTGGACTACCACACCTCTTATCAAAGATTTACAATGCAGTTCTTTCATCACTCCTGAGGTGGTTCCACAATCCTTCACACTTTTAAGGGTGTGACCTCAACAACGCACATAAAAGTAGTGCACGACAACAACCAAAAGTGACAATGACTTAACAGAGCTTATAGGCCTGTCTCTCTGATGCCGTTAGTCTGGACTGAAGAAGGGTTACGGTTATGTAAGTCCAATTGCCACTGACTTAAAATAAATAAATAAAGCGTTAACCGTTAGCAAAGTTAGCAAAGTATAAATAAATATATGGTGACGAGATATAACAATAATGATACTCATCACTTTTATTGTTTTTATTATACTGCAGTAGTTTAGGTTCGGTTAATTTGTTGTGTCCAACAGGTGTAATATCTACTAAATAAATGAAAAGTGAGAAAAGTGAATAAATAAGTTGATCTCTAGATAAATAAACAAAAATAAGTACTAATGCTAGAGCAAAGAAATAAGTTGTAATGACAGAAGAATTGTTGTAATCATTAGACAAAAAGTAATTAAATTTGAAGTTAAAATAGAGCGATATACAAACGTATTTGATTCCACTGTATGTGTAATAATAATAACGATAATACGGTAAAAAAAGGATTTGTGGAGATATGTGTGGCCTCAGGTGCCTCAGGTCTAAGTTTACCTTATTTAGGAATGTGTCCCAGATTTTATTAACCTAACTTCAAGCATCCTCGATGTAAAAATTTAATTTTAGTTACTATAACTTATTCACTAATTAACCAACAATGTTGCAAAACCACAAAGTCAGAATACTGCCAGTTTGTAGCCATGTGTGAGGGGAAGGACAGTGTGAACCACAATCTACTCCTTGCACTGCAGTATGCAGAGGAGTACTTGTACACACACAGACACATACACACAAATTCCTCTATTCTTAAATCACTCGTGCCCACACAGAGCTGCCTATTCTTCTGGAGACCTTTGAACTTTGCAGAGCAGTAAAACAGTCCAACTCTCTCCCCGTCAAACACAGTCTGACACACACATACACATATACACACACAAACACACTTTAAGAGCATTGAAGCTGTAGACACTCCCCTTTTAGTTATTCTGTTTTTCCAGTTGGACAGGAAGAGTGGAGGGAGGAAGTTGACGGAGGGACAGGGAGGGGGCTACAATCTGTTTGGCGTAAATGCTACAATGAAGTCACTGTTCAGTGGGCCGACCCAGCTTGCCTCTCAACCCTGTGTAGTGTGTGTTTGTGTGTGTGTGTATTTCCCTTATGCTAGAAAGTTATGGTGACTGTTGAGACTAAGGGACAGGAGGCGGAGAAACTGTTAGTGCTGACTCAAGACTTTGTTCAAACTACACACACACACACACACACACACACACACACACACACACACACACACACACACACACACACACAGCTCAGTCATACAGTATAGCAGTGTGTTTTCCAAAGTGTTGTGCTGGTACCAACAGCACTTTTCAATCTGCCAGTGCACTGTGAAGGAGAGTTGTGTCCACTTCAAACCTAGTGTGTTTGCGGTGAAAACATTAAATGAAACCAGCATGTTCTTTCTCAATAGATGCTCTTGGTTGACTGCACTCATGTTGAGCTAGAATACTTTTAGATGCTGTGCAGACCCCACACATCTACACATCCCAGCAGTAAACAAACATTCTCACCTTCACAAAGCTTTCGTGGTTTTGGAATGTGAGTTGTGGCTGCAGGCTGGTGCTCTTGACTGGACTGCAGCATTAACATGGACTTAACAGGTTATTATTTTAAGAAGGAGTTGATTTGATAGCTTAAATGTGGAGGTGACCGCGTGGAGAAGCACATTGATTTGGAGCATACTGCCAAATGCTATAAAGTTGGAATACAAGATTTGTTTGCACTCACTCCTCCCTCACCTGCTTTTAGTTGTTGTTGTCGTAGTGGTGCTGGCGGTGATGGTCGTGGGATTGGAAACTAGAGAACAAGGCGCAGACCTGCCAGATTTTTGAAATTTTTGAAGTTACTTTCGATGTGAACTCAGTTATCGCTGGAATACATCTAGTGAGAAAGTCTGCTATGTTTTTATTATTGAGGTCATAGTGGGTTGGCCACAAAAATGTAAAATGGTTTACTGCTGGATTAGATTGCATTAGATTATACAGGCGTATCTAATGAAGCGATGAGTGAGTAAATATGTGTGTACGTGCATATACTGTATATGACAAGGCAGGAACACGGGATTTGTCCTGGTCTGATTCATCAAACAAATATCAGTTACTGTACTAGAGAAATGTGGTGGTTCGCAGATGCCATCTCACCGGTTGAAGGTTGTGGGATTGTGCCCTGGCCAGCTGTTGCTTCTCTGTGTGGAGTTTGAATGCTCTTCCCGTGATTGCGTGGACTGCGCCTGCAGTCCAAAAACATGCATATGAGTGTAATTGGAATCTAAATTGCCTATAGGTGTAAATGTGAGTGAGAATGGTTCTCTGTCTGTGTATGATTCTCAGTGGCCCTGAGATGGACTGACCTGTGCAGGGTGCACCCAGCCTCTTGCCAGCTGGGATAGGCTCCAGCTTCTTTTTGAGGTTGTGAAGTGCTCCTGCTAAAAATTTAAGTTTAAAAGGACATTTGTCTCAGCTTTTTCACCCACGATAGTTTTCATTCTTTTATCTTTTTATCACCTAATTTAAGTTTGATGTATTATAAAATTAATGGTTTTAATGGTGGTACATTCTCAAAATTAATTTTATAGTTCATCCAAAGGACTAATTGGATGTATACATTACAAACAAAAGTGCTTAAACAACATATAAGAATATTCAACGCTTGTTTTTTAAACGTTCTGAATTGTGTTTTTTGATTATCGTGTGAAGTTTTTATGAATGACATTCTATCACATCTAAGCATTACAGAATGAATTGTGGATCTCAGTCTGGACAGCAACCTCTTCTCAAATTAAGTTTGTAGCGAGAGTTACTGTTCATCCATACAGTGTCTGAAATAAAAACTCAGTGTAAAAGATAGATCTGTGTCCACACAATCCTCAGTCACCCCAAGTACGGTTGTAAAGAATAATGACATCAGAAAGTCTCCCACAGCCTCAGTGTCTCCATGGCAATGAGCAGTGTCCCTGAAAGGAAGGGCGTTTGAAGTCTTTAACAAGCCATCTGTCTTTGTCTCCATTTACTGTGTGCAGTATGTGAAAGTGTGTCATAGTTGTTTTTATGATAGTAATTATCTGGTCCACAGAATGTCCTTTGTCACACATTGGTTTGCCTGCCTCAGCTCTTTGTTGTATTTACAGTGAGTTTGAACAAATATCCATAGAGTTATAGAAACAATCCTAGCAAATGCTCGGTTGTAGACAAAAAAGTTAAGTAGCTATCCATAATGTATTTCATTTAGTAGATCATAAATTGTCTCATTGTCTTCTAACACACGACATATCTCATTAAGCGTTTCTTTAACCTCCGTTTTTGTTGATCAACTCATTGTGTCCTGGTGGACAGTGTCACCACAGCCTATTTAACACCGCTAAAGATTCATCTGACACTGATATTGACATGTCAAAATATTTTAATATAGGGAAGTCAGAGGGAAGTTTAAAAGCATTAATGTACATTTACACCCCAAACTAAAGCTATAGAAAGCAATTTGAAAATTGGTCTCTGATGACGATGGAACATTTGTAATAGTTGAATGTGCATTCAGACTTATTATGTTAGGTTTAGGATTAAGTTTGCATCCACCTACATTCAATTACAATGTAACAGGTTGCCCTAAACTTAACTCCTTTGCACCCAGCTGACTGAACTCTTTCCTATTGTGCATGTTCATTGACCTCCAAAAGTATAGCAAATATAGCACCTTTTGTATGAGATCACCCTAATTTTAAAGGGGCTAAAGTACATCAAAAACAAATTTATTTGATATCAACAAACTGTTTCCAGTGTTTTTCTGCAGCCTCATTCGAGTATTGTTTGTTTCGGGGAGTTATATCTTTATTCTCCTCTCCAGCAAGAGATCTGAAAAAAGTGTCTTTGCCTTCATATTTGGCCCAGAGCAACTCAGTTCAGCATAGAAATATCATTGCAACAGCTTTTCTTTAGCCACACTTCATCAATGTAAGTCCTGTACAATATTATGGGCTTAAAAGCAGTTACTGGTCAAATGCAGCTGTTTTTGTTGCTGTCGTATTGCACATGTGTTATGTTTTGCTCAAATACAAGCAAAAGTCAGATTTTTAGATCCAGTTTTAGTGGTGGCAATGTTCCTGTTGCTTATGCTTTTTAAGAAAATGTCAGTAAGAAAGCTGTTTATTATGTACTGACTGGGTTTTAAACAGTTCTATCTCGCTGAGGTGAATCCAGGCTTAGAAGAACAATTTTGAGGTCTGTGGGGTTAAAAAAATATTCTTTTTTACTATTCTTTTATTGTTATGAGGTATTGTTACATTGTTTAGAATTACTAGGTTTGATTGACAGTTATTATTAAAGCTGCAGATGGGGAATGTATGAGAAAAATGTATTGTCCAGGGCTGCAATCCAAGTTTTACTCTGTACGGTGGTAATCTTAAGAGCAGGGCTATTGTAGGTAGCTAATCCAGTAGGACTAGAGGAAGGTGGGGTCGGAGATGTGGCTGTGATGGAAAGAGATTGTAAGTTGAATGGAAGCTGTGGTTGCATCTTGTCTGCTCTGCTTCCTGTTTCTCTTTGACTCCTGTGCTTCTCCGTTTTGAGGAGACTTTCAGGTCACGCTGATGCCTTATCTTACTGTAGCGTGTTTAATTTCTGTATGAGTTTGTGCATTAATGGCATTTGTTATTTGAAACATTCTAAAAGAGATGTTATATTCACCTGTTGACTCTGGTATATTCACCAGAGTTGATTCCAAAACATGTAAATCTGTATTGAAACTGGATTGATAAACCTTTATTTTGTTTGGTGTGCTAATAGTATAATTAATACAGGTTGGTAATATTTTCCAAATTGTGTAGTCATTTTTACCAGTCATTTTCTGTGGGTGACAGGAAACAATTGACACAGTCTAGACTGTCTGTCTATTTTTACCACAGTGTATCAGCCTGTTATCTGAATGTAGACAGACATCTGACGACTGTCCCTCTATCCCTCTGCTTATAGTTAGAATATAGTTGTTTGCAAATGTAGGCAACCCTAGTTTTGCAGCTATTTATAGATATTTAGTAAATTTGGTAAATAATAATTTGCTAAATAATACATTCTCAGATTGTTCTAATCTCATGGTAACGCCACAACTATGAGCATCTCAAGCAACCGACCAAGGATGTTAAACTAAGTGATCTACATATCATCTACGTACAAAATATACATCCGAACACTTCCAGTTTGAAATTTCCACTGCCTGAAAGGTTGTTCAATGGAACGATAGAAAACAAAACATGCAAAATAAGAAAAACATACAGGTCCAACTTCTTGTCTGATGCACAGAAAGGCAGAGGAAAACACCTATATGACTGCAAGGAAATTGCAGAAAGGAGTAGCCACAATGGGAGTGATAGTCAAGTAAACCTTACCTATGGCCACATCACAGTAATAAAGTCTGCAAAGCAGCATCTGGATAAATGAAAATCATTATGGAAGGAAAAGTGAGCTCTGGTAACAATTACCAGAGGTGTGTTTGAAGAAACCAAAGGAGCAGCAGCCACAGCAAAACATATCAGCAAAGTAGATGCAAATGTCAAGCAGCCAGTTGAGAAAAAGTGTTTGGCTTTTGCTAAAGAACAAAAATTCGAAGCAGACCGTGAAATACTGCAGAAAACATGAAGTGAAGTTTTAGAAATGTCCTCCACAGCCACACACAAATCTGTAGGGAGATCTTTAATATGCTGTGTGGTTAGGATGGCCTGAAAAATCGCACATCCTGAAGTGATTTGGAGGGTGATACTAGTTATGTTGTGATGAAATAAAAGCCTGCAGCACATAAACAATAGATAAAAGGTGGATTGTCATGTGTGTTGGCTGAGTCAGTTTTATTTTGTGCTATTTGCTTCAGCATTCAACCTTTGAAATATTTGAAAATGGACAAAACTCTGATTCCAACTGTAACCAATTCTTTTCCAGACTCTCCAGAATAACCTCTTGAACTATATTTGCTCACTGACACAAATGCAGCCACACAGCAGAATAGCTCAGTGTGCTACCAGTGTGGTGACTGTGGTTTCCTCTTCCTCATTCAATCTGCTGTCAGCACTGTGTGTATTGCTGTTTTGTGTGTTTAAAAGATGATACTGTCAAATAGTTTTCATGATACTTGTGCCGTGTGAATTTCTTACTCGTGTTAGTGCTTTGCACTTTTCAAATGGATTCATGAGACTATGCAATTAACCCTAAATGTATTGATCATGGGACACTTATGGGTTTATTGTAAGAATGGTCTGGACGTTTCTGTGCATTTGTCAGCAGTTCACCTTTGACTGCTAACACTCGCACAAAGAAACAAACATCAATACTAACAGTGACGTTTTATCTGTTTTTCCTATTGAAACTTGTTTGTGTTGTATATACCACTCTAGCATTCAGCTGTCTGAATGTGGTTATACTAGTCTCCTTGGATGTGTGTATCTGTATCTGAACCAAAAGAGAGTATTGTTCTTCAGTGAAATGTTCCTAGGGATGTTAAAATGGAATGAATAGGTACCATAAGGAAATCAGTTTTCATGCATAGTCTTACATTCAAACACTATCACACTGTCATTACTAAAGGCAAACAGCTGAGAGTCAACAGAACAGACTCAGCCCAGATGATTTGGTGAAATGCTGTGGGAGCACTTTGAGAACAGTGTTCACTAATTTAATCAATTTTGGTGTTTGATGCTAATCCGTGGAAATTCTATATGTGTCCTTTAGGATGAGGTGGACAGCCAGAACCCAGTGTTAAGAGACAACCCTCAGCTCCACGAGGAAGTGAAGGGCTGGCTCAAAGACCAGAAAGTTCAAGAAATTTTCATGCAAGGTAAGCTTTCTGATATGCTCGGTATATTGTCAAGCACAAGTCTCTGTAAATTGTATTGCTGTTGCACTGCATAGTGTTATTCATGTAGGAGCGGTTATTTTTCTTTTAACTATATTGTAACTGGTGTACAAATACTGTATTGTAATCACGTTGTCGGTTATCAATTCTGTAACTAGTTAGTCTTACAATATTAGGAACCTGCATGGAAGGGAGAGGCAGTACAGCATTGTGATGGAACTGTTTCTTGTTGCCTCCAGGTCCCTATTCACTTAATGGCTATCGTGTGCGTGTGTACAGACAAGACTCAGCCACCCAGTGGTTCACTGGCATCATTACGCACCACGACCTCTTCAGTCGAAACATGGTCGTTATGAATGACCAGGTATGCTCTCACACTCTCACTCACACACACACACACACTCTCACTCTCACTCACACTCACACTCTCACTCACACACACACTCTCACTCTCACTCACACTCTCACTCACACACACACTCTCACTCTCACTCACACACACAAATATATAAGACTTAACGCAACGTTTGGCTAGCAACTATTTTAGACTCAAACTAACAAGGATTACATTTATGTTTCTCAGCACTCGGATATAAAAGTTATACAGTATGTACAGGTATTGTTTTCTAATGTGAAAAATGCCTTATTGTCAGGACAACAAAAGCATATGTGGCAAACTAATAAACTTGCAGTTCCTTTCATACGTAAAGTAGGTAGGTAGTGTAATTTTTACACTAGTGATCGACCAATTGATTGGTTGGCTTCTTAATTGGGCCAAACATTTTTTGATTTATCTGCATTGGCTAATGTCTGCGCTCACGCAGGCCAATAAATACAGATTTTTGCAGACACATCTGCTCGAGCCTACACTGTGAGCATTTAACTCACATATGGGACTGAAAATCAGAGCATTCTGATGTGTAAAATTACTGTCACTCAATCAGAGGCATTACACTGTCATTTCATTGAATTTGCTACCCATGACTTTGTACTGTACACGCAAAAGAAGTTGCCTTCATGATATCAAAGCAAGTGCGTTGTTAAATACTATGAAGATGCTCCCTACACTAACCAATTTTAAATCTGAGAATTTTTTTTTAAATACAAAAAGAGAAAAGAAATAAATTGGCCTTAAGCTTCCCTCCTCTCTAAAGATCATTCATAAAAAAAAAAAACCCATATCAGTCAACCCAATCATTAGTGCGGTCACAGATGTTTTTGTGGGGTTTTCCTTCTCACTTTTTTATATCCTTTACTGAAATGGAGCTCTTCTCCTTCCTACATTGTTACTCTTCAGGTTTTCCTTCCTCTTTTGTCATTTTTTGTTTTGCTTTCCACTGGTTATTGTTCATTTAGTTTGAGTGTAAATTTCATTGGAGGAAAAGTGGAGGAAAAGAATGAATATTTTTGCAGCTTTTAAATAGAACATTATGATTATAGTTTGGGCTAATCTGGTACTTAGATGGGCATAAACAATGTATCTATAATGTGTTCAGGTGCTAGAACCTCAGAACGTGGATCCATCCATGGTCCAGATGACCTTTCTGGATGATGTGGTTCACTCCCTGCTGAAAGGTGAAAACATCGGCATCACCTCCAGACGAAGGTCAAGATCCAGCCAGAACAACAACACTGCCCATGTAAGAGTAAACGCACACACACACAAACACAGCAAATGCACAGCTTGCTTAGTTTTGTGTGCATTCAGCAGAGTTGGCATTATGCAGTAGTGGGTGGAAGTAACATTAAGAAAAAGCTACCTTTAAGTGAAGCCTCACATAAAGCAAAACTCCAGATGTCATGAACAATTTATGCAGTTGTTGTTCTTGTGTCATGGCAGCACCGTTAGTCTTCTGTCAAAGGAGTAAAATAACCAGTCTAGATGCACACAAAGAATGACACAGTGACTATAGTGGACGCACAGAAGAGATTCCATTATATTATTGGTGGTACACTATAAATTATTGACAGTCCCTTTAAGTGCGAAAGAACAAATATTTCCCATTTTTCACATATATGTAGACTTCAGAAGAATGATATGTTTAGCTTTGCAGTGGATCATTTTGGATTTTTGAATAATCCGCAGATAAGTTTTAGTTTTTTTTGTTTTTTTTTTTAATTTATAAAATGTGCAGAATATGCTGAGCCATTTCATGTATGCTCTAACAGAACACAGCAAAACATGATATTTTTTGTTGTGTTCCTGGCATTGTGTGTACACTACTTCTGCGTTGATTTTCCAGCCACCTTGTCATTGTCTACATCACACAGTTTATGTGCTTGTTTCAGAGATTCACAAAAACTTGCAAAATGTTTGATGGTGCACAGTTCTAAACATTATGTTTGAAATCCTTTTTTCCCACAGTGGGAAATAGTTGTGGGTTTCTATGATTTGTTTTCTTAAAACTGTTTGTGTCATGTCTGTCGTCTCATTTTTCTGCTTCTATGTTTACAATAGAGCTACAGCTCCGTGCAAAGCTTTGCGTCTCCTTACTGTGAAATGGTAAAAAAAATAAAACAAAGACTGATCTTTTTTTTCACAACATAATATTAATGCAAATTCACATAGTACAAATGTTCTTTTGTCATCAGAAGTTGTCAAGGAGTGTTGTAAAATAGTAAAATATTGAAAATTATATCGGTGCAAAAATTTGTATCACTTATTATGAAATGTTCTCTAATACTGTACTGTCCTCCCTTGGCCTTTATAATCTCCACAATCCTCTTTGGGTTTGTATCTTTCTGGTACAATGTTAGCACATTCTTGGCATAATTGTTCTACCAAATTACGTGATTGTCTGCAATGTAGCACCCCCTTCAAATATATCTTCAAGTTTTTATTGATCTGACAGATTAGAGTGATTTGGCAGTGGTAAAACTGGTAAACATTCTTGAGTTGACTTTGCTTTATGCAATAGAACATTGTGCTGTATTTGCTACCTCTTCTTTTTTTACCTTCTTTACTGATAGTAGGGGTCTTTTGATTAACATTTTCTGATATTGGGCTGCGTCCTTCTACTTTATGCAGAACTCCAGTGCCTGATGCAGGCATACACCCCCAAAACAGCCTCCACCAATGGTGTTCCTCTTCTCACGGGCAGAGTTTTTTTTTTTTTTTCTTGCCAGACATATCTGTCCTAATTATAACCAAGTAATTTCAACTTTGCTCTCATCAGACCACATAATCCTGTTCTGAAACTCATTGGGATTGTTTACATGCTCATGAGCATATTCTAAGTATGCTTTTTGCATGCTTTTTTTCCCCAAACAGCCCAGACTTGTGCACACTACGTTTGACTGCGGAGATGTGAACTTGTATTCCAGCTGCCTCTAAGGATGTTGTCAGGTCCCCTGCCTTCATAGCATTCGTTTCATGTCTCACATTGGGAGTGGCTTCAGTTTGACCTCATCAGAAGCCACGATTGGCTGGGACTAAGTGTGTCAGTGTCAAGGAAGAGAAAGGATCTCCCCTCATAAAAAGGATTTACAGTACATCAATCATCATTCAAAAACCTCTGTCTCGAGCCAGTTGTCTCTCCAAGACTTAGATAACTGTCCAAAGACAAGAGTGCAAACTTAGTCACCAGGCACTTCTTTCTCGATTTGCAGTGCCTTGAGAGATCTGCTCACACTAATCTGACTTTAAATAATAGTTTTAGCCCCAGAGTGTAGAAATAGCAGTACTTTTTACAGTCACCCTAACTGAGTGGTCACACTAACTGGTAATACCCTTTAGAGTTGTAATACTCAAGTTATGTAAGCCATCTGGAAGTCTCAACACTCCCAGTTGGCCCCTGCTATTCTCTAATCATACCAAGTTAGCTTTAGCATCAGAGCTGTTGACCCTTCTATGGCTAGCGCTAATGCTCCCATTAATGCAGAAATGTCCCTATGGTAATGAAATTTCAAGCTAGGACCTGTAGTGACAGGTGGGTATCCCAGCTTAAAATTTACACGTGATGTGCCTCAAGCTGGCCTTGAACCTCAGAACATAGATCCATCCTCCAACAGAGGCTCAGAGGCCGATGCATGTTGTAAATATAGTTGTCCTCGGCTCTGAAGCTGGTCTGATTTGGTTAGAACAATCAGGCTGTGTCTGAAATCACCCCCTACTCACTCATTCCCTAATCCCTAGTCTACTCAGTAGTAAGTAATCAATTGACATTTTACTAACTATTTTCAAATTCCCTCATCACAACAGCAGTTTGAGCGTGACAGTCATTTTCTCATCTCTAAAACGAGGAGCGTTGCATTGTGGGATTGTTACCAGAAAGTAGGGTCCATGCTATGTATTCAAGTATTAGTATTGCAATACGTGAAACTTTGACAACGCTATATAATGGACAGATTTACACACTCAACTCGGATACTACTAAGTATGCAATGATTTTGTACACAGCCAATGTCTCTCCCCGCTCCCCTCAGACGTTAAAAAGGCAGATGAAGAGTCAGAAGTTGGATTAGTTCAAATTTAAATTGCAAGCCCAATTTGACACACTTGCTGCTACTCATCAAGCATTAAATGTTGACACCTGATTGGCATATTAAAGATAATTAGCTAGTGGGTTCATCAACAGGGATGCAAACTTTTGCACTGATAATTTTCATTATTTCACTACAACCTTCTTTTTATACAATCATTTATTATTTGTTACTTGAAGATAAAAGAACATTTGTACCAGCTAAATGCACGTTAAATATTATGTTGATGACAAACACATTCGTGGTTTTACTGTTTTTGCTATTTGGGTGCAGAAATTTTCACTCAACTGTAGCTCTGAAAAACTAAAGAGTCCTATGTGCTTTTCATTAAACTCAAAACACGCAGACATACACTGTTGTACTGGTTGCCAATTGGTTCCTTTCAGTCCCAGCAATCCACAAGTCAACAGATATCAACAAATCGCAATTTAGATTTGGGTGTTGTCTCAAAAAGTAGTAGACATACTGCATATGAAAGGAGCTGATTGGTTGACCAGCACTCAGCCTGTCCTTTCTGGTCCCGCAGTCATTAACAAAATCTCTCCTTGTCCCACATTTTTTTTTAATATTCATTTCATTTTGTTTTTTCTTGATATTATTTTTTTTCTTGTTGTTGTTACACATGAAAGATGGCGGGAGGGAGACCCGGCGGGACCACTGGCAACACTCAGGTACCCCCAAGTTAAAATAAATTGTAAAGCAATATTAGTATTCGTGCAAAAACGGAAAGTAGTTGATTCTTTTGATGAATGCACACTAATATCTGTTTACCACAAGCTAAAAATGACATTAAAGACTGAAAGCTTTATTTTAAACTGGCAATTTTAAACAGTGATTTTTTTTTTACTGTATATTATGGTTCAAGTTTGGCGAGTACATGTTTATGAATGGTAGGCTACTTAACTTCCCTCTGTCTTACTCCTGTTAAAATATGTGTCTGCTTCTGGCTAAATAATAAAACATCTGCCAGCTGGCCTAAATTCAATATATATATATAGATAGATAGAGAGAGAGAGAGAGAGAGAGATGTGTATATATACACACACACACACACATATATATATATATATATATATATATATATATATATATATATATATATATAGATATATATATATAGATATATAGATATATATATATATAGATATAGATATAGATATAGATATATATATATATATAGATATATAGATATATATATATATAGATATATATATCTATAGATATATATATCTATATATATATAGATATATATATCTATAGATATATATATCTATAGATATATAGATATATATATATATAGATATATATAGATATATATATAGATATATATATATATAGATATATATAGATATATATATATAGATATATATATGTGTGTGTGTGTGTGTGTGTGTATATATATATATCTAGAATCTAGAACCATCAGAAGAAAGTCAAAAATTGGTCGCACTTTAAAGAATATTAAGAACCCAGGTGAAAAATCTTGTCTACAGTGCCATCTTGTGGTTGTTGCTGCTTGGCCACATTTTGGTGTTAAAATGCTAAATCACAGATTGGCGTAGTCAAATCCAGTTTGTACTTTTAAGAAACTCTCCGTTGGTCTGTCCATCTGCTTTAATAACCTACAGCAACATTAGCTTAGTGTAAAATGTTAAGATAACAAAGCAAGTGATGCTACCTACTCAAAAGATAACTACAACTGGATCACAAACTAGATCTTAGAGCTTTTGGAGCAGATAAATATTGCGATACTAAACTTACTTATCTAGGTACCTCATAGGTTCTGTTTAAAGCTCTGGACATTAGCCAAAGACATAACGAAAGGCTCACTTAAAAGATTACCCTACAATGTTCCACCTGGTTGATAGACAGGTTGGGAAACATTGGTTAGTAATAAAAAGATTGGCACACTGTCCTCTCTGAAAACGCCTGACAAGGTTCCATGATCCATGATTTTATTTGTGTGTGATTAGTTCGAGCCTGTGTCCCTCTTTGTGTAGTTCCAGCCTTAATTCCTGCAGTACTTATACATTACTAAGAAGAACAACACACCTTAAACTTACTGTTGTAGGTGATGTCAATAGCACTTAAGGGTCAAGATTTACACCTTACATATGTGGGATTATACAAGTACCTATTGTGTATTAAGTCTATAGCCCTCACACATCAGTTAGTGGTGCAGATTCACAAGGGTGTTGTTGAGTAGCAAAGTCGGACCCTCTAAAACATTCCATGACTAACATGGCAACTGTGGGATTGTAAACGAAAACCTTGAGACCGTTTGTAGCATCTAGTTTAGTATCTAGTTTTCTTTACTTTTTTCTTGTCAACCATTTGTGTAAGTGGTAACATTTTCACTGTTCCTCAATCATTTGATATCGATTAACCTAAGTTTAAGTCAATTCATAAAAAATCATATGTTATCAGACTTTTGCCCTCATGTGAAATTAGTAGTCTTCTATCCACAGTTTATGTTCAAACATTCCCAACGAGGTTTTGATACAACTGTAGTATTGTTTTAAGGGATGTGGTTTGTGGGTTATGCTAGCAGCTATTTCTGTCTCCTGTCCTTACAGTTGAAGTACACAGACATATGAAACACCTTAATATTGAGATCCAACAGTACTTATAGTCCTAGCTTGTTCATGCAGTATTTCACTCTACAGACTAGATAGTCTACTGACAGGAGATAACTTTTTTATTTGATATATACAGAAAGTGCGGAGGTTCAGTATAGGTTTACCACTGCACTGTATATTTAGTATGTTATAGAGGCTCATTACTTTAAAAAAGAAAGTAAAGGCCAATTCTTATTTCTTAATCCTTCTTATTGTTAAAGAATAAAGAGCTCCTAATTATGTGTGCAATTACTTGGTAGATGAATTGAAATGTTTCAGACCTTTGCTGATAATCAGTTAGGGTTTTTAGTTTTCTTCAGTGTCACGGTTATTTAATGATTGCTGCCGTTACATCAGATGTTGCATGTAACGGCAATGTGTAATGTGATTGACACTGAGATTCTCATTTACAAATCTCTTAATTATAAAAAATGTCAAATGATAAGTCTTCACTTAGCCAAGATACACTGATACCACCGGGTGTGTTTAATGTGGTAGTATACAGCTGTCAGCATGACCACTGATTGGTCTGCAGTTACATAACCCTATACATTGCAAACTGCAAAACAGTCTGTGTTCTCACACCTGTTGTAAATTGGCACATTACACTTATTGCCATGCTGACCCCTGTTCACCACTAGTGTTGCAAATTATAAGACATAACAAGTTTTTTTTTTTTTCTTGAATGTGATGTACATTGCTTCCATACTTAAATGAGGTGCATGGCACCTGATCCTGACATTATTGCAGGACCTCAATAATGTGATACATATCAGCAGCAGCACAAAATCCAGCCTCTAAAATGACTATAAAGTTGCTTCGAGACAGTTTCAACAGAAATTGAACATTAAAACCTTTTATAAAGGTTGGATTTTGCATTTCTATTGGATTATATCAGATTGTTATTTTTTTTTTATTATTATTATCTTTAGATAGGATGACCTAATAAACTGGCCACTGGTTGTGGTTTAAATCAAATGTAACGCTGCCATAACCGTACGTTTCACATTATTAATTATAGGAATTATTGTGCTGCTGCCATATTAGCTCATTAAGTGTTAGTAAGTGCATACATTGATAGTGGTAATTTTGATCAATGTATTTGTCTGCTTGTCCTAATGTATAACTTTTTTATCCTGACAGAGTCATTACACGAGAGCCCAAGCAAACAGTCCCCGGCCCATCATGGCTTCATCAGGCAACAACCCGAAAAGTTCCCAGGGGATGCTGGCCTCTCAGCAGCCAAGCCAGTCACTGCACAGCCAGCAACCAGCCAGCCAATCACATCACTCACCTGGTGGCAGTGGACGGGAGCAGAGAGAGCAGCGCAACTCTCGCTCCTCCAGAAGAAAAGGATCAGACAGCAGTGTTCCAGAGGAAGACAAAGACAGGAGAGAGGAGACCACAGTGAGAGGTGAGGATGCTACTGGAACCTTTAGATCAGAAGAGTCTTTATAGACTTCTAAGGTTATGTTGCATTAGAAGATTCACTGTGGTGATTTTTGCAACTCTCGTCTTTCAAATAAAGAATGATTGTGGGTGGACAAAAGCATGTACAATATTGGTTTCACGTATAATCTATATGAATTGTGGTTGTGGTCAATTTCACTTTGTAACGATCATAACAAGTTCAAGCGTGTTGTCAGGGGTGTTCTGCTGCTGATAAAGTTAGTAAAAGTATTAACGTATTTATGATAAAGGAACATTTGTATTAACTGAGTTTTATGTATTAAATATTAGGCTGATGAAAAACAAATCTGTTTTACTATTTTTGATGCTATATAAATAAGGTTGAATTGAATTGAAATTGAACACAGTCGAGGTGAATTTAAGTGAGCAATGAGATGGAGAAAATGAATGTAATGTAATGACTAACTTGTGGTTTATTGTCCAGAAATTACTTTTTTGTCTCTTTTTATTTGGCCAGACCAAAAGTCCAAGACCAAGCAGATGGTAAATAGACGTAGGAAAGGCGAGGAAGATGAGAAAAAGGCTGGTCTAAAGAGGCTAAAGACTGACATGACATCCGATCTGTCAGAGAGCAGTGACTCAGAAAACCCACTCATCAAGAGAAATGCCCACTCTTCATCCTCCTCTTCCTCATCCTCGTCCTCGTCCTCGTCATCGTCCTTCTCTTCTTCCTCCTCAGAGCCAAACTCTGAGAATGAACTTAAGACTCGCAACACTGATGTGAAACCAACTGTTTCCAAACTGGAGGAAGAGGAGAAGAAGCTAATTCAGGGCACCAAAATGAATGACTCTTCATCTCTCATTGGTCGGCTGTCACCGTGGGTGGAGCTTCAAGCAGCAGAGGAGAGCAAGAGCACTGTTAAGGAAACAGGCAAAATGATAACAAAGGAGGAGGAGGAATTAGTAGCAGTAACACAGATCACCCAATCTCCACGGCAACAGACACCACTAATGTCTGACACCGTCCAAGGTGGCATTATGGAGAGCAGCAAAAACACTGTGAAAGGTACAGTCAGCTGATTCTTGGCAACTGTCATATTTTATGCTGATTACCAGTCAGTTCAGTATTATTATAGTAATCATATTATTTCTTTTCCCCCCTAGCATCTTCACGATCCCAGACACCACCATTTTCCCACCTCCACAGCAGCGGAGACATCACAGATGATGCCCAGGCCACAGTGCACCGCGAGAGTTCTGAGGCTGTGTCAGCGCTGCTCGCCTCCCAGAAAGCTGAGTCCACAGCTCTTTCACCTTACCTGCCCCTGAACCCTTCCCCTGTCTCTTCACCCCCTGTCCCACCTTCTCCTTCATCATCAGAGGGAGGCCGCAGGACAGACGCTGAGATTCCCATACAACAGCAGCAGGGCGTTATGGGAGGTGCGATAACAGCAGCCAGGAGCTTAGGCAACAAGATAGAGTTTGCTCCCTCTGACGTCATCAGGTGAGAAAGTCTTCATTTCAGACAATTTTATTTATCCTCAGCAAGGCAGCATAAGAATTATTTTTAAGTGTACCTTATTACATTGACCACTTTCCATGTGTGTTTTGTACAAAATTGGGATGTGTATGTAAGACACATAGCAGCCTTACTGACTAGAGCTACGCTTGGATATTGTATTTTTATTGGGTAGTTAAGTATATAATGATGGTCATGAACCATAAATTCAACAAACATCTAACAAAATCATCCAATAGCAGTTTATTTGGATGTAGTTCTACAGTCCCCTCTGAAAGTAGGCCATTTGATGTTTTTGCTGTACAAAGATATTTTTATTTAAGATTAAAAGATAAATGTATAATAAAAAAAATCACACTTTACGTGTTTCCTGTTAAACTAATTAAAACAATAAAAAGCTCTAAATGACTACTGTTGCCTTTAGCATTAGGTTTTACCTGTGAAGACTCTGTTTGTGAACAAATAAATATGAGATTTAAAGAAAATCATGCATTTTGAATCATAGAAAATAGGGAAAGGTAATCTGCACATTAGCACAAACACTGGGCATTGTAAATACAATAATGTGGAATATCCTGAACAGGAAAGAAATCAGTGCCTGTGCCAATCAACATACACATAACCAGTTCAGCAAAGCAGAACAACAACAGCCGATGAAAGAAGCTTTGTCAGAGCCGGGGTGAAGGTATCACAGTTTACCATTTGAAAAATACAATTTCTTGAGCAGATCATAAGATGAAAGCCACTTGTCAGCAGTAAGAATCAGAACCAGGTTGGAATTTGTAAAAAAGAAATGAGCGACAAAGGCTCTGGAACAAAGTTGTATGGACTGATAAGACAAGGACAAACCTCTATCACAGAGATAGAAAGACCAATGTGTGAAGGAAGAAAGAATCCGTTTGAGATCCAATGATACAAGCTCATCTGTAAAGCATAGTGGATTTAGTATCATGCCTTGGGCTGCATTGCTGCTCTGGGAACAAGATAACTGATCTTTCTTGATAATATAACTTGTGACGGTCGCAACAGAATGAATTCAGATGGACAGAATCATTTAATCTGCAAGTTTAATGAGAAATGCTTTGAAATTATTGCAATTCAGGGAAATGCAATTGAATATTAAGTTTTATTTAACTTGCTTTAGAACTATTTGTTTTAATACTTTTCCCAACATAAGATTTATTTACATGTAATTTTATTAATAACATACAAAACTTTGCAACCTCTTATTTTAAAATGACAAAAACAGAACAACAAAGAATGTTTTTTCATCAACATAATATGTATTTGCACATTTAGCTAGTACAAATGTTTTTTATCACAATAAGTAACAAACAAAATATAGCTGCATAAAGAGAAAGTTATAGTAAAATAATGAAAAAAAAAACAATTTATTTTTCTCGTTTTGCCTTTTCAACATAAGGGGATGCAAACATTTACACTCCACTGTAATCTAAATCCCAAAATGTCTTTATTGTACATCAAGAAAAGTGACTTGTTCTTTACATTCCAGTTCTTTTTGGGTGAGAATTGATAAATGTATATAACTGTGCTTAATGGAAGCAATAATGCACTGCAAGGTTGAAGACATTGCGGGAAAATATCTAAAGCAAATCTTATATGTAAACATGTCTAATACCACTTTTTACATGTTTTTTCAGACCTGTCACATCAGTAGCTGATAGTGTGGTGCTGGTGGAGAAAGAGAAAACTGTCCTTCCTCATCATCTTCTTCAACATCTTCAGCAGCAGCAATACACACAACAGCAGCAACGCTACACACCGATTCACCCCAGTATTAAGAGCCCTGCTTCATCTGAAGAGGCAAAAAAACATCCACAGCAACAACCATCCCCCCACAAGATGAACACAGTCCTCCCCCCTGACTCAGCCAAGTCTAAAATGAGCCCTAGCCCAAACCCCAACCCCCCTCAGCTTGACTCCCTGAAACAGAAACCCAGGCAACCTAACAACTCTCAGAGCCCCCTCTACCCCAACACAAAACCAGCTGAACTTTTCAAAGCTAAGTCCCACCCAGGCGTGCTGGACATCTCCAAACCTAAACCAAACACCTCTCCAGAGGTGTCTAAACATAAACTACCGAGGTACTCTGATACCTCTCCACCTCCAACAGGGTCTTTGTCTGCTAAAGTAGAACCAGCAGAACCACGCTCTGGTTTCAAGCCAGTGGTAGCACGGCTGGAGTCATGTGGAGTCAGTACTACCAGCAGCAGCAGCAGCACTAAGAGCCCTCTGATCATCGATAAGAACGAGACCTTCAGTGTTTACAGGGAGCCTGCACTGACCCGCTCCAATGCAGAGAATTGTGCATCTGTAACTGTCTCCTCTAACCACGTGGCAGGCTATCTTCATCCACACCTGCACACCCTGCACTCCCCGTCCCCCCACTCACCTTGCCTAACCCCTTCAAGCCACCCCCATCCCGCCTCCCATCTCCTTACTGCTCCTCACACTTCTGCCCTACCTCATCACTCGCACCTTTTACACCCAGGGGTGCTCCCAGCCATGCCTCCTCCCACAGCATCTCTCCTCGGAGGCCACCCTCGGCTCGACTCCACCAGCGGGTTGGGTCACCTCGCCCTGCCCCACCCAGCCACGCACCAGCAACAGTTCCTCCAGGTCTCCATACCTATACACATTTAAAGCTGCATTAACAAAGATTATGTAAAGGCCAGCTGTGGTGAAGGCTTACAGAAACAAATAAACTAAAAGTTCTGCTTTCCTTTTAGGGTCAGGGCCCCCCTCCACCACCTCTACTAGCCCAGGCTCACAGCGGGGCAGCAGGGCTGGGCCTGTACCCCATTCTCTGGCAGTACCCTAATGGAACACCAACCTCCTATACCCCTGGACTCAATTTGTCCCCTACTGCTAAATGGGGGCACCCTGAAAATCCTGTCACTGTGAATTCTGAGGCATCTCTGAGGAGGGTAAATGTGTTCATGTTAACATGTGTGTTTTGGAAGAACTGTACATGCACTTTGAACTGCATCTCTTTGGTTTAAAGTTTGCTATTGGTCTGTGTGGTTGTGTGTGTGTGTGTGTGTGTGCAGAACACAGCCAGTCCATGGTTGAACCAGGCTCCAGGTAGCAGTGCTGGTGATGGTCTGGGTTTGCTTAGCCATGCTCCTGTCCGGCCAGCCAGTGCTGATGCCCACCGCCCACCTGTCAAGATCAACACACACACAAGCCCTCCTCTGCCAAAGACCAGCTTGGATGTTCACAAAGAGTGAGTAGAAAGAGCAGGAACTTCTGAAGTTTTTAACTTAGTCCAACCAATGGTCAATTTCCTATGAGAGCTGAAATATGAAATGTGAAGAATTAGTATATTCCCTGATTTTAAAAGGGTCTTATCAATATATACAGCTATTATTTCTACATTCATACCATTAGTTGATTCTCAGACCTACTGGACGGTAGGCAGATCAGTGTGGAAATAGTCTAACAAAATATGGAGGAGGTGTTTGGATTAGAATATAATCTCAGATAGATCATGGAGACAGTTGGAGGATCACGGATGAGGCAAACCTTTAGTATGTAGTTAAATGAAAGACTTGAGAGCAGGACTGATAGAAATACAAGAGCGGAAATAATATTTGCTTTGAATGTTTGAACACCCTTCCCTTTTTTTTGTAAAGTGAGCTGTGTTCACAGACCTAAGTTAGTGTTGAGATGCAGACAGGCAATGCCAGGTCAGTCAGATGAAGTGAAGTGGCACTAATCCAATATTAAAGCAGTTCAGGCAGAATGCTGTTCACTCAGCAGCCTGCGCTGTCCTCATGTAGTAACACTTACCCTTTATGTAGACACTGCTGAGTATATTGCTCATTGCTCATTAGACTAGTTGTGTCACGTTCAGTAAAATCTGCTAAATCTTACTCTGCAAATGTCATGTCTGTCATCATATGCTTCCTTTGTTTCTGTCTTTATTTGGGTGAGTAGTCAGGTTTTATTTAGGTTAACTACAATGTGTTACGTAAATTGACATTTATCTTTTAACTGTAAAGGTGATTTCCAGATGTTCAGCATTATTCCGTCTGCTTCTTTTATGGCATGTAGCAAAATTAATTACTCTGCCTAGTTTCCACACATTAATACAATAAACACATTTTTAGTAGAAAAACAAAAAAATGTATTGAAGATAATGTTGTAAACCAAACAGATGTCTTAAATTAGCAGCCATGTTCTACTTTGTGGTAGACTCTCAAAGGTTAATGACTTGTTACATGCTTGACTTGACTGCTTTTAGAGATGTGGATAAGAAAAGCTTTGTGGACCCGATCAGGACATTGACGTTGGCCCAACTGAAACAGGAGCAGACAGACAGGAGTCGAACCCCAATGGGGAAAGATGGGCACCCACATCGCATCTACATAGAACAACACAGCAAGACTCGCCTGGCAAATACACAGGTAAACTGACCTTTGATTATCAAACTCCAGGGATCACATTTTAAAGAATTAGGAACAGGGCAACAAATGAATAGTTAGTTAGTTGTTTTATGCAAAAAAAAAAGCAAGGATACTTGCTTGCTTACAAGACTTCAACAGCTGGGCATGGCCAGTTAGTGTCGCCCAGCTCCAGTACATCTCTGAAAACCTTTGCCACTCATAGTTAGTCTATGCATCCAACTGTTGAAACAACCATATATTTAGGTGGACTGTGATTCTAAAGGTAGAGCACTCATCCAACGAATTGATGGGTTGATGGTTGGATTCCTGATTCCTTCTGATATGTCAGATTGTCCTTGAGCAAGACACTGAAACCTGAGTATGAATGTGAATTGGTGAAAAAAGGAAGCAGTGCTAAATTAGTGAGAAGTTTACTATATATAAACAAGATCTAGAAACATGTCTGTCTTCTTTGAGCCTGAGCTTATTTAAAATGGACTGAGGTTGTGGACTGATTAGTCAAAGTCTGATTTTTATTTTTATTTCTTAAATCAGGGATACTATGTCCTCCATGCTAAAGAGGAGAGAGACCATCTGACATGTTATCTGAGCACAGTTCATGGGCAGCATGTTACCCAATCATGGCATTTCTGTGTGGAGTATGCATGTTTCCCCATGCTTGCCTCCCACAGTCCAAAGGTTAAATTAGGACTCTAATTCGCCTGTGGGTGTGAGTGGTTATCTGTCTGTGTATGTCTCTCTGTCTTGGCCCTCAGATAGACCTAAGACAGCTTGGAGTGCCTGACATAAACCTAGCATCCCCAGTTTTACTCCAAGTTGGGGACCTTAGCTGGATCTCATACCCTGTCTCTCCACAAGTTTCCTGGTTCCTCTGCACCACATCTATATAATAAAGGCAAAAAAATGCCCAAAATAGTTAATTGGTAATTGGGTAAAAGAAGAGCTAATGCAGCATAGTCGTAAACATGCCCCTGTTCCCTTTTTTGAGAAATGTGTTGCTGGCAAAATAAGCTTTGAAAAAACATGACATTTTTCACTTTTAATATTTGATATGTTGTCTTTGTACTGTTTACAATTAAAAGTTGTTTTTTAATTATTTACATTTTCACAGCCTTTCGGGAATTGGTGTTTAAAGCTCAAATGAAAAACTGTGTTGTAATTTAGAGTGTCACAAATTAAAGAACTACTTACTGAAAGAAAAGGTGTTTGAGCAACTGTTAATACATATATTATAAAATATTGTAAGTTTCTTAAATGGTTTACTATTTAACAATAAGCGGTCAGTTATTTGTGACCTAAACATACGTCTAGATTTAGTCATTTAGCAGACGCTTTTATCCAAAACGACTTACGAGTGAGGTACAAGGCAGTAAAACTCTTAAGGCAAGAAGAAAACATCAAAGTGAACTTTTTAACTGTCATGTCACATAAGCACATAGCACTACATCTGTATCTATGCCACTTTAGCAATAACAGCGCTTGTGTTCTCTTTCCCAGGATGCTGTTCAGGCAGCAGAACGAGTCAGTAAATACAAGGAGGAGAACCGGCAAATCCTGAAAGAGAGCATTGAAGTGGCTCCTTACACAGCTAAGATTCAGCGCTCCAGTGAACCCGGGATGGAGAGGGACAGAGATAGAAGTAGAGATCCTCCCTTCCCTGTCCGGATACCAGCTCTTGCCTCCCCCAGCCCCAAGCCAAGCCATGGCCATCCCCATGTGATCCATTCAGAAAAGAGCAACTACTTTACCACACTGTCCAACAGTGTCGTGAATGAGCCTCCAAGACTGTACCCCTCAAAGGACCTCAGCTCTTACTATGAAAAAGTATCTGGGGTTGTTTCCAGTATTGGGGCTGCTGTGCCCACCCAGGGACCACTTTCACTGGGTAGCTTCAGCTCTAAAGCCTCCCTCTCTAAGCCTCCTCCCCTTATTAAGCACCAGCCCGAAGGTGGAGAAGGTTTAGCAGGGAAAATCACTGAGCAGCTCAACCAGCAGGTGACCCTAGTCCAGCAGCAACAACAGCACCACCCAGGTATAGATAGGATAGAACGCTGCAGTCCTGGCATTTCCCCTTCTTCCTCTGCTACATCCTCCTCTTTATCCTCAGCCCCCAACCACCACCATCATCACCACCACCACCACCAACAACAGCAGCAGCACCAGCTCAGAGCAATGCCATCTCTCCACCGAGCGCCTGTCTTCCATCCCCCCACACAGTTTGCCCTGGAGCGAAAAGAGGCTGCAGAGCGAGAGAAGGAAAGGGAGAGAGAGAGGGAAAGAGCAGGGTATGGAGGACGCCTCTCTCCACCAACCCTCACTCCCATCCAGCCAGTTAGCTTAGGGGCAACTGGTAGCAAAACATCAGCAGAGCAGCAGAAACCTCCTACTCTACTGCCAGAACTCAGGGATGTCAAAGGTCAAGGAACCACTGCCGTGGTCACCTCTGTGGTTTCTAGTGGGGATGTCATGACTTCATCAGTAGATGGGTGGAGAGCTGGAGAGATGGTTCAGGAGAGGGGAGGGGTCTACTCTGGAGAGAAAGGCGTGCTGAGGGGCAAGACCCAAGCTGCAATGGCATCAGTCATTGTTCGTCCATCTACTTGCTTTAAATATGACAGTCCAGTTGGTGCTAACAAAACTGGTGTTGTGGTTTATAAGGAGGTCCCCCAAGGGAGGCTTTACCCATCCAAGCTTCAGGGTGAAAGTCCGAGGCTAGGGGAGAGTATTATAGAACATGGAGCTGGCAGGGTCATCCAACCCAACTCAAACCTGGATGCCCAGTTTAAAAAGACTGGGGAGACTACGTGTGGCATGCAGGGAACTCTGGGAGTCAGTACTACAAACTCAGTGTGCAGGACTGCTGTTTCAGCCTCACTATGTTTTGACAAACAAAGTAAAAGTGAGACAGCCACTCCAGAGCTGGGTTACTCAGTCTCATCTCGGGGTGACATTGTAGCCCACAAAACTGGCATTGGGAGCCGAATACCGAGTCATTCAGGAGCAGGAGAGCACCAGGAGGGCTATGGCTCACATACCATGTCTCCAGGGAGGTCTTTGCCTCCCCCAAGCCCAGCAGCGATGCTGCAACCCAGTTTGAGTGTCACCCTAACACCTAGCTCACTTTCTGGCTCATGCCAGCCTTACTCTTCGTCTTTTGTCCACCTCAAGAAGCACAAAGCTGCCTTGGCTGCAGCTCAGTCCAGAAGCAACATCTCCACAGCTCCCACATCCACCACAAGTGGGAATTCCTCCATACCTATGGATTCAGTCCACAACTCCACACCTCCACCCTCCTCTAGCCAAACCTCCTCCACCGCAATTGACAACAGTGTCAGCAGTTCTGCAAGTGGTAGCACATCAGGCAAGTCCAGTCCCTTGCCTAATGGCCAGTCCACACTGTCAACCTCATCAAGCAGTGCTCAGCCCAGCAACTACCACAAGCTGAAGAAAGCCTGGTTAACGCGCCACTCAGAAGAGGACAGGAACACAACTGCTACTACAAGTTTCACCAGTACCAAGCCAGACAAACTGGTCAGCTCCACCAGCACAAGTAATACAAGTAACACTACAGCCATGTCAGAAATAATCAAACCTTGTACAGTCAATCTCAGTGCCTCCACCTCTAGTGAGGTGGAAATGAGCAGGGAGTGTGGGAGTAAAGGTGAGAAGGAGGGGCAGATGGAGGAGAAGATAGGGCCAACTGTGGCAGCAGGAGGAGGAGGTGGGGAGGACAAGAAAGTAACTCCTTCACCAAGGAGAGGAAACAAACGGTTATACGAGTCTGGTTCAGAGAGTGGAGGGGAATACTCAGATGCCAGCGAGAGCAAGATGGAGGGCCGAGCCAAGCGTCAGCCGAAACCCACCTACAAGAAGAAACAGAATGACATGGCTAAGAAGAAAGGAGAGAATGAAAAGGAGGAAGATGACATAAAGCCCAATGGTATCTTCAGATCAGCTCGTGAAAAGACCAAACTCAAATTGGCCAGCAGCAGTAAGTCCTGTATAGATATTTACTGTTAAACTTTCTTTTTGAAATAGTCACCCAGCAACTAAGGGGCTTTCAGTAATCTGCACTTGTTAATCTGTTAGTCCAGCTCTCAACACTAGATGGGTGGCTTAACCACCACAGCTGCAGGCCACAAACTCTAAGATAACTATTGTTCTTCATAAAAAGCATAAAACATAAGAAAGCAAACAGAAAAATCATAAACAGGGCAATATATGAAAAAATAAACTCATGAATACATCAATTTCAGTCAAAAGTCTTTCTTGCTATAGGCAAGTTGTTTTCATATCTTAAAAAAGTGAGATGCTGTTGATGAATAATGTGCACTCTCCTCAGATGGAATACCCCGCTCAGTGCTAAAGGACTGGAGGAAGGTGAAGAAGCTGAAGCAGACAGGGGAGTCTTTCCTGCAGGATGACTCGTGTTCAGAAATTGGTCCCAACCTTCAGAAGTGTCGCGAGTGCAGGGCCATCCGCAGCAAGAAGGGCGAGGAGCCAGCACATTCTCCTGTCTTCTGTCGCTTCTACTATTTCAGACGGTAAAGCTTTCCTACTTTATATTCTCCTGACCTGCAATTGCACCCATCCACAAATCACACACACTCTCTCCCTCTCTCTCTCTCTCTCTCTCTCTCTCTCTCTCTCTCTCTCTCTCTCTCTCTGTGAGTGAGGTGGTATGTGTTGACAGTTTTCCTTGATGTGGGGTATTCGGGCGGATGGCGTCTGTGGAGGAGGTTCTGCTTGCTGTTGGAGAGCAAATAGGGCATGATAGTTTGTTGTAATCGTAGTAATCTTCCTCAAACAAGAAGGCAATGTGGTTTGTCTCGTTAAAAAAAGTGTGTTTATTAATGATTTATTTCTTCAGGTTTCACCCCCTAGTAAAATTATTATATCTGGTGTACCCCCTTTTATTCCTAATGAGGCAATGGTACATGAGCTAGTACGCTTTGTTAAGATCCCCAGTGGTTTTAAATTTGTCGGCCTGGGATGCAACAGGAGGCAGGTTTTTATGTACCTGAACTCTCTTACACAGTCCCTGGAGGTTTCTTTTAAATTTACAAGGACTCATATATATGAGTGGTGTATGGTAGGTCTAGCAGTATGAAATTCTTTGAGTGTGGAGGTGAAGCGCTAAACATGCCCTCACCAGCAGTGGGAGGCGGATGGTACAGCTGCAGCCGAGGCTGAACCAAGTGGCCCTACACTGGTCCCAGCGCAGTGACAGCTCTCCAGCCTGTGGGTCCTGCAGTACAGGAAGCGTCAGATGGTTGAAGGACGTGTTCAAGAGTCATCTTTTCTGTTGTGTCTGCGGAACAACCAGAGGAAGAGAGAGATGTTGACGACGTTTCTCCCCCGGCCAAAACTTCAGTGGCCGCTGACGAGGCCCATGGGGACACTGCAAACAGGGGTTTCCCGCCTGAATATTTCGCTGAAGCGGGGAAGGAGAAGCTGAATGGCCGGTAGAAAGAGGCTGCTAAGCTGCCTGTAAGTGACAGCCAGAGGGCTGAGGAAGAGATGGATTATAATTCGGATGGTATTTCAAATAAAGAGACAGCTACACAGGGTGCTGATGTTTAAAGACTGCAGGATATTAATAATGTCTGAGATGAAATGTTCAGGAAATCTGTTTAAGTTAGTGATTATTTTCCAGACACTGAAAGGTTCATCAGGTCTGTTAAGATCCTATAGAAATTGGTGGGGTTTGCTCTGTTGGATGAAAGACAGAGATTTAGACTGAACAGGCCATAAAGGTGGGCTGTCTTAATATTAATGGTGGGAGGAATAGACAGAAAAGGACCTTATTGGCAGAATTGTTAAATCCAAAATGCTAAGGTGTTCTATTTCGCCAGGTGACAAATACAGATAGCAATTTAAAATACCGAAAATGTAAATCAAAACTCTTACAGGACAGAGATTTTTGTGATTCTTTGGGGCTTTTCTGGGAGGAGTGGAGAAGCTGGACAAATGATTTTAATTCACTAGCTCAGTGGTGGGAAATTCCATGGTTCTTGTGTTTTGACAGCAATATACTTTTGATTCAACAGCCAGAGACTAGAACATGAAATTAACACCATACACAGCTTCACTCTTCCTGGTAGCACATTGAGACAGAGCTTGTCACTGCAGAAAAGAAAAGCAAAACGAGCGGAGCACTTTTCTACACGAGGGCTAAGGCTTTGCTTCGGGCATGTTTTACCACTGTAAATAAAATGGACACATCTAGTGCCTACTTTTTAATTTGGAAAAATCAGGTCCACAGAGGAAGCAAATGCTCTTTCTGCCAAATGGTAGGGTGACAGTTGAGCCAGGTAGGGTGAGGTGAGACAGGAATTGGTGGAGCTCTCTACAGGGCTGAAGTTTGTGATGAGGACTGTGCCATAGAGCTACTGCAGAATCTGCCCCAGTTGAAACTAGATGAACTTGCTGAGCTCAGCCACTGAGCAGCTGGTACTACGCAAGTCTCCCGGGATTGATGGTTTGCCTGTGGCTTTCTCTAGACAATTTTGGAATCACTTGGGTCCTGACTTGCTTGAGGTTGTACAACAATGCTTTTGGAGTGGCTCACGTCCCACATCCTTTTTTATTATTCACCACAAAAAAAAACTGTACAACTCACACAATAGAGTGAATTGGAGGATTAAGGAGGGTTGGTGAGGATACGCAGAAAAGGTATAATCATAAGAGAAACGACAGTTGAGGGTATAGGAACGTACAGGGTAGGAGTATACAGACTAAGGCTATAAACATGTTCTAAGCATATATATTGTCTAATTATTATTTTTGGTAACATTCAGCTAAATTAGCTTAAACAGAACAAAAAGGGGAAAGGGAAAAAAATGGTTCGCTGGTTATTTCCCTTCTGAAACAACTCCCAGACCCTGAGGTGGAGGCCTGTTTATTAGGATAAACAGTAGAGAAGTATGGTGGTCTTGAAGTTTAGTGACCCATACTGTCCCACCCATAGCAACCCCAATATGCCTCTCCATCATTAGCCAAAAACAATCCAATAGGAATTCAATAGGATGAGTGAGTGATAATTAAGTATAAAAATTTAAAAAATATAATAATAATAATAATAATAATAATAAACAAATAATATGAAAAATTTAAATAACTTAACAAAAAATACATCAATTAAAATAATAGTAATACTAATTATTATTATTGTTATAAATCTTTTAAATAAGTAAAAAGGAAAGAGAAATGACTTTTATATAATAAAAATAAAGTATTGACATAAATTGAAACCAGTGGTGGAGAAATGAGTAAAAGAAATAGAAGTGAACATAATACAAAATGTACATGTACATAGATACATTAGTGTACATCTTTGTGGGCGACTGTGGCGCAGGTCGGTTGTCCACCAATCTCACAGTTGGTGGTTCAATCCCCGGTTCCTCCGGTCACATGTCAAAGTGTCCTTGAGCAAAACACTGAACCCCAACTTAGTTGCTCCTAGTGAGTGTTGGCCAGCTGCATAGCAGCTCCCCCATCAGTGTGTGTGTGTGTGTGTGTGAATGGGTGAATAAGAAGCAGTGTAAAGTGCTTTGAGTGCAAATAGGTAGAAAAGCGCTATATAAGTGCAGAACATTTATATACATACATATATTATTTTATTTTATTCATAATTATTACATTAACCAATAGACGGATAACAACATTAGCAATAATAGAAAGGATACAAAACAAGACATAATAAGATAATATTTTGATGAAATAATAACAATAATAATGGTACAAATAATAGTAATAATAACAACAATAATCATAATAGATTACTACTGCTAATAATAATGATTGATATTAATAAGAGTGAAAGTATTTATCAAACAGAAAATCAAACCAAAAAAAGGATAGAAATGGGTTCTAAGCTTCATCGCAGTTTTTGAATGTAGCTGATGTTTTCTCTATGGTTATGTATTCTGAGAGAAGATTTGTCCAGTGACAGATATGTAGTAAGGTTTTAGATTTCTAGTTTTGAAAAATTATTTTTTTGGTGATTGTTAGAGAGATGAGTACTGGGTTTCTATATTTAACTTGGAGATGATCCAACTTCTGAGATGTTTCCAAGTAAACAGAGGGATGGAGCTGTACTTCCTGCATCCTGTCGGCGAGGCTGGGGTTTGATCACAGCAAGGTTGCTTCACCATTATTTATGTATTTTGTAACTTTTATTTTATGCATTTATCTCTGTCCTTCCATTGGATTGATAGATTAATATTCTAACTCATTGGGTCGACGCTGTAAGGAAATTGTAACCAAAATAAGAGTTTCTCTCTGTCTCTCTCTTACTCACACAAATTCTCTCTCACACTCACACTCACACACACACACACACACATGCACAGACTCTTTTCTGTCTGACCCACTAGACTGGGGTTTTTTAAAAAACCTGGGTTACCTACGGACGCCAGAGACGATGATGGATTTACAGACTGAAAGCTCATCAACATAGAATGCTGTATATAAATAGCATTTTATTGGTTGTCATTGAGTACATATATATATATGTTACAATACATTATTTGTCCTGCATCTAACCCATCCCCCCCGGGGGGAGCATTGGGCAGCCACAGGCAGTGCCCTATGAGGTAGCACTGAGTTTGCTTAAGGACACACCTGGTGCATAGTCTGTGATTTGAGCCAGGAGACTTGTGTACCCAAGCCTGTTTCTCAACCCATTGAGCCACCAGCCCACCAATGTATTTTGTAGACATTATATGGCTATGTTATTAAATAATTATGATTCATATTCATTGTTTCAAAATAGGTGTTATAAAGTATGTGTCCGGTTCAATTTACTAATTTAATGACAATGTGAGGTTTTCCTGGTTATTTTGTCAGTTATGCTGTTTGAGTCCACAGTTTGTTTAAGTTTTTTTTTTTCTTTGGTCCTTTTGGCTTCTACTGTGGCTTCAGTGTCTTGCCCAGGGACAACTCTATATGTATTTGGTTAAGAGCAGGGCGCAAACCTCCGACCCTGTGGTCTGTAGGCAGCCAGTCTACCAACTGAGCCACTGTCTCGTTTCTCATTTTTCTCTGTTGTCATCTTTGCTGGAAAAAATGGTGAGATAATAGCATCTTCCCTCCCATCCAGGCTTTCCTATAGTAAAAATGGAGTCATCCGAATGGATGGTTTCTCCACACCAGATCAGTTTGATGATGAGGCCCTGGCACTGTGGATTCCTGGAGCGATGGAAGAGAGTCACCTGGACCAAACCACCGCCAAGTACATTCTCACCTGTATAGGAGACAGGTTTTGTCAGATGGTTGTGACTGAGAATACTGCAGCCAGCTGGGTCAAGAAGGATGGTAGGTTGTCTTAAGAATTTGTGAAGTGTGAATGAAATAAGCCTTGCAATGTCATTTAAAACAAAACTAATATTATTTGTTTTCAGTCAAGCTGGCGTGGAAGCGAGCAGTAAGGGGCGTCAGAGAGATGTGTGATGCCTGCGAGGCTACACTGTTCAACATCCACTGGGTCTGTCAGAAATGTGGCTTTGTTGTGTGTCTGGACTGCTACAAGGCCAAGGAGAGAAGGAGCTCCAAAGGTCAGTATTGTGAAATTTGGACAGTTAGGGCACCAGACAAGCTGGCTATAAAGAAATTCTCACTCCCCATATTCAATTCATTTCAACTTTATTTATGTTGCCCCAATTTACAACAAAGTCATCCCAAGGCACTTTACAGAATAAAGTCAAGACTATAAAGATGTATAGAGGAAACCCAACATTTCCCTGTTGAGCAAGCCCTATTTTTCTCTTTTTAAGTGTCTGGTATATTCCGTAAAGTCTTGTTTTATTGAATACGAAGGCATTTTTATTGTAAGGTACAATAAGTTAGCCATAAGAAGTGTCACGACTTAACTCGTCCAGTACACGTACACTACACGTCCATCACACTATCCACAGTACTTGAAATTTAAATTTGAAACACTGAAACACACTGCGATCAGACTTTAACTGTACATTTTATACAGTACATAATATATAATATACACACTGAAGTATCCATTACTTGAATTGACAGCTGATGTCTGCATGGTACTTTTCTGGGCTGTTACAGTTGGACAGAAATGAGTAGACATCTCTATTGCTGGGTAACTTTTCTATACACACGAAAGCAGATTATGCTACACTGCTGCTTTCTGATTCCATCCTCTCTAGACATTCAGTGTAGAATCCATTGAAATCCAGCCTGTAGATGATGCTGATAATGCTATACTCACATTCATTGGTGCTGCAGATGCTCAGCTTGTCCAGCAGGCCAAGCAGCAACATGCTGAAGTTGCTGTCAAACTTGTTGATGGTGGCCTCAAAGCTTGCACCTGACTGAAGGGTGTCTACGTGCTCGGCTAAACGCTTTGTAGCTAGCCTCTTCTTCTCTGCTCCCTGAGCCTGTTCGCTTTGAGTGGGCGGCCCATCCATAGTGCCCTGTTCCAGAGAAAGACGATCTGAGTTAACTGCTGTATGCAGTATGCAGTTAGTGATTATCATGCAGACAGACATGAGTTTGGAGAAGATCCTTAAAAGCAGAGGGTTGGTCAGGATGCAGTCCTTCAGGCAATTGTCCAGAAAGCTGGTTTGATGGTAAAGCACATCATCCATGTTGCAAGCTGTTTTTAGGTTATACTCCATTATGGCCCCATCACCTCAAACATCATGTAGTACTGGATGTTCTGCACAAAGTTGAGCATCCGCTGTCAGAGGGCAAATGGAATATAAATATTACTGCTAAATATCTGATCCAAATATTGTACAGCAGCCTCTCAACATGTTTACAATAAAACGTGTCTAAATAACATCTGGTACCCCGTCAGTACTTTCTGTTGATGATGAACGAGCCCGGCCATTTGACAATGTAGTCAAAGGAGAAGGCCTCCAGGGCCCTGAGGGACACGTCTGTTGATATTGGCCTTTTCCTGTTTTGTTTTGATGGCCAGCACCCAAAGCAGCTGAATAAGGATGTCATGAGGTATTAAGTGGATCTTCAGGTCATCTTAGAAAGGGTCTGTGTTGGTAGTGCTCATCCTCAGCGCCAGCTCCAGGAGGCCTTCTAGTCTAGTAGGAACAATGTCATCCACCGACTTCTTCAGTTTTTTCTCTGTCAGGTCCATGAAGTGCACGAAGAAATCGCATTTGTCCATCAAAAAGTAATGTTTGGTGGATCTCAGGGGAGAAACAAGCTCCTTCTCTTCTATAACACACAGAGTGCGTGATATGCATGGGCCTGGATTAAACTCTTTGGTACAGATCGCTCCAAAGGTCATAAAAATGTCAAATAGTTTAGGTTTTATGGTTTGTGGTTCTGGCAGCACAGATGGCAGTGGCACACTGAACCTCCCAGAAAACTTTCTAGGTTAATGAAACGTTAAACCTGTGTGATTCTAAGATAACAGTAGCTAATTTGTGTTTCTTCCTGTGAGCAGATAAAGAACTGTACAGCTGGTTGAAGTGTGTGAAAGGCCAACCCCATGACCACAAACACCTGATGCCAACACAGATCATACCCGGCACCGGTACAGCACATTTGTAATTTTTTACACATTGTTTGCATTTTGCTATCTTATTATCTCTAAGCTGCCTTGTCTGCCTACTTACATTACTGGCCTGTGACTGGTATAAGCTTTTGCATCTTTTCATATTTCAGTGCTATCAGAGTTGGTGACCTCCATGCACTCGCTGAGAGAAAAACACAACATCCCATCCCAATGTCTGTGCATCAACAAACAGAATCTCCTCAACAAACTACCAGCAACGAATGGAGTCTCACAGGTACTACTGACAAATCCAATTACTAGGAGAAGAATAAGTGTCATTGTTGTGCATGTTGATACGACAGGTAGACATGTTGCCTTTTACTAAACACAGACCCTCTGATTTTCACCTCTCTTTCAGGTTCTGCAGAATGTACTGAACCACAGTAACAAGCTGTCTCTTGTGAAAGCTGAGCCGGGGTCTCAGCAGAACTCTGACCAAGGAGGAACTAAGGCAGAGACCAATGGAGGAGGTGGTGGAGGATGCAGCCCATGCAGCGATGCAGGAAGTGGTCCCGTCACCCCACCAGAGTCCCAGTCACCTCTACACTTCCTGGCTGACCTGGCCGAGCAGAAATCCAGGGAGGAAAAGAAAGGTCAGGACAATTTTAAGTTAGAGAGTTAGTATTCTTGTAATCTTTGATTCATTCTCTGTAATGATTTCCTCCAGAGAGGGTGGTGATGATCAGTACCTCCTTCTTTCTCTCTAACAGAAAACAAGGAGTCAGTGTTACTGGGTAAATCATTGAAGGAAGACAAGGAGGGGGACAGCCTTGAGGTCTTGCAGCAATGTAAAACTACCTCACTGGTAGCTAACAGTACAGAGCAGGGCTCCACACTCAGAGACTTGCTTACCACCACAGCAGGCAAACTGAAGCTTGGCTCTACTGATGCAGGAATCGCCTTTGCACCGGTCTACTCTACTGCTTCACAGGTACACACAGACATGATGGAATCAAGGATAAACAAAGTAAAAGCAGTTGTACCACAATCCTCCTTATGTTTATGTTGTTCAAATTGAATAAGAAAAAATGTATTGAAAAGTTTTTCCTTTTTCTTCCACTCATCCTAAAGCCTGGAAAAGGGGGACGGACCATGCCCAATATTCTTGATGACATCATTGCATCAGTAGTTGAGAATAAGATCCCAGCCAGCCGCCAGAGCATCACCACCAAGCTGTCAATAAAGCAAGAGCCTGTAACTCCAGGCAACAACAACACTACCACCACCACACCCACTGCTGTTATTGAGGATACCAAAGCAGACAGGAAAAAGTCAGTTCCTGTTCCTGCAGCTTTGTCAGAGGAATCAGCCAGTCAGTATCCACAGATTCCCCACTGCTGGTTAAATAGCAAACGCTTACTGTGGCTCAAAGATCACCGCAACCACAACAACTGGAAGTTGTTTAGAGAGTGCTGGAAACAAGGACAGGTGCACATCAGCCTTACTACCACTGTAGCTGTAATCATTGTAATAGCACTGAACTAGCTTTCATTAATAGTCACACTGTTAATACTAATAGCCATAAAAATCGGTTTGTGTATTTGTGCAGCCTGTGCTGGTGTCAGGGATCCATAAGCGGCTGAATGCCAGTCTGTGGAAGGCTGACTCCTTCAACCAGGAGTTTGCAGACCATCAAGGAGACCTCCTCAACTGCAAAGACCAGGTGGTGTCCAACTCTGGGATCAAGGAGTTCTGGGATGGATTTGAAGACATCACCAGTGAGTTCATTTCCATTTAGTCTCACTCTTTTGGTTTGATTACTTAGTCAGCTGCTTCCAACTGGTCCAAAAACACTGTCATTTAAGACCTCATATCTGTGCAGAGCGCCCCAAGTCCAAGGATGGAGAACCTATGGTCTACAGACTGAAGGACTGGCCATCTGGAGAGGAGTTCATGACCCTTATGCCCTCAAGGTAAACACACTAACTGCACATGAGGACACAGTTACTGCAGCTTCCGTTCACTCTGACAGTCAGACGGGTGCTTCTTAATTTTAAACTCTAAATTTAAATATGCAAAAAGGCAAAGATTTGCTGTCATGATTGAATGTGGTGTTTTCTGTAGATATGATGACCTGATGAAGAACCTGCCCCTGCCAGAGTACTCTGATCCAGAGGGCAACCTTAACCTGGCCTCCCACCTGCCATCGTTCTTTGTCAGGCCAGATCTGGGGCCAAGACTATGCTGTGCCTATGGTAGGAGGAAAAGTGACACCTGCATTAATTTGTCATCACTTAACTTTTATCCGTTCTCTTTCTTTCTTTATACACGAGTGGTCTACTAATAAGAAACTAAGTGAGGAGATAAAAGATGTGAGACATCACTGTTTCCATTCAAAATGTTCATTGCTGAAAGAATCTCTGTGTCTAATAAATTGTTTGTCTTCCTGTAGGTGTAGCTGCGTCTCAGGACCAGGATTTTGGGACAGCCAACATCCATGTGGAAGTCTCAGATGTCGTTTCTGTTCTGGTCTATGTTGGAGTAGCCAAAGGCAACGGAGTTCTGTCCAAAACTGGTGAGGCTGAAGTTGGTTTAATATTCAGCTTAAAGGCTGAGTGGACTTGGTACAGTGACCAGGGATGTCCCGAGGGATGTACCTGTAGTCAGAAAATGTCTCACATACTGCTACCGATACTACGTTACTCTTATATCAGTTGGGAGTGTAGTGGAGGTGGAATGTCATCTGTGGTTTCCAAAAAGTGACTGGCTGGCTACAAGCTCTGCTCTTCTAAAGGGCCAAGATCCATTTGCTAATAGTCATTGTCATAATTTTTAAGATTATTTTATGGATGTTTAATATTTACAACATCAGCAACAACCAAGGTAAATATAAAGTAATTAGAATTTTTTACAAAGTAATGTTTTATGTTTACTTTCCATAAACTCATACTATAGCACAATAGTTTGGTACACATACAGTATTGTTCCAAATAATAGCAGTACAATGTGACTAACCAGAATAATCCAGGTTTTTAGTATATTTTTTATTGCTACATGGCAAACAAGTTACCAGCAGGTGCAGTAGATTCTCAGAAAACAAACAAGAACCAGCATTCATGATATTCGTGATCGTAAGGCTGTGCAATTGGGCAATTAGTTGAAAGGGGTGTGTTCAAAAAAATAGCAGTGTGGCTTTCAATCCCTGAGGTCATAAAGTTTGTGAAAAAAAACAGGTGTGAATAAAATGGCCCCGAATTAAAGGATGCCAGCACTTGTTGAACATGCATTTGAAATCCTGAGGAAAATTGTTGAACCCAATTGTTGAAAATTAAACCCATTGTTCAGAAGAACAGTGTACTTTGATTAAAACGTTGATTGGAGAGGGGAAAACCTATAAAGAGGTGCAAAAAATTATAGGCTGTTCTGCTAAAATGAGCTCCAATGCCTTAAAATGGAGCAAAACCTGAGAGACGTGGAAGAAAACCGAAGACAACCATCAAAATGGATGGAAAAATAAGCAGAATGACAAAGGCTCAGCCAATGATCAGCTCCAGGATGATCAAAGACAGTCTGGAGTTACCTGTAAGTACTGTGACAGTTAGAAGACATCTGTGTGACGCTAATCTATTTTCAAGAATCCCCCACAAAGTCCCTCTGTTAAAAAAAAGCCATGTGCAGAAGAGCTTACAATCTGCCACAGAACACATCAACTGGCCTAAAGACAAATGGAGGAACATTTTATGGACTGATGAGAGTAAAATTGTTCTTTTTGGGTCCAAGGGTCACAGACAGTTTGTGAGACGACCCCCAAACTCTGAATTCAAGCCACAGTACACAGTGAAGGCAGTGAAGCCTGGTGGTGCAAGCATCATGATATGGGCATGTTTCTCCTACTGTGGTGTTGGGCCTATTTATCACATACCAGGGATCATAGATCAGTTTGCATATGTCAAAATACTTGAAGAGGTCATGTTGCCTTATGCTGAAGAGGACATGTCCTTGAAATGGTTGTTTCAACAACACAATGACCCCAAACACACTAGTAAACGAGCAAAGTCTTGGTTCCAAACCAACAAAAGTAATGTTATGGAGTGGGCCTGTCCAATCCAGAACTTGTGGGGTGATAATAAAAATGCTGTTTCTGAAGCCAAACCAAGAAACTGTAAATGAATTGTGGAATGTTGTTAAAGTATCATAGAGTGGAATAACAGCTGAGAGGTGCCACAAGTTGGTTGACTCCATACCACACAGATGTGAAGCAGGTTTAAAAACTGTGGTCATACAACTAAATATTAGTTTAGTGATTCACAGGAGGCTAAATCCTAGAAACTAAAACGCTTGTACAAAATAGTTTTGAGTTTGTACAGTCAACGGCAGACACCCTTTCAACTAACTGCCCAATTGCACAGACTTAAGAGCTGCACATCATGAATGCTGGGTCTTGTTTGTTTTCTGAGAATCTGCTGCACCTGCTGGTAACTTTTTTGCCATGTAGCAATAAAAAATATACTAAAAAGCTGGATTATTCTGGTTGTATTCACATTGTACTGCTATTATTTTGAACAATACTGTATCTGTACTTATTATTGGCAAGAAAAAAGTGCTATCGACCCTTTTCTAACAGTGACAGCTACGGTTTAGCTGTATCAATGTGTCTGTCTGTCACTGACAACATGAAACATGAGTGTGTCTGTGTGTAGGGGTTTTGAAGCGTCTGGAGGAGGAGGATCTAGATGAGGGTGTTCGAAAGAGGCTGAAGGACTCCAGTGAGACACCAGGGGCACTGTGGCATATATATCTGAACAGAGACATGGTTAAAGTCCAAGAGTTCCTGCACAAGGTCAGCACTGAACATGATGTGTCACTGCATCAGGATAACGTGAAAACTATTGACCGTACTGACATCTACCTCTTCCCTCCCCCTCCCACCTTCAACATCCACCACCTCAGCTCTGTAAGGAGCAGGGATTGGACATGTCGCTTGACCAGGACCCAATCAGAGAGCAGGGCTGGTACCTTAGCAGAAAGCTGCGTCAGCGACTACTGGATGAGCACGGAGTCCAGGGCTGGACTGTAGTCCAGTTCCTGGGAGACTCTGTTCTTATACCAGCAGGGTCCATACACCAGGTATGTCATTTATTCACAGCTTGTATTTGAGACTTTGCAGCAATTGTCATTCTTTGATTCTGGGTTATGTTTTGAGTCATTGTGTCCTCACATTCTCTTCGTCCTGTTTGTCCACGTTTCAGGTCCAGAACCTCCACAGCTGTGTTCAGGTTGTCAATGACTTTGTGTCTCCTGAGCATGTGGCGAACTCCTTCCACTTGACCCAGGAGCTCCGACCCAATAAAGAGGAGGTCAACTATGAGGACAAACTACAGGTGATAGTCTCTTGTCCATCACATTGTCCATCACATTATTAAAAGCTTTTTCTGCCTGCCTCTATTCACAATGTCCCAATACTTTTCCCACTAGTGAACTCAGTAGTGTTAATGTGGAGGTGCAGCAGTCTAATTAGCTCTGTGTGTGTGTGTGTGTGTGCACGTGTGTGTGTTTCTTTCCAAAATAAGGACAGTGTGTAAAACTCTCTGTCAGTTATCTCTGAAATCTCAGGGTGTTTTCATATTGTTTGCTCTGGTCTAAATGAGTTTGTAAATTTTGCCACTATAGAAATGTATTTGAATCTGGCCCTTTTTCAGAGCTTTAAAGCATTTTGTCAGTATTTAGAATGTAGATTTGTTTCCCCCAAATTTCTGACCCTTTCCTCATTTTTTTGAAACCTTGCCTTTCTCCTCCTCTTCAGGTGAAGAACATCCTGTACCACTGTGTGAAGGAGGCGGTGAGCTCCCTGAAGAGGAGCAGGTTCGAGGACGACAATGAGGAAGAAAACTCATGACACCCCCCCAGCCTTGTCCAAACTCTCCAGAGAGGGACATGCCTCCCATCAGCACCCTCCCCTAACCACACCCTCCTCTTGACATAGAGGACTGTGCTGCATGACCACAGGAAGTGGTCAGGTCAGAGCTGGTCATGTGACCCAGGGGACCTCACAGTGTGGCCTGCACGTGCATCACACATCCAGGTAACCACTGCGTCATCACCCCAAACCTTCAGTGCCAAGAGGAGTTGAAGACAAGACCAGCGGCACCTGGACAAACAGGGATTAACACCTTAGCTCCAGCCCCGAGACAGAGAGGACAGGATGCTGGTTGGACACCTTGTTAAAGCCACTATGCTGCATTGACACAGCACTGTAACACAACTGAACTCTTCATTGAGACCTATCTCATACTGAGGTCCTGTCTCCACAAAGACTCAGAGTGTCCTTTACTGTCCACCAGCAGTGATGATGGAGACACAAAGATATACCCTGTTGCTGTTCTCTCACTGTAACTGCTGTGGGTCATATTGGCCATGAGGTTTAATCTCTGTCTGTAGCAGAAGCCCTAACCGTGTCTTGAAAAGAAGACTTTGCAGACCACAACAGCATCACCAGCAGCATCAGGATCCAGACTGTCATCTCTGATGTTTAGAAGATGTGAGGGAAACTAATGCAAACCAGAGATCTCAGATATTTGTCAGCAGTTTCTGCTGCTCTCTTGTTTGTTGGTCCTTCTTTAATTTGTCTATTCTCTTTGTTTTGTTTTCTACTTCTATCCGTCTGTCGCTGTCCTTCTTTTTAGGTCTCATATGAATGTTGTTTTATTTCATCTGTGAAGTTGTATTTATTTTATAGCTCTGCGGTAACGCATTGTTATCGAGACAAAAAAAAGTATTTGTGTAAATGTGACTTGTACAGTTTCTATTTTCTTTTGCTATGTGGTTTTCAGTTGTACGGCTCTACTGTGATGAGGACACACACACGCACACACACACACACACACAAACACACACAGCTAATGCCTGTAAATTTGGGAAATATTGATGCTCTACAGTCTTCATGCCATAAATACATTTTTTGAAAATGAACTGCCAAACTATTGTACAAACTGTGTAAAGTTGTAAAAAACAAAACAAAATGGCTTATACACTTCAGCATTTTATGAAAAAAGTATTCACTGTAAAATGGAGACATTTATAAAAAAAAGATGTAATTTATTTAAGAAAACATTTGTCCTGTTTCCGTTTTTATAAAGATTTACTAAGAACTTTTGAAGTTAAGAAAAAATAATTAAATGTTTAACTATAAAATGTAAATATATACATATATACATTCACTGAGGTATTTTTTTAAAACATTGTTTGCTTCAATTTCAAATTTTAAGGTGCAAGTGTTAACATGCTTTGTACATTGAAGTTCAAAAAGGTTTTACATTTTCCATTAAAATGGATTTATCAAATGTTTGGTGCCACGTTTCTCATGCTGTTAATTAAAGAAAGTAGACAAATCACTTGACAGCAATCCATCTTTGACATCATTACATTAGTAGTCTTAAATCACTGAAAGGCCACATAATTGTTATTGTGGATTATTAACAAAAACAAATGTGTAGTTTTGAAAAACACTTCCATCGATTCAAAGGGACTGTGTTCTCTTTAGTGTATGTAGTTGTAATTTAACTGCTGTGATAATGAATGTTCATATAACACAATACTCCTACTCTCCTTTCGGCTTTATCCCGTGAGTTCAGGGTCGCCACAGCGGATCATTGTCCGCATGTTGATTTGGCACAGTTTTTACGCCAGAGGGGCTGTTAGGGGTTCAGGGTCTTGCCCTGGGACACTTCGACATATAGCCATATAACCACTCACCCTGTGGTCCGTAAGCAACTGCCTTTACCAACTGAGCTATAGCCGCCCCTTCATATAACACAATACTAATATACCATAATGTGGCCTGGAAATACTTCCCAGTGGCTCCTAGAGATTTGGGAGCCAGTTATATAATGAATGTCATCAGTCCAAAAATGAACAGTGACACCTACAATGCACAGAGTCGGGCCACCTGGTCTGTTACATTGAAGCATGGGAGGATCCTTAACTCGCCCCAATGGGTCAGGGTACATGGCTGCCCACTCTAACTCTGGGTCTGTTGGCAGTTTCTTGTTCTTTGAGATGATTGTTGTAAATTGGCACTTTATTTATAAAGTTAAATTGATTTGAAGAGACAGGAGATAGACTGACAAAGCTAAGAAGATGTACTGCATTAAGGTCCGTTATCAGAAAAACTATTTTAGTACAGCTTGGAAAAAATATGATAACTGCAATTTAATTTAATAACTGGATTTTACACTGAAAGAAATCTGCACACTTAGCAAAGATTAAAATGATAAATTAAAAGTCAAACTCAGGTCAAATCAATAATCAGTTGCATTTTTCCTTTCTTTAATGCTTCCTCCTATTCATATGGTGCATTACGTCTTTATGTACAAATGCATTACAATAGGAGTTACATATTAAAAAGCCTGAACCTATGGAGGAGTATTTATTATAATAATTTATTAACTGTTGATGGCTTCTTTGAGCTTGATAGAAACCTTAGCATAGCAAGTGGAGTGATTAGTATCAGTGTCACTCTGCCTTTGAATCTGCCTTATTGGCGTAAGTTACCTTGAAAATGTGCAATGTATAATCATCACCACACTGTGGTGCTGTGGTGCCTTACCCACTTACCCTGTTCATGGTTGCAGTGGGCTGAAGTCTATCCCAGGTCTCCATTCTATTTCAGGGCCAACACAGAGAGACACCAATTAACCTAACATGCATGTCTTTGGACTGTGGGAGGAAACCAGAGCACCCAGAGGAAACCCACGGAAGCACAGGGAGAACGTGCAAACTGAAAGGTGGTGTCTGGCAGGTACATTCTAGCCTGGTGACCTTCCAGCTGTTAGGCAGCAGAGCTGAACCCTCCGCCCCTGTGCTTGCCCCCTCCTAGGGCTCTGTAACAATACCTTACTTAACCTATAGCAGACAGAATGACTAAAACAAGATCCATCAAAATGGTTGGGTTACATGAGTCAGTTCTTTGTAGTTGATGTGAATAATGAACTGCCGTGTAAAAACCTACTTGTTCTGTTGTCTGAGTGAGGAAGGATAATGAACATGTTGGAGTTTGCAACACAGAGACAAAGTGTAAATAAAAAACTGCTAAGAGCAAAGAAAGTGAAATAATGCACTGCTATGTGTGACAATGCTCCTCTGGCTTGTGTTAAAACTAGGCTGTCAGGGCAACGCTGCCAGGGACCGATTGTTTTAGACTGATCTGAAGTCCTAGTCCACTCTGATCAGAGGTGGCTTGTTCCATGAGTTATTCACACAAATCAGACTCAGGAGCTGAAATCAACCTTTGTCATGTTTGTCTTTAAGAGAAAGTCCATCGGCTTCATAACACAAGAGAACAAACACAACAGAAACTTGAATCAGATAAAAACATTTGTTCTGTTAGAGAATGATCTTCTCATGCTTTTATTGACTTTGTAAAGTCAGAGTTAATTTAGTACTTCACCAGAAGAGGGAGCTGGAAAATCATCCAGAAAACAATTAGTGTGCAATCAACAGTCAGATGCACTTTGAGCAACAGGAGCAAATCAGTGGGGATCAGTGTTCATATGTGGAGTCATGCTCCTGTGCTTTAGTGTGTCTTTGTGTAGTCTGAGATTATTAATTAAATATCAATTTCAATTGAATGTTTGACTCGTAAAAACACAAAAATAAATTGGCATCAGCCGAGTGTTGGATGAAATGCTCCACACTAATTCCCGAGTTCACCACAAAGCTCATTAACTGTACTCACAGCAAAACCTATTGAAGTAAATTGATGACAAAAACGTCTAAGCACTACACTCGGCCTGCAAGTCAACTCCAGCAAGCTTACAGACAACATTTGATTTGAGTTTGAGGGAAAGAATCTTAAGCAAAACAGATGATCTGAGCGACCTACAGGGAAGTGAGCTAGTTTAAAAGTCACTGCAGAGTTATTTTGAGTGTTAACTGACTTCTAAACAGAGGTTTTCTTAATTTTAGTTTTTGAGGTTTTCACTTTTTTTTTGTTTTATTTTGTTTTATTAATTGTTTATTTTTGGGACTGATGGCCGAGGTATAAATCAGACATATTGCTATGACTCTACTACGCATGTCAGATAACTGATAAATATTAACATGGGATTTCATGGTGTTACATCACTAAGTTTCATGTGTTTCTAAGCTCTTATGTACTGTATTTTACTTGATGGCCTGTTAGAACCAGAAAAAGATACAGTCAGTGCCACTAAGACAGTGGAACTTTATCAACTCCACCACTTGACTATCAGCTGACCATCTACGTAGCTCTATGTGTCTGGTTATAGATTGCCAGTCACAACTGGTTAACAAACGTCCTTCCAAAAGACCTGGAGAAACTGAGAGAGCAGAAGATCAAAAGCTGTGTACTTAGAGGCAGCCGGTTAAAATGGGAGCTGGGGCCACTTACAATTATCCAGAGAAGAACATTTTAAACACGCTACAAACCAATTTACATCACATAATAATCCAAAAGTAAATATCATTCATGTGCAAATTTCTCCCTATAGATATTGGAAACTGTAGGCTCATTCTGAATGATTACGTACACTTCCTGTGTGATTGTACGAATCCAATCAGGTGACCTGAGGCTGCACTGTCATTGGCTGCTTTCAGATTTTCCCTGGGACACTGAGTTTTTCATATTTGTACTAACAGCTTGGCTCACAAGGTTTAACGTTTCTTACATTCCTGTGATTGGACAGTTCTCAGCTCTGTTTTTTTCACATACACTTTAACTACATGAGTCTGGCTGCCTCTTTCCCTCAGCTCATTGTGGTTAATGCAGGAGAAGGAGAGGTGTTGATGGAGCCACTAAAAATAAAGAAAGTTGGAAGAACAAAAGATGATAAAGGAGCTGAGATGAAGCAGTAGGCTGCTGATGGAGGATGGGCTTTCACCCAGAGTTTCTCCAGCTCTCGATGACAAATAGCGTTAGCTAACATTAGTCGGGTATTGTACACAGCAGGTAAAGCCTCATTGACTGTGTTCACACAGGAAATCTGCATATACATGCAACTGCAGACAGAGAGAGTGATGAACAGAGTGAGGAAAACAGAGGACAAAGATGTAGCTGATCCACAGCACAAACACAATAAAACATAAACTGTGACTTATTTAAACATCTACAAGTAACTTTGTTTTGGTTACGTTGTCAGACTTTAGACACTTTTAAAAATGTTAACGATGTCTAGTTTAATTCATTCCTTCACTCAGCGTGTTCCTGTCTGCAGTTTTTTGTTACACACAGAAATCAGCGATCTTAGACAGAAGTCTGGGGAAACCCGGTTCCCCTAATCCCCTAAGTCCATTTGCTGTATCAAAGTTCTTGCTGTTAAAGCATCTTGCTGAAAGATGTAAGCAACATAAATGTTAATGGTTTTAAATAATCTAATTTGTGGGTTTGATATTGGTCATGTTTTTTATTATTGGTAATAATAAGCCTACACTGAACTCACGTGTAACACATTTTAGTGAGCACTGCCGCCTCATAGCTAGAAGGTTCCCGTTTCCAATATACCTGCTGGCTGCAGCCTTTCTATGTGGAGTTTGCATGTTCTCCCTGTGTTTTGTGGCTATGTTCTCCCTCTAAAGTGTCTGTAGGTGTGATTTTGAGTCATCTGTATGTGTACGTCTCTCTGTGTTGGCCCTGAGATAAACTGGCAACCTGTCCAGGATGGACCCTACCTCTCTTCCTATGATAGCTGGGATAGACTCCAGCCCCCATGACTCTGAACAGGATCAGTGGTTAAAGATGATGGGTGGATTTTTGCTGAGCTAGCAAGTGTTAATTTAATCCCTTTGCCAACTCATAATCATTTCGTAGTCAATATGCCTCCATATGTTTGCCCTTAAAATCTGGAGGTCAGATTTCTTTACTTCTGGCTATGCTGCTTGTGCATGTGTTTGTGTGTGTGTGTGTGTGTGTAGGTGTGTGTGTGTGTGTGTGTGTGTGTGTGTGTGTGTGTGTGTGTGTGTGTGTGTGTGTGTGTGAGTGTGTGTGAGAAAGAGAGAGAGAGAGGCCAGTGCTAACATGACTAATGCTGGGATCAGCTCCCATTCATACGTCCAAAGCTCAACTGGAAACACACATATCTGGATTATATAAGCTGTGCCTCCTGGCACCGTGTGTGTGTGTGTGTGTGTGTGTGTGTGTGTGTGTGTGTGTGTGTGTGTGTGTGTGTGTGTGTGTGTGTGTGTGTGTGTGTGTGAGACAGGTTAACTGGAGTACACTGAGGCAGAAGTTCACCAGTGAGTTCACACAGAGGTCACTCTCCTGTTATTTCTCTTGTCCCACTGCTCTCTCTCTCTCTGCTGCACTCTCTTTTACTGCCCCACGATTTTCTGCTTTATTAACTTTTGATATTGAAATCAAGAAGACATATACATTTTATCCCAAACTCACTATGTAGATCTCAACACTGTGAGGTCTGCTCTGCCAGGTTCCTGAGTAGGCAAACAGCCAGGAACCTTTACAGAGCACATGGTGCTCACACAATCATTAGTTTCCCTTAAGATCCTGCTTTTGAGATGTTAAATTGTACAAAAAGCATTTGTAATGTGCGTTGATCTCATCTGCAAGTTAGTACATTACAAACAAAAACATCCCAAATCTCCTGAAAAGAACACTGGCATATATATTTAATAATACATTTAAATTAACTCTAGCACTAAATGTTACTATGGAGAAAGTAAAGTTACAGTAATGGAAACACCAGAGAGCTGATATATAAAACACTTAACAGTCAGGCTCCATCATATATAGAAGACCTCATAGCACCATATCATCCCAGTAGACCACTTCAATCTCAGAATGCAGGCCTACTTGTGGTTCCCAGAATTTCCAAAGGCAGAATGGGAGGCAGAGCCTTTAGCTATCAAGCTCCTCTCCTGTGGAACCAGCTCCCAGTTCAGATTCTGGAAGCAGACACCCTCTCTACTTTTAAGTCTAGGCTTAAAACCTTCCTCTTTAATAAAGCTTATACTAAGTTATAGTTGATGCTATAGGCTTAGACTGCTGGGGCCCCCCTCCTCCTCTCCCTCTCACCCCACGGTTGTCACCACTGTCTGACATTAACTCTGTGTGTTTTCTCTGGTAGCTGTCTTTGTCCTTCTCTGTCTCCCTCTCTCTGTCCCTTTCTACAGGTGTCACTAACTTTGAAGCTGTGTGTCTTCCAGTGTGCAGCTACTGGTCCCACCAACCTGTCCGATGTTTTGTTGTTGCTTCTTGTTGGTCTTTTCTTATCTCTCTCCACTTTCCACTGACCCCAACCGGTCAAGGCAGATGGTCGTCCACCCTGAGCCTGGTTCTGCTGGAGGTTTCTTTATTCTGTAAAATGCCTTGAGATGACTTTGTTGTGAATTGGTGCTATATAAATAATGTTAAATTGAATTGAATATATTTTAGTGATTCTTTTGTTTTAAGCTTAATATGTCAATATAAGTATTTAAAGAGTTCTCTGTGTGTGTATATGTGTGTGTTTGTGTGTGTGCGAGTGAGTGTGTGTGAGACTGAAGGCCTGTTTGCAGCAGGCAGCGTGTACAAGCAGAAAGTGTTCTTTAAAGTGTGACAAGGTGTCATAAATCGCGTTTGTCGACAGCCAGCAGCTTCCTGCTGCTCCTCCCTGTCTGGCTAAAGAGCCACAAACAAAGTGACATCCGGGATAATGCTAAACAGAGTGAGATGGAGTGTGTGTTACCTGCAAACAAGATCAAACCACACCAATATTTTCTACTGAATATATAAATAAAGTGCTGGAGTGTTGGTGGGTTTTTGTAGGCCAACTCTGGAATATCTGCTCTGCTGCCAGTGATGCTGAGTGAGCCTGTGTCACTTCAACTTCCCCCTCCACAATAACATACGTGTTGGAGCGTAGTTTTGCTCCTGCAAATCAGCTAAAAATGTCCCCTCCTGGACCTTTGAGGGCAAAAAATGTACATATGTACCATTAATTCCATTAAGGTTAGATTTTAGGAGATGATCGGTTTTGTAAAGGTGGAGAGTAATAATACACCTATTATCAGAAGGGTACAAATAAATACCCAGTGTATAGGGTACAAATGTGGCCTTTTAGAAGATACGGCTCCAGTGACAAGCCAAGTTACCTCTAAGGTACAAAAATGTCACTTCTTTTTAAGCCCACTGACCTAAAACAACTCACTGTACAGAGCAAAACTAGCCCCAACATAACGTGATGCTTCTCACTGTGCAGGTTGCAGCCTCCTGCCTTTTCCTCAGGTCTCCCTACCAACAGCTGGTTGTGTGTGTACGTGTACGTGCAGCATACCTCCATTTGGCTAACACAGGGTTACTTTCTCCCTGTAAAAGTAAAACCACAGGCGCTCATCTCTCACACTCCCGGCCCCGATTTCTGACCTCGGCTTCACATTCCTCCTGTCTGTTGGTTTCCACACATGTCAAAACAAAATGCACAAAAGTGCACTGTGGGTTAGTGAGAGGCCGACGCAGAAGCAAGTAACTGTACACCTGTAGCTGTGAGGAGAAGCATATTCACATATTCATATTTTAAGAGGAAAGACATGACATGACCTGAAAACCCTTCACAGATATCATATCTTAAAGAGAATGTTTTCAGGCAGTTGGAGATTCTGGTGGGATGGATGTCAGTTTTGTTTGGTCATCTGACTGGATGTTTGTAGTTATGGCTTCATCACAGACAGCGTCTCCCAGAGGTCTCACGAAAAACAACAAGTGACATAAAATCTTTTGTTGAAACCACAAGTTGTTTTCCACTGGAACTTTATTCACATTCACAAAGTTCACCCTGATGGTCATAAACAATTAAGTCAAACCCCTGATTTGATTTGATGAGTTATTAGTGCAGAATTGTGCAGCATCTCTGCTGTGTGTGTTTTTGTGTGTTTAGTGTGGGGGTGGGAACATATGGGAGTGAAGAGACAGGAGAGGTAACATGGGGAATAGGGCAGTGGGTGTTGGGTGGGGGTTAAGGCTATGTGGAAATGACTGGGGTAAAATTGGGGTGAGGGTTTAAGTTGAGGGCAGGAGGGAAAGAGAGGAGAGAAGGTGTGTGTGCATATGTGTGTGTGTGTGTGTGTGTGTGCGAGTGAGTGTGTGTGAGAGTTTAAGGGAAGAGCAGACGAGATACTGCCTGTGTGTTCCTGTCCTCTGTGCGACCCCCTCTACTTCCATACATGAACAGGAGGCTCCCATCTTAGTGTGTGTGTGTGTGTGTGTGTGTGTGCATACCTTTGCTCTCTCAAAGGTACATGTACAGAGCAAAGAAGTACACGTAGGAGAATATTCACATAGAGCTAAGCTAAAGGAACATGTGACTGAGCTGTTTGTCCTGTGATAACAAATACAATAATTAACTCTACATGGTTGCTTGGTGTAAGTTTTGCCTTTTCATTTGTAATTTAAAGGACAACTCAAAATGAAAACCAGAAAGCCGACTTTGGGAGAAGAAAGGGAAAATCAATCAGAGGCTTTGCACAAACATTAGCGGAAAAAAAGAGAAACCGCTGGTTTACTGAGCAATCTGCACAGAACAGGTCCGCAAAGGAGAACTGCTGAGACTTAAGATCAGCTTTTATTTGTCTCCAAAGGGCAGATATTTGCACAGCAGTAAAGTGACACAGACAATGTTGGACAGGACCAACACAGAATACATACAAGAGAGAAGTTACAACTTGAATAAATTCACCATAGTGAAGACAGAGGGTAGGAAGGAGTGTTAGTACCTGTTGGTTCTGACCAAAGAGGGACAAGGGAAAACAGGGGATGAGAGATGGCAGAGGGACATTAACAATGGACGCGTAAGACTTCCAAGCAATGGGCTGGTCGGCCAGGCTTCAGCTAGTTACGTCTGCCTGCTGTGGAGTTGCTGCACCAAGCTGAGTGTCACTTTTAAGGTTACAGCTACAAGCTCTTTATCTGTTATTTGGAGAAAAAAACTGTGGGGAAAATGGGCTAATTATTGACCTTGTAAACTATAACTGACACAAATACTATGTCTTATAGAATTTAAACCTTCATGACATTTAGAACAGATTAAACTCCCAATGTGTAAGTCAGTTTGTCAGGGAAGTCAAGGCACTGGTCTTTACGCAGTTCTTACAGCTAACCCTGTCAGCTGGCACACACACACACACACACACACACAGCTTCCACAGAACCCTCCAGCACCTGCAGTGCTGGGCTGGCAGCCATGGAGCAGACTGCCGCGTTCACGCTTCACAACGTTTTGCCGGAGAATTCTGCAGGAATCTGACTCCAGCTGGCAGAAGGCCTGGAAGGACAGGTGTGGGAGAGTTTGTGAGCGGCTCTCTCTCTATGAGCATGTGTGTGAGAGATAGGAATTTGTAAGTGCGAACACGAGCGTGTGCTGTGTGCTTTGGCAGGAGGTTTGTATGTATTTGACAGTGAGGTAGAAAGTGTAGATTCAATGTGACATGAAAAGCCAAAGTTACTGTAAAGGTGAAACAAAAGGTGAGTTAATTTTGGTGGGATGGTTGATACTGAAGAGAAAACATCAGATTCACCAGGACTCCTCTGTGGACTTTATAGTATGTTTCAAGCCAAAATGCTGCATTTGAAAATGGAAGATTAATTCATTTATAAAAATGACCTTGAACGTTTATACTCGTATGATTTATGTTTTCAGCTTTTATTACATCTGAAACTCTCTGTGAAAACCAGGTCCTGTTTACATCCATTGTTTCTCATCTGCAAAAAAACGTTGAGAGCTTTGAAAGAAATTCAGTGAGCAGCACATACACTGTCCTATCATTAACTCTTTCCCTTTGTTGGTCAACAAAAGAGACGGGAAGTGGATGAGCTCTGTTTTACTGTCGAGGAGGTGACTCAGCTTCAAATGTTACATAATCTCGGTAAATGTTCTGCACTTATAAAGCACTTTTCTACCTATTGGCAGTCAACGCGCTTTACACTGCTTCTTATTCACACACACACACACTCACAATCACACACACACTCATACAGGTAGCAACTGAGTTGGGGTTCAGTGTTTTCCTCAAGGACACTTGGACATGTGACCAGAGGAGCCGGGGACCGAACCAACAAACACAAGATTGGTGGACGACCGCTCTACCTTCGTGCGCCACAGTCGCCCAGATTCGATAGGCTCCTGTAAACACACACACCATAAGCACAATGTAGTCTCATGAGTTTTCCAATGAAACGCATGTCAGTGGTGTTTGTGTTATTAATCATCTCTGGAAATCACCAGACAAACAAGCTAATCCAGGCTACAGACTGAACTTGAGGTCATTTATTGTTAGTTTTTTATGTTATGTTTATTGTTGACTCATTTAGAAAAAAGGCTGAAGTTATTATTTAACGTCAAATGACAAGAACGTTTTTATACAAAGTAAAACTACAATATGACATGTGATCTAGCACCAGCATGAGATTTGATATCAACCAACTCTGCTCTGCTCTGTCCTCACTCATCCTGCTCTGATATGCTCCTCACAGTTTGACCAACCCTTCAGGTATGAATCATTCTCAGATTACAATAAATAAGAAGCTGCACCTCTCCACATAAAGATAGTAAAAAAACTTAGATACTTTAATCCAATTTAATTAAACTTTTTTTATTTAGCCCCGATTCAAATCACAGTCATGTATAGTAAAGACTAAAAAGATGTACAGACAAAACCCCACAATTCCCCCCTAAAGCAAGTCCTAGGCAACAGTGGAGAGGAAACACCCCTTTTAACGGAAGGAATGTCCAGCAGAACCAGGCTCAGGGTGGGCGGCCATCTGCCTTGACCGGTTGGGGTGAGTGGAAAGAAAAGAGCAACAATAAAACATCGGGCAGGTTGGTAGGAAGACACACTGCTCCAAAGCCACCTAACAGAGAAGGACAACTACAGGAGAAAGAACAAACAAAGTTAATGTCATACAGTGGTGACAATTGTGGGGTGAGAGGAGAGGAGAGAGGGACAAGAGGAGCTCAGTGCATTGGGGGGTGGGTCCCCCAGCAGTCTAAGCCTATAGCAGCATAACTATAACTAACTATATGCTTTATTAAAGAGGAAGGTTTAAGCCTTGACTTAAAAGTAGAGAGGGTGTTTGCTTCCTGACTTTAGAATTCGATTCTTTGTGTAATGCTCAAGCAGGTGTCATCTACTTCTTACTGCTACTGAAAGTAGATCAACAGATAAAGAAACAGATCTGGTATTGCTGTAGTTCCACTGGAAATTGATTGAACGCCATTGTTGAAAATACTGTTCTAAGAAATCAAAGCAAGGCTGCACCTTACAACAGGCAGTTTTACAGAGTATTACAGCAAAAGTCAAACACAGATGATGCTGTGTCCAGGAAATTAGGTTACATACAGTTCACATCTACATTACAAATGTTCATTACTTTACCTGCAAAGGCACAAAAATGTATCAGCAATTCATAACAATTTCTTTGTTTCATCTGTAAGTTGTTCCATCCTTCGAACACCCACTGCTTTCTCAGAGGAGATGCTGAAATATGTTTCACAGCCACAGACATTAATTGTGTGTGTGTGAGTCATTGTCATATATGTGTGAAACAAGTGTTTATGTGTACAGCAAATGGTAGTTTGTGTACTGTGCCCCTGATCCAGAGGCTCTGACTCTGCAGTCACCACACAACATTCATCAATTTGTTATATGTCAACAGAATTTAGGATCTGACAGGAATACTTGAAACATTTGCAGATTTCAACTGGTGTAACTGAGTCACTAAAAAATGTATCGTTGATATGGACACTTTAGACGTAACAAACTTCCCTGGTCCACATTACAACATGTATATTTCACTCCTGATGAATCCTGTGTGTCTTACTGTCTGTGGGGAGACACAGATCTTAATAAATTACATTGAAGGATCAGAGCTGTGACCCACAGTGCCAGTAAAGTTAAGAAGACATTTTGTTGCCCCCATGTTAATTTAAATATTAAAATATACCAATTGATCAGCATTGAAGCCATTATTGTCCTAACACCAGCACCACTGGTGCCAGGCCTAATAGCAGACGCCCGAGTGAAGCTGCTCAGTGGCCACAGGCCAGATTGTGGTTGTTCCAGGTATGAATGTGATCAGTACCTTGACCTCAATAAAACAAACCTGAATAAATAGAGATTAAAACAAAAACGAGCAAAGAAGAAATTTACAATTGGTTGTCAAATGTGCAACGTTATACAAAGATTTGTTTTGGCTCAATTTTAGCACCTGTGACCTGTCATTTTCATGTTTTTGTATGAGCTGACAGATGACATCAAGGGCAAGGCCATTTATATTGTTTCTATGAATGAAAAACGTAACACATGTTGCTTTTGAAGAAATTGACAATATTGCCATTTCATTGGTTTCTTGTACAGTTTGTTTGTATAATGACATTACAGGCTTGACAACTGATTAAGGGGCCTGAACCCAGACAATTATAAAATAATACATCTGTGATAAAATCAAAGTGTGCATGAAGATTTGAGCTACTTTAATAGAAATACACAGTCTTATCATACGGAAAAACTTTAAACTTGGAAATTAAAGTTGAACTTGCAGTCCAGGGCACCTAGATATAGGAATTCGTTCACTTCTTCCATTTTTTTTCCAGAAGAGGCAGGAACATAGGGTGACATATAAGAGCGGAGATAGAAACACTCAGGTGGACGACATCTTGTGTAGACGTTGTAATCTGAAAGAGATCAGTGACTGTAAAGCATTGGTAGGGGAGCGTGTAGCCAGACAACACAGGATGGTGGTGTGTAAAATGATGCTGGTGGTGAGGAAGATGAAGAGGACAAAGGCAGAGCAGAGGACGAAGTGGTGGAAGTTGAAAAAGGGAGAATGTCGTGTAGTTTTTAAGGGAGGAGCTGAGACAGACTCTGGGTGGTTTGGAGGTGCTTCCAGATGACTGGACCACTACAACTAAGACAGGTAGGAGACTGAGTTGGGGTTCAGTGTCTTCAGGAGACAGGTAGGAGGGTACTCGGTGTGTCATCTGGAAAGAGGAAAGTGGACAAGGAGAATTGGTGGTGGAACGAGGAAGTTCAGGAGTGTATACAGAGAAAGAGGTTAGCTAAGAAGAAGTGGGACACTGAGAGGACTGAAGAGAGTAGACAGGAGTACAGGGAGATGCAGCGTAAGGTGAAGGTAGAGGTGGCAAAGGGAGAGGTGGATTTGTACAGGTTGGCCAGACAAAGAGATGGGAAGGAGTGTGATGGGAAGATGGAAGGAGAACTTTGAAGAGTTGATGAACGAGGAAAATGAAAGGGAACGAAGAGTAGAAGAGGTGACTGGTGTGGAGCAGGAAGTAGCAAAGATTAGTAAGAGTGAAGTGGTAAATGGTAAATGTTCTGCACTTATATAGCACTTTTCTACCTTTTGGCACTCAAAGCACTTTACACTGCTTCTTATTCACCCATTCACACTCACCATCACACACACATTCATACACCGATGGGGGAGCTGATACAGCTGGCCAACACTCACCAGGAGCAACTAAGTTGGAGTTCAGTGTTTTGCTCAAGGACACTTCAACATGTGACCAACAACTGTGAGATTGGTGGACAACCGTTCTACCTTCCTGCGCCACAGTTGCCCCCGAGTGAGGAGGATGTTGAAGAAGATGAAGAGCGGAAAGGCAGTTGGTCCTGATGACAAACCTGTGGAGGTATGGAAGTGTCTAGGAGAGGTGGCAGTAGAGTTTCTGACTAGTTTGTTTAATGAGCTCTTGGAGAGTGAGAGGATGCTGAGGACTGGAGGAGAAGTGTACTGGTACCAATTTGTAAGAACAAGGGAGATGTGCAGAGCTGTGGCAACTACAGAGGAATAAAGCTGATGAGCCAAACAATGAAGTTGTGGGAAAGAGTACTGGAAGCTCGGCTAAGGGCAGAGGTGAGTATTTGTGAGCAGCAATATGGTTTCATGCCTAGAAAGAGTCCAACAGATGCAGTATTTGCTTTGAGGATGCTGATGGAGAAGTACAGAGAAGTTCAGAGGGAGTTGAATTGTGTCTTTGTAGATTTAGAGAAAGTGTATGACAGGGTGCAGAGAGAGGAGCTGTGGTATTGTATGAGGACGTCTGGAGTGGCAGAGAAGTATGTTAGAGTGGTGCAGGACATGTATGAGAGCTGTAAGACCGTGGTGAGGTGCTGTAGGTGTGACAGAGGAGTTCAAGGTGGAGGTGGGTCTGCATCAAGGATCAGCTCTGAGCCCCTTCTTGTTTGCTCTGGTGATGGACAGACTGACAGATGAGGTTAGACAGGAATCTCCATGGACTATGATGTTTGCAGATGACATTGTGATTTGTAGTGAGAGCAGGGAGCAGGTGGAGGAAAATCTAGGGAGGTGGAGGTTTGCTCTGGAAAACAGAGGAATGAAGCTTAGCCGCAGCAAGACAGAATACATGTGTGTCAATGAGAGGGACCCAGGTGGAACGGTGAGGTTACAGGGAGCAGAGGTGAAGAAGGTGCAGGACTTTAAGTACTTAGGGTCAACGGTTCAGAGCAACGGAGAGTGTGGAAAAGAGGTGAAGAGGCGAGTGCAGGCAGGTTTGACATTTACATTTACATATAGTCACTTAGCAGACGCTTTTATCCAAAGCGACTTACAAGTGAGGTACAAGGCAGCAAAAATCTAAGTCAAGGAGCAAACATCAAAGCAAAGTCCTATCAGAAAAGTGTTCACAGTTCACGAGATGCAAGTGCAAGAGAGCAGAAAGGTTTTTTGTTTTTTTTTATATATATATTAAAGATTTAAGTGCATAGGAAGATGCGGAAGAGTTCAGTTTTCAGCAGTTTTTTGAATATTGGGAGAGAATCAGCTGAGCGTGCAGAGTTTGGTAGCTCCTTTCACCATCGTGGGATCATTGCGCTGAACAGTTTTGCTTGGTGTCTTCTATGCGGTGCTGGGACCACCAGACGTCGTTCGTTGGCAGACCGCAGCGGGCGAGAAGGATTGTAGACTTGAATGAGTGAGTTGAGGTAAGCGGGAGCTGTCGAGTTAACAACCCTGTAAGCAAGAGACAGAGCTTTGAACCTGATGCGAGCAGCAACAGGAAGCCAGTGTAGAGATCTAAAAAGTGGTGTGACATGGGTCTTTTTTGGCTGATTGAAAATTAGGCGAGCTGCTGCATTTTGGATCATCTGCAAGCGTTTGATTGTGGATATCGGTAACCCCATCAACAAAGCGTTGCAGTAATCAAGACGAGATGTGACAAGCGGCTGTACAATGAGTTGGGTTGTATATTCCGTGATGTAGGGTCTGATCTTCCTGATGTTGTAAAGAGCAGGTCTGCAAGCCCTAGAGACTGAGGAGATGTGGTCCTTAAAGCTCAGTTGGTCGTCGATGATGACCCCCAGATTTTTGGCCGAATTAGTGGAGACAATCACTGTAGATCCAATGTTGATGCTGATGTTGTGTTGCATCAAAGGTCTGGCTGGGAAGACAAGGACTTCGGTCTTAGAGAGGTTGAGTTGAAGGTGTCTCTCACTCATCCAGGCTGAGATGTCTGAGAGACAGGCAGAAATACGCAATGAGACAGTGGAGTCGTCCGGTGGAAAGGACAGGAAGAGCTGTGTGTCATCAGCGTAGCAGTGATAGGAAAGACCATGTGAGTGAATGATGGCACCTAGGGATGAAGTATAGATAGAAAAGAGGAGAGGACCAAGAACTGAGCCCTGCGGCACACTGGTAGAGAGGCTATAAGAGTGAGAAAGATGCCCCCGCCAGGATACCTTGAAGCTTCTTCCTGATAGGTAAGAACAAAGCCAGTCTAGAGCTGATCCAGAGATGCCCAAGTCAGAGAGTGTGGACAAGAGTATCTGATGGTTCACAGTGTCAAAGGCTGATGATAGATCAAGTAGAATTAAGACAGACGATTGACCTGTGGCTTTTGCTGCTCGAAGATATTCCACAATAGTCAGGAGTGCTGTTTCAGTGAAGTGACCCCTATTGAAGCCAGACTGGTTGACATGGAGGAAGTTGTTCTTGGAAAGGAAGTCTGAGAGTTGGTTGAAGACAGCTCGTTCCATAGTCTTGGCCAGAAAAGGAAGGAGGGAGACAGGTCTGTAGTTCTCCACTACAGAGGGATCAAGAGAAGGCTTCTTGAGCAGTGGGGTAATCTGGGCCTGTTTGAAACAGGTTGGAAAAGTCCCTGTTTTGAGAGATGTGTTGATGACTTGTGTAATAGCTGGCATTAGTGCGGGTGCAACTGCTTGAAGAAGAGTGGAAGGGATTGGATCCAGAGTGCAGGTGGTCGGATGATTAGGGAGGAGGAGGGTGGATACGTCATCCTCAGTCAGGATTGCAAATGATGAGAGCAATGCAGTGTTGGAAGAAGTTAGACGGATGTCATCATCTGGAGGAGAGAACTGTGAGCTGATGGCTGCCACCTTGTTGGTAAAAAAGTTGGCAAAGTTGTCAGCAGTAAGAGAGGTAAATGGCGGTGGTGAAGGTGGGTAGATGAGTGATTTAAAAGTGGAGAACAGCTTTCTGGTGTCCATGGTGTTGCTGAGCTTCTCCTGAGGAACGGGTGGAGAAAAGTGTCAGGTGTGTTGTGTGATAAAAGAGTATCAGCGAGAATCAAAGGAAAGATGTTGACAGTGGTGAGACCAGAGATGTTGAGGTTCTCTTTGGGAGGGACGAGGATGGACAGGATCAGGAATGAGGACATCAGAGGGACAGCTCATGTTAGATGTGTTGGAGATAAAGTCAGAGAGGACAGACTGAGGTGGTTTGGACAATGTTCAGAGGAGAAACTGTGAATATATCGGTAGAAGGATGCTGAGGTTGGAGCTGCCAGGCAGGAGGTCTAGAGGAAGAACAAAGAGGAGATTTATGGATGTAGTGAGGGAGGACATGAAGTTAGTTGGTGTGAGTGAAGAGGATGCAGAGGACAAAGTTAGATGGAGGCACATGATTCACTGTGGAGACTCCTGAAAGGAAACAGGTGAAAGGAAAAGAAGAAGATTCACTTCTTCCATTTCTTTGTGGTCATTATTGATGGTAAATCACTTTTTTCTTTAATGAAAAACACATTTAAACAAAGAACACACACCCACTGGGAAACACTCACAAGCTCCCTGGTTAACAGCTCTGCAGCCTGATGAGGAGTCATCTGCACATATTTGTAGTAGAAATATGACAGATTCCATAGGTATTTCTTACAGCTATGGAATCTGTTGCTTTGAATTAGTGTAGTGCCATTCAGGAATGCATCAGAATGTAAAAGCTGATATAAAATCATGTTTTCATATTACAGTATTCTGTTAGTATCATACTGAGCCTGACTGCTCCCGATTCATTCAAACTGCTTCACCAAATGTGTTCTGGTGGCAAATGTAATTAAATGGAAGTGGTTGAAATGTCATCAGGATAAAAGGTTGACACAGAAAGTCTGTGTCCTGAATCATTTGTTGGAAAATCCTTTCCATTCACTTACTGCCTGACATCTTGCTCCCCATCAACAGACACTATCCTGACTAGTGATGTTCTTTCAGCCCTTGGCTGCAGATTTTTGATTGTTGTGGGTCCTTCTGCATTTAGTTTGGTCTTCACCCTATAGAACACAGCTCCAAAAACTTTATTTCCCAAGTTATGTCTGTTCATCCACATGACTTCAGCTACTCGCTAAACAAATGGCTCATGTCTTAACCTGAGTATTATCTTCACTTTCATGGTTCCCTCTTTTCTCCCAGGATTAATACAAACATTCAGACACTGAGGTGTAATGTGATGGGATCCATCGGGGTGAGAGGTGAATGGACAATCTTGTCTTCATTAGAAGGCTGCTAGTTAGAAGATCTGAAGTCCGTGGTGTTTCTCACTGCACCTCCAGCCTCCCAACCTCTTCCTCGGCTCTTTAAAAGCCCCATGTGTGAAGGGCATAAAATAACTTCCTGGGTTGGATCGTTTTTGACCCCGTCGTCTCAGTGGGTGGTGGGATTGAAGGCCAAACCTTTCACAGGGCTAAAAGGTGACTGCTGCCTCATAAGACAGATACAGACAGATGAGAGGAGGATGAGGAGGAGATGAAGGCCGCTGATGGCTCCAGCTGGAAAACCAGTCAGAGAGGAAGACAGAGTTCAAGAGAAGGGAAACAGAAAGAGAATCAGTGAAAAATAGCTTTAGAATGTTATAGAATAAAAAAAGCACAGTAGCACTCTAACATGCACATTAAAGACTTATTATTGGTGCAGAATGATTTTAACATATGTCCAATTGTTGTGTACTTGTTTTGACGGACATGAATTACATTAACAACTGAGATGATTTCTCTGAAGGGACCTTTAGTGAACTGTGTAAACCCAGTCCAACAGTGAATACGACACTCACACACACCTCCACCCTGTGACCTATAGTCAACCTCTGTCCTGCTAACCTGTATTTATTGGCCATTAAAGGCCAATAGTTCATTCCAAGCCTGACAACTCTGATTTATAGGCAGATTCATCACAACATGTTACCACAGCGCACACACACACACACACACACGGCCCAGTGCTGAAACATAAGACATGGCTGGATGGAGATGATGGACACAGCAGCCTCACAGAAAGTTTGTCACCGTCTGTGTGACGACTGTGATACACAAATCAACTACTGTACACACACGTATCCACATGAATGGTTGAGAAAAGCTTTGATTCCTTTAGCTCTGTGTGTGTGTGAGTGTGTGTGTGTGTGCACATTTAAGAAAGCTCTAAGTGCTAAGCCATTAGCTAGGAGTCATTTTGTCTGCTTACTTCTATTGTTTTCTGCTTCCTGGTGACCCTTGAGGTGGTGTGTGTGTGTGTGTGTGTGTGTGAAAGACACAGTTATGCACATCAGGGGCAGGAAGTAGTTCCTCCAACACTTACAAGCCACACTTAGCACATGGCTATGCTGCCTCACTTTGCTATATGAAAAGGTACCAACGAAGTCTCAGGGGTCAGAGCTGAGCCGGCTCTGACCCCTGACACAACAGCTATTGCGGGGGGCTTCTCTGATACCTGGGCCAAATCAATACCCTAAAAATGATGCTGGTGCCTGGACTGACTGAAGATTTTAATTAATGCAGTGAAAACTGCAAAAGAACTTAAAAGTTTAAATGTAGCAGTTGATGCCATCACACGAGTTTTACCACATTAGACACAAACTGAAAAATACGGCATGTTGTAACGGCCTCCTACTTTATGAATGCAACATTTGTATTAAGCGAAGGAAAGACAGCTGTTGTCATCCACAAGTGTCTCCCCATCACATGGTGCATGCTTCTGCTTTTAGTTGTATCCTGTGCGTCATCTTGATGCTTTATTACCTTTAAATGCTGATGTTTTTAAATATTTCTCGCAATGTTGAATATTTGTCGCATCGCAACTTCAGCAACTTTCAACTTGCTTTCTATAGCATTAGTTTAGGATGTAAATGTACAGTAAAGCTTTTAAACTTCCCTCAGAGTTTACTATATGAAAATATTTATTTGGTTCTAGCTGGAAAACTCCTCCAGATGACATCACCCAGAGGAGGTTTTCCTCTTTAGGAGTTTAGATGATGCCATCTTTGGAAAAGCAGGTTGACCTTGATTACAACGTCCATAATGTGACCAACAAAATTACGTAATCTGAACTGAAGGTTCCTCCGTTGTGATTTAGAGGCATTTTTCAGCTAGAAGTACAGAGATGTTTTGATTTTGGGAAGTCAAAGAAATGTACATGTACTACTCAATCTAAACCAAAAGAAGCAAGTTCTGAATTACACCCAAACTTTAACCCATTTACCTCCTGAGAACCTTGATGTCAGAGCCCCATCACTGAAATAATTTGGTATCAGTGAAGTCATAATGTCCCATAAGATAGATTTATTTCCTTGATGGGTGCTGATTCACCTGTTCTGTCCTCCAGACTTTATCTTCTCCCAGACAGTCAGCTGCAGACATTGAAGGAAAGGAACCTCTCAGGGTAGAAATGCTGACCTTGGAACCTTCTCTGTCTTTGAGTACAATGGCGTAATTAGGACTTGTTAACCTCCATTTCTTCCTGTGATAATCTACAAACCTCCAAAACTTGTTCTTTCCACTTTATCAACTGGATTTTCTGAACGTCTTTTATGCAGACAACAAAATGAAGCACTACTTAAGTTTTACTTAACTGAATGACTTTTATTCAACATTTTTATAAGGTAACTCACAACCTAGAGCAGACATGTCCTTAGTATAAGCACTGTCACGACTGTCACATGTCGAAGTGTCCTTGAGCAAGACACTGAACCCCAACTTAGTTGCTCCTGGTGAGTGTTGGCCAGCTGTATAGCAGCTCCCCCATCAGTGTATGAATGTGTGTGTGATTGTGAGTGTGAATGGGTGAATAAGAAGCAGTTTAAAGCGCTTTGAGTGCCAATAGGTAGAAAAGCGCTATATAAGTGCAGAACATTTACTGTGTGAGCTATACTTCATGCTGAACATCACAGTATCAGCAGGCTGCCAGTATCTGTGGAACATGAACTCTGGAGCACGGTCAGTGTGTTCAGTGTAAGCTGACAGAGGGTCCAGAAGGGCCAGCTGGGATCCTGTGTTTGAAGGCTACTGAGATCCTACATTCAGCAGCCTGACCAGGCTAAAACTTAGGAGGACTTCAACCTGTTTCCCCTAATCTGCAGCCAGAACAATGAGTTGGTGTATTGTTGCAGTTTAACTGCCTTGCGTGTGCTGGGTAGTAGCTGCTATAGTTAAGAAGAGGAAATATGACACACAACCAACAATTAAAACTGAAACTGAGCCACCTGAGAAAATGACAAGCTGAGATCATGAAAAGTTCAGAAAAGGTCAGACCTGTGAGAGTAGTTTGTGGTGTTTCCATTGCAGGACCAGGAACCATCTTTTAAATTCAGAGAGTTCACCTGCATTTCAACTGCAGCATCTAGCATCTAAATTTAGTCTATGACAGACACACGAGGGACTTTCACTTTTGGTGCTTTCCTGAACTAGTGGGTTGTTAAGAGGAATTTGTCTCTTAGAATCTATTCAAACATGGCTGTCTTCATATCATTCCCCTGCGTTAAAAAAGCTCCTCCCACCTCTTCCACAATTCATTATGTCTTTTTTGGCATCTACCCCCCCAAACTTGTGTCTCATCTGTTTGTATGTGATAGGCAAGATTAACACACATGCATACAACCAGGCAAGCTGCTACATTGGGGTTAAAAGGTGAGCTAGGTTCATATGCAGGCCAGATAACAGTATGAGGTGGGTGGAGGGAGGGGGAAGACTGTCATATCGTCTTTTACTGGTGTCGGTGAAAGCCCTTCAGCACAAATGCTGATTTCCGTTCAGACCCTGTGTGTGAGGTATTTGGTTTCCCCTCGTTTTGCTGCATGTGTCACACGTGTGGAAATGATGCACTATAATAATAGACCGTTCCTGCGTCGTGGCTGGAAGAATTCCAGCTGCGTTTTATTAAGACTTTGTATATTTATATCACTTTTCTATCAAAGCAGGTAGAACAGACCACAATGCTAATCAGCAGAAAGTGTAAATGTTAATGAATAGATGACTGCATGTGTAGAAATGTTTAATCCTAAATAGTGAAAAGTTAGTAAGTAGGCAAAGTAAAAATGTAAATACATTGCAGCCCTTTATTTTGTAGTGGTTATTAATAGATTACACACACCAGTATTACACAATATTGCAAATATTATTGAGGTATGTTGTTTTGCATATTCTTACTATATTGTATTACTAAAGATGGTGTGATCGGTTTCTGTTCTTACTCCTGCCACCACAATTTACACCCAACACACAGGGACATTCACACACACAAGGTTCATCTGAAGACAAATTAGATAAAAAGATGAAAAACTTCCAATGAAGTTGTTCTGTTTTATTGTTCATACATATTTTGGCATCAAACTGTGCTGATGCTGTGATGTGGTTTCACATCTGATCAATATCACTGACGGGTTTCCAACAAAGAAGTGTGTTGGACCAGCAAACTCTCCTGAATCATGACACCACGATCCTCAGAGTGAAGCCCAGCAGAGATTGAGGAACAATTAATTAAGTGTATTGGGACACACACACACACACACTCACACACACACACACACACACACACACACACACACACACACACACTTACACACACTCATCCTCATCTCTTCTTATTTGTTGCAGCTGGGACAGTTTAGTACGTTCAGTACATCAGCTGATTCTGGCTGTGGGTTTTCACTCATATCTCTTCTCTACCACTGCAAGACCCTGCTGACCCAGAGCACTAACACAGAGTTGGAATGTTTACATTAAAATGGAATTCCGACAAAATAAATGACCCCTAAAAAATGTATTTAGTAACCTAATCCAGCTATTACACTATCATTAAAGTAATGTAGGTTGTTTACTTTCCGTTATGTTCGAACTGTGTCGAGGCCAAATGTGCAGCCAATTGCATTTCTGTGTCACATGTTGTTTCAGTATTTTAGTTTAATCAGTGTGATACTTTTTATGTAAGAAATATTTCTTTCTAACACACCTACAGCTCTTTCACCTGCCCTGTCATGCGCTTGATGCCTTCTTACTTCAGATTGCTTAAAAAGTTATGGTGAATATGTCGGCATTTCTAAATAATGCATCAAATCGGTCTGAACAACTGCATTAAGTCAGTTCCAAGTTCATCCCAGAAGAGTCATGAGAGCACGTTTCTACCTTTACAGTGCTTCTTATTCACCCATTCACACTCCCACTCAGCACAGTAACCCCAATACCAATGCATGTCTACAGCTAGATTCTCCTCCTGTGTGTAAAACACACATGAAATATGCACAAGCTGCTGGGGTGGAGGATCTCTCTCTCTCTCACACACACACACACACATATAAATGCACTCACTATGTAATAATAATTATAATAATGCCAATTTCCCCTGCGCTGGCTGGCTTGTACTAGCTGTATCTCCCACAGCTGTCCTAGCTAAATTACAAATAAAGTAAAAAAAAAAAAAGAAAAGGTCATTAACATATAAATGTCAGGTGTGAGTATGTAGCCAGTATATCAGCTGGGGACCTTCATGGTAAACAAATATGTAAAGACAAAATACTGTTGATCACACACAGATATTATAATAAGTGAACATACAAATAAATGTTGATCAAGAATAAATACAGGGCGGCTGTAGCTCAGTTGGTAAAGGCAGTCAGTGGTTACGAGCCCCGGTCCCGGCTATATGTCAAAGTCTCTCTGGGCAAGACACTGAACCCCCAACAGCCCCCTCCCATCCCCAGCTGTGCAGTGCTGGCCCAAGGTAGAAATTGGGGAGCGTTGCATCAGGAAGGACATCCGGTGTAAAAACTGGGCCAAATCCACGAGCAGACAATGATCCGCTGTGGTGACCCTGAACTAATGGGATAAACTGAAAGGACAAAAAAGTGCTTCAGTGCTGCTGATTGAAATATTTGCCCTCTGGTGCTGTGAAAGGGACATTACAGGCCACAGAAGCATCACTGTACATGCTATTGCCGGTTGCTAGTACACTTGTTCTGACAGCAGTAGTAACCTACAGTTATTACACTGCAGGGTAAATGTTTGAAGACAACTGTATGTAAAGTTAATGAAGCACATTTAAAGCAGAGGGAAAGGCCAGAAGCCGCAGGCGATGATGGGGATCAGTTAATAATATTTTGGATGGTATCCTGTTTACAGTTTAGCATCTAACAAGCATCAAGAAGGCCAAAAAACATGCTTCCACAACCTTATGACAGTGTACACGTGGACATTTTTACTCTTTTTAAATAAATAGGATTGCTGGACACGTGTAAAACTGCTATTTAGAGGCCAAATCTATTTTGCTTAACAGTGTTTCTCTTTTGCAGTTGAACACAATGTGGGATTTTGTACTAAAAACCTAAGACTTAATATAAGGTGGACATTTTTATTTTGTTTAGATAAACTTTTTTTCCCCAAATGGTGGACTGTGGAGTTTTGGCCCCCATCGCTCACATAAAATGCATGTTTTGGAGTGATCTCTCAGAGGCCTGTATGCTGTTCAGATTAGCATCTGACTGCTGGTTTCAGACCTGCATGAAAAACCAACTGTTGACTTTTGGTAACAAGCAACAGTGATCATAGAAAAAGTTCCTGCAAACCTCTTCTTCTATCTCTCTTCCATCTTTCTCTTTCACTAACATGCAGAGAAACACACACTAACACCACTCTACAGAGAAGACAGGACCGTCCTTTGAAGGTGACAATGAAAGATGGCCGATAGCAGAGCAAACACTGGGACTATGATTGATTACAGAAATACGCAGTGCCAGCGGAAAGTGAAACTGGATGATAGATGTGTTTGCACAAATGTTCATTTGTAGGTGTGGGTGGGGGCCTTTGCATTTATGTGTGTGTGTGTGTGTGTGTGTGTGTGTGAGCTATGCTCAGAGCTATTACCCTGGTATCCAGATCGTGTGTAAATCCAGCTCAGAGAGTTCACACCTGACAGAACGTATCCCCAGTGACCACATGTGGTCAGGTTTCAGTTCCTCGCTCACTGTTGATCACTTGGTGCTGACCAAGTCAAAACCACAAAACCAAGCCGATTTGTCTGTCTACAAAGTGTATATATATATATATATATATATATATATATATATATATATATATATATATATATATATATATACGTTTTATTTTATTCAGAAACCGATTCAAGAAAAGTCAAAACTACTTTGTACTGTTTCCAAAATAATCACTGTGTTCTGTGAAAGACGACATTGTACCTGAGTGACAGTTGTGTACTAATAATGTCTGTTCCAAGTAAATGACAGCTGACTCTTGGCCACAGTGAGATGCAAAAACTAAGATGAACGGACACAACATAAAATATTTGAGATCACACCTTTTTTTCCTAGTTCCCTCTCTACAGTCTCATTGTATGGAGATTAGTATACAGTGAGACTGTGTGTGTGTGTGTGTGTGTGTGTGTTCCTTCTTGAAGCCTTAATAAAACAGTTATATTAGCGTCATGCTCAAAGTAACAACCTTTTTCTTTTCTTCTTGATCAAAGGACTGACGGTCTCTGAAATGTGACATGGCCTTGTTAGATCCTTTGGCCTCTCCACGGCCTTCTGACACCCATCCAATCATAGGAGGTGTGTGTTTGTGGTGTGTGTACACATGTATGCATTAAAAAGACTGATGAAGAAAACATCTTGTACCTGGTATAAACAGACTGATTCAGAAACGGAATGATTCACTACCTAGCTCGTATGTTAGAACGTGTCCTCTGACATCAGAGAGTTGGGCTCTCAGTGTTTATGGGGCAAGGTGGTGTATTTGGATGTAAATGACCCTCAGGAAATGTTAATAGCACTGGAAAAGGTGTTGTCTGTGTCTTTTATTTGCTTTTTATTGTCCTTTAGATGTTTGATTGCAGCTCACAAAAGTGAGAAGTCTTGTAAAAGATTGGTGATATAAACCTTTTTGACCTCGTCACCTAAGATGCACTGTGTGTTTCATCCTTCTTCTCCCATTTCTGGTTTGTCATTCCAAATTAACTCTCCACAGAGCCATTAAGGGGAACTCAAGCCTGATTCATGTTCCTGTTGTAGGTAACACAACATATTGACTGTGTTTACATGGACTTAAGTAATCAGGTTACAGGCGGTTTTCTCTGGAAACTGATTGAAGCTGGTTTCTGAAATCTGGGGTCAGAGAATGGCGATTTCTTTCGAATCAGCTTTCTCCAATTGAGCATGTGCATAAAGGCTGCTGACAGAAACAAGCAGCTAAGTGAAAGAATGACAGAGAGATCGATAACAGGGTGATGCTGCCACATTTTTAAAACAGAGTTTGCCTAAAGCACGACGGAGATGTTAATAACACAAAGTGGCTCCTGAAAGTCTAAATAAGTCACTTTCCCCCCACAGATTTCTTTTTAAAATTCAGAACTGTGTGTCTCCTCTTTTCTCCTGTGTGCTGTCACAAAAAAAGGAAAGAAAGAAAATTAAGAAAGCAGCGTTTCTGTCACTATGCAGTTAAAATCAAAATACGTCTGAGGTAAAGGAGAAATCAGGTCACTCTCTGGCTGCATGCATACGTGAATTTCAAGTAACCAGGTATCTTAAGTGCACTTAACACTGTTCCCTGCATGTAAACGGAGTCACGGTTGGTTGTTTCTCGCTGCTTGTACAAAGAACCTACCTAGTCTCGTAAAGAAAACCAGCATAGTTGCTCTGTACATCCCACATATACAAACAAAAGGACACACGGAAGAAAACACATCAGAGGTCACTGAGGTAAAAACAGCCAATGACATCACTAATCTTTCATTACTTAAACATTGCATTTATATAGCACAACGTTGCTTCTTATTCACCCAGTCACACACAAACACTGAAGACACTTACTGACATGGAAGGTTCCCACCTGACCCACCAGGAGCAACTCAGGACACTTTGACACGTAGCCAGGAGAGGCCAGGAATCAAACCACTGACCCTGTGGACTGTGGTCAACTGCCTTAACAACTGAGCTACCGCTGCCCTCTGATACTGCTTTGCTTCGCTCTTTACACTACACCAATTCTCATTATGTACCGATCACATTTGTTTAGAAAGGTTTCTCAGTGTGGTAGAAATTGGAAAAGAAATCAGACCAGCTTCTAACACTTACAGTACAAAAACACAAGAGAACCTGTTTTGCATCACAGTTGAAATCGTTCTCGTCTATCAGCATGTGTGTCCTCACAGGTAAAGCCAGTCTTTGTGCATGTGACTTGAGTCTGAAAGCTGAGCCACTCATCATTAATCACATGGAGACACTTGACATGTGTGTGTGTGTGTGTGTGTGTGTGTGTGTGTGAATTTGAAAGTGACTATCCAAAGACAAGCTTGACTTTCACCTTAATGACTGTCTGACACAAGGTAAATGAGACGTGAATTGTATTGACGGGCACATTTGGAAGTAGTTATACACAATCTAAGTGCAAATAAACAAGAGCAGCCACAATTTCTAACCTTTTAATTAGTACTGCGTCCATTGCAGTCTGGCTCAGTACAACAACAAATGATTGATTATTTAAAACTATTGTGTCGTCTGATCTGCTTCTAATGAATAAGGCTGATCTTTAGTTTAACTCATAAACTTATAAATACCTGATACATTATATATTGGACTTTCACACCAGAAGAGCCCATGAAAAAAACAAAAACCGTGTTTGATAATCAATGATCAATGTTAATGGATAATATACACATCAAAGTCAGCAAGACATTAAATGGATCATTATGACCAAAGCTATGCTGTATTCACTAGGAAGCACTGAGCTCTGTAGATGTGAGTTCAGAATCACAGAAGTGATACGAGCAGAGCAAGCTGGTCCCAATGTGTGCTCAATAATTACACCGTCCCCAGTTTGGTTCCAGACAGAGACCATTGTTTTATGTTGTATCCTCTCTCGCTATCTTCCTGTATAACGCGCGTGTCTTTCTGCAGCTCACTGTCAATAACGGCATTAATGCCGCCCCCAACAAAAATGTATAGAAAAGCTGATGCAGCTTCAACATATGTGACCAACACTTCCTAAACTAAAGGCGTGTGATGACGTTTGCGTGTGATCCTTGTTTTAATCTTGATCTTTAATCTTGATTTTTCAGTGTACTGAAAAAAGCCTCTTTGGATACAGTGGTTAAATCATGTTACAGTAGTTACATGGCTCTGAGGGCATTTACCCGAAATCTTTGGTGATATAGTAAGCAGCTCTCCAAGGGTCCTGACCTCAATCTGACCTGCTTGAACTTGTCAACGGTCTCTCAAATTATGAAGGATCACGGTGAGCCGCTAACGACCATGCTAACGATGGCATTAGCATCTCTTATTGGCCACTTGCATGAGTTCACAGCAGGGAGCCAGGGGCCAGCAGATACTGTGCAAATGCAATTTGAGGAATTAACGCTCCTATTGACTCACATTGACTTCTCCTCCACAAACACTAGAAGCTGATTGACTCTCCGTAAAGCCTGGTATCAGACCAAGTAGCTGCCCATCGAAGTTAATGTACATCCTCATTGTGCCTGGTTAAGCAACAGACTAGTATTTGATTGAATTATATTCTTCCTCTGCCAATTACTTGATGAATATATGAGATATTTTTCTTCTAAATTGGAAATACAAAAGACTTTCAATGCCTGTGTTTTTTGTTCTCTGGCCTAATTATGTTTTAAAATACTTTTATTTTATTTATTTATTCAATGCTATTTTGAAGAGCTTGGAGGTTTTGTTGTCAGTAGGAACCAGAGATCAATCTCTTATTCCTCTGCTACCACCTGAGGCTCTTAACCATCTTCAAGCTCAAAATGATTTTAAACTCAGTGGCGTTTACATTTAAAATCTGACGTTATTAATCAAGCTGATATTTGCCATGAGGAGTTTAACAAAGATTCCTAAACAGAAGACAGTGGCATGTGTTTCAAGCTGATTAGCTTCAGGTGTTTTGTGCTTTATTGTCCATTATTTAATATATCAGGAAATATATTTCCCCTCAGTCATTTTTGATGCTGTTTAATTTCATGGTGGGATAAAGATTCTCTCGTCTTAGGTTCTTTAAAAAAACAGAGGTGGATTGCAGGTTTTGGGATCAAAGGGATGTGAGGATTTGATTAAATTTGAGTAACAGCGACTGAGTTTCTACTCTCCAGCATATGTTGAAAGCTAAGCAGCATTTATGACACTGTTAAGACCATGTTGTTCTGTGTCCAGTCCAACATTCTTCTCATTTAGTCACAGATTCAGACTCGGAAAGATTAATGCCAACAGATTTTGTCCAGGAAATGTTTCTTTGGCAATAATTTGAATGTCTGTGAAGGCAGGTCACACGTTCCAGGACCCTAGAGCTTAAGAGGCTTGTAAGATTATATTACCCACTGTATAACATCACCTCTGGTTACTGTTACACTGGAACAGCACATTGTAACTGTCTCCTCAGTTTTTCTTCCAACATGAGTCTTACTGCACAAACATGCTGCATGCAGGAAACTGAATCCATGACCATGTTATGTAACAACTTTCTAAGTCTTTCATTCATGCACTGACATGCTCCATCCAATGGGTGGAATCATCTGACCTGAGCTCCACTTTGAGAGACTTGGGGTCGTCCAGAACCACATACACATTTAAGTCCAACTGAGTCTATGAGAAAATGAATTCACAGAAGTTCATAAGTGAGATCTAACATTTCTATTTTCCTTTTCTGTCACCATTGTGCATATCTCTGCTTCCTCCTGCTCCAACCCTCTCCTCATGTACTGTTCACAGCAACACAGTGGTTTGGTTCAAAAAAGTACTGCCTTCATTAACACTACTTTACAGCTATTACATTGATTTACTCTGCACCCAGTTCATGCCTGAGGACCTAATTGAAAGAAAGCTGGTTTAAAACCTCATTCAACACTGCGTTGTAAATTCACTACAATGATCCCAAACGTAGACAAAAATGGCCTTGGCCATGCAAAGTTTCAACTTCACTAGGTGACGCAAACAATGGAGAGCAACAGACTGCTCTTTAGAGTGAGGACAGCAGGCACAGTTCAGAAAAGTTCATTCACATCGTTCGAGGGCTGGAACTGCAGGGATAGGATGGCAGGACATAAACATGTCAGCTACAATTTACTATTACAATTTGGTCAGTAAAGGGAAACTCTTATCCACAGTGACTTACAATAAGTTAAACAGTTCAGCATTCGTGGATCCAATAATCGTGAGCAGCACAGTAATAAACCAGGGCCACGGACAACAGTACAATGCAAAGATGTCGGCCTGGAGTAGAGGGTTCTGGGTGTAAATCAGAACACCAGAAGGAGAAACAACGAGTGAGTGAGACCAAAACTCAACGGTCTGGAGAAACACTGGCTCCCATTGAGCCAGCAAAGTATTACAAATGCAGGCAGTGAAAAGGTTTCATGTTGCTAATTAAATTGCTTAAAGACTCCACAACGTTCACTGTCAGTGTTCTTTAGCTTATTGTTTTATTATATTTAGTAATATTGGCAATATGGTTAGCCTAGCTTAGCATGAAGACTGAAAAGTTCAAAAATACTCCACAACACAACTGTAGCTTTCAGTATCGTTGCTGTGAGCTTTCCACGTTTGGTACCATTGTGTCTGTACAGAGCCCAGAGGTAATATAAGGATATGGAGATGTACATTTTTACATTTAAAAGAATAACGTCACTCATTTTCTAAATGAATCATATTCTCTTGTTTATGTTTTAAACATGCGGATCATTGTCCGCAAGTCGATTTGGCACAGTTTTTATGCCGGACGCCCTTCCTGACGCAAACCTTGGACCGGCACTGCACAGCTGGGGAGGGGAAAAATGAATCATATTCTCATAATCATCTGCTAAATTCAACACGGAATCTTCTCAATTTTCATTTGGTGTGTTGTCAGCCTGCAGCCTGGATTTAGTTTGACTATGATTTCTTTGTTAACACATGACTGATGAATGATTTTTGTTGTAACTGCCGACCTGATGACAGCAAAATACCTTTACTTCAAAATATCAAAAAAACATAGCTCTGAACATTTTATCATTTAATATCTACTGTAATTTGTTTCATTTATACTATTTTAAAGTTTGTCGATCACTATGCATAAAGTGTAGCCTCCCTGAATAAAAAATAACTAGCTAAAAACATAGCTAAATATAGATTTTATTCAATTTAAGTTTTTTCTTATTAATGCTTATCCATAAAACATTGGTCAATTCATTTATTAACCGATAATAAAGCCACTAGTTAGAGATTAAAAACATTTTGTAACTGGTGGATTATCAGACAGTTGCCCTAAAAGTTCTGGCTTTTGAATCTGTGGTCAGACGAGTCCACGTTCCCACTTTTTTGGGGGAAAACAACAATACAAAGGCCATCAAGACATTTATCAGAAAAATGTGGGAACACTGATCAAGTGAACTGACAAATCAGAGAATTTTGTCTTTATTGCCTTTTAGAGTCCTGACGTTTCCGGAAATTGGATTTGCAGCACTTATACACTGCGCAGATCATCTGACCATCACATATCTTTCTGCCTACTCTTCCACTTAACAAAGCATTAGATTTCCACAGCTACAGGCAGAAATTTGAATTGTGTTTCACTGAACACCACAACATAAACACCAAGAAAACAGAAAGACACTGTTATTGTCTTCGTACTGTGAGGGAAGAATCACACCCACTGCAACAACCACATATCTGTGCTACTGTTCGGCTGGAGGTTTAAACTGGTTCAGTGCCCTGAAACTGAACTGAAACTGAACTTTGTTTCACCCTTTGTCTGCTCATCTGCCAGGGTCATCAGGCGTCTGCTTTGCATGGCCCCCTGTGGATTCCAGATTTCTCTCCAATTTTCCCTTTCTTCTCGTGGCTTATTGATTGTGCAGTAATAATGGAATGTGAGCGTGAGTGTGTCTCAGGACCACCCATCCTGTGTGTGTAGCTAGAAAATACATAAATACAGACACACGCACGCACATGCACACACACTCATAATGTAAACGAAAACAGAATCCAGTTATCATTTGAATAATTTTTTAAAAATGTATACATACATTTATAATAAATAAAAAAACCATCATATATTGAAACTGAGAAATACAATGGCTGCTCATTTTAAATTTGCATCACCTCTTAACACCTTTTAACAACACTCTGTGTTTGGAAATTTAGGAGGACAACAGATTCTGACAGTTAAACATCCATATCTTGCTCAATGTTTGTTCTTGATTAAACTCCAAAGCTCTTCATGTGACAGTTGTTGACTGCAGGCTTGTTTGGTTCAGCACCTGGACTCTTTTACTACTGAGCCACGCTACGGTGATACATGCACAATGTGGTTTGACATTTGTTGCTGAAATAACTCACCACACAAGGACATTTGCCATGGACGTCTATTTTAAGTCTGTCTCAGAAAAGGGGTCCTAGATATTGCAATGACTTTTCAAGGTGTCTCCTGAACATTGTAGGTATAGATATCCAGTAGAAATCAAAGTCTTCTCAGGACATCTCATGTACATCTAAAAAAGGTTCTTACTGGTTCTGTAACATCTTTGTATTTACTTCTGAAAGACTCAGCTTCTTTGCTCTTTTCAGGCCCATTGACGAGACGGACCAGTTGCCAATTAACTGTTTTAAAATGTCCCACCAGGAGTTGTCTTAGCATCATGCAGCTTTGACATTCTTCTGTTGCACCGTCCTAATTCTTCTGAAATGTGTTGCATTGAATTTGTGTGTTATGCTGTTAAGGTCTGTTTAGCTAATACTTCATAATATTTTTTTCACATTATTTTTATTATAATGAATCTTTTTATTTTCATGCTTATTAATGACCTTTAATAATGTTTTATGTTTTTTATGTTAACACTGTAAAATCAGTTCAGAAAACAGATGAAAACTATTTATTTTGGCTAACACCCTTTCAGGTAATGTACTTTAGAGCTTTTATTCTGTGTCTTTTAAAAACAGCAAAAAGAAAAATATTTACTGCCAAAAAACAGTTTTATTAAATAAAAAGCTCATACAATATAACACGTTGCTTAAATAAGTCAGAATATATACAGACTTTATATACTGTATACAGACTCTATTTTATGTACACACACACACACCTCTGAGCTGATTAAAGGGTTTCATCACATGTCTGTGTATAGTGCCGTTGACTTTGTTCATATACAAATTCAAACATCTTAAAAAAGTAAAATACATCTCAAAATCTACAATATGTACAATTCATGCCAAAAAAAAAAAACAGCCTTATTGAACCATGTTTAAAAGGAATAATTTGTGTCTTTTTTCATTTACTAACACCTGAGTGCTTTCAAAAACTCCAAGTGCCTTGATAATAGTTCCCTCTGGATCTGGAGGTAAAACACACATTCACATTTCATGCAGCTTTCAGGAAACACACAAGCTCTCAGTTATTTTTGTATATAACTGGTAAACTTGGTTGGCAGATTGTCCACAGGATAGACAGTAGGTCCTGTTTTCATGGTGGGTGGCCCATTTAAAAGAGTCCAGTCACACATTGTGACCACTTCCACCAAGAAGGTCTTTAACAGCACCTTGGCAAATTCTTTGCCCACACACATCCTGGAGCCACCTCCAAAGGGGATGTACTGGAACCGGGAGGCATCCACTAAAGGTTTGGTCATGAATCTCTCGGGCTGGAACTCTTCCTTGTTGGGGAAGATCTCAGCCACGTCATGGGTGTCACAGATGCTGTAGATGACGTTCCAGCCTTTGGGAATCTGGTAACCCTGGCGTGGTAAGAGACAAAGAAAGAACTTTAACACACATGCTTTATGAACATTAGACTGTCAACTTGTCAACTGTCAACTTACATTGAATTCGAAGGTCTTGAGGGCCACTCTGAAGCCTCCGGGGACAGGAGGGTTGATCCTCAGAGCCTCTTTGAGGACACAGCCTGTGTACTTTAACTGCTCCAGGGACTGGATGTTTAGACTGCTGATGTCCACCCCTTGTTCCTCCTGAGCCAAAGGAGCAAACAGAAGCAAAGGGCAGCTTTAACCAAAGTGCCATGATGGAACATTTCTGTTTGTGTGAGACCACAGCAGGTCGCGCTATGGACTGATGAAGAGCCACAACACGCAAAGCAAAACCAGAACTGAGGCTTTCCAGCATTATTCACCTTTTCCATTAGTTCCTGCCTCAGCTTATCCACAACTTCAGGGTTTAGGCCCAGGAACATTACCAGAGAAGTGGCTGTGCTTGCGGTGGTTTCATGGCCCCCAAACAGCAGCTCTGTCGCAGACTCCTTAAGGGCCTGGACACACAAAGGAGACACACAATCACTTGTAACCCTAACAAAACCAGCTGCTTAGAACCAGTATGTGTGGTTTGTTTTTGACTAGTAAAGGTGATCTTGTGGTCATTACCTGCATGCTCAGGGGCTCTCCGTTCCTTTTACTGCTATCTATGAGCTGCTGCAGAGCATCTGTATGACTCGACCCTCTGTCGGACTCCTGCATCTTCTTTTTGATGTTCTCTTCAATTTTAGAGTGGATGAAATTCCTTGCCTTTAGGCCCTGGAGGAGAGGAAGCAGGAGGAGGAGGGACAGAGCTGATTGTTAAAGGGAGGTGGACACAATTGCATACAATTGTTCATGGGCAGTGTACATGTGCAAACAAACAAGCAAAAGACCTGCAAGGAAGCATAAGCAAATGTGCAGAAATGCTCACAAAGACCACTGTATTACATTCATTGCATCAATTAAATGTATTACATTAATTACTAATACACTAATGAAATACATGTAAATCAAGTTTTCATTTTTACATTTTTCAAACAGAGCCTTCCTTTCTTACCCTGTACAGCCCGCTAAAGGGCACGTCGATGGGCAGGGAAAACAGGTTCTTGATCATTTCCTCGAAAGCTTCTACCAGCTGCTGCTCGTCGGCCTTGATCTGCTCCGGCTCGAAGCCCAGCAAAATCCTCATGGCTATGCGGAACATCAGCCGCTTCATCTCCGGGTAGACCAGCACGCAGGAATCCCTCGCCAGCCACTCCTTCACAGCAGCCCGCACCTCCTCCTGGATGACGGGGATGTACAGTTCCAGAGCCTCCTTGGAGAAGGCCCGCATGATGGCCTAGAAAAGGGCAGTGGAGTGGGTGAGTGGGTTGTTCCATGCGCCTAATTTATCATCATTCTGCTTTGTCTAAATACATATGCTGCATTAGATCTGTAGCTCTGCATCTTACTGCACTTATTGTGCTATTTGTCAATTTCAGCTGCCAGTCACTTATTTTGTCACCTGAAACTCTTTTTAGTGCACCGACCTGTTTTATTCCTGTTTCAAGAGCCAGGCACAGATTTAAATTTAGCTCCACTGGAGACAGATTTACTGCACAAGCACATCATCTAATTCCTTTTAACAGTGTCAGGATTCCGTGCACATTGATCACAGATGAACTAACCTTCCAGATCGAAGTGATTCCTTCTCAGGTACAGTACTGAGCTCTATTGTTTCATGGATCCAAATATTTAGAATAATGATTTTAATTGTCTTGCTCGTTAGTTCAAACTACTGTAAATCCTAAGAGCCACATCACTAAACAAGTAGATCAACAGAGTTTCAATAAATTGCCTTTTCACCTTTTTCTTGCTCTTGTGCTGGGCTCCGTGTACGTTGGACAGTGTGTCGGATCCGAGGATGGTGCGCACAGAAGCGGGCCACTGCGCGGCCACGAGCTTGTGCTCTCCTAGTAGGATCTGCCTGACGTTGTCAGCTCCGCTGACGCGCACCGTGGGGTTCCCGAAAAGGTGTGTGCGGTAGATGTAACCGTACTTCTGCCGCTTCATCCGCAGAAACTTTCTCCTCTACGAACACACACACGCAGATAAACAGGAGTCAGCATAAAACCTGTGGATTCCAACCCCACACACGCACACAACCACAGCAGCCGCGCGGAAAACACGACACTATTTAACAATGTTTATTTCTAAACAGCCCACATTCCGCCTCTGAACGGTTAAACGCCATCTGCTGTTCCCTGAAAGCATCTCTGTCCGCATGTGGACACTCATCATCATAAACGGCAGCGGTGCCGCGCATTTACCTGCAGGATGAGCTGCAGCGTCTCTCCGATGAAGGGCAAACCCATGGATCCCGGGGGCAGCGGACTGGGGAAGTTCGGGTCTCTGCCTCGTATCATATAAGCCTCCCACAGCTTCACCGCCACCAGAAAGAGCAGGATGGGAAGCACAAAGGTGCAGAGGAAGGTGGCCAGCAGCGCGTTCACAGCCATGTCGCAGCGTTGGATGAGATAATCGCTCAGATACTGAGGTTCCAGGCTGCTGCTCCGGTGCTTTTATAGTGTGACAGGCCTGCGGGCAACCGCTTACCTTCTCCTCCCTCAGATAAATTAGTTCACACAAAGTTCATCTTTAATTGTGGGTGTCGCTGGGCCCCGCCCCCGGGCTGTACTGGCTGACGAGCCTCCCCATTTGTTCTTTCTGGGGGCCGCAGCTTTAATTCCGACCTCCTGTTGCACCCAGACAATCCGCGGCGGATTTCACTCAGAAAAGGTGACGACTCCCCAGAGACAATGGGAGCACGTCCTGAGACGCCTTTGTTGGCAACAAGGCAGCTAGTTTACACACTCATTACCTTGGCTTAAGCCCCGTTTGTAAGGTCAGTAATCGTGCCTGCAGGGCGGCCTGCATTCAGGAGGAAAAAAGCTTTTTTTAAGCAGCACATTTTCAGTCGCTTCACAAAATGGAAAAGAGGCTGAAGAATGTCTTAATCCCTCTCCCCGTTGCTCTCACCGGTGCCTTTTCAAACGTGCCTTTATTTTCTTTGACAGGGGGCACTTTTATAATTCGATGCTTTGAATACATATTCTCTGACATGTAAGCATGATATCATTCAAACCAACAGCCTGATCCACCTCACTTTGAATGTCCGATAATAAGAGACAGATGGAATGATGGTTTTCCGGATCCAAAAGGAGACTTTAACCTTATCTCTTTCTCTCTCTCTCTCTCTCTCTCTCCTTGTGTGTGTTATAAAAATGATATCTCTCTTTGTGTCTCTGTGCGGGTTCAAACGTCGGTCAGCAGAGACAGGCGGAGGAACGCGCGCACACACCAGGGTGTCCCCGGGCTAAACTGCGCGCAGAGCGCAGGCACCACATCCTCGCTCTGCATTTGGATTCTTGTTGTTTACAACGTGCCATAATGTCACACGTGAGTATATCTGTCAGGGCCAATCAGTCAGACAGATGGAGACAGCTTGCTGCGGGTTTCCAGACACATGTTGAGTGGATGAGTGTGTGATGGACGCGCCTCGCTGGCTGAGTGTGCGTTAGAAGGCGTTGCCAATACCACTGGACGCATACTGGACAGAACCTCGCCTCCCATAACACAGTGGTGGAAGAAACGCTTGTTAGATGCAGGGCGGAAACTACTGGGGACACTGTCTTTCAGAGCTTTTCTAAGACGTTAGTTATTTGAATCTCAGGAGATGGGGAAGAACAAAGTTACCAACTAGGAGGCCTCAGGACAGACGCTGACTGTCTGATGTCTTTCTAATATAGAGGGTTATAAAAAGAGATGTATTTCTCCACATTCAAACTCAGCATTGTGCATAAAGAGAGAATTTTGACTTTAAACTCAATTGTGACTCAAAAACTCAAACTCAACACAATCAGAATTCTGAGGAAAAACTGCTTTTTTTCCTCTTAAATTGAAATCAGAAATTGCTCAAAATAATTAATTAAAATAAAAGAAATATTCAGTCAGTAATTATGATACTACAGAAAACAATGTACAGTCTCTAAAAGAAGGACACAGCTCATTAACAATACAGTGTCTTCATGTGGTTCAACAAAGGTTAATGGACTAGTTTCTGACACTAACCATGTGTTGGTAACTGTGTCCTGTGTAAGTTACTGGGCGAACACTTGTTTACTTTGGACACACACACAGGGCTGACGCCTGCTCGAACTATGGCTGCTGACTTTTTCTCATCGCAGTGCGAGTGTGTGAAACAGAATTCTGCTGTTCAGGTGTGACAAAGCAGGGGGAGGAGGAGGGGTGGGTGAAAGGAAGCCCCCCCCCCCACACACACACCTCCAAGAACTCACTCTAAAACTGTAGCGCAGAAATGCTTCAAATATATCTATCACGTCCCATCTTCAGATGGAAGACATCAGTTATTGACTCTTTATATAACAAAATGAACAACTGCAACTTTTTAATGTTTAACTTCACACAATGCACTTTATAATCTTACAGACAGGCGGATTTGGAAAGAACTAACTGTGTGATCAGTTAGTTCATGATCCTGTAGGGACACAACTAAAAGTAATGTGTCCATTCAGCCAATATGTGTATGAATGTCCCAAGGTGTGTTTAAGGTACAAGTTATGCTGCTGCAAACCTACTGTGAACAGCACACACAACACACACACACACACACACACACACGGCAAGAGCGCGCAGTCAGCACGGGCGCCGAACATCCGCGGCGTGTTTGTATCTCCTCCCCCAGCGTGCGCGCTGGCTGACCCGCTTGTGACCCTGACATCTCGATGAACTCTAGCGCGCCACCAAGTTCACTGCCCGTCAACAGAGAGAGAGAGAGAGAGAGAGAGAGAGAGAGAGAGAGAGAGAGAGAGAGCTGCTGTAGAGACACTAATTAGGCTACTCACCATTTAAACATTAAAGCATTTAAAAAATATTTTATAACTGTTCAATTACACATATGTTGTTGTGATGTGTGAGATGAAATGCTGGTTGCTTGAATTTAAAATCAAATTTAACCCCCAGCAAGCCCAGAGTCACAGAAGGCAGTGTATTTTAAACAGATATGTAAAATCAAACTGTATGTAAATGTATCCCATGTTCCAATACAACATATATATATATATGACCTGAAGGGTGAGAGTGTCCAAGACGTTTAGCAGAGATCAGTCTGCTTTTCACCAGCCTTACACATCAGATCCACCAGGTCCTTCAAAAAATCTTTGCCAATAAATATATAGAGCTCCCCTGAAGTATGGGGCGAGTGGCCAGTTTATTTCCTTAGCTCAGTAGCTCAGTTGGTAAGGCTGTCATCCACGAACCACAGGGTCACTGCTTCGATCCCTGATCCCAGCTATATGTCAAAGTGTCTCTGGGCAAGACACTGAAACCCCAACAGCCCTTTCCCACCTCCAGTGCCAGTCCCAGCCTGGTAGAATTTGGGGAGGGCATCCGGAGTAAAAACTGTGCCAAATCAACATGAGGACTATAATCCGCTCTGGTGACCCTGAAAGGCTGAAAGGACAAAAAAAAAAAAGGAGAGAAGAATTGAAAAAGCTCTAAAACATCGGTGTCCAAAACCTGCAGACAGACACAGTTAAAGAGCAGCTGGTGAACACAGGGAGGCATTTAGCAGTTAACTGCAGTTAAGATTTTTAGAGGACCTGGTGGATCTGATGTGTAAGGCTGGTGAAAAGCAGATCTGTCCTAAACGTCTTGCACAATATGACCCTTCAGGTTGGTTCTGTTCTACTCATATCACCTGAAGTTGGCATTAAACACAGTGAAGCTGCTTTTAGCATCTGTGCTGCTCACAGCTGGAATTACTTAGCTAAAGATAGAGAGATAGGACTGAAGATAAATCTGTTTGCCATAGTTTGAAGAATGTGGAGCTTTAATTATATTCGTTTTAAATGATATCTCATTATACTATAAATGTGAAATATTTTTCATAAACATAGCTGTTATTTAGTTGTTATTACCAGGGTCTTAACAGCTAAAACAGCTAAAACAGCTAAAACAGCGTAGCACAATCTCACAGTTGTTGGTTCAATCCCCACCTCCTCCTGTCACATGTCGAAGTGTCCTTGAGCAAGACACTGAACCCCAACTTAGTTGCTCCAGGTGAGTGTTGGCCAGCTGCATAGCAGCTCCCCCATCGGTGTGTGAGTGTGTGTGTGAATGGGTGAATAAGAAGCGGTGTAAAGCGCTTTTAGTGCCAATAGGTAGAAAAGTGCTTTATAAGTGCAGAACATTTACATACAATGAGCTGATAACTGTAGCAATTTAAGGCTCATCCATGTTCAATGTCAATCATAAATACCTTTCACTCAGCAAATTTCTGGGAAATTATGTATGTTTCCAGGACATAATTACAAAAAAAATAAATAAAAAGACTGGAAATGAGATGGGATATACAAATAAAACTCCATCTGCAGGATCTTTAAATGAACAGCTGTTTGCTCACACATCATTATAATTATGTCAGTGTTGTGCATTTCTGCTGATTTACAACACACTTTATGGCAACTGGATGGTTTGACTCTTGGGATTTGTAGTTGGAAGTGCAAATGTGAGGTACATCCCCAATATGAGGAGGTGAGAGGACTGTCAGGCTCCTGGTTCAACAATAGGTCACTCAGTGCTTGTCTGCTCTCTGGCCTGGCCAGGTTTCAGTAAGACTGACAGAAGCAGATAAATAGTTGACTAGGGGAGAAACTACTAATGGTTAAAACAACCATCTATAATTTTTTGATACTGGTACTACTGATACATTTTTTAGATGCAAAACAGGGGGTTGTGTCCCTTTCAGTCAGTTGTGTTCTGCACAACTACCTGATGGGAGTGACCGAAGTTTTGATGTTCCCATTAAGTCAGGAGACTCACAAGACACAGAAAGTAACCAGGTGGGGTGTGTGACCTTTAGTTTCTACATGTTGGATGCTAAGATAATGCAGCTGCAAGGTGTCTTTCATTAGATCCTGTTTAACACACTGAGCCTTGAGCCCATGTTGGATGCTGAATAATGTCAGACTGAATAACTGGTGAAATAAGGATGTGAATCAGCACCTGGGTCAATGGAGCGACGTGTCACCTCCTCCTCTGTCTGCTGCATTGTCAAAGGGAATGTAAAAGCTGTTTACTGCCTTGTTGAAGTGTTTGATGCTGGCACTAAAATACTTGTAACCCCTGTTGATACGCAGGAAGCCCCCACCCAGCCTGCACCCCACCCACCACCCTACATTGACACAGGAATGCGAAATCCGCTGGTTTCCCTCAGACAGGCTGTTCAGGGGTCAATCTCAAAAATAGGTGATGTGAAGGATTCATAACCTGAACACTCTATTAACAGAAAATACTAATTCTAGAGGTATTAAATTTCTTTAAAACTATTTTGATGATCATTTGTGTTCATACTAAGCTCTAAATAAACACAGGCAAATCGCATGTTGCCCAACATATGATTTGGATATATGTTAATGTATGTTAATGTATGTTCATGTAGTATGTAATAATAATGTATGATGTATGTTAGTAAAATAGCACATGTTGATTATCTGGTCACTTCATTGTATCATACACGTAGAAGTGTTGTATCTAAATGTTCTGCACTTATATAGCACTTTTCTACCTATTGGCACCCAAAGCACTTTACACTGCTTCTTATTCACCCATTCACACTCACAGTGTCTTGCTTAAGGACACTTTGACATGTGACCGGAGGAGCCGGGGATTGAACCAACAACTGTGACATTGGTGGACAACCACTCTACCTTCCTGCGCCACAGTCTCCATCTAACATGCATCTAACGTGTAAAATGATGTGTTGGCTGTGCAGTATGTCTGAGAACATGGACTCTTTGATTTGCAGTGGTGAAAGAAGGAATCACTTCTTTTAGTGAAGTAAAAATAGCAGTAAAAATATTACATTTAAACTACATGAGTAAGTAAAGTATCATCACCATATACAGTTTGGTTTGTTATGGTGTTGCATTATTGTATGCAAATTCTTAATAAATAAAAAAACTAACTGTAGTTCCAAAAATGAAAAACTCCAAAAGGTGTGACACTGTTTGAAAGTGGTTAAAATCAGCTCCACATTTACCTTCACTGATCTTTCAGCCTTATTTTTTATCATCAGCCAAACTGTACAGTACAGGTTTTGACATAATTACCAGAATCAGCATTGTTTTAAAGACATTGTTTTTCTTAGTAAAGTAATTGTGTCCACACTGAAATACAGGTTTCAAACAATTTGAAAATCATTGGATTATCTTTTATTTACATTTTTCCAGCACCGACTTTTCTAAATGGACACATGTATAAGTATAAAATATAATGATAATACTTAAAGTACAACTACATAAAATGTACTGTACTTGATTGGAGGTACTTAATTTTCACTGTGGGCTCATGTCCTCCAAAAATAGTGGTTGCCAACATGCAGATAACGTACACTGATCATATACTGATCAGCCACGATAACGATCAGCATAGACACTCTGACCAGTGTGTAGCTCCACATCCCCCGTGAGCTGTGGTGCAGTCTGTGTTCTGACAAGCTGTCTATTGTGGGCAGTATTATATTTTCCCCATGTTATTAAAATGATCATATTAACGAATATGTTATGTTGGAAATGTATGTTGACGGACTGTAACAAGGCTGTAAGGCTGAGAGAGCCCAACACTTTGGTGTGTGTGTGTTTGTGTGTGTACTGGCAGGGTGACTGCTGTCCAGAGATAATAGAGGTCTCCAAATGTCTCTCGCCTCATTACATCAATGGTGACAGGGATGCTCGCATTCAAACAGTGACCCAGGCCAAAGTTCACTTGCTGTTTGCCAGTCAGCCTGTGTGTGGTGGGACAGAGCGTGGATGAAGATACAAAGTGACAGAGAACCTTCACAGGACAAGTAATGCTGTGTGACTAGTGTCAAATCCATTACTCATCATTCTGAAAATTTAACTAAGGGTCTTTAAAAGCTCACCAAAATATTGACTTTCCAAATATGTCCAATGTCTTCCAAATATAGATACTGCAGTATCTGTAGATACTCTACTTGTAGCTGATGTTTTTCAATCTTTTATCTATTTATTATAATTGTTCTGCACTTATATAGCACTTTTCTACCTATTGGCACTCAAAGCGCTTTATACTGCTTCTTATTCACCCATTCACACTCACAATCACACACCAGCTGCTACACAGCTGGCAAACACTCACCGGGAGCAACTAAGTTGGGGTTCAGCGTCTTGCTCAAGGACACTTCCACATGCGACCGGAGGAGTCTGGGATCAAACCAACAGCTGCGGTTGCTCTACCTTCCAGCGCACAGTCGTAATGTAGTTAGTAAACTAGCATTGAGCTAAGTTGCAGAGTTCATTCGGAGGCCATGCCCCACTAAAAAGAAAGAAATCTGAGTCTCCACTATTACGGTCTGATCTATATAACACAGTTTTGTAAAAGTGTGTTAGGGCCAAAACAAAGGAGATTTTCAAAGATCGAAGAAAAGTTGCTGATGGTCACTGGGCTGGAAAGTGTTACAAAAGAATTCCTAAAGAGTTTGGAACAGACATTACAGTTGCAATAATCTTTTTATTACAGCACATAAAATTAAAACAACCAATTTAGGAAAACTTCTCAGTCAGGATGTCGTACAGAGAACAAAGGTAAAGCAAGGGTTGCTTTTATCAGAATGTACCCTCTCTCCACTTCTAGCATAAAAGAAGAGTTATGTTAAAGCTAAACAATTCGCAAAAAAAAAAAAGTGTAATTATGTTATATTTTTAACAAGCCACGTGAGCGTGTTTGTCGAATAATAAAGCTGTTCGACAATTTGCAAGTGTTGCTGGAAGTCCATGAATCTTATTTCGTCATTGCACGGGATTATGTGACACATTATATATGAACAAACATACATTTCATTCCCAAATATTTCCTTCAACTGGAGACACATGTAGCACATTTTAAAACCCTGCAGGGTTGTAGAAATGACATTTGTAAAAAATGAATTTACACTGATAAATAGGTTTGGTTAAAAATGTGAATACTAAACGTATCAGTAAATTGTTGACTAATGTTGACAGATTATGTCATTTGCTTGTTTTAGGTCAAAATGCCAGATTTTGCAGAACAAAATCTGCTCACAGAAAACGTCTCTGAACCACTGGACTCGCAGCACAACAAGTCTCCATCAAAGTGTTTTTGTTGCTCAGACCACAGACAGGAGTCAGGATGTGACCTTCATTCTCTGGAGGTAAATACATGGCTGCTGTTAATTACTGCGCATATTTTAAACAAAATGTCTTGGAGTCAGGGTTGAGCTGTGATCATACTAAAGCACCCCTATTTTCTCATGTGCCATGTTTGAATTTTTATGTTTTCATTCTTCATTCATGGCATAAATTCAGTTTGATGTACTGCACATTTCAGCATGAAGAAAACAAACTTCATGACAAACTCATTACTTTTCTTTCTCGCTGTTAAGTTAAAACCACTTAGCAGAAATTTCACAATAAAAGTCTTTGAAGCTGCTGAAGGAGAATACTGTTCTGCCTCTCTTCTTTAATAGGCTTTATTTGTGAAATCTCTGCAGGAAATCTTGAGTTGTACTCGCAGCACGTTAACAGCAATACAAAGAATAAGAAAAAAAAAGGCAATTAAGACAAATGTGCAATAATCCATTTTCCACTGTCATGCAGCTTCAATTTGAGACAAAATTTCAATGCCGGCACTAATTTAGGAATTTATGCTAAAGTGGACATGAAAACATGGCAGAAGAGGTAAAGAGCTAAAAAAACGAATTCAAACATCCAGCAAAAACAATCAATTTGATGTGTGCACAGAAGCCCTTCTGTTAAAACTGAATATGTCTTTAAGACCAGTATTTAAATAATTAATATTGGAATGTTAATCAGACCATTTTAATACATTAGTGATGCAGATGAGTGGAGAGAAGGCAAATAAATAAGTCACAGAGCTCCTCACACTGGACTGAACCAAGTAACAAATGCAAATTCCAACTCTTATTATTTACATATTTACCTCCCCTTTTGTTTGTAGCAGACAAACTGCTGTAATATTGTCTTTACAAAATATGCAGTATATACATTGACATTTACAAGCAACTTTAAAAAAAAAAAAAGGCAAAAATGAATCTAAAAGGAACAAACTTCAATTAGTTTCAGTGCTGAATAAAAACAGTTTCATTATAAAATATTTAATCAGGAGTCATGTGCAGGTTTTAATTCAGCATCAACCTGCTCGATGAGGCTGTAAAGGAACCAATTAGTTATTGCTGCTTTGTGGCTATATGAGGGATATAAGATTATAAAACTTCATGTCACCCTGAGGAAAAAAACAGAATTTAAAATGAAAATTATCTCAATTTTAAACATATATGTATTATTTATAATAACTAATAACAAAACTTGTTTTCTTGTAAGGTCAAATTGTTTGTGTGCTGCAGTGAACTTCACAGAAATAATGTCCTTAACTTTGCAACAGATCAGATTTGACAATGATGTGTGTAATTCAATATGCAACGCACGAGAAACACTGATGGCAGCTGAGGTGCCAGGCAACATAGTCCCCTGTTCACAGGGAGCAAGTTGTGCTTCAGTGTCACCACAACATTTCCACTGACGTTGCTCGAAAACTTGAAAAACGTTAAAAGTTAAAACAATCCAGTACATCAACCTGCAGTAATCCACAGTTATGCATGAATGTTTGTGTTGTTGTTGTTGTTGTTGTTGCAGATGGCATTATTTCATAAAATGTTCCTTTTATGGTGTCTAACCTGTGAACATATAGTGGGGGGGGGGGGGGGGGGGGGGCACCCTTATTTTCTCACATGCACTGAATATGTGAAGAGTCAAACTGCAATCTGGGTGTCACCCTGCTTTCTTACACTAGACCCAGTGATCAGTCACTGTGAGGTGCATCTTTCTCTGTGTGTGTGTGTGTGTGTGGAGGGATAAAATATACAACATAAAAAAGAAGACAAAAAGCAAGGAAAACAACAGTAGTTTGACAGACCTTAATTTTTTTATGAACATCAGTCTTTCAAGACGTCATCATCCATCCAACCATCACCTCTGAATCTATTTGTTTCTGCTCACACAACATACACATTGACAACAGCTCAAGTACTGGGCAGCGAGATTGACACGGCCGTTGCCAAAGGCAATAGAGAAAGTGAAGACACAGAGAAAATATAAAGATATATAGAGAAAACCCAACAAATCCCCCTTGAGCAAGCCGTAGGAAAAACTTCCTTTGAAAATTAGCCACATGCCTTTGGTTTCGTTTTGCTTTGATAAAATTTGGTTTAAATCTTGTTCTTATTTGACAAAGATGGAAGAGATTGAGAGACAATAATTCAAATCAGGTGGACTCAGATCTTGGGTGTACAAGACTGAGTTATTGACCCTGATGTTTTTGACTGTGTACATACATTCTTGAAGAGTTTTAATGTTTAAAAAAAACCTCAAAGCTCATCAATAGCAGTAGCCGAGTGTAATATCTCCAGATTCACATGTTGGAAAACTGAGAGCACAGTCCACCTCCCAAACATACCTTGGCACTAATCCTAAACTAAACAAGACACAACAAAATAAATTATGCCCCAGTTACCAGAAGTTGTCAGTGTCACACATCATGTGACGTGTTCTGACAGGAAACCAGGAAACGACTCATGGTATTCATTAAGGCCTTTCACCTTACTGTCCCAGTACTTGTGTGCCACTAGTTTCCCTCAGCTGCTACACTCACACCTGTAAAAACAGAGCTTGCACCGTCATAGTCATTAAAATACTTTACAGACATTTTACTGTGCAGTCTGCTGGACAGTCCAGTGAACTCACATGTGTATTTATATGTGTGTGTGTTATTTACACGAAGTATTTAATCAGGTATAACTGTACGTAGAGGATATGACTTTGAGTGTGTTGTATTTGCTAGGAGTCAGTTCCCTGCGTGACTTGTGCAGTGTGTGTGTGTTGTTCTCGTGTTATCATAGCAATGTTTGAAAATGCCCTTTTGTGAGATTCTTGGCAGTTCATCGTGTGTGTGTGTGTGTGTGTGTGTGTGTGTGACTGCATGCATGATTTCATTCATTATATCTCACACATCACACCTGCGTACGTGTGTGTTTAGGAGGACATGCCATTGACCAGGCTCCTCAGCTGTCTGACCACAGTCTCTATTAGCTTCTGTTTGTCTCTGTCATTCTTCCTGAACTGAGAGAAGATGTTGTTCTTCTTACTTGTGTCCTTCATCCTGGAAACAAAATGCCAGAATTGGTTAAAGAACATCTTTTTTTGCTGGACTCATCACTGAGGTCAAGACTCTAAACCACACTTTCCAATGGACAATAAACCATGAGGCACTAATTAAATATTTTCTCCATTTGAATTTGAGTCAACAAAACTATGGTTTGGTGCCTCAGTGTTTTTTTTTATACACAAAAAATAGCTTAAGCATAACCTGATTTTAATGCAAGTCCTAAAACTAAACAAAGGTAACCTAACTAGGCAAAGGAGACACACACATACATCTTAAATGTGTGTGTGACAAAAGTATGTGGACTTTTGCAGCAGTAACTTCAACCACACAGTTCTAAGTCCTAATACTGTTATCACCATGATTTATGGGTAGGAAAAGATTTTTAACACTTAAAACTTCTCATACAAGCCAAAAAGTTCTGTGGACAAATAAAAGTAGAACATCCAGCCTGGTGAGAATCAACAACTCTTCTCCTAAGCTCTTCAGAAATCTCCTTTGTTTGGGCCATAACACACTTTTACAAACCTGTTGTCAAGATCAGACATTAATAGTTGGGGGGCTTTCAACTCATTAAAACCCTCGGTTCTAGTTTTCCCTTTAAATTAACTCATAATCCTAGATTCACATACTTTTGCCACACAAACACCTAGATGTGATTGGACAAATTGTTACAACGGAAAACAAAATACAATTTGTCAGTCACATTTGTTTAACCGGGTTCCTCCCATTTAGTTTTTGCGAAATCGGATCAGGTTTTAAGTCTATATAAGATTTATATAAAGTAAGGTTTCACCAACTTTCAAGCATAACTAAGGTAAAAGAAAGCAGAAGGTTCTCGATGAAAATCTCTCTTTCATGTTACCACTTCTTAAGTTGAACATTAACAAAGAAGGTGAGCCGTGAGTCAGTGTTAATGGCAAGAGTGAGAAAAGGGTCAAGAACAGGTTGAACCTACCCTCTGTAGACTCTGGATAGCAACAGTTAGCAGCAGAAAAAGAGCAGAGAGATAAAGGCTTAGAGAAATAGAGGGAGCGCAGCCACATTCATATCAACACTTTAAATTAATTATATGGCAGGATTTTTATAATTAAGTGCTACATTTGTTTATTTAGACATTTTTATTAAAAAGGCACTTTGACACTAGAATCCAACCAACATAGGAAAAGTTCTTCATAATGAAGACACTCAACACTTGAGAACTCATTCAAACTTTATTTGCGGAACCTGAATTGCTTGTTTTTTAAAATTCTTTTTATTGTGGGCAGATACACTGATGAATACAGGAAGGTTTTTGTACCTCTCTTCTTATGTTGCCTTACTGTCACAAGCCTAAAATATGAACTGTAAATAATATGTTCAAATATGGTGAAATAAAACGTCCCCGGCCGTGTGTGTATACAGGATGCACTCACTTTTCCAGTAGAGCCAAGGCAGTGGCTGGATTAACTCTCAGGTATTTGGAAGATGGTTGGCCATAATCTGCCAGGTAAGTTGACCAGTCCCACACCATGAACAGGTCCAGGAGCTACAAAATACACACAAACAGATATACAACACTCATACACAACCGATCTGCAATTAAGAGAACTTCAAGCCCAAGAGAGAAGGAAGATGAAAGGTGGTGGCAGTTGTGTGTGTGTTCTCCAGTCACATTTGTCTGTCCTCTGTTGGTCTAAAGGTTTTTCTGTGTCCATCTGTATTTAAATATCTAAGAGCTGAGGCAAGGTGAGATGAAGATGAACAAAAATAGCTTTTTGTATGTGGCTTCTTGCCTTTTCTTGTTTCCCTTACCTGAGTCTGACTTCCTTTGTTTGCTGAGCTGAGCAGCCAATCACAGTGATGTCTCTCACTGGCAATTCAATATGCTAGATTGGCTGAAAAGAAGCAGACTGGGGTACAAGTGGTGCCAGCGGTGTGGGGGACACATCAATAACTAGGTCGACACATGCTTACCAGGGGCCCAAATTGGCAACATTGGCTGGCTTAAGAACAGAGGTCAATGAGACAAATTTGTGATACGTTGAACTGGGCTGTATACGATAAATAAACATTTATTGGATTTAGGTTACTTTTTTAGTGGACTGGCACAGCTTCAATGTGCTGTAAACAAAAGACCATCATTTCTGCACAATAGTTTTTCTAACCAGGTGCCGGCACTTTTTTTAAATGCAGCGAAGTGTCTCCCCAAGTCACAGTGCTTCTGACTCAGACAATCTCCTGCTATGTGTTACGTGTGAAACAACTCTGCTCAGAGCTCATATGTGAAACTGGCTTTGGACTGAGAATAGCAGAACTAACCTGTGACAGGGACACGGGCTGCCAGTAATCCCCTTAACATCCTGTAGATATTCTACAAACTGATGTGTTTTGCAGCAAAGCCAAGCGGAGCTGGAGCTGTTAGAGCCAGCTCAGGAGCAGGGTCAGATAATGTGGCCACGATGAAGATGTGTATCCTGGGTCACTGTGTCACTTTGAGATGTAAACACAAGGGTGAGTGGGTGGGGAGCGACTTTGGCTACATGATGAGTGTTTAAGTGTTAAGAGGAACATTTAAAATGACCCCCCTCCATGACCTCTGGCTAACCTGATCAAAATGAGCCACATCCCCCCCTTACACACACACACACACACACAGAGTGTATGCTAATGTCATAGGGTGAAACAGCTGGGTGTATGGGTCATGTTGAAAGAGGAGAGAAAGAACAGCTTAGTGATAATAGCATTATTCATCTGACTGAGAGACCTGACACACACACAGACTTACCAACAATGCCATTCTTCTCACCTGGAGCTAAGTGATGAGCCACAAGCAGGCAGGCAGAGCCTTAGTTCAACTCCTCAGTTAGAATGACACTTTAACCACTAAGTTCTGGGCTAAGACTTACAAAGTGACATTATTAAAACAAGTCTAATAAACCAAGACAAGAGCACAGCTTCCACATCTGTCTTTGGCCTCATACTTTGGAGTTGGTTTTATTGTCCATGCATTATTTGTATCATTTCTTTTACATTAGACACAGTAAAATATTCTACACATCCGCCCTTGGCAAAGAATATTTTAGATTCGAGTTCAGTTCAGTTTAGATCATAAACCCCAGCCCCTCCATTTTTACCTTTTTAGATAGATATTATCACACTGATTTAAGTTAAAGTGGCCATTTCTTTTGTTTTAGCAAGAATCACTGACGGCAGCATCAGTTCAGTTTACAATGTTTGAAATGAATAAACAAATAAATATGTTATTAATTAATACGTTTGAATTCACATCTTTTTTTACTTCCTCTGGCTGTGTAGCGTGTCTAATCCCATTTTATTGCATCACAAAAGAACAAACAAACAAACAAACAACACTCCATCTGGGGGGATGGGTTTCTGACATATACCGCAAACATTGGTAAAGATGGCTTCACTTCTGGGGAACTGTCTTGTTGTCCATTGTTACAACTGTAGATTTTGCCATCAAGAAATGTTGAATTGTGCATTTTATAGCTCCAATTCCTATATTACACAGAAACTAATAGGTGTGTTCACAGGTAATATAACTGCAGCTCTTTTCGTTTTATCATCATTACCCATGTGACCTTGGCCTTCTATTTTTACTTTAGTACTTACCATTACTTAATTATTCCATTATTAACACATTAACCCTGTTACATTGTAATAGTTATCATCACGTACCCTTTTATTTAAAAATATTATCCCACTTTTTACCTTTCTATTAGCGAGATGTACAGTGCTATCGAAATACGCTTTCCTGAGAAAGCCAACTGTAACCTGGTTCCTTAAGTTTGTGTTTGTGTTGAATGCACTGACTGTTTTTCCTTCTCTGACAAACCTCTATTTATTATTATCTTATTATTTTGCCATCTACATAGCGCAGCAAGAAAAAGTGAATGGAATGACCTGGTTTTCCGTATTCATAACTGTCATCTGATCGTCACCTTAGTCACAAGTACGGAAAACCCTAATCACTGTTTTTAAGTTAACAACATAAAAATCTTCTGAAATTAATAACACATTTCTCTGTCTTCGACATCAGTCCACATTGATGTTAACAACAAAAAAGCTATTTTTATCAATTAAGTAACAAAAGCTCTGTGTGTCTGCATACACTTTTCCTGTGCGTGCATCACGAGTTGTGGGATGACCCAATTTGGAACATGAAGGATTTAAAGAACATTTTTAATTTCTTTACCAATATATTCAATAATAATAATTCAATAAATTCTTCACAATTATTGAGCTAAGAGGAATACACAGGCACCAGTTTGGAGAATATTCCAGTAACTTACTTTACCTGTTCCCAGGTTCTTTTCAGATCTACCTGCTCTGAATATAGTGCTCAGATATAAAAAATATTCGCTGTCAGATCAGTGGACCTGCTATCACAGTGCCACTGACGATTTGTGATTAATGTGTCAGACACTTTTTGCCTTCATCTTAATGCATTTTTGCAGCATCTGTAAACTTTTCAAATGCACTCTCTGTATCTTTTGTCATTAGCACATAGCTAATAGGAAGCATGCTGATAACGGTTTTCAGTGACGACACACACACAATCAGCAACTCTCAAAGGTACACAAGTACATTGAGACATGAAATATCTGTGATATAGATAAAACACAATCTCCCAATGAACAAATGCATTCTTATAAACCATATCCAATTCAGAACAAAAGAGAGTCTCATCCACACATATTGTAAAGTTTCTTCTTGATGCAGTCGGTGTAAGCAGCATTAGGATGAGTCGAGTGAGCTGAGTCGTGCGATCACAGGAGTCAAACAGAATAATCTCTCTCCCTGTGCAAGAGTTGGCTTGTGTGAATCCTTGAGAAGATCCACCATGAGTCATTCCAATTAATTTGTTTACTCCAAATTTCAAAAGCCCTGGTCTTACAAGTCAATTATAATGAAGGTCCAGTAAGAGTGTGACTGAGCTTGAAGTTCAGTAGTTCTGGATACCATTCCAACCTACAACTAACTATAACTAACAGAAAATGGGTGGATCGCACATTGTGTCTGTCAAATAATATTATATTTCTTTTTATAAACAATTTCCCCAATTACTGCTGGTTTGATTTGCTTTTTGAGGACAATGTGGCAATAAACATTTTCTGTCTGCAACATAAATTTCATCACTACTCCAGTCGATCGGGGTGAAAAGGACAAGTGCCAGACAACAAATCTGGGCACTTGATTAATACCTCACAGGTATAGAACGTGTATTGCAATATCCTTGGCAATGTTCTTTTGAGTAGTTACACATAGGGTGAATGTTTATGAATAACAGAAGGAGGATAGATAGATAGAAAGAAAGAATGAGAGGTGTGTTTGAAGAACAATGTCAGATAAATCGTCACCCATTACCTTATGGTTTGTTGTGAAACTCCCTAGTTTCAACCTTTACACCGAAACAATAAGCCAAAGCAGCAATCTGAAACTTTAGAAATCCTTCTCCGCTTTCTCCTTTTATTCACGCTTTCTCTTGTTATGAGAATTCTTCCTGGCTTGTCACCAGAGACTGTAGTCTAAAGGTGAAAAAGGTTAAATCTAGGTCTGAATAGATTATATTTACATTAGGGATGGGAATCAAGAACTGGTTCCAGTTGAGAATCTGTTCAAATTGCCAGATCCATCGGAATCGTATGCCATTAACATCAATTCCTTTTATTAATGCTGCTGTGTTTTTCTGACATCTGTAAAAACTAAAAACTAAATGCTAAATGCTAAAACTAAATCATGGCCTCCTATAAAACAATACACAAGACCAAAAGAGTGTAAAAAAGAACAAGCTTCAAGGTTTAGGGAATGTAAGTAGTTTTTACATGTACTATATGATGCATTTACCGACTGGGGTGTAGCATTATATCAGATTGGGTCTGAGTGCGTTGACATTGCCTACGAATGTTACTACATGGACGAGAACACATTTAAACAGGCCTTCAGTCCGAACAATTAAGAACAATTAAAAAGAGGTTCTAGATTTGAAATGAACAACCACAAGATAGAGGGAAAGTAAAAGGACGACCTCTGCGTAACCTCAGCCTGTGGATGCCTTCCAATCCATTTACCTTAGGCTAAGATTAACATGTCAACCATGCAGCCTGTTTAAAAGGCAACATGGACGCTTGTCTAATGAGCTGCATCTCGGGGAGGTAAGCAGGCAGGGACACTGAGGTCATGTCTTCTGGATTTCTTATGGGAACTTAGGGGTTTTAAAATCCTTCTGCAGAGTTAACACTCAACATTAATTTCATTATACTGAAATGTACTACTTTCTAATGGCATTTTAAAATACATTTTTAGGTAATGCTTTATTTTTCGGGCTGTAATGTTTTAATGATCTTCCTGGATGTATCTTAGAAAGAACAAATTGTAGTGACTAAAATAAAATTATGGCAGTGATTTTCATAATCAGTTAATTGCTCAAGTGTCTTTTCTTAAAAGCAAAAATGCAAATCCTATTTTTGAATATGTGCCTATTGTTTGGCTAATTATGGAAGCCTACTAAAAATATTTGGGGTTTGCTCATTGGGCAAAACAAGACCGTTGTAAACACTGAACACCAATAATAAAAGCTGCAGGCCTAGTTGAAGTATCAATAGTTCATTGAACTGCACCTTTTCAGGCCAAGTAAATATTTATTCTACGTTTAGTGTCTTTTAACAATAAACTGTTGACTTGCCTCTGAAATAAATGCTAAATGTTAAGCGCTTCCACCTCGCAGCTAGAAGGCCATGGATTCGAACCCTTCATCAAGCCACTCTATTACTCAATGCAATCTTTTAAATCCTGCACATGCACGCTCGCAAAAAGCTAATTATATACCTGGTTGACTGTGTACACGGCAGAAAACAAGCATTCAGGAAAAATCTACCTGAGGAAATCAGTAAATTCTCTAATGCCTTAGCCTAAGTACAGAAACCCGGTTGCTGTTTGCACAACAGTTTTTAAAAAAATCGGCTCCTGGAAAAAGGATTCAGCAAATGCTAGTGTTATGACGTGAACTGGATTCTGAGCAAAGCCGCACCTCAGGCTCAGCTTAACGTGTCAACACAGACATAAGTTTATGAGACAAACCAACACTTCACATACCACTGGTATTTACAAAGAAATGTGAGGCAGGTGGCCTAAGAAACGTCATGAGCAGGTAAACTAGAGGACAGATGAAAGTTGAAAAAAACTGTGAAAACGATATTGTTGGATGTGAGACAAGAAAAACTACATGACTGTAATTGTAAATAAATTTGTGTTCATTGTTTTGGTGAGTTCCCTCAGGTTCTAGAATCAATGTGAATGGGTCCATTGTTTTGTCTCAGTCAGGTATTCATTCTATCATCTTCATCTTTTGGTTTAAACCATCAGCAGGTTTAGATTTGTTTGCAGAATATTCCAAATATAAAATGCTTAGAATACATTTCTTTACTGGGCATTACTTTAACATGTGACTGACAGACCGTTAAAAAGCGAGCACAGAAGTAAGCTCAGCGGAAAAAATGAAAACGTAATGCAGGAGACAACTCTAAACTACTGTTCATTCAACATATTTACTTGACCAAGATATAGTGGGGTGGCAGTGGCTGCCCACTGACCACAGGGTCAGAGGTTCACGCCCCACTCTTCCCAACCACATGCTGAAGTGTCCCTGGGCAACACACTGAACCCCCAACAGCCTATCCTTATCCCCAGCCATGCAGTGCTGGTCCCCAGACCCAAGGGTCAGGGCATAAAAATGGTTCCAAATCAACATTCAGACAAAGGTGAACCGAACTCACACGATCTGCCGAGAGGACAAAAAATACAAATTTGACTGAGATGTGGTGTAGTCAAGCAACACTCCTCCTCCTTTCCACACATATATGACTCGAGAACAATAGCAGCCTGAAAGAGTTTTTTTTTCACCAGGACTTGAAAGAAAGTAAAAAATATATACAGTGAGTAACTGTATATCATTTGTTTGTTCAGTGAGAAAGGTTTACCTGTCGTAGGTCGATGAAGGCCAGCTGCAATGTGTCTCCTTGAAAACCAGGAACTGGCTCTGAGCTGGCAAACACTGACAAGAAAAACGATATCAACAAACAATGATAACTTTTAATTTACAGTATACACTACAAACGGACAGATCTAAAAACCGTGCCCCTGGATTAGCCACTTACTGTGAGAGTCATATGAATACAGTACACATGTGAAAGTCGAAGAGTTACAGCAGCATTTAAATACTCAACACAGTCTTTTTAAGTATAACAATTTCAAAAACATAATCAAATATATCTTTGAGGATAATATAGTTTAAAAAGACCTCACCATAATGTTTACCGAGGATTAAAATCAGCAAGAGTGCCAGTTTTGTTTTGGATCATTTAAGGGCAAAAAGAAATGTCTTGACCAGTAGTTTTGGAATGAAAAAATAAATAAATACAATTAATTAAAATAACTTAAAAAAAAAAAAATCACACAGTGAAGCGGTGTGTCTACAGTCTACAACAACAGTCTATAAGAAGATAAAAAGAAATCAAAATCAAAGACTCTGGGTGTGCAACAAAGATCTATTCTGGGTCCGTTTCTATTTACTAATTATAATATACAGTTTACAGGTTTATAAATATTGTAACAACAAAGTTTTTTGGCATTTTGTCCTCTGGACACCACCACATTGAATTTGAGATGAATATAGCATCATAGCATAGCATAGTCAAGACTTTCAGCTTTAATCCAAGTAGTTTGAGAAAAGTGTGGAATTGAATATTCAGAATTTACAGCTATTTTTATACAAACACACCCATTTTTAGTGGCTCAGAAACAGCTGACCAGCAGTTCCACGGCCTTATTAGTTCACAATTAATCAAACTGATAAAAGGCCTGGAGCTGGTTCTGACTGGTACATTTGCATTTAGCGCATAATAACTTGACACTGATGAACTGTGTAGCTGTTCACTGGAATTCTCAACATGAGATTTAATGAGGTGCCTTTGCCATCATTGGGCTGAAAAAACAAAATCAATCCACTGGAAAGATAACAAAAACATTGGGAGTAGAGAGAAATTAACTGGCAGCTCAGCAACAGCAAAAGGCCTGGACGTCCAAAAAAGACAACTACAGCAAAATACTGTCCGTGGTAAAGAAAAGCCCTTTTACAACATCTGGCCAAGTCAAGAAGAGGAGCTGGGCATGTCCTTGACTGCATTCGGGTGCACTTAAGTAAGCTGGTTACTGGAAACAAATGTATACATGCAGAGTAGTCTGATTTCTCCTCCACCTCAGACTTACTTTGGAAGCCTGGTGCACAGAATCTACACTGTATAGTATCCGAAAACGCTGCTTTCTAACTTTTCTTTTGTGTGTGTCCATGTCACCGCAAAGTGACAGTACAGGGGGAGAAGAAGGTGGAAAAAAATGAAGACACATGCAACTGATCCACAATGGGAAAATTAATGGGGGAAATTAACTCATTTAGACCTCTACAAGGCACTTGGGTTAGTAAAGTGAGGTAGCATCGTTAATAATCTCTCCTTTCATTCAGCCTTTCACTCAGCTGCGTGTTGCCATCTGCAACCTTTTGTTAGCACGTGCACAGTTGTTATCTTGCAGTGAGTGTATGGTTTATGCTGCACCTCATGTTGATGGGCTTAATTTGTGGACACTGCACTAATTGAAAAACGTTGCAACTTTAGCTGTAGGGTGTTTTACATTTTTTGATAATATACACCTTTCAAATGGAATGGGTTGAAAAATAATACACATTCTCTCATTTCATTTAAGGAAGCTATTTTTTGTGCATGTAAAGTATGTGTTTATTAGTATATATAGTTATTTATTGAAAAAACAAAGTAATTTCAATGTGACTAGTTGCAAGAACATTCTACTTCAAGTGTTGGGTTGTAACATATTAGCATATAAAGCTAACAATAACACATGCATTTCAGGCTAAGATATCATAAGTGTTTCTAACTTATTGTGACTGCCCCCATATACACTGACTGAGTCTTTCAAGCCATTTAGGCTAAACATTATATGCAAAATAAAGAGAAAGAAGCATTACATTTATACTCACATTCACACTGAATGACATCTAAGTTGAACTGCTGAATGGCCCCCATGCTTATCTGTTTGAGTTCCGTGTCCAGCAACATCTGCATCAGTGATGTGGACAGATGTTTACAGGCTGACATACAAGCTGTCTGGGCCACTTTACCCTGCAGACAGAGAGAGATGTCGGGAGAGATGTGCAGAGAAGATGCAAGTCAGAAGACAAAAAGGTAAAGGAGAGATAAGGAGGACAGAGAATGAAAAAGAGAAAGAAGGAGAGAGGGAGGATGAGTCATAGCGATGGGGTGGACATAAATAAAACAGAAGGATTATGTGAAGTAAGGATTGAGGCAGAAGAAGGAGTATAGAAAAAATAAATGAGTAAAAGGTGAAGAGCAAATAGGTGTAAAGGAAACAATCAGCAAAAGAGAAAAAGGTTAAATGGTTGCAGAAACAGAAGGAGGGTTTGTTGGAAGATGATACAGAAATAGATGTGTAGGATAAAGGGCAGGAAGGACAAAAGAAATCAATGTGGTTAGTGCTATATTGAATTATTAAACATTACATTGCCTAAACAAATTTAAAGATTGACTTTACTTGCATCATCAGTGAAGTGCATGATATACTGAGCATATTGCAGTTATTGATATCAAAAAGGTCTGACACAATGTTTGGATTTTTAAAGTTTAATTTTGCAATATTCACCAAATTGTTAAAGGACACAGCTCATTCACAAAAGGGTTAAAATTCAATGTCATATGTCAATAATCACAATGAAATTGCTGCGCACAGCAATTCAATTTCCAGGACCAAAGTAAATCCCTGTGTCTTCGATATAGCTCCGTATAGTGTCTTTGAGGGAAGGAACAGCCAAAGAGGCTGAACAGACTGCAAGTGAACATTACATCACCGTGTTTAGAGCTGGTGTGATATTGACTTCCATGTGATCAGGCTGAAAAAATGTCTTTTTAGAGAAGACTGGCAAGGCAACATGTTAGAATTCTAATGCTTAGATGAGTCGTAAAAGAAAGGTGTATGAAGTTATCGATAGTTATCAGTATTATGTGTAATGCACAACACGATGCGATCAACTATTGATACAGAGGCAAGAGACAATGCATGGTGATAATATCAGTCACTGTAAGACATTAGACCAATTATGTGGATGTGTTCTTATCATATATCATATAAAACACAAACTACTGTAAACCTCCAGAAAAGTTGGGTTTTTTGCTAAAGTGCACTGAAAACAAAAATGTATGATTTGTTCATTCACTCAAACTTTTTATTTACCTGAAAAACTTACAAAGAGATTTTCAGTGTGTTATCAACTTTAAGCACCTTTACCATTATGATGCAGAACTTATGACCTTTATTTACACACTTTGATTGTTAAGGAACTGAGGATATTGCAGTTTTGCAAGTAAATATTACTCATTCTTGCTGGATACAGCAATTTACAGAGGCACTGCCCTCCTGAAACATCCACCCATTTCTCAAGGAAAAGATGCTCCCTTGTCTCTGTATAATCTCTAAACCTCTGTGTCGATCATGCTTTAAAACATATGCAAGTCATTAAGGTCGTGGGCAATTATTCACCCCATACCATCACAAATACTGGCTTTTGTACATTTTACTGAATGCTGTACTACATTGCTCACTGAAAATCTTTGTACTTTTGGCAGATCAATAAAGAAGTAAGTGACAAATAACAAATTGTTCGTATTGAATTTTAGAAAAAGCTCCAATTGTTATGGAAATTACGTTTGTAGATAACCAAACACAGGCAGGCAAAGCACATACAGTAATGTAAAAAGTATACACATATAACACTACATCCTGTACTTCCACAGTATCATGTGTACAACAACAAGATAAGGAAGAATTGTGTTTCTTTTACTTGAGGTGTTCTTCATTATGCTCCTTTCCTGAAAGGGTAAAGTTAATCTTACATTATAATAAACTTATAATCCAAGTTAAACCTGCCCTCAATTGTATGAAACACTAACAATCACTTTAAATGTCTAATTAAATTACAGTAAAGCAAACTGAACAGCAGATCAACACAATTCATATGGATATGAATTGTGACATGCAAAAACTCTTAAAGTGTGGTGTGGTGACCCCAGTGTGAACGGTCTTGCACTTAGCAGTCATATTAAAAGACAAAGAAGCCGAGTGAACAGCCCTGTTACAAACAACACTAATGATACTCTCAGTGACATTAAATGTACAAAATACAACGCCAAAAGGCAAAAACTAGTCTTTTGGCATTGTATTTTTTTAACTAGCTACAACATAAAGTCACAACATTTTGACACTCATCACCAATAAATATGGGATAAAAAAAACTTTAGTTTCTACCATCACCAAATCTACTGTTACTCTGTAGGTTAAGTGCAAGTGGCAGTGTGAAAATTAGACAGAATCATAAATGTTATGGAAAATGTGTCTGGTACAAGGTTCAAAAGGGGGGATAATAATACAAAGGTTATGGGGAGTCCAACTCTCTCTTTCCACGGTAAGCAGTGTGGTTTGGACCAGTCTGTGTGCATCTGTTAAACTTTGAGCTTTACTGTTGGTAATAAACGGTTCTCATATTGAATGTATGTTAGATTGTTTTTATCTCACTGCTTTCAGCAAACTAACCATTCAAAGCAAACCACCATCCGCCCTGAGCCAGGTTCTGTCCACCAAAGGCTGTTTACCTCTCAAGTGGCAACTACAACTTGCTCAAGAGAGATTTGTTTGGTTTTCTCTATATTTCAGCAACGTCCCTTGGAATGACTTTGTTATTTGCTTGTTGTGTAAATTAAACTTACAATTTTGAAAATGATCTACCGTCTACAGATGCTGCTTCAGATTTTCTGATTATTATTCTTTAGGGCAATCCTGTCACTCTTGCCCTGGGCCAACGTGTTCTTCGCACCACTGGAGAGGATAAAGGAACACTAAGGAATTAATTTAGGATTGGGAATAAAAAAATCTGTAGGGATTTTGTGTAAAGGCATTAAATAATAATTTTTAAAAAATATTATAATAATTTGGTGTGATTACTAATAATCCAATGATTTCTTTGTAGTGAGTAGTCACAATCATGGACCAAGATCTCTAAAGTTTAGTAAAAGGAAATTGCCTTTTTACCTAAGTCTAAGTATATACAAGTTTATGCATATTCTTTAAAATAAAAATATTAGCTCAAGTGACTAAACTGCTCAGTGCTTAAAGCCTCCATTAACAGACTAGGATCACTGTGACAAGGGGAATTTATTACAAAAGTCTAAGATTCCATATTTAACCACACAAAAGACTGAGCAAAGTTGAAGTGCTCTTTATTCCAGAAATGAAGTATAATTTGGTTAATCATGACAATTTTTTACCTCCCAATGTTAAACTCAAGCTCTTTCATATTACATTTAATTATTTTAAACAAGATTAAGGATTTTCACATAGATAAACTGTATGTACTCCTATATTCAAACAGAATCCATTGTCTCTCACAACACTCATCTTTAATTTTTCTCAAACATTTTAATGCCTATTACATACGTAACATCAACTACAGCATTTAATGCAGAACTTTGCTGTAAGGTCAACTTGCAGGAAACTGGAAGGATGCACCTACAACAGACAGACAAACTTTAATGAATAAATGCTGCTCCACAGACCATTACATTTAATTCAAAATTGATCATTGTCCACAGTGCTGAGTCTACCACACTTCTAAACTGTGCATTTCAATCCTCATCTTGTCAGAGGGACGACTCTATTGTGCCTCAGATGATTTAACCTCCACTCTTTCCCATCTGTATATACAAGTTAACAACTACTGTACATGTTTGGGCTACGTGCTTCTGAACATTTGTTTTCATGCTTTATGTTGCTTATTTGGATTTTGTTGCCATGTAAAGAAAGCTTCTGTCTGCTTGCTGTACAACATTAATATTTAACTTTAATATTTAAAATTGTTTTTTATCTGTCTGAAGACACTAGCCACAGTTAGTATTACATGCAGACAAGAGGCAGCCTGAATAGAAAAAGATTTAGCAGTTACAGTACAGTTACACAAACTGAAAGCTTAGTGTAACGGCACAACTAGTACACAGCACCTGATTTGTATCAAGTAAATTAAACACTTACCATTGTGTGGTAACTTTAAAACCAGTCAAGAGCCAAGTACCATCTTCTTCCATAGTATTTATGTGGACTACATCGGCGTGTTATTTCCAGTCCTGACTGCCCGGTGTCATTCCCTTAGAGAGGTGCCACCAACAGTCTCCTCCTTCCTACCCACAGCTCATGAGCCAATAGTATTCAGTGACAAAAACTGCTATGAACACCCCCTCAAACTCTCCTAGCCCTCCCTTTGTGTACACTCAAGTGCAAAAAGGTCTCTCTAACACAGAGAGCATCACTTTGCATGCAAGGAAAACTGCCAAATGGGGACGGAAAAGAACATTTGAGATGGAAAAAAGACAGTTGGAGCATGATATTATGAGAAATGTAAATACAGTTCTTCTTTCTTTGCTTGCAAGCTTCACATCTGCACTCGTGAGAAGGAATTCTAGGCATGTGAAAGGTTATATTTTTGACCTTGGTGTTTTAGTACTACATGGTTTTGACTTTGGTGTAACACCATAGAAAAGAGACTGGATGATGTCCTCAGGTGTGTATGAGCTATGAGTCACGTCATGCCCTAATATGGAGGACCTCAAGTGTCATGGAAATACGTCGGATCGATATCTATTTGGGCAATAGAAAGAGAAATTAATATGTGATTTTACCAATAAATATTAAAACCCAAAAGTATAAATATAAAACCCTCGAAAGTATTTTATTAATATTTAATGGGAAATAAAGGACACAGAGACACACGCTCAGGGGTGTGACTGGGAGGAATAGTTGCATGACCTGAAACTTCTGCGCTAAGAGTAGACTGGCCATAAAAACACCCTTTTCGAGTGTATTTGGTAAGTTGTTCTAACTTAGGCTTGTATGAAAACATAGTCTTTGGTCATATGTCTTGGATATTCAAGTGAAGTGATATTCAAGTCCTGCAAGGCTCACGGGAATTTGCCTACATGTGATTTGGGAGGGCAAACCACATTGTTAAAATGCCATCAAGTAGTTTTATAAGTAGATTTCTTTTTCATGGCCAGAAATCAAACATGTTCAAATCCTGTTTGTGATTTTAGTGAGACAGGCTCTCGAATCTCAAGGCTCTCTAATTGCTTCTTTGCTTTTTGCAGATGATGTGGTTCTGCTGGCTCCATCAGGCAGTGAACAGTTTGCAGCCAAGGGAAAAGCAGCTGAGATGACAGCAAATTCAACACCTCTGGATCCTGCTAGAGGAACTGATAACGTTATTGGGGTGTGGGAAGTGTGGATTGCTCTGCTGAACAGTGTCCATATTTTTTCACATTTTACCGAATATAGTTTGAAATTACATTTGACAGATTTTGGTCTCTAATTAATACAAATGAAATATCTTTTGAAGTATTTCCATAAAACTGATGATGCCCCATACTTGTGTACCAGCAATACAGGGAGAGAGAAAGCATACTGTGGTTCTTAAAGATCCTAACATGCAGCAGACTAAACACCTGAAGCAGCTGTGCAGGGTTGTTGTGGAATGGCATGTTGTTGTTTCAGGTTTAACTGCCTGACAACATATATATAAAGAACGCACCAAATTTCTTAAATGGATGGTGCACAATCAAAAAGGACAAGTTTGAAATGATCAGAATGAAGATATTATCACACGTTATCACAGTTGCCACTGTTGTAGTTGGTAGGATCGGAGGTTCGCGCCCCGCAGTTCCAAACCAAATGTCGAAGTGTCCATTGGCAAGACACTGAACCCCCAATAGCCCATCTCCCCATCCCCAGTGCCGGTTCCAAGGCCAGTAGAAATTGGGGAGGGTTGAGTCAGGATGGAAATCCCGCGTAAAAACTGTGACAAATGCGGACAAACGGTCTGCTGTGGCAAACCTGACCGTACGGGATAAATCACAGTTGCCATACTGTACTGTACTTATACAAGATTTAAAAAAACATTTAAATTAATCCTTTCTTGCCACCTTTTTTACCAATATTTCTGTAGTAGAGAAACATCTAGCTCACATTATAGATGGGTCTAAATTATCCTGATTCCTTGCACAATACCATGCAGTCCTATACCTCGAACTTCAACAGCAGAAAAAAAACATGCTATGTAGGAAAAAGAAATCTGTAGGTGGCTTGTAAGTGGAGATTTAAATTGATATGACCTTGTAAAAACACAATGCAGTTACTACTCTGTCCTTTTGTTTGGGAAACATGTGTCTCACGTCTTCTTTTGTGTTAGTTCCCATGGCGAACATCTAGCAGCTATTAGATACAGTTGATGGACCATTTTTTCTGGAATTTTATTTTTTATTTGTTTAATTTTTCCATTGTGAAGGGGTGGGCGGATGTAAAAACCCAAATATAAATGTTTTCCTCTAATATCCTTAGTTACACTAAGTAAGAAGGAACAACTTTTGATAGTGAAGCTTCCAAAGTCAATCATAAGCATGCTTTCCTTCCTTAACCTGCACGTAAAATAGTGTTTTGACAGTCAGGCAGGAATACTCACCGACATTGACGCATGGTCATTGTTGTTATTCTGAGCAGAGACACGCCCAAATCAACCAAAAATGGAAGAAGGGCAGGGAAAGAGGGAAAGGAAAGGAAAAGAAATGTGGCAACAATAAATGGACAGAAGGAGGTAAATTGAACTAGCGATATCTTGCATGCTTGACAAGAAAATCAAGGAGTAAAACAACTCAGATACAATGTTGTTCATTACAGGAGATGGTGATGGAGAGACATGAGACATTCTCTGAAAAAAAAAATAACAAAAAAAAGCTGGAACACATCCCAGACTTACAAGAAGTTGGAGAGAAGAGCAGGCAATTGGCTGACTGACAACAGAGCTGAAAAGTCTGCTGTTGTCAGCTCTCTCGACCAAACCACACATTTACTGACCTACGACTCACACTGGGCTATTATGAAATGTGATTTCTTCAGCTGAAGATAATGTCATCTATGCAAATTCAGTTTGTCAGTCAGTAACTGCACAATGACCATGCATATTCACAGATCACTGGTGTAACACGTACTCATTTCAACTTCAAATTATTCTCTTTCAGACTGTACAGACATTTTCATAGGGATGTGATGAGCACAAGGTAAAACAACAGAAAACAGTTAAGGTAAATGGAGTAAATATAGTCAATAAATAAGGAATAACCACATTCCTATTTATCAACACAGCCACACACAATGTGAAATCATTTTTAATGATGCTAGAAGACAGGAAGACAATGCTCAGAGAGGACTGGCATCTTTAAGTGGTTTAAATAAGACTCACCGGAAGGTGTGTGAAGACCTGGAAAGTGGAACGCAGGAAGTTTATGAGATCCATGAGATATCCAGAGGCGCGACCATCAGACTCAGCCATGCCCCATTCATAGTCTGCAAGCTGGATGAACTCATCGATCTTTTGGTTGAGTTTGGTATAAATTTCTCCCTCCGCAGCATGTCGAGCATCCTGAAAAATACCTTTTTTAGCCCCTTGGCCAAGACATAGTAGACCTAATTACAGTGTAAACCTGAACAATTATTAGTCATTATTTCATTCAAGCTATTCCTCAGCCATATCGCAACCAAGTGTCTGTGGGCAAAACCGGGCCACTGAGCGATTCTGGACCGTGCTGCTACACAGGACACTGTGTTCTGTCAGTCTGTGTGAAGAAATAACATAAATGATGGAAAGCAATAACAAGGGCGCCCTGCTTTTCCCGACCACACGACGAAGTGAGAGCTGAGAACTGAACCCCCAACAGCCCATCCCCAACCCTAGGCGTGCAGTGCTGGTAGAAACTGGGGGAGGGTTGCGACAGGAAGGACATCCAGTGTAAAAACTGTGCCAAAATCGACATGCGGACAAATAATCCACTGTGGTAACCCTGAACTCACGGGATAAGCCGAAAGGACAAAATAAATAAATACCTTTTTTTTAAAAAAGGGAAGCAATAACAAGACAAATAATTTTGACAACAAACTACAACTAAAGGACAAAGTAGAGACATCCACATTACATTCCTGTTGTACCTTGAATGTGGACAAGCCATAGAGTCTGGTGGTGTGTACTGTTTCAGGTGAGATATTGGTGATGTTGGTTATAAACTCCTCCAGATACTTGCAGGCCTGCTCCAGGTGGGTGGTGTTTATGATGATCTGCACCAGCTACAGAGAGAAGGTCACAGTTCTTGACTGAACAATCACTTTCGAAGATGTGTGTGTGATTAGTAACAGCAGTGCCATTCCAACCTCAGTTAGGCCAATGTGAGGTTTCTTGATGAGGTTTTGCAGACAGCTGCTGAGCGTTCTTGTCAGGAGCAGGTTGGTTGATTTTCGCAACATGTCATCAATCTCTGTTGAACTGAGTACACAAACAAAATTCCCATTTAACAATTCCACACTGTACAATAAAAGCCCAGCTGAATATAAAATAGTTGTTTCCTGTCATACCTTCGGTGTAATGACTCCGAAAACTTGAGGCTGGCGTAAATGAACTCTTTGACCTGTGTGTAGATCTGAGGGACAGAATGGGACATGGGAAGCTTCTTCGGAAAGTCCTGCTGCTTATATATAAAGACACACAGAAATGACAAAACCAATCAACTGACAGCATTATTATTTAAATATGCATGAAGGTTAACAATAAGCATAATTTCTGTGCTTTGAAAATTGTTTTTATGTTCACGTTCACCGCTTACTTGACAACGCCTAGTTTCATCACACCTACTCTGCTAATAGAATTTAATGTCAAATGTCCCATAAGGCCTTAGTTATACTTGATAAGTATGTATATGCCGTCACAACATGACACTTGCATAGGCTTCACTGATTTGGTGCATCAGTTGTGCACGTTTTCTGAAATTAACAATGAAATTAAATATAGTGCCAGTATGTATTACATAGCAATATAGCTGGGCCCTAAGAAGACCCATAAAATTTTATTTCTAAAAAAGTGATTTGTGAATATAATAGCTGATAAACAACTTTCTTATGTATGTAAATACACTACTCATCAACTTTTGGGTAAAATTTCAGAATGCAGTAAAATGCACTATAACCTTTACATGTGAAGTTAATTTAACCTTCTCTAAAATTTTGAATGCACAAGTCCAACTGTTCAGTGTTTCAGTACTTATTGCATAACATGGTTTTCTCTAACAAGGTTTCTCTAACATGATTAATGGATGTCTGATCCATGAATCGACCAATAAAATGTTTTGGTTCACTGACAATTCACATTTAAACTGTCCTCGTCATCATGCTGTTCACATTTTGACACCATGAAACAAGTGATTAAGACATTGACATTTTTTGTTGTGGTACACCCACCATCAATAAATAGTTTGAGATGAAGAAATTACCATTGCATGCTTCTGCTTAAATGCCATTTTTTTCATGATAGAATCTAGTACAATAAAGTACAATGAAGTTACCAAACTTTGGATGTACAGATTTGTTGAGTCTGTGGTTCTCTTCATTCATTCATTGCACTGTAAAACACCACTGTCTGATGTAAACTTTGTTTTGTTCATCTTTAGCTTTTCTTTGTGCTTGTTGAAAGATTTTTTTTTACTGTTGTGTCGGTTCTACTCCCGAGTGTGGCTCTTTATTTTCTTCTGGAGCAGATAGCCGGTCTAAGAATGCACAGCAATTTCCCACTGGGATTATTAAAGCTGTTTGAGTCTTGAATGTTGAATTTGTTACCTTCTCCAGCTCAGAATCATGGAAGGGAAAGCGGCTGACTACCACTTTATATTCCTCTTCTGTTTCCACTGGGATGGGACTGTAGTTATCCAACTCAAATATCTCCCTGTAGAAAACAACACAGTTAGTGTTTGTTCACACTTTTCATACCATTATTAGCGGTTAAGGAATCTGTCTCTTTTCAACAAATGTGCAGTTGACTTCAAAAGAGTTCATCAAAATTGACCATCTGAACAAGATGTTTGAATAAAGACACAGGAGCATTTTTGTTTAAACACCATTGCTCCAGTAGCAATGATAATATTTACCTTGAGAATGTCTCACATAAAATGATGTAAAGAAATACAATCAGAGGCAATGTGACAAATCAGCAAAGCCTACCTGAAAACCAGTGCCCACTTTTTCAGTAGAGTTTCATTGTACTGGTCTCTGACCTCAAAAAGCAAGTCAAACAGCCGGCTCACTGGGAAACCATAACCCTGGACATGAACACAGACAATCAAGTTTGTTATTCTATACTTCTCTACACACTCAGTCACAAGCTGTTCAAATAAAGTCTGGCTCTGGACCAACCTGTAGTGTATCAGCAAAGATGACTATGAGGTTCTTCAGCTCCAGCACCAGGTCTGGGTCAGTGCAATAGGACTGCAGATAAAAATACCAAATTATTGGCAATGACAAATTGCCATTCGACACAGCTGTGCTACTCTAGACTACTCAACAATGCTTATTACAGTGACTACATGCACTTAAATAACCAGGATACTTGGAAAGATCACCTTTCTGGTGTAGTTGGGGAACAGTGCTTACATGCAGCTGGTTTACCGCTTGGTTACTGTGTATTCTGACTCTAACCTGGTTACTTAAGTCCCTTTCAGAAGAAACAATGGTAACTAGAGAGAGGTCCCCTGGAATATGAACACAACATGTTCCAGGCCTTGGCCATCAGTCTTTCTTTTATCATTATACACACAGCACTACCTAATAGTTCCCAACAGATTTTGAAAATTGTTAAAACTAATTGTTCAAAGATTTCAAGGAACAGATCTGCCCCTTAGTGTAAGGAATGTATATGAAATGCTGAAATAAAAAGTTTGACATAGTAACAAAGGTGGGAGCTTATTGGCACAGGGTCAATCAAGTCAATCAAACAAAGTCCCTCCATTTTTATGATGTTCAGTGACCCTGAAGGCAGAACAGTTGGGTCTCTTAAAACAGACACAAATCCTGTCAAACGCTATGTGCGAATCAAAAGAATAAAAAATGATGATAAATGAATGAAAATGAATTCCACCATTTTAGTAGTCTGTGTTTCTTTACATTACATTTTACATTTTTACGTGGATGTGGACGTGCTCATAAACAAGGCTGTGATAGTTTCCCTCTGCTAGCAGGAATCAGGCAGGCCCATGAGAAGGACTGCAGGCCAGGGGGGTAAACGAGCCCCTATTCTTAGTATTCTCACATCATGCTGAGCAGCCCATTCTCCGCCCTGTTAGCATAATCCTCTCGGTCATTTACAATTGACTGGAGCCCAGCAGTCAGGAATATGCCTTCTTAATCTGTTGTTATTGTTGCAATCTGTCTCTCATTAGGCCCCAATGACCTCCTCTTTGGCTGCATTCGTATGTGTGTTTTGACCTCTTCTCTTGAAAGTGACATCATTAGCGTCCTTGTGGGTGCACTGACCTCCACAGGGTTGTGTGCATTTCAACCAGTGAATAAAGGTCCTTCCAGCATAAATAGATCCACAGCAGGCACTATTATCTCTATTAACTCTCAGTCAGTCAGTCCTTCTTATTCACTGTCAACTCCCTGCCTGCTGTGTGTGTGTGTGTGTGTTTGTGGATGAGAGCCTACAGAGTGTGTGCGAAGCACAGCGATGATCTTGGAAAGGGCCATGTTCCAAAGTTCATCGGTGAAAGCTCTGGTCACAAGCCCCCGCGTGGCATGGAGAATGTGGTCCTCCACCACAAAGAAGCTGAAAAGAAAGAGAGTTTTTATTTTCATATTTTTAAAACTTCTCTACTGTCACAATGATGTATTAATAGAAGGAATGTCATACCCTACAATCTGATTGAAGTATTTTCTGTAGCCTTCCACTGTCTCGTGCTGAAAACACACACACACACACACACGCATAAACATTTTATTCATGTTGCTATTATTTATGAGCAGGGATTGTTTTGCACATCTTTGTTGAGTTTTTAATGCTATTAACTTGACATGAACCTTTTCTGACATCATATTAAGCTACTGCAGATCCATTTTATATAATGTCCATTAGATATAATAATATATAAAGGGGTATAACCATCCACTGCTTTTAGTCATGGTGCCTTATTGATAATAACACTAGTGGGCAACTTCTTCTCTTCCTTTCAGGGGTCACCACAGAGAATCATGTGCCTCCATCTAACTCTGTCCTCTGCATCCTCTTCTCTCACACCAACTAACTTCATGTCCTCTCTCACTACATCCATAAATCTCCTCTTTGCTCTTCCTCTAGACCTCCTGCCTGGCAGCTCCAACCTCAGCATCCTTCTACCGATATATTCACAGTTTCTCCTCTGAACATGTCCAAACCACCTCAATCTCTGACTTTATCTCCAAAACATCTAACATGAGCTGTCCCTCTGATGTCCTCATTCCTGATCCTGTCCATCCTCGTCACTCCCAAAGAGAAACTCAACATCTTAAGCTATTTCTAGTTCTATGCATGGTGGTTTTAGGACTAAATCAAAGTTTTGCACTTTGAATAGTTAAGGCACATTTTCCAAATTCCAATTCCTGGTATGAGATTCACATTTAATTTAGTGCTTTAAATTTTATAAACATGGATTCCACATGTTTCATTAAATGTTGCTCACCATGTTGGCTTGTGGCTGCAGCACTAGCCTTGCCTGTTTTTTCCTCTGTTTTCTGTAGTAGTTCTCAAATGTTTCTCGGTCACCCTGAAAATACAGAGAAATACAACAAACCTTGATTACTATACTAAAGTTACTAATAAGAAATTGTTGGATCAAGACTATTTTGCTGTTACGACGCAGATTGTCTTTATTGCTTAGATTTAAATTATAATAATAAACTGTGACACACATAATTTGGACACACTTTCCTAAATCAGCTATGTTTAAATGCAGTAACAAGCAACTTTTTAGTACACAAGTTATCCAAAGTATAGCAGGTTGTTGGGAGATATTCCAACAAGTGTATTTTTTCATACAGTTTTTTGTTGCCCTTGTTCCACCTTGTTTGGCATCAAATTCAAAATGTTTTTAAAAAGCAATCAAATTTCTCAGTTTGTGCTATTTATACTCAGAAATAGGATTCAATGTTTTGCAAATATTGCATTGCGTTTTTGGGTACATTTTACACAGTATCTGCTTGTACAGTATGTGTATGTATAAGACTTACCAGCACAGTATAAATGTGTAAACACCTGTAGACAGGAGAAAAGTCTACCAGGTCATGAGCTGTAAGAATCTGTCAAATACATAAGAAGAAAACATGAATACTGTAAACAGCTTGTCTACATGTCTCATTCAGAAGTGCTGAATTAATTAGCAGCGCTAAATGAGACACTAGCTACCGAGAAGAAAACTAAGAAAATTACCTTTAAAAATAAATGAGACAGTGCAAATATCTAGAGGGTGTTGAATTTATGCCAGTAATACAGCACTTGATTATGTAAAATAACTTTTGCTGAGATCTCAAATTCACACACAATCATTCAAATCTAAGAATGTAATGAGATTTTGAAAATGGGGGCCATGACATACAAGATAAATAAAAAGGGCTCTAATTTTAACAGCTTTCTGCTCGTTTCTTCAGGGGTCACCACAGTGGAAAATATTCCACAACCACAACCCTCTGGACCGGCACCAAGGTCGCCCTTGGAGGCTGCGTGGGGCCACACCTGGTGGGGTGGGATTCAAACCCGCTGTCTTCTGCATCCCAACCCAATGCTCTACTAATCTAAGGCTGTTTATAGCTTGGCAAATATGAATGTAGTTAACTTAGTACAATCACACTCTAACAAACCCAAATATACAGTGTGACCTCACCTCTTCATCTGCTTCCTCCTCATCCCATGGGGAGTTATTCAGCAGTTCGTTGCGAGTATGTGTTTGTCCGCTGTGGGAATACACAGGCTTTGTGCAGTGGCCCATACTGGCCTGCTTTGCCACAGCACTGTTAAAGGTCCTGTGCTGATGTGCCTGAAGAGATACCAATCATCACCAATGAGCTAATAAATGCCTTTTCACATCTACTGGGGGAATGAATTTTTAAGCAAATACTCTCACCTGTCTCATGGCAGTCTCTCCAACCTTGTCAGAATGTTTTCTGATGCTCTCCAAGAAGTCTTTGAGGTCTGACATGGAGATGTCCTTGATCTCCTCTCTCAGTCTGGGAAGATTTTCTGCCATGATCTGACAGAACCTGTATTGACTGACCCTACAGGTGACACAGATCAATTCTATCCACTTTATCAAACACAAACATCATTATGTGGGCTTACACCTGAAGCACAAACTGAAATGTACTTTAAAACTTTTGTTTTCCTTCTACAATCTAACTAAAATATCTATACTAAAATAGTATTTGTAACTATTTGTAATTATTTCATTCAATGGCTTTCATTTCCCTCAAAAGGCAGCAGACCACATTTGGGAATGTGCACACAGACATATTAAAGTGTGACGTTCGTCCACCTCTGACAGCAAGAAGAAGAGCTGCTTTGTTTGTTATAGTTTACTTGGCAGAACAACCAAAAAGTATGTAATTAAAAAAAAATGAGTTTTGCAAAAACTTGTTAAACAAGTTGTATAAATTCATCTGCTGTGAATCCAGGTTGTCTAGGGCAGTTAAGACTACTGGAAACTATTTAATGGAGGACTCTTTCAAGAACCTTTATGGTATTATCCTACCTGGGGATGTAAACCTTTTCCAGCTGCTCCATAGTATTTAACGCAGCATAGTATCTGCAGAGACACAATATATAGCATCAGTTAGTAGGTAAAACTATAAAAACCCCAAATGAAACAGTTTTAACTATAAATTCAGATCCACATGATGGGACTGTTAATGATATAACCCCAGTGATTCCCCTACACTACTTCAGTTAGTTTAGAGATCAAAATGAAAATAATGGACATTGTCAGGGGGTTCCTAAACTTTTGCATACAACTGTAAGAGCGTCGGTATGAATTTTTACAGATATGGCTCCGTTACAACAAGGAAGAAATACATGATAATGAATTTCCCACTGGTATTTTTCGAGATTTGTCTAAAGCACACTGTTGATTATTGTTAGGTAAAATGAAATAATGTTTTTCATGGTTACTGTGCCAAATCAACATGCGGACAATGATCCGCTGTGGCGACACTGAACTCACGGGATAAACCGAAAGGACAAAAAAAATAAAATAAAATCCTGAAATGGTACTTTTTGGCCAGTCTTGCAACACAATTCACATTACTGTGGTATACTGCACGGAGCGCAATTGTCTCCCGCTATATTTTTTGCTAGTGATACTAATATGATATTGTCTCATAGAGATGTACATACTCTAATGAAAATACTAATATATACAAGTTTTTAAGACTATTTTAATCTAACAAGGTTTTAATAAACACTAAAAAGTTGAATTTCACAATATCTAGAGGCAAGGACAGGAAGTATAGAAAAAAAACATGCTACTTCTAACTAGTTAGTTTGATCACTTAACTGGATTTGTTGTTTGCTCTCCAAGATACACGTACTGCAAAAGAGTTCCTTTTCCAAACTCCACTTTTAAGAAAGCTAAATATTCTTTTGATATATAACAAACATTTTTCAGATCTCTCTCTCTCTCTCTTTCTCTCTCTCTCTCTCTCTATATATATATATATATACACACACACACACACACACACTCTACTCTACTATCTTCTTTTAGTGTATTTACGTAACTCTCAGGTTCATTTTTATAATACTAGTAATAATAATAATGCTACACTGGCCTCATTCTCTCAAGCCCCTTTCAGACATGCACTGGAGTTCTGACATGATCTTGACTTTGTCAGGAGGGGTGTATGTGTTATGATGCTGACATTATCAGAACTTCATCGTTCGAGCCCAACAAGTACAATAGCCATATTATGCATATTATGTACAATATCCTTATAACGCATTAGTTGTCTAGCCGTTAAAATGTGGCCCTTGTCAGAGTCACTCACATGCTTGGGATTGCCCATGTGTTATGCTTCCAAAACCATGTGAGGGAAAAAAAAATGCTCTCTTAATATATACCACCTATATCCAGTTGCCATAGTTACGAGGTAATTAATAAACACTTGAAGCTACTTCACCTGTCAGAGGTCACAGAATTTCGGCTTATGGATGTAGATATAAATATTAAAAATACAGAAGAAAATGACACTAAAAAGTGACGGATGAAAACTGACTAAATGTAAAGTAGTAAAGTATTTAAAGTTGGCTATAGCCTGCATTTGAATTGTGGCTTTGACTTATGATACGTTGTTCTACGTAAACATAAACCTACATGGTAGGAGACACACTCTGCTTTTGCTACATGTAGACACTGCATAAGATATTTTCTCTGTCATGACCCCCTTCTTCTGGAAACATTTCATTTCAAATGTATCCATCGGCTTCCACCTTTAGATTGAAACATAAAATGAATCTTCAGGCGCTGTACTCGTTACTATTCTCTCACCTGCGTGTCTTCATGTCATTCTCCATCTCATTTAATTTTTTACACCTGCAATGTTTAGCTTAGTCCATGTTGTCCTGCAGACTAAACGACTGCATTTCCCTCTAGACATTTTTTGTCTGCCTGCAGTTTTGTCAGTGCCTCTCTACTTTATCAATACTCTAGGAGTTGCCCATTTGTAGGTTAAACTGAAAAGACAAAACTATGTTTACACTAACTGTGCTTACACTAGGGGATCCTGTATCTCAGTCCAGAATTCAACTGCATATACACAGCTTGACTGCTGAAGAGTAAACCGCTCAATAATGTTGTGCGGGTTGTAAAATGTGTATGAATAACGTATAAAAATAATATTGCTGCAGATACAAAAAGTTTTCTTTTTCTTTTAAGTCCTAGCAGCAGAATCAATGAACTGAATGTAGTGGTGTGTTTAATTTTTCCCCAATGCCAATGGGATATTGTCATCTTTCATAATGTGCACACATCACAAGGGTTCAACCTTGGGTCAGTGTACAGAACCCCGATCATTCGTCTGACAGGCAGGCATTGAAGGGATATAACTGGTCAGTCAGTGAGTGTAAAATGCCTCATAAACAGCCTCATAAACTGGGGAAAGCATGATTAGATTTGTCAAGAGTGCAGACTACCAGGATGGAGGAAACTAAGTGGTAGGGCATCCAATGACTTGACAGGATGTGATCTCAGCATGAAGAACAGATTTTTTTATAATACAAACCCAGTTCAGAACAATAGTGCACTAGCCATTAGTGTTTAAAGTGCCCTTTACACACAAATCCCTTCAGGTGACCAGTATGGTCTAATTGTCTTAAGCCATTTTCAGACATGCACTGGAATTTTGACATTATCCTGACTTTTTTAGGACGGTAATGGTAAATGGTCTGAACTTATAAAGCGCTTTTCTACCTATTGGCACTTGAAGCACTTTACACTGTTTCTTATTCACCCATTCACACTCACACTCACTCACCGATGGGGGAGCTGCTATGAACACGTACAGCCGCCCCGGGTGTATGTGTGAATGCAAACGTCTGGGTGAAACACTGCTGACAATTTCACCTTTTTCATTAGTTGCACGGCTCTGATGTGCTGTAAACAAAACACGGTTTCCCAGATTTTAAATTTTATATCATAGTGTGCCTCCTGTATGTGCTGATCGTGCACAGATATCAAGCGGATTTTCACGTGAACAATGTCCAGACAACGTCCAAGGCTGAATAATCCTAACATTGTCCGGAGGTCATGTGTAGACAGGCTTTAGACTGGCTGTGGGACGTGACAGAGGGCAGTGGATAGGGTCCATGTTGTGAACAAGGGCACACTGAAGTTCAATTGTCCTGCAAGTGATTGCCCCCCCTCCTTTGGCACACAGTAATACCACAGAAAGGGCCATTATTTCCCAGGTTAAAATCCGTTTACTCCAAAAAAGATCAATGGCTTTTAGCCACACGTGTTTTACACATTGATTTGGCAGAAGTTTTGGCCTCCCATTTATTTTTATCCGGGCTCGTGAATCAAAACGGTCCTTGGAAATTAGTTTAAAAGTTAGTGAAAACCTGAATCATGACTACTGGATGATGTTGGGTTCTATAGGAATTTTTTATTTTATTTTTTTTAGCTAAAAGCACTGTTAGATAGTTAGTTCCAAATTACTTCTTTAAAATGTATTGCCCAGAAAATGTATTATTTCAGTTTAATTAAAAGTTACTGAATATCAAAATGTGTGTGAGCGACAGCCAGACAAATGAAGATAAGTTGAGAGAAAAAACTTACGATTAGGAGTGCGATAGTGCTACAGCGCATGTATTTCATTCATACACTTGAGCAGTGAGTGAAAATAATGGTTCTTAAACAGATAGTTGCACTGTTATGGTATAATTTTTCATCCCTGGGGAAGCACCATGTCCACATACACAGCGAACAGCAGGCAGGAGAAGAGAGAGAGCGCATGGGATTTATTGCGCATGCAATAAAAGCTTGGTGAGTAAAAGCTAATACATTTTTTTGTTTATGAGAAAACCTGTTAAAAAAAAAAAAAAGGTAATGTCGACTTTACCTGTGGTCACCCATCCAACATGTGTTATAATATCATAAGGAGCTACTTGCGGGTTGCTATGAACATGCTAAATCAATGGTTGGCTATATGTATGTTAACTTTTGGTCAAACTCAACTTTTGGCCTGATTGGTCAAATGCGTTAGAACAAAAACGTTAAGCACGTTTGTGTGCAATAAAGTAAATGTGAGAATAGATGCTTGTAAAGGCTTCATATGACCAAGTTGAGTTGATAGCAATGTTATTATTCTAAACCAAAAATTTTCTTTGTTGAATTCCATATTCTGTCAATTATTATTGCATTACTTTTCCTGTTGTTTTAGGTTTGTGCAGTGGTATTATTTCAGTATCAGTATCGAGATATTTAGGCAGATATTGATGTAGTTGGTATTATGACATAGGTAACTGTGGGATCCCTGTTTGTATTTTATCTGAAATACTGATTATCATGAACCTTCCCCACACCAGGTTGGAGGCTTAGACAACCGATGTAAAATCGCATCTTAAAAAAACCTGTGATTTATACCACTAATAGTTCTTAATATGCTTTATTCACAATGTGTGTAGCAGTAATGCACACACACACACACACACACACACACATATATATAAACACATGCCAAGTACATAGCAGGGATTATCTGGTTGGAAAGACATGCAGCATCTAAATTTAGAATCCAGGAAATTTTAGGTTTTCCATTTTCTTGTAATTCTTTTATGTATTTATACATGGTTTAAAGTATGATACGATGCTCAGGAAGAATTGATACCTTTTGGATTCCAGCTGCTCCTTTAGTTTGCTGTACATTTCTAGCACTGCAAAGAAGAAGACAGGAAAAAAGGATCAGTAGAAGGCTTTGTTGGTTCAAGTGATTTGTGCAGTGTATTAAATGTTTTTTTTTGCAACTTAAAATGTGTGTGAATAGGTAGCTTATAACCTCAAATTACACGAAACCTATTTAAATCTGTTTTATGTGAGCTGGAATAACATGTGATGATTTAGGTGAGTTACATTACATTTAATGATTTTTAACAGACTTGTTGGTAAATGTTTGTCAAAATAGATCAAATAAATTGACCACAGTACTATGTAGTAAAAGATTAAAGGTAAAACCTTCGGGATGATTCTTTTCTATGCTAACTGTAAATCCCAAGATGGCACCTGTGTCCAGTATGACATTACACATTCAAGGCACAAGTATATGTAAAATGATTCCAGTGGGAACCTCTACTCAGTTCAGAGACCATTACTAACACCACCATGAACTCCAGAAACTAGTGACTATCTCACTGATACACAAGCAGCCCGGTACCTGGTATACAGAGCTGGAGCTTCTCAACAGTGGTGGTCATGTTCCTCTGCTGGATACGACAGCGAATCACCTCTTCAGTCTGAGCCGTCACCTGATGGAAGGAACACAGAAGGGAAAGTGACAACACTGTTAACCACTGGATTAAAGAACAGAGATGTTAAGTGAATTGAGAGGAAACAGTTTTGGTCTCCTGTATATTCATGTATATACATGAATGTGCACTTACCTCCTTGCCTGCTTCTTGCAGTCTTCGATTAGTGTCTGTCACTTGACCCTTTAAAACAAATGGACATTATTTTAACTACACAGATTTTCCCAAATAATATTTTCCTTTTATTCTTTTGTCAAAATTTTGTTTGGTGCATTTCATGTTGTTATTTTTAATATTCATCCATCATTAATATAGTAGGCTGATGGTGAGATGTGCTGTAGGTGTGACAGAGGAGTTCAAGGTGGAGGTGGGTCTGCATCAAGGATCAGCTCTGAGCCCCTTCTTGTTTGCTCTGGTGATGGACAGACTGACAGATGAGGTTAGACAAGAATCTCCCTGGACTATGATTTTTGCAGATGACATTGTTATTTGTAGTGAGAGCAGGGAGCAGGTGGAGGAAAATCTAGAGAGGTGGAGGTCTGCTCTGGAAAACAGAGGAATGAAGCTTAGCCGCAGCAAGACAGAATACATGTGTGTGAATGAGAGGGACCCAGGTGGAACGGTGAGGTTACAGGGAGCAGAGGTGAAGAAGGTGCAGGACTTTAAGTATTTAGGGTCAACGGTTCAGAGCAACGGTGAGTGTGGAAAAGAGGTGAAGAGGCGAGTGCAGGCAGGTTGGAACGGGCGGAGAAAAGTGTCAGGTGTGTTGTGTGATAAAAGAGTATCAGCGAGAATGAAAGGAAAGATGTTCACGACGGTGGTGAGACCAGAGATGTTGTTCGGCTTAGAGACAGTGGCACTGAAGAAAAGACAGAGGCAGAGCTGGAGGTAGCAGAGCTTAAGATGTTGAGGTTATTTTTGGGAGTGATGAGGATGGACAGGATCAGGAATGAGGACATCAGAGGGACAGCTCATGTTAGATGTTTTGGAGATAAAGTCAGAGAGGACAGATTGAGGTGGTTTGGACATGTTCAGAGGAGAAACTGTGAATATATCAGTAGAAGGATGCTGAGGTTGGAGCTGCCAGGCAGGAGGTCTAGAGGAAGAGCAAAGAGGAGATTTATGGATGTAGTGAGGGAGGACATGAAGTTAGTTGGTTTGAGTGAAGAGGATGCAGAGGACAGAGTTAGATGGAGGCACATGATTCGCTGTGGTGACCCCCGGAAGGTACCAGCCGAAATTAAAAGAAAAAGATTAATATTCTGTGCTGAGTGATTAAGGAGCCAAATATTGGCTAAAATCTAAATCTCTCTTAGTGGGCGATTGAATTTCTTAATAATTTCAAGGTTTTGACAGTTCAACATTTTTTTAGAATGTTTAATAAGAGCTTCCTTCAGCATGATCTGTTGTAACCCATTTACGCATTTTTCCATCCTGTCTCTATCAGCTTCCCCCTGTCTTTCTACCTTCCTCAGTGCAGCTGCTCAGCCTTGTAATCAGCTTATTGTCCATGAAGGGGCAAAGACAAAGGCGGGCAAATTTAGATTAACCAAACAGTGGGGAACTGAACCTATTGTTGGTGCACTGAGCCTTTCATGGGATTTAAGGGCTTTTTATAGCCTCTTTTTCACAGATTCAGTGACAAACCTTTCGATTCTGGATCGGGATTTTTGAAGTCTCAGCTCTTGTCACACAGCTGAGATCCACAATCCAACTGACCAATCGGCTTAACAGCAAAAGTTCCCAAATAAGAGAAAATTACATCACAGTGTTTTGTTTTGTTTTTTAAATTCAAAAAGGCTCTTTGAACCACAGTAAAATAACATTTAACATAACATAGAAACTTCAAGATTATTTAAAGCATAACAATGCTGCACTAGATTAGGGATTAGAACCGATAACCTTCACCTTTGACCTCATGTGAAAGTCTTGTTGTAACTAGCTACCATGTCCATTACTGACAACAGGCCTGGATGGCCTGCCAATGAGTGCAAAATCCAAAGGAAATATTTCATATGTATTCTATATAAATCTTTTAAAAAATGTCACTTTCATGCCTCCATTGAATTTGGATAACACAATGAAATGTTTCTACAAGAGCCATTCATATTGGGATTTAGTGCTTCCTCTGGTCACCATCTCAACCATCTTAAGATAAAGAATCCACAGTCCTGTTACAGATAGATCATTTGCCAATCAGAACACAATGCCTATTGGAGTGATTATCAGTGGGTGAAGTCTGTATTGTTTACTCAACAATTTATGCATAAATATAGATTAATGGAAACATGTTAAATCCCAATGATGTCTGCAGTGGAAGTCTTGTACACGGTGTATATTAAATCCAGCATTTTATATTGGACATTAAGCCACATTTACTGTATTTGACTCTAAATATGTTCAAGAGCATAACATATTATGTGAATTGACATAAATCAATCTCAGAAATTTTGCCATAGAATAGTTCAGTGCTACACTTTTAATATTTGTGACTATGAAGAAATGTATTAAGTTGTATGTACTATATGTAAGACTAGGGGAACTATACATTTCCTTTTTGTTCTGAATTCTGATTTTGAACTGAGAATTGTGATTTTAAAGAAAAATTCTGTCAGAATTAAAGTCAGAATTTTTATTCTAGTTTAATAAAAGCCAGATTAGTTAAAATAACAGCTCTAACATTTGCTCTCTGCTCTTCAATCAGCCTTTATAAAGTACAAAAGAGGATTAGTGCCACAATAAAAAAAAAAGATTATGTTTTCTTTGACACGGTTTTCCTCCACATCAGGTAGTAAACTGTTTTTTTCTGCTTTGGTTTCTGCTGCGATCAAGACACTCGATTGGCTCTCGCCAGCTGAACCGTGTCAGAGCATCTCCGACTGACACTCAGCCATAAAGCTGCTCTCTATTGATAATGTATGACACCTGTCATTGACTCAGGCTTGTGAACCAGTCTGAACCCCCTGACAAGGCTTGTAGACCAAACTGTCCCGCTATTATCTACAGTCGTCTCTCTTACCATGAGTTTCTCTGCATCGGCCCGGACTTTAAGGAGCTCCGTGATAGCGTCCACAAAGCCTTGGTGGTGGAAATTGCACATTTTTTCAATCTCGCGGTCATGGTTCCGTATTCTGGCATCCAGTTTTTCCATAAAACGCTTGTGGGCATTGGGCTGGTCATCATAAATAGATCTGAAAGAAAAAAATGTTAAGGAAATCAGATTTGAAAAAACAAAACAAAACAAAACATGGCAAAATAGTGAAACTTAAACTTCCACAACAAGCATTTGAATGAAAATGACACATTATGTCATGGCTTATTTCTTTGTATATGAACCAATCAGGATTCCACATTTTGTTGGGTGCAAATACTACGCATGAATGGGCAGAATGGACAAAATACAAAACTACAAGGTGGCTCACATAAATGTGCCACAGTTTTTATTTTATGTTTAATAGTGTTTTAAGCCATCAACTGGAAATAAAGACAGGTACTGGGGCATGAAATCATAAATCTGTGGGGCCCTAAAATAAACAACACATGTATTCATTTCCATTACACTGGCATTAATAGTGCAATGAAAACCAGAAACATATCTTGCCAAATTGCTTTTAACCCTCTCACTGTCCTACTAGTAATTCCCATTAAAGGTTGCTTATGAAAGTAATTACCACAATTTGAAATCATATCCTAAACAAGTGTCACAACAAGTGTCATCTGAGGTATTTAGTGCCACCCTCTTTGGCATATATGACAAGCCTCTTTCACATATAAAATCCAGATCTGGAGAATCAGTTCTGGCAATTTGGGACAGAGCAGCATGCTCCATCTATGCACAAGCTCACTTACATAACAGGGCTCACTGGGTAGAGCAGCAGGATGGGATGCAGAACTCAATGATCAAATCCCAGCCTACTGAAATTACAAGAGACCAATTGCCCACTAAAATCTTTTACTTATAGCAAATGAAAGCCCATAAAAGTAAAAAAAATATGGGGACAGTAATCACAGGTAATGAACCACAGAATGAGATAAACAGGAAAAGAAAAAAAAGTTATATGTATAGATACATATACACTATATTGCCAAAAGTATTCTGTCACCATCCAAATAAATGAATTCACGTGCACAAAGCAAGATCCATAAAGACAAGGATAAGTGAGTTTGGTGTGGAGGAACTTGACTGGCCTGCACAGAGTCCTGACCTCAACCCGATAGAACAGCTTTGAGATGAATTAGAGCAAAGACTGCGAGCACTGTGTATTATGTATTTCATAAACACACTTCCCAGAAGAGTTGAAGCTGTTATAGCTGCAAAGGGCCGACGTCATATTAAACCCTATGGATTAAGAAGGGGATGTCACTAAAATTCATATGGGTCTAAAGGCAGGTGAGCGAATACTTTTGGCAACATAGTCTCTCTCTCTCTCTCTCTATATATATATATATATATATGCATCTATGTATCTATAATATATAGATATCTATCTATCTATCTAGAGAGAGAAAGAGAGAGAGTGTCTGGATTTGATAGAAGTAATTGACATTATGATGATTTGGTCCACATGCCCATAGTTGACACTACTGACATCATCCCACTTCACTTGGAGTTACAGCTCCATCTAGTGGCAGTGCACTAAAACATCAGGAAGTCACAAGTTGTTTACCTAATAGGTTTATTGTACTAATTTGGCCATTTTTCCCTGATTTCAGGCTCATCCCATGAAGAAAATGCACTGGAAAATATCCCCAATACATGCTAGCAGGATAGTGACTTCTTGATGAAAAGCTAAGACATTTGATACAAATGCCCCCGGTGCCCATAGGTCAAATTTTATGGACTTAGGTGATCATCTGACCCTTCCTCTAGCATTATCATCTGGTCCACATTATACGTTACACAGTACTTTACTAAATACCAACAAAACTGATGATAATCGTATTAGTCTCTGCTGTTCTTTGACTTTAAAGCAAATTAGCATATGATAACAGGTTAACAAGTTAAACTAAGTTTGTTAACATGTGAAAAAGTATGTTTTCTTTACCAGTCATCATGATGTTGTTCATATGCTGTTGTTAGTACTTGGCTCAAAGAAGATCTGTGCCTATGTTCAGCCTTACAGAGTTGCTATCTGGCCTGTACACTATGTAACATGCTGTAGGGGTGTACAGTAATATTTTCTGTTGAAACATTATGGGAACTATTTCATTTGAATATTTGGAGTCGTCTTGGGTTTCACATTTTGTCCTGTTGTGCCGTTTGTACTGTTCATTCAATACGGTGTTAGTTAGCAGTTGGCCGTCGTTCTAAGTAAGAACTATCCAACCATGTAGACGGTTTATTCAAAACACCTATAATTGTGCAAACCCAACATGCTGATATGGCCTGACAGAGATTAAGATTAAGAATGAAGTGAAAATACATGTCAGTGAGTTTTATCAGCCAACTGTACCAGTTAACCACTAAGTGATAAAACTAAAAAGTTTGGCCTGCTTTAATGGTTTATAGTGCAACACATATACAGAAATGCCAGACTGAGGTCAACTGGAAATTCTCTCTGTAAAATGACCTCATCAGTATGTGGCATTAGGCTATTTTTTTTTTTTTTTTTTGTCCTTTCGACTTATCCCATGAGTTCAGTGTCGCCACAGCGCATCACTGTCCACATGTTGATTTGGCACAGTTTTTACGCCGGATGCCCTTCCTGACGCAACCCGCCCCAATTTCTACCGGGCTTGGACCAGCACTGCACAGCTGGGGAGGGGAATGGGCTGTTAGGGGCTCAGTGTCTTGCCCAGGGACACATAAACAACAAAAATCTTCCCTCCTTAGCAGATGAATGTTATAAACACGCCAGAACGAAACTTCTAAGTGAAGCAAAATTAAAGAAATCACATTTCAGACGGTGACTTGATGTGTATCGATTCAAAAACAAGCCTCATTTGAATATGATGCCTCCAAGGATGTTGTGTTTGTCATATAAGTCATTTCAAGTTACACTGAGAATTGCCACAAACGCCTCCATATCACTCCCACAGGCTCAACAAACTGCCAAAATTTGAAGAGAGTCCACGTGTTAACCACCTTGATACTATCGTATCTGCGGTCACAGGTGTTTCTAACGATTTTCAGACCTTACAGGAGGGGCAGCATAGACACTCTGAGCAGTCTGCAGATACACAGTCCCATACGCAGCAAATTAACACTGTGTGCAGAAGTAGAAGAAATACAAAAACTGGGTTTCAAGTGGCTGACGACTCGATTAGCTGGCCAAATAAATGGGCTGATTTTTGACATTTTAAATTGATCGACATCGGCCATTGTCTGTGCTTTTGCTGCCAATTAATAAGAAACATCTGCAGACACATCTGCCGCCATATCACTTGCATACGTGATTAAAAATGAGAGCATGCTAATGTGTAAAATTATTTGAGTGTATTACCGTCAGTAACTCAACCGGATGCATTTTATTGGCACTTCAAGAATACAAAGCGACATTTGCAGACACTAGAAACATAATTGGGGTGTTCATCCAGCAGCATCTCCTCTGTTTGCTCTCTGTGACCAAGGGTGGAGCTTAGCAGCTCAACGTGCACAGAGAGAGGGAGCCTAGATGAGGTGAGACTTTATTTAATATACAGATGGGCAATAGAGTGTAAATAGTTTATCAGCCAACATCTTCAACGAGTAAATCTTTCAGAATAACATTAATATCAGCTCTGCCCATGATCTCGAATTTAGCATGGTGTCAACAACAGTAAGCTTGTTGGCCATTATTTTTCCCAAACATACAATACACTATATGGTATAGTTGGCCATTTGACCATATTTTTTATTTTTATTTTTTTTTGGTCCAAGATAACAACATCTGCAATCAATTAAGGTCTTTTTCTCTCATTCTACCGTAGACTATTTCCACCTGTCAGTAGGGTTAATTCCATGATTTAAGGACAGATTCCATTTTTTGTCGGAGTGCTCTCTGCAACTTTAACAAAACAACACAGCCTCTGCCAAAGATTATCTGTATTTACATTTAGTCATTTAGCAGACGCTTTTATCCAAAGCGACTTACAAGTGAGGTACAAGGCAAGCAAGTTAATTATAACTCTAACCGGTGGACTCTGCAGTACAGGTTGGCCAAGTTCTGTCAGTCCAATCTGACATTTGTAATTAATCAGCAATCGGCGACTCCTCATGTGTTCTCTCTCAGTCGACATTTTGTCAGCTCAAAAAGCGAGTAAAGAGTCAATAAAAAAATTGTTTATCAGCGTAGACAACTAACCTGTAAAATTAATACAACCAGTAACTTAATACAAGTACTGTCAGCTTTGTCCACAATCTTTAATCCACCATTAATTATTCACAGTGAGCTTGTTGGCTGATTGTGATTTACAATGAAAGTGCTAAAGTAAAAGCTGACTGCATTTGGGCCACTGTCTGGTAACCATGAAGCCCAATTTATTGCATATTGTAAAGCTGAGAGAGCTCACTCTCAAACCCAGTTTGGTTTAAAACTATATTAGAGAAGGTGGTTCAGCTGTATGCATGATCATTACGGAAGATAGTGCTGTTAAACTGTGTCATATAGAGCCATTTCTGTATTTAGCATATAGCTTCATTATCAAAGATTTTGTGAAATAAATTACAGAAACTCCTGTTAAGGAAGGCACAGACTAAATTACTTAAAAGCAGATTATAAATGGGATTCTGGTTGGACCTAATTGGTTCTGGTCAACGGCTCAGTCTGCTCTGACATTCAGCAGATACAATTGTTTCATGTGTGCTGTGTAAGGATTGTAGTCTTTAGACTTAAGACCCAGCCTCTGCCAGTTTTTTTTAAACATGTTTCATATTTACGATGTATTAATGTATTTACGACGTAATATTTATGTAGTATTAAAATTAGTGGAGGTCCACAAATGCTGGATTTATTACTGCATATTACAGTTTTTTAAAGGCTCATTTCATAGCAGCTATTTTTATTCTCAAAGTTCCTTTTTGGAAAAACTGTTTTTCTGTGATTGTCAAAGCTTTGTGAGGACATAACTTATGACCAACGAACCTTTTTCTTCACAGGCCTACAGCTTTTCCCATGTCACATGCTGTAATAAAAGGTGACACCAGCCAATATAAACTAAGAACTGGCTGAAAAAGAGATGGCTTGAAACCAGCAATAATGCAACAATTGATCCTGATCCAGACACACATTTATCTTTCTGTGGTTATCCTTCTCCATATTTGACTGTCAAAGCTTTGTGTGGGTGTACTTTTTCAAGTTTGAGCAGTTTCTCCTTCCAAAATGATTGTATCTAAAACACAACAGGGCTGGTGATAAACTTTAATGGAAACCGACAAAAATACAGGTGCATGAAGCTCCTCAGGAACCTATTTACATATTCTCCACACAACCACCCATACAGATTTGCACAAATGTTATGTGAGCGGGACCGACACAGATTGCTGAAACAGGCCAACCACACACACAAGTAATAGATTTTCGATGCACACATTCTAGAATCAGTTAATTTGCATTTGATTCAGTATGACTTCTCACAATCCTGGAATCTTCAATGTTTTCTATATTCAACAAGTAAGCAACATGGTTATTCTCTTGAATCTGAGACTGCGTGAAAGCTTCCAGCACCTGGTATTCCCAGGGTGTCTACCATGCAAGTACTGACCAGGCCTGAATCTGGCTGGTCTCTGAAATTAAATAAGTGTTTTAGACATAACCCCAACCCTAATCTAAATGTAAACTGATGTAATAATGATAAACGGAAACTGAAGTGTGCTGTCAAATTACTGAACTCTCTCTCCACTTTTGTATTTGGACATTGTAATAATATACTGTGTTCTAATCTCTATTGTTCTAAGTCAATAACAAAGTTCTTCTTTGTCCAATTAAAAACTCTGTTTTATTCCTGAGATAAAATCACTGTCTGAATAACTGTTGGCGTAATGTAGAGGCTTTGATAAGCTAACAAATTAATAAACTTTGACATTGACAAAACTGGTAAAGCAACTTTTGACACCCTTGGCAATAAAATATTCAAATTTAAAACGATCTCAACTTTTACATAAGTGTAAAATTAGTTTACAGTGCCTGTTTTAGGACATGTCTCACAATTACAGACTGCATTTCACTATTATCATTTTCATTTCCAGAGGTTTAAAATGCGATACAAACTCTCAATTGTACTTTTATATGAAAGGTTTTTCAGTGTTTTCATTGACCAACTCATTTGTATTTTGTAAATCTAAGCAAATCAAGAATTTGATGCCTGCAACACTAACACAACAATGCTGGAACAGTGATCGACACTGAGAAATCCCTACATTAGATTTCTTTCTGTCTTACTACTTGGCATTTAAATTCAAACCATGTGCAACTAAAATGCTCAGTGTAAGGTAAAACATATCACGTAGGATTTATTTTATTAGTCACAAACCACTTTCAAATACAATGAATGTATTTGCCAGTATGTATCTTATTATGCATTATTCAAAGGCCCCTCAATTTCATTTATTTTATGTTAATATTTTAATCTACAAAACATATTTGTTAATCAGCCTCTTTAGCTGCTGCCATAGGCTTAGACTGCTGGGGGACCCACCCCCCAATGCACTGAGCTCCTTTCCTCCTCTTGACCTCTCTCCTCTCCTCTCACCCCACAATTGTCACCACTGTATGTCATTAACTCTGTGTGTTCTCTCCCGTAGTTGTCTTTGTCCTCCTCTGTCCCCCTCTCTCTGTCCCTTTCTGCAGGTGTCCCCGGCTTTGGAGCTGTGTGTCTTCCATCGTGCAGCTACTGGTCCTACCAACCTGCCCGATGTTTTGTTGTTGCTTTTTGTTGCTCTGTTCTTTTCTCTCTCCTGAGATGACTTTGTTGTGAATTGGCGCTATATAAATAAAGTTGAATTGAATTAAAGACTTCTAACAGTCTTCTAAAAAGTCACTTTCCGGCACAGATTTTTTACTCACACTGTGACTCTCCATTCTCTTTGCCTCTGTCCTCCTGCAAATGTTACTCTTAAGCAACATTAACACAGGAAAAAAAGTCAGAAAAGCAGCATTTCCTGTAGCTATACAGTCCAAATTTGTGAGCCATGCTTCCAACATTGAGTAATGAATTAAATAAATGATACTAAGAGAGATGTCAAGGTAGCTTTGAACCAGTGAGCTGGTGTTAGCGCTGCACTTGTTTTACTCATAGTTACAGTGGTGTGGACATTATATGGTGCAACTCTGGCTGGTTTCGGGTCTTAGGGTAAAAAGACGTGACATTTTGTTTATGTTTTATGCTTAGTCACATTTTACAATAGTCACTGTTGAAGTATAAAGTGAAGCAAGCAGACATGGACCAAAGCCTGGTCTCCTGGATTCTGAACTACCTTACAAACAACAATACGTGAGACTAAAGGTTTGTGTGTCAAATTCTGCAGCACAGGGACACCAAAGCATACTGTCCTCACTCCATTCCTGTTCACCTTGTATATGTTGGTTTTTACCTACAACTCAGCACATCTTCACCTACAGAATCGTTCTAACAACGAAGCTTTTGTAGGGTGTGTATCACAGATGAAGGATGAATATAGAACTACGGTTTAGGACTTTGCCCAGTGTTGTTAATGGAATGGCCTCCAGTTCAATATGAGTAAGACCCGAAGAGCTGGTGGAGGAGCGGTTATAGAAAACTGTTCCAACATACAGATACTTTGGTGTTTGGGACATTAATCTCAACAGCAAAGACAGACAAAAAGAGGACACTCAGATCCCTCAGTGGGAACAGTTCACTCCTTGGGCTGTTTATGACTGTGGTGGCATCAGATGCCTTTTATGCAGTTGTCTGCGAGAGAAAAAGCATTATAGCAGCAAAGAGGATGATACTGAACAAACTGATAAGGAAGGCAAACCCTGTCCTGAGGTGTCCTCTGGACTCAGTAGAGGTGAAGAGAGAGAAGGATGATGAACAAACTATTGTCTACTGTAGAAAATGCCTTCCACCTCCTACAGAACACTGAGCACTCAGGGAGTTACCTGCAGGACACCAGGAGGGATCTAAGCAGCCAGAGGTGGTTGCTGAGGGGTCGACACCGTGGGTTTTGAGTGAATGTGTTTCTGTTGCTGATTTGCTTATTTATCACATTTACCTTCTACATAATCATGTTATTATCCTTACTAGTGACAGCAGTAGTAGTATTATTTCTAATGTGTGCTATATATATGTGTGCGTTATATTCTTTTTTGTGTCTTCTTCCAGCTGCTGTAACAAATCCTTCCTTCTACCTTTCATATGCTTTCAGGTTGCTTTTCTTGATGCAGTGGAGGACTGTTAAGTGACAGTGTTTTTTCCACAAGTAGTCCTGATCATAAGGTACTATTTATCCCAATTATTAATCACTGAATTAACCATTAACAGATTTTTGTTTTGATTTCATTTTACAAAGTCAACCTTTCTGGAAGTGGGGTTTGAAAAAAGTAGGTATAAGCTGTTTTATGAAAAAATAAAAAAATAAAAAAAACAAGTCCCTATATCAAATTCCTTAAAGCACATTCTTCTGGAAAAAAAACAAATACAAAACCCTGACACAGAATATGTTCCTGCTGATTAGAGCTTCTCTCTGTAGAGCTACAACATGGCCAACAGTTGGAGACATTTTGTTAAACAAATCAGATGCTGTTTCTCCTGATCAAATGTTCATCCTTACATTCACATAGGAGTTTCACGTTTTCTCAATTTACAGAAGACAAGCAGAAAATTACTACAACTACAAGTGGTATTTTATATACGTTTTTTATGTCATGTCATGTTTACAGATTTTATAATTGCATATCACAATTATTGGCCTTTCTGTGTGGAGTTTGTACGTTCTCCCCGTGGTTCCTCCAGGTTCCTCTCACAGTGATAAATTAGTGAATCTTAAAATTCCAATAGGTATGAACATGAGTGTGAATGGTTGTCTGTCTGTGCATGTCTCTCTGTGGCCCTGAGATGTCCAGGGCGTATCCTGCCTCTAGCCCAATGACAGCTGGGATGGGCTCCAGCCCCCCACGGAACTGGATATATGGTTCTTTCCAAAGCTGTCATGCAAAAAAATTCAACATTTAGCAAGCCAAAGAAAAAGGCCTATGCTTTGTTTTTTAAGGTTTATTCATAAGGACAAAATTAGCTACCTCCATAAGGATTGTTTCTGTTTAACATTATGGTCACTCCCATACTGTATTATGTATCTATAATAAGGGGTTTTGAGCTAGTGAACGATGTCCAAATATATGTTTATAAAAAGAAAAATATCCTGTGTGATATTATAAGTGTGAGGAATGAAGCTTTCCTGGGAGGCGGGTGTATTTTTCAAACTTTTTATCGTAAAAGATTCATCATAGATGCTAGATGCCTGATTAGCTTTATCCAATGTAATGCTTTTCAAATTACTATGGTTTTGAGAAAAACATTCTTCTATTAGAAGCAAGGTCTAAGGTCTGGGAGGCTCAAAGCGTTAATATGACTAACAAAAGTAAAATGATAAAGCATTGTTTTTGTAACTTAGAGCCCGCTGTTGACTGGGTAAAGTTAGTTTCCTGTAAAGGTAGGAACCAGAAAGACTGTGACCTTTTAGTCTCAGCAGCCACCTGCTTTTATTTATTAACAACAGGAAAGAGGAAGCTCTCATGGAGGCTGATGATTGCTATGCTGTAAGGAGGCATTTCATTTTGCATGTGTCCAGTTATATCTGGTCAACTTCAGTTTGGTTCTTTTTTCTACCTTCAGGAAAATTGCTTTTCACCCTTTAGTTTAACATACATTTTTCAATAAATCACATAGTCAGATCAGATGATCAAAAGATGCTACTCCCCATGCACACTCAGAGTTCCACACATACATGAGGTCAGCGCAAGCATTACCAGTAAGAGGAAGGTCTTTTAAATTATGTTTGCACAAATCTTCATACAAGGAACAATCAAAAAAACACTACTCATCTTCTATCACAGAAATGTGAGCATACAATAGTTACAAATATCTGTCGGTACATTATCCTCTGGCTGTTTCTAAGCTAAGTGATGACCTGAGTATCTGAACAGAAATAATTTTTTAAACTCCTTACTACATAATGTGATGTTCTTGTTCTTGGGATGTTGCAAAAACAGATATTTTGGTGCATTTAATTCAGTTCATTAACAAAATCTGCACATTTTTAGAACATCAACTTTCAACGGATAATATTTCCAGTAATAGGTTTATTTAAATATTGAGCTATTGTGTGACATCTAAATTAGAACATAAAACAATATTTCAAATCAGGCAGGCAACGAAGTAGCTTATGCTGCTGTGCTGAAATTATGATTGAAGTATTCAAGTCGTTAAGAATGAAGTTTTATAACAACTAACCTATACTGTTTTACATATGACATAGTTAACAGCCTTAAAACTCAGTCGCCTTTAGGGCATAAATTCAGTGGCTTTTGCAAGTGTGCTGACATGTCAGTGTAGCCTAGAGGCTTAGGTGTGTGTGACAGGTGGAGTCCGGAAAACGCAGTTGTCAAAGCTAATGTCACTGATTAACGTGCACTGATAGCTTTATAGCTACACACTATGACCAGTGCAGTGCAATGTTATTGCAGAAGTACAAGGTGAACATTTCAACACCCCCATTTTGCCGTTGTCCCTCTCTTTAATAATCCCTCACACAACCAGTACCAATCGACTAGGTTAGTACAAACTGTTAGCACCGTTAGCTAACATAAGCTGCATAATGATATCAAGATGTGAAGAGCCACGGCCACACCCACAAATGATGTTGACATTTACGGGTCATCACCTATACAGCAACGCGAGCAACGTCGACAACACCACACAAACCTGGTTTCCCTTAAGGTGCGTTTAACTCACTACAGTACTGGCCAATGTTAGCCTGTTAGCTAACGAGCTAGCAAGGCTTTCGCCTCATTTAAACGCCATATAACAGTACACCCGCTAATGTTAGCTTGCCGGTAGCTAGGTTCCCTTAAGCTAGCTACAGAACTAGAAGGCTTGAAAATGTAGAACGTACAACAAAATATAATGACATTCTGATTAGCAAATGTATTCTAAGAAGTAATATAGTCTTACCGAAGCGTGGGGCCAACGCATGCCGTGTCGGTGCTCTCAATTTCCTGTAAAATCCGCTCGTGCTCCGTTATACACTCCAGGGTTTCGTTCTCCGCCATGATTGTTATGTGTATATTACGCTATTCGTATCACTGCAGCTACAGCGGGGCACCGGTACATGAGAGAACGGGCCTGCGGGGGGCGCACCGCGGCTGAAGGGAATTCAAGGACAGGGGCTGTTTCCACACATCCTGTACGTTAACAGAACATTTGGTTGCAGCAACGGGTTGCACATCTACAGACCTTAAGCTACGGTAGCGTTGCTGGTTGCTGGCATGTAGCTACATTGTTAATCTGTAGAACGTATATCAACACATAAATATGCCACATTCTTTAAAGATAATACAATGCACAATACATTTTCACACCAATATATTTTTCCGGTCCACTACATTAACACCACCGGGGACCACTGATGCTGTGGCTGATTAGTGTAGAGTCAGTTAATGGTAATGTATTGTTTGCTCGATTAATATAAATTTCATAATTCAACAATGATATGCATAGTTAGTTAGATAGTGTGAGAAGTTGCCCCAGTAATCTTATTTATGTCAGCATTTCATATTGTTGGTATATTGTGCTTGAAGTTGAGTTGTACATTAGTTTTTTTTTTTACTCACTTTGCAAGATTTATGTGTTCACCATTAACTGTAATTAAGTAGATGACATTTAAATTAGCAACAAAGTGAATGACGTTACCTTAAGGTGGTTCCTAGAGGGAGGTCCACAGATTCTAATTCTGCAAAAATGCTCCTAAAGCTTTTCTCCTCTTCTGGGTTCTCCTCTTCATTTGGAGGCTCAGGTAAAGAAGCGTGGACTCTGTCTCTGGCCATTTTTTTCTCCAGGTCCCAAGCCAGAGGACCAGATGCTTGCATGTTTTAGAGGGAACATCAGGAGCTGTGTGAATCACAGTGAATTCCAGGGCACCTGCTACGGTCAGCAGAAAAAGAGGGTGCAACAGGAAAAAGAGACCTTGTGATTCCCTGGACTTTGAAACCAGCAACACTAACTTCTGCTGCCTCCTGCGTTAACATGTGTTAACATCTGAAAGCAGACGGACTAAATAGTACACACCAATGAAGAGGAGAATGTGTAAATGAATGACTAAAAAGAATGAGGAGTATTCAGTGTGATGAAACTGTTGACGAACTATAATGTAAAAAATGGTGGACATTTGACAAAACAGAACTTACAGTAGCTTCAGACATTATTCACATCTCTTCAATTTGACACACTCAATTATAGACAAACCCCATTTCCAGAAACGTTGTGATACTGTAAAATGCAGAATAAAAATAGAATGCAAGGATTTGCAAATCATTTAAAATCAATTTTTTAACGTATATAGTACAAAGACACCATGTATGTAAAAACCTGTAAATATCATTCTGCATTAATGAAACTTTCACAGATGTTAAACGCTTCACCACACTCTATATATGTCATAAAAATACAACTCGTGTGACTGGTTTGAATGTGGATTTTGACATCACAAGAATATAGAAACAGCAGGAAATTACATAGTAAATACTGTTTTAAAGAAATCAGTATTCATTATGAAACCTGTGCTAACCCAGAGTGAAAAGAGGAGGCTTGAACTGCAGGGTCAGCTGTGAGCAGGACTGACAGATGCCTGTCATCTTTTTTCAGTGCTCAGCCGCTGCAATGAAAAGAATCAATCAGTATCAGCTGCACTAACAGTGTTTTTATAAATTCCATTCATCTGACTGACCCACAGAAACACTTGTTTTTCGCTCAGTGTGAAATGTTGAAGCTTTAGCTTGTTTGCCTACATAAAGTGCTGTGGCCACTGGCTGGAAAGTTTCTTCACAGAGGGTGAAAGAAGAACAGTACATGTGGCGGGTGTAGCTCAGTTGGTAAGGTAGTGGTCCGTGGTTTGATTCCCGGTCCCTCCTGACTGTGTGCCGAAGTGTCCTTGGGCAAGACTCCGAACACCAAGTTGGTCAGGTGAGCACCTTGCATGTCAGCGTGTGAATGGGTGAGAAGCACGTTTGTAAAGTGCTTTGAATAAAAGCACTGTATAAACAGCAATATACCATTTACATCTGAGCCCTGTAAGTGACCTCTGGAGGTTGGAAGCTTTACTACACCTCACTAAAAACTGCAGCAGAATCATTCTTCTTCTCCTTTCGGCTGCTCCCTTTCAGGTATCGCCACAGCGAATCATGTGCCTCCATCTAACTCTGTCCTCTGCATCCTCTTCACTCACACCAACTAACTTCATGTCCTCTCTCACTACATCCATAAATCTCCTCTTTGCTCTTCCTCTAGACCTCCTGCCTGGCAGCTCCAACCTCAGCATCCTTCTACCGATATATTCACAGTTTCTCCTCTGAACATGTCCAAACCACCTCAATCTCTAACTTTATCTCCAAAACATCTAACATGAGCTGTCCCTCTGATGTCCTCATTCCTGATCCTGTCCATCCTCGTCCCTCCCAAAGAGAACCTCAACATCTTAAGCTCTGCTACCTCCAGCTCTGCCTCCTGTCTTTTCTTCAGTGCCACTGTCTCTAAGCCGAACAACATCTCTGGTCTCACCACCGTCTTGAACATCTTTCCTTTCATTCTTGCTGATAATCTTTTATCACACAACACACCTGACACTTTCCTCCACCTGTTCCAATCTGCCTGCACTTGTCTCTTCACCTCTTTTCCACACTCTCCGTTGCTCTGAACTCACTCACTTGCACCTTCTTCACCTCTGCTCCCTGTAACCTCACCGTTCCACCTGGGTCCCTCTCATTCACACACATCTTACTGCAGCTAAGCTTCATTCCTCTGTTTTCCAGAGCAGACCTCCACCTCTCTAGATTTTCCTCCACCTGGTCCCTGCTCTCACTACAAATCACAATGTCATCTGCAAACATCATAGTCCATGGAGATTCCTGTCTAACCTCATCTGTCAGTCTGTCCATCACCAGAGCAAACAAGAAGGGTCTCAGAGCTGATCCTTGATGCAGACCCACGTCCACCTTGAACTCCTCCGTCACACCTACAGCACCTCACCACAGTCTTACAGCTCTCATACATGTCCTGCACCACTCTAACATACTTCTCTGTCGCTCCAGACGTCCTCATACAATACCACAGCTCCTCTCTCTGCACCCTGTCATACTCTTTTTCTAAATCTCCTTGTCAAATTTCCTCTTTCCAGAGGAAAGATGAAATTCACACACAGAGTACCCTCCTACCTGTCTCCCTGATCAAATTAGCTGTAGTAGTCCAGTCATCTGGAAGCACCTCCAAACCACCCAAAGCCCGTCTCAGCTCCTCCCTGAAAACTACACAACATTCTTCCTTTTTCAACTTCCACCACTTCGTCCTCTTCTCTGCCTTTGTCTTCTTCATCTTCCTCACCACCAGCATCATTTTACACACCACCATCCTGTGTTGTCTGGCTACACTCTCCCCTACCAATGCTTTACAGTCACTGATCTCTTTCAGATTACAACGTCTACACAAGATGTCGTCCACCTGAGTGTTTCTACCTCTGCTCTTATACATCACCCTATGTTCCTGCGTCTTCTGGAAGGAAGTGTTCACTACAGCCATTTCCATCCTCTTTGCAAAGTCTACCACCATCTGTCCTTCTGCGTTCCTGTCCTGAAGACCAAACCTGGCCATCACATTCTCATCACCTCTGTTCCCTTCACCTACATGTCCATTGGAATCTGCACCAATCACCACTCTCTCACCTCTGGGGATGCTCTGCATCACTTCATCTAACTCACTCCAGAATTTCTCCTTCTCTTCTAACTCACATCCTACCTGTGATTCATAACCACTCACAACATTGAACATCACGCCTTCAATTTCCAGCTTCAGACTCATCAACCTGTGTGATACTCTAATCACCTCTAGAACATTCATCACAGTATAACTCCTACTCCATTTCTCCTCCTATCTGACCCATGGTAGAACAACTTGAACCCTGCTCCTAAGCTTCTAGCCTTGCTACCTTTCCACCTGGTCTCCTGGACACACAGTATATCCACCTTCTTTCTTTGCATCATGTCAGTCATCTCTCTATCCTTCCCTGTCATAGTCCCAACATTCAAAGTTCCTACTGTCATTCCTACATTCTTAGCTTTCCTCTTCTCTCTCTGCCTATGAACACACCTTCCTCCTCTCCTTCTTCGACCAACAGTAGTCCAATTTCCACCGGTACCCTGTAGGTCAACAGCACCAAAAGCAGAGTTACCAAAAAATAATAACTCTGCTTTATAGAGTTTATTCACTGAACATATGTTACACATAAAACATTTGGGGTCTGACAATTCATTTGCATGTCACGGAATGAAACTATGAGGTGAAATAATAAAATAATGTGGCATTATTTTAATGCAACAAGTCACTCCAGGGCTTGCTTGTGAAAATATCAGTACGGCCTTAACAAGCTAATACCATGTTGCCACATGAGCAACATTGTATTATTTCTGTTGGTCCTAGTGTTTCTGACCATTGTTTTCTTTTTGGATTTTTGCCTAAATTTAGTTCTTTTTGTACCAGTCAGTTTGCAGCCTCCTCCTTTGTGTAATGACACCAATAAATGTGAATAGAATTTGTAGTCAAGACTCTCTTTGAGTCCTAACCTGAGAGTGTTTGAGACAGTGGTGGAAGAAATATTCAGACCTTTAACCTTGAATTCAATAAAAATAACAATTTCTTAGTTTGCAGCACATTAGGAATGCGGCTGTTCCACACTGTGTCCTGAAGGGGATTCAGCCTTCTACAAACCAATGCTATACAAATCCTCGGTGATTGTTGTAGCCCAGGGGGCTCTGTGGTCTTTCCCTTTCATTTTACTGTCCTCTGGCATCAGTCTCAATTATTTCACAAGTACATAACCAAGTTGATCTTCTTTGTTTCAGAATGTTTCCCCAGTTCTGTTCTTTGTAACATGTTCTCACTTGATATCTTTCCTTTCTAACAATATCACAGTGTAAAATTGCTGCATATTGTCCTGCATTCAAACTTATATATTGCACCTCTGTGAAGTCAGAATGACAGAATTTCCTTTTCATTCCACAAATTACCACCTTTAAAAAACTGATTTATGAAAGTTTGAGAATAGAAGTATAACATATTGTGTTATGTTTAAGTATAGCACTATAGGGCAAGTTCTTACTTACTTTCCATATATAGATGGCTATTGTTATTTCATGTTTAGTGTATTTATGTTTGTATGGTATTAATCAGCCAGAGTCTTGAGTTTCCTCATAGTCAAATACTTAGTTGTTATAAGGGGAAATAAATAAAAGTGGATCTGCCTGTCACATGATCTCAGTGTGTAAGTACAGTAACCCACTTAAGAGGTGTGGACAAAAATAAACAAGATCACAGAAATGTTAGGACATTTTCTGAAAGTCCATTTTGAGTAAGGCAGCTGGAGTTGATCAGCTTACACAACCACTTTCTATTTCCTGCCATTCTTCTCCAAACGGATTGGCCCATTCTGAGGGTGAACGCAGTTCACAATAACTTCTTAACAAACCCCTGACTATGAGTTTCCTTATTACTTCTCTCTTTCTCTCTCTCTCTCTCAGACACACACACGCACACATATGTTGTGTAAGAATTGTCATTGTGTCAGTGTTGGCTGGTTAAACATTATTCAAACATTTTTCCGTGTTATAAGTGACTAACTAACTGTAATGCCCACAGGCTGACACATGTGAGCCTTCATTACCTGTCATGAACCTGTTTAAGATGCAGAGGTGGATTCTGGCATTTAATTTAATGGTAATTAAATGATTGAATAAAGGACAAACACAGCTGGTTATGTTAGTAACTGTCAGCAATAGTAGTGTTGTATCATATTGAAAAGACAGCGATTAAAAGGAGAGAGACAACAGGAAGAGAGAGCGGATGCATGTCTGCAGTGGACTCATGCGCTGAATGTCCACAAACACATCCTGTCCTTTAACTCTGGTCTTTCCCTGTCTTGTTTCTGAGGCAAATGAACGACTTTTTCATTAAAACAATCCTCTTTTGAAGGACTAACATATGAAGCATTTTGACTGAATTCCTGTGTTTTAGATCTGACTTTTGAAAATGTTTGACTTTTGGGTGAACATCATAACATTACTGTACCAAAACAGTCAGGCTCAGTAAACTTTTAATAAAAGGATGATGTAAAACCCATATTGAGTGATACTCCTTTGTGCATGTGTCCTGTTTGAAAGAGGATATATGGATCAGAGAAGTGAGTCCACTGTGAACTGTCACTGTACCTATTCTTTTCTCCATGTGTTCTTCCTTCCCATGCTCTGCCAGCTTCCTGCCAGCTTCCTGAGTCTGTCTCAAACACATGCTCCTATACAACTGCTGACCTCCATTGTAAGTTACACCCTAAACAAATAGCACTGAAGGACATCCTGGAATGGGGACAGTTCACTGCTAATGTCAGGGAGGCTGTCCAGATGTTTCTGGGCAGGCCCAGGGCCCAGTGGGTCTCATTTGAACTTTATTTATTTACATATTGTGTTGTTAGCTCAGACACTAGGCATGAGTCCATTCAACAGTCAAATTTGGCATGTTGCTCTGTTAGCTGAGGTTGAGGAAGTTAAGGAAGGGTTTTGTCTTCCAACAGCTTTTTGGAAATAAGCTTGTTGAGTGTGCAGCTTGTTTCACCATCATGGAAACTCTGAAAAGAAAAGCTTTGCTTGGGATCTTTTGCTGTGTGGTGTAGGAAGCTACACATGCTGTTTGTTGAAAGTGGATGAGGGTGGAGGCTATTGGAAGCCACTGTAAAGATCTGAACACTGGTGTGACATATGGATTTCTGGCGGATTTAAAATGAGATAAGCTGCTGCATTTTGGACTATGTGGGGAGGTTTCTTTGTGCTGCTGGTAGCCCTGTCTGCAGGGCACTGCAGTAGTTACACTGAGGTGTTTGGTCACAGCATTTTTAGAAAAGTGTGGTCTGATCTTTTGGAAGTTGTAGATGAAAAATCTGCCGGAGAGATGGAGGAGATGTGGTCAGTAATGCTCAGTTGGTCATTACTACCGTTGGCTGTTACAGTAACGTAATACTGTAATGTTACTTTTCCCAGTAATGAGTAGTAGTAGAGTAGTAGTTGCAAATGTAAATTCAGTAATAATATTACAGTTGTTGTTACTTGTTACATGTTACTTTTGTTGTCAGCACATCAAAGTCTAAATCTGACATTTAACATTCAGAAGTCATTGCACTTGCTCATGGCTGGCTGGAAGATGGAAGTGCCTCCGTTCTCACTGGTAATATTACTTTCATTTTGTCTGAAAACAATGACGAGAACATTATTGTAACAATTGTAGGCGCTGATTCCAGGAAACGGTTGAACCCCTACAGGGGAAATTATGTGATGAGGATAAAAATGTCACTGGTTACTGCTCCTGTCTCTCTCCTCAGCTTTAACTTTCTTCAGTTTCTCTCCCCTCCGCACTGCCTCACCTGTTTTCCCCGAGTCATATTACCAGTCTGTCCTCCGCCTTCTGTTTGTCCTGCGTTTTTCTCTAATGATTCTCCTCTGAGTTTTTCCCGAGCTTCCTGTGATCCCCCTCTGTTTCTGGAGTCTTGTGTGTTTCTTCGTCTGGCCTCCAAACCCAAGTTACGGTTCATCACATATCCTGTTCTGGTCCCGGCAATTTTGTGTTGGACCGATGGCACTGATTCTCTGCTCCACCTCTTAGTAAGGGACTTTTGTCGTTGGATTATTATTGAGGAGATGAATTTTGCACAAGTAGTTATTCTTTGTTACATTCAATTCAGTTCAACTTTATGTTGACAAAAAATTTAAAATGAAACCTTCTGGATTCCACCGTGAATATTCCAGGGTTGCCTGCACTGTGCCGTTGCTCTCAGGCCTCCACTTTTGAGCTGTTTTCCGAGGAACTTCTGAGGGTGTTTGAGCCAACTTAATCTAAACCATCTCCTCTCTAAGCTCACCCAGGGGAATGGCTCTGTAGCGGATTGTGCTATACAGTTTAGGACCTTCATCACCCCACTTGTTTACAGTCGTGTCATCCTGCGTTATCGTTTCGTATTCAAATTACCCTTATTTTTATAGCACCAGTAAAGTCAAGAACCATAAAGATGTATAGAGAAAACCCCAAAATTCCCCCTTGATCAAGCCCTAGGCAAAAGTGGAGAGGGGGAAAAACTCCCTTTAACGGAAGAAATCTCCAGCTGGAGCAGGCTCAGGGTTGTCGGCCATCTGCCCAGAGGATAGAGGGACAAGAAGAGGAAAGGAGCTCAGTGCATCAGGTGGTGGGTCCCCCAGCAGTCTAAGCCTATAGCAGCATAACTATAAGCTTCCTCAAAGAGGAAGGTTTTAAGATTTAAAAGTAGAGAGGTTGTCACTTTCCCAAATCTGAACTGGGAGCTGGTTCCACAGGAGAGCAGCTTTATAGCTTAAGGCTCTGCCTCCGATTCCATTTTTTGGAAATTCTGGGTTCCACAAGTAGGCCTTCATTCTGAGAGCGGAGTGGTCTATTGAAGCTTGATTAACTGATTTTTTTTTTTTAAATCTGGTTGTTTAGATCATCATAGTATTATCAGCATAGTAATGGAAATATATGGAGCGTTTTCTAAAAATTTTGCCTAAAGGAGACACACATACAGTTTCACAAGACTCTAAACAGAGTCTTGTGAAACTCCATAAATGGTAAATGGTCTGCACTTATATAGGCTGTCCAACACTCACATGCACTTCCTGTTCTGGACTTTTATTTTGTACCACTTTTTTCCACTTCCTGTTCCCAGTTTGTTTCTCTGCCTTTACCACTCGTATGTTCACATTTGTTTTCACCTGTTCCCCTGCCCCTTTAAACCCAGCTCTCCCCTTGGTTATCTGTCACACATTAGTCTTTGTTTCACATAGGTTATCCATGCAACGTCTCCTGGCTCCTCTGTCTCATGGCTTTTGGACTCCTGACTCTGTTACCTGTATCTTTGGTCTGAGGTTTGATTTGATTGGCATTCTGTGTCTTAGTCGTTTTCTGTGTGCTCGCCTTACACTTACGGTATTATTTGTTTTCTAGTGTGGGTTTGTCTAGTTAAGTTGTTACGTTCGTGTTTAGCTCTTCCAGTTTTTTTATTCCCTGGTATCGTTGTTGTAGTTCTCACTAACTCCCTCATTTTCTCCTTGGATAATTAGCCTCATCTCTGTTGGTTTTGAGTTCAGTTCCCCTACTGAGATACTTAGTTCCTATAGCCCTGGTTTATGTTTCTGGGTTTGTATGGTCTTCACCTCCCAAAATAGTGGCAATTTGTAGGAGAGAATTTATAAATTTATTTATTTAACTTATTTAACCATAATTGTCAATAAAACTAAGTTGCTCACAATAACCCCTCCCACCTTGTTGCACTTGGGTTCACCCTAAAAACTAACCTGACAGAGGGAGCAACTAAGTTGCGGTTCAGTGTCTTGCTCAAGGACATGTCAACATTTGAACGGAGGAACCTGGGATTGAACTAAATCCAGATGCTTTAGCTGTAAACAAATTTTCTTTCATAATTTGCTTCACCATATGTCAATACAATGGATAGTAGCCACCTTAACTCTACTCCTGCACAAGTAGATTATCTTGTTGATAATTCTGCAGCCTCACTACGTAAAATACTTGTGGTGTTGTGTTGTTTCCCTTCTGAAAAAGAAGGCAATAAACCAGAAGAGGTGATCTCCATGGTATAGTTCACAAACACGCAACTTAAAACAGGCAATATGAAAGTTAGAAAGGAAGTGGTGTTCCAGAAATTTGAATAATCTCATTTAGCCAGGAAAAACAGTTTTTAAAAATGTACAAAAAAGCCCTCAATGATGCCAAAACAGCATATTATTCATCATTAATAGAAGAAAACAAGAACAACCCCCGGTTTCTGTTCAGCACTGTATCCAGGCTGACTAAGAGCCATAGTTCTGTTGAGCCTAGTTTTCCCTTAACTCTGAGCAGCAATGACTTCATGACTTTCTTTATGAATAAAATTGTAGCTATTAGAGAACGAATTCACCAGGTCCTCCCCCCAAATATTACAGATTTTCACGTACAACAGTGCTAGAATCATCAATAAGGTCCCAAATCCCTGTTAGACTGCTTTTTACCCATAGATCTCACTGAGCTAACTTCAATTATTACCTCATCTAAACCAACAACCTGTCTGCTAGACCCTATTCCAACTGTGCTAGCGAGTATGGAGAAAGTTCAAAAACCAAAAGAAGAGTCTGAAAACAGACTTGAGGCTCCTATCAACCACTATAATAGTCAAGTCTATACAAAGGAGAAGAATAACCGAGCAAAATGGAGTCAGAAGGGAACAGTGATCTACAACACAATAGAAACCTTAAAACAAGTTTGTGCCTTTACTTTAAACGCACTTCAAATAGCCCTGACAACATTTTCTAACTACAGTTTATAAAGCTAGTAAACACAGCACATGGCACAGCAGTGGCAGGCTGCTCACACTAACACACCCTGAAGTTTTTGTGAGCATCCTTTATATAATATGTCATCTGCAGGCTCTGATTGGTAGGTGGTTCATAGTACTTTATGACCATGGCAAGAATGGTTTAACTATATACTGATTTAATCATACTGTATGTACCAATATTACATCTTTGGGGGATAAAATAGTAACTATAGTTCTTGATTCACATTTGTTTTTAGCCGATTTTTGTTTCTCTTTACAGTTTGTGTGCTTTTTGTCACTTTGTGTCTGTCATAGATGATTTTGCATTAAACATTTTTTTATCAATGATTCAAACTGAATTACCGATTGCAAAATGCATTTTCAAATTCCATGATGGTGCACATTGAAATGCTAATGAATTAAATTTAAATAACTACAAAAAACCCTAGCAATAGGAAATGCAAATGATTTAGCTTTTATTTAAAATTGTTATCCAAATAATTCAAACTGAATTCAGATTTCAATTGCCACTTTGCATATTGAATTGCCAATTGAAAAATGCCTTTTTTTTTTTAATGCATGACTAAAATGAAATTGAATCCTCTAGAATCCTCGGATTTAGAGGAGTTCATGGTTGATTCAACAACTGCAAGGTTCCCAGGTCCCATGGCTTAAATCATCCCCCTCCACCACAGTATTTGACAGTGGGTATGAGGTGTTTGTGCTGAAATGCTGTTTCTTTTGAAAAATAAACTGCTCAGTATTGTTATTTGTCTGACTTTGTATTTGCCCTAAGACCTGCTTTCAACCAGAGGATTTACTGATGGATTTGTTTGTTCTCAAAAAACATAGAATTAAAGAAGGGGCACTAACCTTTGTGCATCATTGTATACCAGCCCCATCTTAACCAGCATCTGTGAGGCAGCAGTCACTGATGCCGACCTGCAGAGGGAGCCATGTAGACCACACAGAGACCGCAGGCATGGTTTATCTGTTGTCAGATGTTTTGATGATTTGTCCTAATAAAGTACAGGTTCCAGCAAAAATACTGCAGTTCCAAATATTCTGTGAATAAAATTTTATCAGCACTGCTACACACTTGATCTTGTTCCTATGTGATTTTATTTACCTCACTGTGCTGATTCATTTTCAAATGTGGTTTTGTACATGTATGCATGTATGTCCAACATGGCTTCCTATGAGAGCATTACTGCTTTTTGTAAAATCATATTCCATATTTTTGTAAACTTAAATTTTCCCAATCTAACTTAAAACTTAAAATGTAAAAAAAAAAAAAAAAGGGGGTAAAAAAATGTTTCAAAACACATCAGGTATCATGATATAGTGTTTAAAAAAAAAATTAGGATAAAAGGCTCTGGTGAACGTTTGAGTGTGTCACTCAGCCCACACACATCCGACATGCATGATTATTACTCAGCAGACATAAACCTCTCAGAGCCTGTCAACGCTCTCTTCTGTGTCCTTCAAGTGGAGCAGTAGGAATGTTAATATGTGTACAAACACTTGTTATCCCTTTAAACATCTCTCTTCCCTCTCTATTGTGTATCATGTAGATTTTGAGGCAGTTATATAAACATTGTGGAGGGTGAACTCCACAAAATTCTGTTCATTTCAAAGTTCAAAACTGGCGGAAAAAGAGTTTTTTTTTTTTGAAATCTTTCTCTGCTCAAGCACATTTACAAGATCGTTGTTTTTGCACCACTGAAGTGTTCAGTGAAAAGATGCCTTTCTGTGAAAAGAACATTAGTGAAGGAGGACACAGTTTTACCCATTTTCAAAACCACTTGTGAATCTGTAAAAATAGGAAAATTTAATAGATAACATTTGCAGTGTGAAAACATATTATGAGGGCTCCAACATTTTGGGGGAAGCTAAAAAAAACCCCCACACACTTCTGGTGTTAAAATTGAAATAGAGGTACAACTGGTCTATCACCACACATCAAGGCACAAGGTGACAACAGGTGTGGGGAAAAACAGACACATTCGTAAATGGTGTGTGTGTGTGTGTGTGTGTGTGTGTGTGTGTGTGTGTGTGTGTGTGTCATTCCTGGTCACATCTACTGCCTCCACTATGCAGCCAGCTGGGTGAACTGTAGTTAATGTGTTGTTTCAAAACACACAGTTAAAGATGGCTAATGTTCAGAAAGATGCAAAATGGCCCAAAAGCAAAAAACAATTATAAACAGTGAATAATATAAATAATTGAAAACGGACACCGACGGATGACAAATAGCCAGGACAATATTCCTACAAACAATGTGGTGTCCTCAAATGAAAAAACACATCCAAACGGGCCTAGAGCACAGTATCCTGACCAAATCAGGGAGTGTGTGTGTGTGTGTGTGTGTGGATGCTGCTCCACAGGATGCTTAATAAATATCCAAATGAACATCAGTAAGTGTGTGTTAGTCTGTTAGAAACAGTCATCAGACCCTTCTCTCACAAACTAAACTGTTAGGAATTGGCCTGTTTTGAACATGTAGTTCAACCAATTCAATCAAACTGCTTACACAAAACTTAATCTACAGAAATAAATAGGTTCCTGTTTATGATTAGTGAACTGAACATCACTGTCCATAGGGTACTAGCACTCAGTGTTATTGTTAATGCAGCTTAACGACTAACTGATAGTGATTCATGCCTTCATTAAGGACAGATATGCAAACAGAGAATTTAATAGTCCAGTAAGCTCGGATCGACACAGTTTGCTGAATAAGACCTTTTGATAAAGTGCAGCAGTCACCCTAAGGGTGGACTGACCTTAACGGCTACATGCAAAGAAGCTTTATTTGCCTGGCACAGATAAAGGTGATGTGGGGGCCCTGCTGCCGAAACGGCTCCTCTACATGTAATCGAAATTCATGCAGGAGGAAACGTGATGTTATTATTGGTCAATAAGTCAGATTTCTTCATGGTCCCATAGTCAAAGTTTAAGCCACATGACATTTTATGGAGTTTCATTTATCCATTTTAATCCTTTTTCTGTTTGTGACACGGCTGGAGGCCAAATAATTCCCTGAACATGTTACTCTGCTGGCAAACAAGGTTTGTTAGCTTCCTTTACAGGAATGTGGAAGTTTCTAACTCTGTGGATTTAACTACTTGTTGAGGTTTGTTAGGCTGAAATTTTAACTGAAGAGTGACTACAGACATCCTCCTACCTGTCTATGGCACCGTGAGTGGAGCGGTTTGAGCGATATGTGAATTGGACTGGGTCGAGTGAAAGGGGCAAGATGGAGGTGATTTTTTTTACCAGTCTTTCAAAACATTTCATTATTAAAGGGGTTAGTGCTACTGGGCGGTTATTCATTCAGGCAGTTGACCGAGGGCTTTTTTGGCACCAGGATACTGGCTGAGGTTTTGCAGCAGGAGGGTACAGTCACTTGAGACAGAGAGGTGTTAAATAAAGTCAGTGAAGACGTGCGAGCTCTGCACATCCCTTTAACACTCTCGCCTGATATTTTGTCCGGGACCGGTGCTTTGCGAGGATGAATTTTCCTCAATGTCTTGAGGACATCATCTTGATAAAAGCTCAGCTCCTGTTCATCCTGGCGTGGGGTGGCCTTCACCGCTGGTCTATTGTTAAATCCATCAAACCAACCAAAGTGGTTATTGAGGTCACTGAGGAAGTGGATGTTGTCATCGCAGTGAAGGGGAGTGTTTTTAGGGCCTGTGACTGAATTCCCTGTCTTCTTGTCCTGGAAGTGCTCCTGGATTTTTGACCAAGGGCCCTTTGAGCTTTTTTGATTTCAGCCAGTCTCAAACCTCGGCAATCACCCAAGATTTCTCGTCGCCAGGACTGTGATACTTTTTGCGAATCAGAAATCTTCCATGCAGCCAGAAAAACCTCAGCATACTCAGCGATGTCTGTGCTCTGATTGGTGGTTGGAGCCATTCTGAAAACTGACCAGTCTGAATAGGTAAAGCAGTCCTGTAGTGCTTCCTCTGGCCAGACCCTCACCTGCTTTATGGAGGGCTTAGTTCTGTAAGCAGAGGACTGTATGCTGGGATCGGCATGACAGACAGCTGGGGGCAGGGAACTGCTTTCCAGTTTATTTTCCAGTGAGCGGACTTTTGCAAAGAGGATCGTTGGTGGCGGCATTTTTCAGTGATTAGCTTTCAGCCTAGTTAGTCCAAAATGATACAATGTAGTTATGTTGCTCGGATCAGTTGTCCAAGTTTTCTGTGCTGTCCACTGCAGCAGCGAGCTTTGATGATCGTACCCCAGCAACTCTTTACTGCTCCGGTCAGGCACAGTAGTGTTTTTCTTGTTTTCATGAGAGACTGTGGAGCCACCGTGTTGTCAAGCCAACACACTGAGCATCAATATAAGTGAATCATAGACATAAGCAGAAATCTCAACAAACACACGCTAGTTGTCTTTTTGTGACCATAATAATCTTAACCTCAACAGCATGTGTGTGTGTGTGTGTGTGTGTGCCTGACAACTTGTGAGTAGTAATCCAGTCTGTCTGTCATTGTTGTGAAATTGGTTCACTGTTCATTTAGAATGGGGAAGTGAAAGAGCAGCAAAGTTATGCACACACACACTCACACACACGCACACACACACACACACCGGCCGCGTGTTCAGTAAAGCAGTGCAGTGCTACGCCCCTGCAGACACATGTGTGGTCTTAGATAGCTTGTTGTTTTAAAACAGGAGAACATGTGCTGTTACTGATAGGCAAATCCTCTGGGTGCCATCACTGACTTTAGGCTGCTGCCATATGAAGAACTTCAACATTTCTCAACAGATACAGTCCACAGATAAAAAGAAAAATTATATCTAAACTCACAACCCACTTCGTATATAGATAAACAAATTTGTAGGAAGGCCAGGTACTGTGCAGGGAATGTCTTTTAATAATTCCCATCACTTCTCCTGTATATGATGCCTGAAATCAATCCTGCTAATTTGAATGATTTCTGCTAAGATGATGGGACCCATTATTATACCATCATCCGTTGCAAACACCAATAAAGAGTTTAAAACATGTAAGCTGCAAAAGCTGTGTGTGGTTTCAACAGCTGTCTGAGGAGGTTGTGCTTCATGAAGCATGATTGTCAGGGTGAATTAATACTTCTGATAAAATGGAATTGTATCTGTCTCAGAAATATTTCTAAGAAAACTTTTTACCTAAATATACACAGCATGTAATGTAAGTGACTGATGCCACCAGAGAAAGAATGCATGTCAGTCCGGAGGTTTCCTAACATGAATCACTGAGGCGAACAGCTGTGTGACCTTTTTTACCTGGTGCAGAGGCTGAAATAGTCCATAGAGATTCATGTCAAATCTCCTACAAGACACTGAACCTAAACTGTGTATAATTTTACCACTTCCTCTATTTATCCATTCAATTTTTCAGTTTCTTTCCACCTCCTTCTCTTTTCCTCTACTCACTGTGATGCAATCTTAAACAAAGTAAGACTGGGAGGAAGTGATAAAACGGCACATCCTGTTGCTCTTGTCTTAGATAACACTTTCCATGGATCACAAGAATGAAGCGGGCTCTCAGGACAGCTTGTTCTCTGACATGAAATCATTTGATTAATGTCAAGACACTCACATAAATTGCAACGACACGTTTTTTTAGTGTCATGCCAAATGTTACTATAACTGGAGGATAGCAAACATATAAAAAAGACTGTGAAACGTTACATTTATGAACTTAGATCATCTGAAGCACATGTGCTCTGCCTATCTGTCTCCTATGCAGTGATACACGACAATTCAAAAAAAAAATGTCAGACGCATTCTAATCTATAAAGCTTTTCCACTTCCAGGGTCCTTACTAGTGTTGATCAATTGAAAAATAATTGATGACATCCTACTTATTACTGTTCACTAAAAGTAAAACCTTTGCATGCTGGACATTACAGCCCCAATTGCCTCCCCGCCCCAAGCATTCCTTCATCTATTAATGTCCTTTCCTGTCTCTGTTGCCATCACTGTTTTCACAGTCCTTTGCCGGAAACCAAACAAATTAACACTGCATTGTTCTGGCCAGTTACATTATAGCTGGAAACATCAGCACAGCAATAGTTTCCTGAAAGCCCACGTTAATAGAAAGGTAAGTGTGTGTGTTATGTGACTTAGTGTGAGGTTTGCAAATCCCTTGAATTCAATTCCCCTGACTCGCTTTAAATTATTACTTGTTATTTACTGTGAGAGTATTTATGTTGTGTGTCCGTTTCTTTCTTTCTTCTTTCTTTACCAATGATGTTTCAGTAAAGTTGAAGTATGTTATGTTTAAACCATTCTTTTGCACATTTATCTTCCAAAGCTTTGATGCCCTGATTAGATTCATTTTTAATCTCATGCTACATATAACTTCATTCCCAAAAGTTGCGCATTGTAACTTTAAATCAAAGTATAGTTGTATACAAATTGAATAATTTAAAAAGTACAGTTGAAAGTATACATTATACGTATAAAGTATCAAATAAAGGTAAGTATTTAGTGAAGTGCATGCCGCTCTACATTTACAGAGTAACGTCCCACTGATAGGAGTGCTACATAAAAATCCTTACACGGGTCATTTCTGAAGACAGCTACAAATAGCTTGGGCACGTTGGGCAACTTCTTTGGTTTATGATTGATTTATGATTACATCCATCCATCAGCATGTTTCCGACACTTCTTCTTCTGATAAAACATGAATAAATTCAAAGCCTTTGTTTCTGTCTTCATCAACCATCACATTAAGCCTGGGAGAAGGATCTTTATTTGGTTTGTGTGTGTTGAAGCTTTGTTGGAACTTTAGTTAAGATCTTTTCTCCTTTGGGAATTTCTGCTAAAAAACTATGCTGTCACCTCCTCTTTTCCACTCTTTAAAAATTCCCTTCATTTAGTTCTGAATTGGAAAGTTGTTCAAGACGGTGGTGAGACCAGAGATGTTGTTCGGCTTAGAGACAGTGGCACTGAAGAAAAGAGCTTAAGATGTTGAGGTTCTCTTTGGGAGTGACGAGGATGCAGAGGACAGGGTTAGATGGAGGCACATGATTCGCTGTGGTGACCCCTGAAAGGGAACAGCTGAAAGGAAAAGAAGAATATTTAGTTCTGAATTGTGATGGGCTGGAGTCTATTCAAGCTCTCATAGGGCAAGAGGTGGGGTCCACCCTGGACAGTTCTCTAGTCTGTCTCAGGGCCAACACAGAAAGACATACACAGGCAGACAAGCATTCAAACTCACATTTCCAGGCAAGTTAGATTCACCTATTAACCTAACATTCATGTCTTTGGACTGTGGGAGGAAACCGGATGAAAACCCTGAATCAGAGCTTTTGCACAAACGTGTTAACACAACACAGAAAGGCTACAGCTGGCAGGTGGATGAAAACCCACAAACCTCCTACCTGTGAGGCATCAGCACTAACCACTGCACCACCACTACAGCACTGACTGTAGTAGTTTTTCATTTTTCAAAGACAAAAATAGATCCAGAAAGGATCTCAGAATGATCAAAAAGATCAACCAGATAGACGACTGTGGAGCTAAAGAAGTTGTAGCAGGCTGGTCTGTGAATTCTACCAGATTATTGTTCTACGTGGCTTTTGTAGTCTAAGTACTGAGACCCCTACATGTCACATAGTTATTTCTCCTGTAATTAAAAGCCCAAACACAAGACATCCAGTTCTCTTGGGTAGTGGAGCAGCAGCTGATTGATCCTCTTAGATAAGTAATTAAATAGATGTGTGTGGAGATATTAAAACTCAAATAAACAGAATGAAACATTTTACAGCAGCTTTTCAAAGCTTCATATGTCACTAGTGAGAGCAGCATCTCTAAAAACCATCTTTCATTGACTAACTCACACACACACACACAGAAAATCTGCCTAACACATTGCTGTGGACAGAGATAGTTTTACAAGCGTGTTACTCGTTACACCTGCAGTAAAAATCGATGGTGCAGAATGGGAACAACAGCTCAAGCATATTATTCAATGATAAGCGGCAAATCAATAAAAGCTCATAACTGGATCATCTAGGCTTGTTTATGTCTATGAAACTGTAAATTGAGACGTCTTATCAACACATACTTCTACAGATACATCAACTAACCAAAACCCACTTAGTCAACACAGATATACACTCTAACAGATACAGTGTAAAAGGCTGTAATACAGCGTCACTGCGTTTCCTGATATCTAAGCTCCTTTCATAAACCTTGCTATATAAATACGATGACAAGGTTGGATACAACTTTTCTGTAATAATTCCATCGTATAGTAAAAAAGTATTGTGCTCATATTGGAAAATTCTGCATATTCTTAAATTTGCACTGAGTGCAGAAAGAAGTAGTGTGTCCTTAATGTAGTAATGCAACCAGTAGGGTGAGGAGGTCAACGTATGAATGGACGTGTAGGATGTTTGATTTCATGTAGAGGACAGAGACTGTGTCCTGTCACAATCCAGCAACCAGGACCTTTTTCTAACATTACCCTGTTCCATCAGTCTCAGAACTGCAGACTCCACTACTTCCATCGCTCCTACAAGGTCACTGATGACAGAATATTATGGATATTGATTATATTGATTTAATTCAATTCAACTTTATTTATATAGCAGCAAATTTACAACAAAGTCATCTAAAGGCACTTTACATAATAAAGTCAAGACTTTACAGATATGTAGAGGAAAGACAACAATCCCCCCCTTGAGCAACAGTGGAGAGGAAAATAGAAGAAACCATCAGACCCAGGCTCAGGGTGGGTCACCATCTGCCTTGACTGGTTTGGGTTAGTGGAAAGTGCAGAGGGAAAAAAAAAAGAGCAACAAGACCAAGAAGTAACAACAAAGCATTGGGCAGGTTGGTAGGACCAGTAGCTGCACACTGGAAAACACAGCTTCAAAGCCCGGGGACACCTGCAGAGAGGGACAGAGAGAGGGGGACAGAGAAAGAGAAAGAACACACAAAGTCTTTATTAACTCCTGGCATACAGTTTGATTTCATCCATGAAGAGGAGCTGGCTGATGGCTGAGAAAGTTCAGCCCTGTGCAGAATGTGGGGACAGAACATCTCCTTGGTAAATACCACATACTTGATGTTGACTTGTTGGGTTGAAGTTGGCCTTTAGTGTTGTTTTCCACATCCTCATTGAGTTCTTCATGAGGACTCTGGAGTCCTGTTGATGTTGAGTTCCAAGCATTCCAGGATCCATGTGTGAGGCATTGACTCGTAGGTTCTCTTGAAATCAGTGGTATGTCTTGACTTGGGGCTTTGAGTGACTGCTTTGTTTGGGGCGACTGTGGCACAGGACGTAGGCCAGTCCACTCGATTCCCGGCTCCTCCAGTCACATGTTGAAGTGTCCTTGAGCAAGACACTGAACCCCAACTTAGTTGCTCCCGGTGAGTGTTGGCCAGCTGCATAGCAGCTCCCCCATCAGTGTATGAGTGTGTGTGTGTGTGATTGTGAGTGTGAATGGGTGAATAAGAAGCAGTGTAAAGATTAGCTTTGATTAGGTTTGCTACATTTTTGGTAAAGCAGAGGGAGGCTGTTACCAATATTAACATGCTTTTCATTTATTTGGCAGGAGTTAACTTTTTGCCTTAAAATTCAGTAGAAACCTACAGTAACGGTCAAACACTTTGACACAAATGTTGCTTATGTTTTGGTGAGAGTGGATGTTAGAACAAGCGCTTTAATCAAACACTGAAATGCCGCACAACTGACATTTGATACCACAATGAATTGGTTTCTTTCTATGTGTAGCTTACATGTTCTCCCAGTGTCTGCATAAGTGTCCTCTGCAGTCCAATTCATGCAGCTTGTGTTGCTGAAAACACACAAATCCATTGAAGATGAGACTGTCATGACGTCCTTTCTCTTCATCCCTGCTCTCCGTTTCTTCACACTTCAACAGGTTCTTTTATTTTTGGTCATTTATTTATTTCGTACCCCAGCAACTTTTATTTCAGCTCATTTATTTTTGGTCACATTGTATTTTTTGATGGCATTTTTTTGTCTTGTTTAAATTATAATTTTTTTGCTCTCTTTCCAAAGCTGTTTCAGTCATTTAGTGTCTATTTTTGATCAAATGTTATGGTAAATGGTAAATGTTCTGCACTTATATAGCGGTTTTCTACCTATTGGCACTCAGAGCACTTTACACTGCTTCTCATTAACCCAACACACTCACAATCACACACACACAGCTGGCCAACACTCACCTGGCGCAACTAAGTTGGGGTTCAGTGTCTTGCTCAAGGACACTTCGACATGCGAACGAAGGAGCCGGGAATCAAACCAACAACTGTGAGATTGGTGGACGACCGCTCTGCCTTCCTGCACCACAGTCTGTTTTGGTGATTTTTTTCTATTTGGTCTTGTTTCTCTTCCTTTTCAGTCACATTTAATCTATTTTTATTTGTTTTGTTTGTAATTTTTTAGCCCTTTTGTTTCTATTTTTGGTAACATTTTCTCTCGTTTGTGGCCAGATTTCTTTGTCTTTAATCTTTAGTCTTTTTTTTGACTCTATTTGGTCTTTTTTGTCTCTTTTCTGTCGACCTTTGTCCAGTTTTCTTCCGTTTGATGTCATTTTGTATCTTTTAACTGAACACTGACTTTCACACAGCTCATATTAACATCCAGTGGCTCTGGGGGCCCTGTTACTTTCCTGGCCATGTTTATTTCCACATACGCTGAAATATTAATAGAAGGCAGTGAGGACTTTAGTGACATTTTACCTGATTCATGCAAAATAAACATGGCAAAACCAAGTATTAAAATTATGTGGTTGGCAAATAGAGATGTGTCCCCTTTGATAATGTGAAGGGAATGCTGCTCCTAAAAGTGTGTATTTTCCAGCAGCCACCTGCTTTAGTAGGAGATATCCTTTTATATTGTTTCTGAAATGTCACTCGTGGCCTAATAGCCCCTTAATTCAGTCGGATGTTTGCAACATTTGGCTGTAACTATTTATTATCGGTGTGTGTGCACTGCCGGGGCAGCTTGTTTGAGCAGCTAATCGTTCAGATGGACTCTGTAAATTGGATGGTGAGGCAGAAAATCCTGCACTCTTTTAACTAGCATGTGAATACTTTTAAAACCTCCCTATCTTCCATTTGGTTATGGCCTAATTGAAAAGCAAATAGAACACTTGAGTGCACCCATTAATCAGTGAGTGATATCTCCTTAGCTGCCGGAGGAATGACTCTGTCCTGCCAGGTCCCCTCTTCCCCTCTCCGGTTTTCCATTGCTTCAAATGGCCTCCCTCACTCATTATCTATTGGATTATTGTTTTGGGGATTAATGTTTTGATGTGGATCCTTTTCACACACAGTAAGTGGTTTCTGGGACCAGTCCAGGCCTCACTGTTGACTCACCATATGGGATGCTGAACAAAGACAGGCTGATACACTAAACGTACAAAGTGAATGTGACAAAGATTTTACGAATGAGGAATCCATTTAAAACAAAGTCATCAAAAACTATTAGATGTGACTGATCAAACTGATAAATAAAATTATAGTTTATTAATAAAGTCTTGAAGGCATTTTTATATCTCAGTGCACTAGTGTTTGCTTCCTTATAGTCTAGTATTATATAAAATTACCTTTTAGATGTTGGTTGCATCTTGATGTGATATAATTGGGATGTAATTAATGAATAAATACAGAGGCATTTAACATACAAGGCTGACTTTTCATATCTTCATTTATGATATAATATGTTTCTATCTAACCTACTAAATTGGCCAAAAATTAAAACAACTAACTACTGCTATTATATTTATGGTACATCTTTACATCTTATATTAGAACGTAGCAATAGGCTGATGAGATGAAAACCATCTCATCATTTATTTAATTTCAAGTGTGTGTGTAGCTGTGTGTCAGTGAGTGTTTACATGTGTGCTATTTGTAGATGTGTGTATTTGTATCAAGAAATCCATCACTAGATGGACATAAAATAATTACATTAAAGATAAGAGAAAGGACAATGGGTAAGTTTGATGTTCTCCACTTGAGATCATGACTGAAGTCCTGAATGGTGTGAATACTGGGAGAATGATGACACCCGAGTTAAACACATTTCAGTACACCGAGTGAGGAAGCCAAGAGGTGGGGGAATTAAGGTTTGATGGTTCTAGCCAGGTTAGCTATTGTTTGCCATTACCAACTCATTCTAATGCATACGTCTGTATTTTGAGCATAAAAACACTGTAGCAACATTTCCACAGATAGATGTTGGACAGTACAATGTGTATGAGTGTTTTACTAAGACGCAAATTTGACAAAAGTACTAATGAGCAGTAATAATAAGTGCCAGATGTTTTGATGAGTTCTCGTGTTTATCTTTGCTCTTGGGAAAACTACACTCTAATGCTCATATTTAGCTTCTGTAATTCACGCGGACGTTTTTCCCCTCAACCTCTTCATGTTTCGTTATTCTGCATGGCTTTTGTTGCTGGTGGTTTTTGCCCTCTCTTCTGCGGGGCAAATGGTGTAGCTGTTCTTTTTGGTAAATCAGTGAACTGAGATGCTGGATGACCACTTATTCCAGTCAGCTTTCCATCTGACTGGCCTGAGTGGGCTCTACATGCCTCTGCTTGATCCACATTGTTCGGCTGGTCCTTGACTTGGGCTACACCACTGGTGTTTAGTAGTGTTTGCTAACCTTGTACATTTAACAGAATTATTTTTACGTCGTGGCCGGAGCCCTGCTGACATGCACATCAGTGTTTAGAATACACGCTGGTTTCACTTCTGTGTTTGAAGCACTGGTGTCAACAGTGGTTCACTTGAAATTCTGTCCACTCAGCTCACACTACTAGTGAGGACTGCACTGCTCTGTCTTGTCATGGTGCTTCTAGCAATTTTGTCCTAAGCCTATGAAAACTGTTATAAACTTCTATGCTTTTGAGTATAATCATATTAAGAATAAGAAAATGTATAAGACAATTCAGAGTTTGAATAATATTCAATCTTCCATCGGACTATAGGGATAACTAACAGGATATTAGGGATAGCATATTGATAATAATGTAAGAGGAGTTTTTTAAGAAATATAAATGAAACAAGAAAATGCTATTTTTGAGAAATTTCTTGGAAGAGCTGATACAATGCCGAAAAGATGCCGATTGACTTTTGCAAAGTTTGTGCATTGAAAAAAAGAGGAGGCATTTAGATAACGTTCTTACTGGTGTCTTTATTTAATAGAATAGTGAAAAGAAGCGTATGTGTAAAGATCGAGCACACATGCATGTTGCACATACATGTTATAATATTTTTTTCTCCTGGGAGGAATCTAATACCAAAACTAAGTAAGAAGTATAGAAGATATGAAGCTGTAGTGGGTCAGACCTATTTTAAATTCAAATGACATTATTAATCCAAAGTATGAGAATATAGGAAGGTGAACAAAGGAGGAATCCATCCACGTCAGCAGATTTTTTTGTGATTTGTTTCAGCATTATGGTGAAAAAGAGGGCATTTCTTTATAATCGCCATCTTTGATTGGGAGGTGAAGTGGAACCCACAACAGGAGCAGAGAGATTAAAGCTGCATGTGCAAGAAGAGCCGATTCTACTTTGTCAAATTTGTATTCAATGCAAACACTCTGAACTAACCTGATGCTGCAGTCGAGTGCTCAACGTGAAAGGGGCTGGAGTTTGTGACCTGTTCTACCACCACAGGTTAAGATGGCTTTACTTTAGGAAGCTCTTGTCCATTTTCACCTTAACAGATAATATGAAATAAAATTAGCCTTTCACACCCAAACTGGAAAACTCAAAAAACACTTCTATTTGTTATGCTGATTGATTGATTGAATTTTCCGATTTTCTATCACATTTAGTGCTTAGTACAGATTCATGTAGATGCTGACAGTAATTGCAACTGTTGTCATCTCAGCGGGATGACAACAAAAACTGGTAACAAGGAATTGACTCAGATTTCGATACTAAGGAATTTGACGAGAGCTGAAAAGAAAAGCCAGAAGGCGGAAAGAAAGATAAGCATGGATTTAACAGGTGGTAACCAAAAAAAAAAAAACTAGGGACAAGGAAACTAACAAATATAAGTCTTAACACAAAGCACAGAAACCTAAACATATACCAAGGGAGTATTTACCAAGATTCTCAACTGGAGAACTGAACATAAAACCAACAAGGATGAGGCAAACGACCAAGGAGGGAAGGATCTAACAGGAACTAAAACAACGATACCAGGAAAACACAAAAACACTGAAAAAGCTAAACAGTCATGTAACCCAGTAACTAAACCAACGCACACACTAGAAAAAAAATAATAGCCACAATGAAGAGAAAGAGAAAGTGTAAGACACTGAATGAGAACCAAAATCAAACCAAACCTCAGACCAAGACACAGATTACAGAAACCCACATGAACAGGTGTCAGGAGAGCAAAAACCATGAGATGGGTAAACGTGGAGACAGGATGTTGCACAGATAACAAAGATGAAGTAAGACAATGATCTGAAAGAGAACCAAAGGGAGAGCTGGGTTGAAAAGGGTAGAGGAACAGGTGAAAGCAACTGTAAACATCGATGACGGGTGAAGCTGGAGAAATGAACTGGGGACAGGAAGCAGAGAAATGGGGTACAAAATAAAAGTCCAGGACAGGAAGTGAATATGAGGATTAAGATGACAAATTCATTATTAGATTCAATTGGTTTTTCCCAAAATGTAAATAAACTCACTCAGTGTTTTAATCACACCTTAGACCTTGTCCTTATATATGGCATCGAAACGGATAATCTAACAATATTTCATCATAACTCTGTCTGAGCATTTACAATAATGGACTATACAACAGATGCTTAAGTGAAAAAGCTGTAAACGAATTTAAAGAAACAATTCTTTATAATTTGCTTCACTATATGTCAATACAATGGAAAGTACATTTAGTCATTTAGCCGACGCTTTTATCCAAAGCGACTTACGAGTGCAAAAATCAAAGACAAGGAGAAAACATCCAAGCAAAGTCCTCTCAGAAAAGTGTTCACATTTCACGAGATGCAAGTGCAAGAAAGAGCAGAAAGTACTTTTTTTTTTCTTTTTTCCTAATAGATTTAAGTGCATAAGAAGGTGCAGAAGGTGTGGAAGAGTTCTTGGGAGGGAGTTTGCTGAGCGTGCAGAGTTTGGTAGCTCCTTTCACCATCGTGGGATCATTGTGCTGAAGAGTTTTGCTTGGTGTCTTCTGTGAGGTGCTGGGACCACCAGACGTCGTTCGTTGGCAGACAGCAGCGGACAGGAAGGATTGTAGCCACCTTAACGTTCATACTGCACAATTTGATTATCTCGTTGACAATTCTGCAGCTTCACTACGTACAATACTCGATAGTGTTGCCCCTCTGAAAAAGAAGGCAGTAAACCAGCAGAGGTGATCTCCATGGTATAGTTCACAAACACGCAACTTAAAACAGGCAACACGAAAGTTAGAAAGGAAGTGGTGTTCCAGAAAGTTAGAAGAATCTCATTATCCTTGAAAAACAGTTTAAAAATATACAAAAAAGCTCAGTGATGCCAGAACAGCATATTATTCATCATTAATAGAAGAAAACAAGAACAACCCCCGGTTTCTGTTCAGCACTGTAGCCAGGCTGACTAAGAGCCATAGTTCTGTTGAGCCTAGTTTTCCCTTAACTTTACATTTACATTTACATTTACTTAGCAGATGCTTTTATCCAAGGAACTTACAAGTGAGGTACAAGGCAGCAAAAACCTAGGTCAAGGAGAAAACATCAAAGCAAAGTCCTGTCAGAAATGTGTTTATATTTCATGAGATGCAATGCAAGAAAGAGCAGAAAGGAAGTTTTGTTGTTGTTTTTTTACAAAATAGATTTAAGTGCATAGGAAGGTTTTCAGCAATTTTTTAAATATTGGGATTAAGTTTGCTGCGCATCCAGAGTTTGGTAGATCGTCCCACCATCATGGGATCATTGCGGTGAAGAGTTTTGCTTGGTGTCTTCTGTGCGGTGCTGGGACCACAAGATGCTGTTCTTTGGCAGACCGCAGCAAACGGGAAGGATTGTAGACCTGGATGAGAGAGTTGAGGTAAGCAGGAGCTGTTAAAGTGATCACCCTGTGGGTGAGAGACAGAGCTTTGATGCAAGTAGCTACAGGAAGCCAGTGTAGAGATCTGAAGAGCGGTGTGACATGAGTCCTTTTTGGCTGATTAAAAATGAGGGGTGCTGCCGCATGTGGTAGGGTCTGATCTTGTAGAGGGCAAATCTGGAAGCCCTAGAGACTGAGGAGATGTGGTCCTTAAAGCTCATTTTGTCATCGATGATGACCCCCAGATTTCTGGCCGACTTAGTGGGCATAATCACTGTAGATCTAATGTTGATGCTCTTGATATGTTGCATCGAAGGCCTGGCTGGGAAGACAAGGACTATGGTCTTGGAGAGGTTGAGCTGAAAATGTCTCCCTCTCATCCAGGCAGAGATGTGTGAGAGACAGGCAGAGATGCTTGATGAGACAGTGGAGTTGTCTGGTGGAAATGACAGGAAGAGCTGTGTGTCATCAGCATAGCAGTGATAGGAAAGGCCATGTGAGCAGATGATAGAACCCAGGGATTCAGTATAGACATAAAAAGAAGAGGACCAAGAAGTGAACCCTGTAGCACACCAGTAGTGAGGCTATGAGAGTAAGAAACATGCCCCTGCCAGGGTACCTTAAAGGTTCGTCCTGATAGGTAAGACCAAAGCCAGGCTAGAGCTGATCCAGAGATGCCCAAGTCAAAGAGTGTGGACAAGAAGATCTGATGGTTCACAGTGTCAAAGGCTACAGATAGATCGAGTAGGATTAAGACAGAAGACTGACATGTGGTTTTTGCTGCTCGAAGAGATTCCAGGACAGTCAGGAGTGCCATTTCTGTAGACTGACCCCTCTTGAAGCCAGAGGGGTCTCTAAGCAGCAATGACTTCATGACCTTCTTTATGAATAAAATTGTAGCTATTAGAGAAAGTATTCACCAGATCCTCCCCCCAAATATTACAGATAGATCTTCATGTACAGCAGTGCTAGAATCATCAATAAGGCCCCAAATCCCTGTTAGACTGCTTTTTACCCATAGATCTCTCTGAGCTAACTTCAATTATTACCTCATCTAAACCAACAACCTGTCTGCTAGACCCTATTCCAACTAAGCTGCTCAAGGAAGCTTTACCCTTAATAGATACATTCATATTAGATATCATCAATCTATCTTTAGAAACAGGCTATGTACCACAGGCCTATAAGGTAGCTGTAATTAAACCACTACTTAAAAACCCCTGTCTTGACCCAGGTGTTTTAGCCAATTACAGACTAATATCTAATCCCCCCTTTATTTCTAAAATAATTTAAAAAGTAGTTACAAAACAATAATGTGATCACCTTCATAGGAATAATGTGTATGAAGACTTTCAGTCAGGATTTAGAGTTCATCATAGTACAGAAACAGCACTGGTAAAAGTCACCAACGATCTTCTCATGGCCTCAGATACTGGACTCGTCTCTATACTTGTTCTGTTAGATCTTAGTGCTGCATTCGATACCATTGATCACAACATTTTATTACAGAGACTGGAACATGAAATTAGGATTAAAGGAACTGCACTAGGTTGGTTTAAATCTTATCTATCTGATAGATTTCAATTTGTTCATGTTAATGATGAATCCTCCATGCACACAAAGGTTAGCTATGGAGTTCCACAAGGCTCTGTGTTAGGACCAATACTTTTTACTTTATATATGTCTCCTTTAGGGAACATAATTAGAAAACACTCCATAAATTTCCACTGCTATGCTGATGATACCCAGCTATATTTATCTATGGAACCAGATGAAAATAATCAGTTAATAAAGCTTCAAGCCTACAAGACATAAAGGCCTGGATGTCCCACAATTTGCTTCTAACAATTTACTTACTTCTAAATTCAAAGTATTTGGCCCTAAAAATCTCAGTAGTATTCTATCCAACCATATTGTTATTCTAGATGGCATCCAGGAGTATTGTAATTCTACCATACATAAAAGACCTCATGGATCCATATCATCCCAGTAGACCACTTCGATCTCAGAATCTCAGGCCTACTTTTGTAAGCGTAGCCGTAAAACCTTCCCGTTTCATAGAGCTTATAGCTAGTTATAATCACGCTGCTATAGGCTTGGACTGCTGGAAAAGACCAACAGAAAGCAACACCAAAACTTTGGGCATGTTGGAAGGACTAGTATCTGGAGGAAAGGAGCTCGGTGCATGTGAGGGTGGGTCCGCCAGCAGTCTAAGCCTATAGCAGCATGACTATAACTACCTAAGTTCTTCCGTTAGAGAATTATGTAGGCCACTGTGCTCTCGGACAGTGCAGCAGAATTGTGTTGTGGCCTTCCCCAGATCTTTGCCTTGCAATAATCCTGTCTCTGAGCTCTGCAAGCAGTTCCTTTGACCTCATGGCTCATGGCTCTAATACAGTGTGTGTGTGGACCGTATTAGAGACGTGATGTGTGTCTTTGCAAATCATGTCCCAGCAATTTAATTTACCACAGGTGAACTTTGTTCAATGTGTAATGGATTTTTTTAAATTAGTTATTTAGCAGCATTTTCATTTATTGTAATTTTATAAGGGCTCTGCAAAGCGTGATAGAGCATAGCAGACAGTAGAAGAGCACAGAGAAGCAGGGACAAGAAGGGCTTGATGGATCAGTGTGGACTGATTTTAAGTACTAGCATTACCTTAAATTACATATCTTAGCTTTATATAAACTGACTAATAATTACATTAGAGGAATTTCAGAACAAGTGAATTGTTACAAATAAAATAACACAGAATGCAATAGATGTAAGAAGTGTAACTCATAATTCAGTCATTTAAGACACAATTGCTCCCAAATGACTCTCAGGTATCAGAGGGAACCTGAAGCATGCAGTGCTCTCTTTCGACCATGGCAAACCCTGGAACATATATTTGTCATCACTGCATGTCTTCAGAAAGCTGTTTGGTCCTGTCCTCTGCCACCCAGCAGATCATGGGACACTGTTTGCTCTCTTTCAACACAAATCAGTACACAGACAATTTAACTGCTAGTTGCTCTGCTTGGAGAGGTAAAGACTAAATGTTCCCAGGCTGCACTGATTCTTCACGTCGCCTTATGTTAGATTGGTGTGTATGGCGCTAATGTACTGTCTAACTAATGCTCATTTATAATCTGCACTGGAAGCTTCTTTTGTCGCTGTCAGTTTCAGTGAAACTCTTAGGCTGGACAGGTTCCCAGTTTATCTCTGTGCTTCCCCACAGATAGACTGTCAGTTCTGTCAGATTGCTGGCAGAGTACAATCATAGAGAGGATATTTAATTCAAATTGGAGAAAATTTAAATGAGTTGAAAAACAATTAGTGATGTTTCACGTTGAAAGATTTGAGTAGGAATTAGGTTTTTTCCTCAAACAGCCTTGTTTAAAAGCTAAGATGATTTACCAAATAGCCCTACAAGACACAAGCTCAGCAGCCTGTGACATCAGGGGTCGGTGGACCAATGCATCTGTACGTAAAGGGCAGTAATATTTCTTGTCTCGTTAGTTACAAGATACCACATCAGCACAAAGAAGAACCGATCACAAAGTGATACAAAATGACCACTCGTACAGTGGCAGCCATATTTGTAATAGTTTTGTGTTTCTTTCAGTCTGGATGTCAATGGTGGGGGGCGTTTTATCTGCCTGTGCCTATGGGACATTTTCTCATTAACTCTTCTGGGCTAAGACTGAACATATTCCTTGTTCCAAGTCTGTCCTTGGATAAGATCTGTCTTTTCTTCTTTGGCCAAAAAAGAAATTCAGTGGGGCTTTTAACAAAAGGAGAAAGTTACTGCTAATTTCTGCTGCTTTCTGCTGTCTTTGCCAAAATGAGATGGGACGTTTGGATAATGTCTAGCCTGTATGCTTCTGCTCTATTCATATTGTATCTCTTGCAGGATTTGCTTTAGATTGTCCCGTTGCTGAGGACTGACAGCAGCTGCACCACCAGTCAGCTGTAGTTGTGTTTGGGCTGCTCAGGGCCTCCCTGTCAGACAATGGGCTAAACTTTTTTGTTGATGGCTTTAGTGTCTTCATCTCAGCGTATAACATTTTTATTTCCTCTTCTGAATGCTACAGTTCATACGCATATTCTTTTATGAATAAACCTTATCCAAAGCTCTCTGTACCTCCACGTGTTGGGTTCTGTAGACAACATAAAGTGCATAGATAAGTGCATGAAGAATCACTTCTAGTATCATGTGTCTGTGACTTGTCTCTTTTGTTTCTGTAGCCGTGTTCTGGTTTTCTTGGGTCTGTTTTGAATATTTTAATCTTGTGGTCATTCTTCATGTGTCCTTTTCTTGGCAATTTATAACCTTATTTCAGTAATTTTTTTGTATTTTGTGTCATTTTCCTATTTAGATTGTGTGTCTCTGTGTGTGTCTGCTTCAATCTTTGGTCCATATGGGTCTTGGCATTTTAACCTTGTGGTCATATTTTGTCTCATTTGGTGAGTTCGTACCTCTTTTGACTCAGTTTTTTGTATCTTGGGTAATTTTCTGGTCAATCTGGTTGTGTTGGGGAAACATCTATAGTGAACACAACACAATCGTGGTATTTTCAGATATACAAAATCCTTAGAGGGGAGAGGTCAGGATTAGTAGTTGGGCATATGAAGTAAAGAACTTTCCCACAACAGACTGGAAATCAGCTTCAGTGTGAAACAACTTTCTGTGTTATTGTGATATGCAAGATAACACCCAGTGCATAATATTAAGGAAGCAGAGATTTGAAGTCTGGCCCCAACAGTTTTCCTCAACCTAACCATGTTTATTAGTGCCTACACCAAACCATTGTAGTTTTGGGCCCAAACTCAACCGAACTGCAGTGTTTGCATGAAACAGCTTTGCACAACTGTCACATTTTGCCACCATTGCAAGAGATGGTAGTTGGGGTAGAGTTTGACATTTACCATATGGGGAGAAGAAAGTTAGAAACAAGCTTAAGAAAACATATGTAGAAAAGCTGAACAATCTGTCCAATGTACAGCTGTAACATTAATGTCAAGAGGCAATGCAGTGTTATGGATGTTTGGTGCTGGACTATAAAAGAAAAACTACTTACAGTGGAAATAACTAATCACTGTGGAACCTCAAGTCAAAAGTTGGTCTTTTTCATTGGAACCATATCCATAATAATGAGATTTTAGGTTTATACCTTTATACAGGGGAGAGGAAAAACTCCCTTTAACGGAAGAAACCTCCAGCAGAACCAGGCTCGGGGTGGGTCACCATCTGCCTTGACCGGTTGGGGTGAGTGGAAAGTGAAGAGAGACAAGAAAAAGAGCAACAAAAGCAACAACAAAACATCAGGAAGGTTGGTAGGACCAGTAGCTGCACAATGGAAAACACAGCTTCAAAATGTGGGGACACCTGCAGAGAGGGACAGAGAGAGGGGGACAGAGGAGGACAAAGACAATGACCGGAGAAAACACACAGAGTTAATGTCATACAGTAGTGACAATTTTGGGGTGAGAGGAGAGGAGAGAGTGACAGGAGGAGGGGGGGTCCCCCAGCAGTTTAAGCCTATAGCAGCATAACTATAAGTATAAGCTTTATCAAAGAGGAAGGTTTTAAGCCTAGACTTAAAAATAGAGAGGGTGTCTGCTTCCCAAATCTGAACTGGGAGCTGGTTCCACAGGAGAGGAGCTTGATAGCTAAAGGCTCTACCTCCCATTCTACCTTTGGAAACTCTGGGAACCACAAGTAGGCCTGCATTCTGAGATCGAAGTGGTCTACTGGGATGATATGGTGCTATGAGGTCTTCTATATATGATGGAGCCTGACCATTCAGAGCTTTATATGTAAGAAGCAGGGTTTTTGGATTAATTGCAGGCTCTTTAGTTACTGGGGCATCCTGACAGTAGGGAATTACAGTAGTCCAACCTAGAGGTAACAAATGCATGGACCAGTTTTTCGGCATCACTTTGAGACAGGAAGCTCCTAATTTTGGCAATGTTCCGTAGGTGGAAGAAGGCTGTTCTAGAGATTTGTTTTATATGTGAGGTAAAGGACAAATCCCGGTCAAAAATAACTCCAAGGTTCCTTGCAGTAGTACTGGAGGACAGACTTATGCCATCTAGAGTAACGATATGGTTGGACATTATGTCTCTGATCTTTTTGGGCCCAAATACTATGACTTCAGTTTTGTCTGAGTTTAGAAGCAAAAAATTGTGGGACATCCAGAACTTTATGTCTTGTAGGCTTGAAACTTGATTAACTGATTATTTTCATCTGGTTCCATAGATAAATATAGCTGGGTATCATCAGCATAGCAATGGAAATTTATGGAGTGTTTTCTAATAATTTTGCCTAAAGGAGACATATATAAAGTAAAAAGTATTGGTCCTAACACAGAGCCTTGTGGAACTCCATAGCCTGTATATTATATATATATATATATATATATATATATATATATATATATATATGTGTGTGTGTGTGTGTGTGTGTGTGTGTGTGTGTGTATATACATATATATATATATATATATATATATATATATATATATATATATATATAAATGACATTATTGAAAAAAAAATTTAATTATTACAGAAATGTTTAAATTCATGCATTTTTACTTTCATGATATTTATCATTGATACTGATGCATTTTATTCCCCTCTTCTTCTTTTGTGTGTGTGTGTGTGTGTGTGTGTGTGTGTGTGTGTGTGTGTGGCTGCTGCTGACACTAGTATCGATGTAAGCTATGTTTTCTCTCATTAATTTATCAGCTCTGCAGAGGAGGGAGGCCTCAACAGAGGGAGATAATGGCTTCCATTTAGCCAAGGTCAACAGTCAACACATTCCTCAGTCGTTCAAATATGCCCACACATTAACTTGTGTCCACCAGTACTACTACTACACACACACACACTCATGCACACAGTTTTACCCTGTTAAAGAAGTAATATACTGATTCCAGATCAGAAAATGAGTTCAATAACTGAATGATTAACTTCAGATAACAACTACAATGAGATTAAGTACTTTATCCCATCAGTACCTGTGTCTGATGTGTCTGTTTGGGAGTTGAAGTTTTTTCACCTGTAATATTTAAAAAAATGTACTGACTCAGTTTTTCAGGGTTGTGATTAAAGCGCTTTAGTTTTTGTATTTTTGTGTGTAATACAGCTCCATTTTTACATTAATATACTGAATGACTTATTAATTCATCAGCATGAAAATACACTGTAGTTTATTTTCACTTAGCCCCACACATACCATCCTGAAGCCACAAATACTCACAGTATATTTGGAATTATCCAACACTGAAGATTCTTCTTGATTAAGTACATTTTGATTCAAAATAAAACCTACAGTGTTTAGAAAATAAAATATTTGGAACTCCAGAAGGAATCAATCAATTTAGAGCTAAGAGCCACAGAGTGCGGATGTCGGACGAACACTTTTAAATAATAACTTTTCTTGCACAGTAAAGGTCCCTTGCTACCTCACAACATATATGCTAGGTTCTTAAAGAGTTTAAGTCTGAAGGATGGAATATATCTTTGAACATATGTAGACTATCATCTTTTCATGAGCTCTGTGTCTGCACATGTTCTTCACTTGGATCCAAACCTCAAACTTTGACTCATCAGTCCAAAAGACTTGTCATCGAAAGTCCACTGTTTGTTCATCTTGGCCCACTGGATCCTTTTCTTACAATTTCTCAACTACAGTAGGATTGTCAGGTGTGGCCCCGCCCAGCTGGAGGGCTACCTTGGTGCCGGTCCCGAAACCAGGAAGGGGATCAGGGGCAAAAACACATGCAAAATCAATGCGGCGACATGTGGGCGACTGTGGCGCAGGAAGGTAGAGCGGTTGTCCACCAATCTCATGGCTGTTGGTTAAATCCCTGGTCACAAGTTGAAGTGTCTGTGAGCAAGACACTGAACCCCAACTTAGTTGCTCCTGGTGAGTGTTGGCCAGCTGCATAGCAGCTCCCCCACCGGTGTATGAATGTGTGTGTGAGTGTGAATGGGTGAATAAGAAGCAGTGTAAAGCGCTTTGAGTGCAAATAGGTAGAAAAGTGCTTTATAAGTGCAGACCACTGAAGGACAAGCCGAAAGCCGTTGATCTTTTGGTCAGGTTGATGTACAGAAATAGAAATCTTTGAGTGACTGCAACAAACCTGCAATAAGACTTGGTGGCAACAGGTACTGAAGTTTGTTTGCACAGTTAGGTTGCAAACGCTATAGGTTTCAATGCCAGAACACCAATACTGACCCCAAAGCACAAGTAAAGTCAGCTCCAAGGTGTCAAATCATATAAATAAGCGATTTAGAATTCTGGAATGGATTAAACAAACCTGCAATGGTAAATGGCCACTTATATAGCGCTTCTATCCAAAGTGCTTTACAATGTTGAATCCCATTCACACAAACATTGATGGTGGTGGCTGCCATGCAAGGTGCTCACCTGACCCACTGGGAGCCACTCGGGGTTCAGTGTCTTGCCCAAGGACACTTGGACATGTAGCTGGAAGCAGGGATTGAACCACTGACCCTGTGTCCTGGTCCGTGGGCATTACAGCCACCTGATTTTAACCTCATAGAAAAATGGCACCTTGGGAATGTGCTAAGGTTCCTCAGGAACTCTGCCAAAAGCTGGTGTCTGGCTTTGTATTACGTTATTATTCTCAAATTGTATTTTATTACTCAAATTGTTTATACACTACTTGACCATTCTTGTAAATGTTAATGATGGAAAACACATTTGTTCTAGCTGAAAATATATGGGCATTATTAATTTAACCCTAAACCCAATATAATAACAACACACATTCAGCTGGTACTTTTACCAGGATTTCCTCATAGTCTTTGCCATGAGTTAAACAGATGTACAACATATTGATGACTTTTATTGCCTGAGTGTGTGTGTGTGTGTCCATGAATTGACACGATCAGGTGGGCACTCTAGAATCAGCCGGCTATCTGCTGAACATTTTACCCACCAACTGTGTGTGCTATTTGTCTAAATGTTGACTTTACTCTGCACAATTTGTGAACCATTACACAATCCAGAGGCTGAGATAAATGTCCATACTGTTGGTTTTGGAATAGTGAGGCCACTGAATCTCAGTAATGTAACTCAAACAGGGTTAAGGGACCAATGAGCTTCAATTCTTCAAAACAACACGCACCTCAAAATTATTTTGAAATTAGGTTTCTGTCATTTCCCAATCCGTCCCATGGTGATAGCTGAACTGTCAGTCTCAGCAACTTGAATCAGGTCTTCTATTAAAAAGTACTGTGTACATATTGTAGGACTATCAGTCAGTCCCCTGCTATCTGACTGTTGTCCCTGCTGTTCTGAGGGTTCCCTCAATCATTAACCTAATCTACTTACTGAAAAACTCCCACTCACAGTGTTTGCATGAGAGCTCAATGATAAGATATTTGAAGTTGAATGTGGTGATGGGACGACCATTGACATGGACTGAAGGCTTAGCTAATCTGTGGCTGCCTTTGATTCCTCAAGGAATCAGGAGGAGCAGTGGTTGGGTTTGGATGTTTAAGTTGGATATCAACTGTGTTTTCCCACAGACGGTTTATGTTGAAATTGTTTAAAACTAGTCTTGTCTGAGAGGGATCTTTAAATGTTCTTTAAAGGTTCTGAATTGGCCTGTCACACTGTGAAGGCGTGTTGCTGGCTGCACTGAGCTGGTTGCTACAGATCAGGAGTTGTCCATCAAACCAAAATATAAAAGCATTTATTACATAGTTTTCAGCATAACACTGATAACACGGAACATTAGGGAAAAGAAATGCTAGACGAGAGCATCATCCAGGGGACAATTGGAATAAAATGAAAACATAAAATCCATTGTATCTCTCAATTCCAGTTATCAACATCTGTGTCTTTGTGTCAATATTTTTGATTTTCAGTTTAGAAAAAAAGAGTTTTATAGAATAGTTTTTTTTTTTGAATTAACTCCACCTTGAAAAGCTACATAAATTCATTAGTAATATTTATTCCATTGACATTTTAAACATAAGTTATTATAGATATTGACTTGTGTTTTGCTCATACTTAATGTTTAGTTCAAATTTTTTCTAACCAAAGAATTGAATTAATTCTTCTTGATCATGGATTTTCATACTGATTTTCATGCTAAACTAAATGGAACCAATTGTTACAAACCAAATCAAAAATCATCACAAATCTGATTGGATGCTTTGCAATGTTTGCATTAATTTCATTGAAACTGGATTATTGGCAAAACAGTAGAATCTGATTAAACTAAAACAAAACAAACAAAAAACACCCAACATGTAAAGACTTCAAACCAATAATATGACAACTGATTTCAAATATACTATCAAAAGACAGATTTTATGAGTAGTTACATTTTATTTAAGCTTAAAGTCAGTGTCAATACGTCACGTTTTCTTTATTAAAAACCTTTTTTCTTGTAAACTCAGTTGTTTTGTTACTTTTAAATGTCCTTTCTATTGTGATTTACTTTCATTCTAACTTCAAATTGGGCTGTATTTGATTATTATTATTCTAATATACTACTATTATTGTTACTATGAATTATTATATTTATTCCAATTTGCTGGTATGTTTCACTCTTATTTTCATTCTAATAAATGATGTTTAATTTTTACGTAAAAAATTAAGAAATGACGTATAAATTCTAGCTTAATTACAACCAAAGGTGAATATTTCATTTATCACAAAAATAGTTTATTAGATATCACCAAACACAAGGTAATTTACGCTACGTTGATTATTTCATAGAATATCACATTTTAAGACAAAGGCCTATAGACATGAGCGTCTTGTATCCAAACCATGTACAGTACAGAGGAACTAATGTGAAGATAACTCATCGTTTACAGTAACAATGACACAAAAACAGCACGATACAGGGTTTTCTGTACAAAAATAGAGACGTTTCACAGGCGAAAGTCCTGTGGAAAAGACATTGGAGGGTAATTCGGTGGTGAAGCTGAACGCGTAGGTTCAGGCGCTCGGAGGAGTCCAGTGAGCTTCATCATCCAGCTCTGAAAGTCTGAGGGGATCGAGGCGTAATTCTAAGTCAGAACTGCCGGTTCACTGTGAACTCGTCGTCGTCGTCCTCCTCTATATTCAGCTCCTGGTCTGTGTCATCCGACATGTCAGAGTCCAGCTCTGTGCCGAGCTGCTGCGGGGACTCGGAGCGCACACAGCGGCCGCCCGGGGCCAGCTCGGAGGCCGAGCCCGTGCTTCTCTGCTCCGGACTCTGGATCCCACCCGGTTCGTTTGCCCCTTCCCCTTTGTTACTCCTCACCACTGAAGAGTCGTCCTCCACCTCTCTCTTACCCCCGTGAGGATTCTCCTGATGGAAACAGACATCGATCGTTGTGTGAATCCGCACGGACATTGAATGACTACAGAGAAGAAGCAGCTTTTGAAGCCGAGCTCTCACCTGTTTTAGCCTTCGCCACTTCGCTCGTCGATTTTGGAACCAGGTTTTAACCTAGAAGACAAAATAAAAATTGAAGCGTTGACTCTAGTTCTTCTGTCACCTGTATTTAGACTAGGATCTGCATAATGTCATTCGGAAATACGACAGGAAAACGTGTAATAACAGAATGACGCACGGCTGGATGCGCAAAACAGACGCGTCTGAGCGCCCGAGATTGTGGCTTCAGTCTGGAAATAAAAACCTTTTCAGATTCTAGTTGGCTTAGTGATCACGGCAATATTTAAAGCTGGGTTTCTTCCATAGAGGTTATTCAGGTATTAGTCAGAACCTACATATGAATGCACCTCACACAAAATCTGAACATTTTGAAACTGAAGTGATCGTGAAATTATTAGGATTCATGACAAATAAATAAATAAGAAATTCTAATAGCTGTCAGCAGCGATTCTATGAGCGTGAAAAGAATGGGAACGAGGACAAAAAGAAAAAACCTTGGCCCTGCTGTAGGTGAGAAAAGAACTGTGGACTGAACCTATAGCTCAAAAATGCATCAGACCGATTAGACCATGTTACACTGACTTTTATCATTTGAACTCATTGATATATTATAGGTAACATTTCTAACCCAACTGTTATGAAGAGGCTGATATTCATTTGATATTATTATTTTCAGTGGAAAAGTCTTTAAAGTCTGTGAGATAGTTGATGCGGAGGTGAGAATTAATTTTAAGTGTCCGGTGTGTGAAAATTGTTCAAAGACAACGTGGACTCTAACCTGTCTCTCGCTGAGCTGCAGCATCTTGGCCAGTCGTTTCCTCTCCGGAGGTGACAGGTATTTCTGTGTCTCAAACTTCTTCTCCAGCTCAATGGTCTGGTCGTTAGAGAACCGGACCTGGCCCCCTTTTCTTTTATGCAACGGCCGCTGGATAAAGGGGGTCCACAGCAGGGGTTTACCTTCAGAGAGGGAGAGGGGACACAGGGCCCACAGTTCAATAAATGTTCCCAGTATCCGTGCGTGGATTACAAGTTAACAGGCTTTGGGCCTGTAAATTATATTTCATTAAAGTCTAAAAATAACCGAGATTACAACTGATCTGCACAAAATTGTGGATTTGATGGACATATACGTAAAAACTAAAAATGAAAAACTGACATGTATGTAGAGACAAAACAGTCCACGTATAAAAACTGCTCCTAGGTCTGTGAAAGTTGTTTGTGACAGACGGTGTAAAATGGAAAAAGGAATTGATTTCAAACTGTGTCTTTAAGTTTGTTTCGAACGGATTTATTAGACAGAACCGACACAAGTTTAATCGGGTCCTTTTTTTTTTTTTTTTCCTTTGCCATTGTCCGGTTTCCTCTTTCGTTAATGGCTTAACAACAGGTGAGGCCGCGCGCGGCAGCGGCTCACTGCTGCTCTGACTGAGTGAAAACTATGGCCAAATATCCGCTCTGTGTGCTTCCTGCTTTGCGGTGCGATTAGAGGCGATGACATCCACCAACAGACACTTGTGTGCTCTCACTGACACAATATCAATCTGCGGTTTTAACTGCTGTCACAGACTTTCTTATTGCTGCTCTTTTCCAAAGGAAGTTAGCTAATCCAGGGCCATGAGACGCGCTTCTCAGACAAAGGAACGATTCAATCACATCTGCGGAATTGAGGAGCAAACTTTCTGAAAGGGGGAATAATGTTTAGGCTAACGAGCGTGTGGTTCGAGCCACAGAATTTCAATGCAAAGTTCTGCTAAATGACAGGAGACAGCGTGGACAAGTCTTCATCCTGTTACTGTATTGCCAGCTTCGGAACGTGATACATAAAATCATCTCAGTTTATTGAACCAATGTGTGAAATTCACACGCGACCAGCAGGATGTAAAATAATTCAAATGGAATTATGACGTGTAAAATGTCGTTCTGAACTATATCAGTAAAAGAGACAATAATGAACTACAGTAAAACTACAATACAACATTCCCTGGTGTATAATGAGTATTTTTACAGCAGGGACGTATTTGTAGCAGATACACTGTGGCATGTATTTAGTTTTTTGTAAACTGTGGTACTTATACTTTTACTATTAAGTACTATATGCTTTAAATAATTGAAGCGTTTTTTTCCATCACTGAAGTTTCTATTTATTATACAAATGCAAAGAAAGAAAATGTATAGAAAATATGAGGCTATAATGAACTCAGCTGAATAACCTCATTTTTTTGTCCTTTTTGTCCCTTTTCCAGTCCTTCAGGGTGGACATGAAGTAGATATACTCAAATTAGTTTTGAAGACGTTTGGGACAAATCCGTACAGGGAGGAATAAGTTCTTGTCCGTTTAACAATAGTCAGTGTACTGCAACACAAAGTTGCTGCCTGTGACACATCGAGGAAAGTGGAGATTTCACTCTGCAGAGCTTCAGCATCGGCAAAGCAACTCCTTTATTTACTAATTGGGATTTGTTTCATTTAGTAAATCTGACCTTGACATTCGTTTTAAAAGGATCAAAGCGAAATAATAATTATTGATGATTATTTTTAAACCGACAGGATTTTTATTTATTTATTTTATTCCTGCGTGTTAATTGTTTCGGCTTTTGAATGGGGTTTTTTTTTTATAGCTTTCAACTCTTTTAACTGACACTTTATCTTTTCTTCAGGATCACATTAGCCCTGATGTGTTGCTCTTGTTTGCTTCATTTTCTTCTCGCCGCCAACCATAAAGAAAGTCAGTCACATCCTTGCTGGCCAGGCAGAGGAAGTGCAACAATATGTGAAAAACGGATCCCGGGCTATCAGAGGCCGAGTGTTTCCTGAATATGTCTGTATTGAGGATGTCGATAAAATAATCAGCAGCGTGCAGCGGGCTCCCGAGGAAGCGGCTGGCCGGGGTGAGCCAGGAAAACATTTAACAGCTTCTGAAACCAGATTTACTCCTATCGACAGGCTCACGGCTTCCGCTATGAACGGAAAAGGGCCCAAACTTGTTCAGCTCAGCACAGCGTCAGACGGTCCGCTTGTCACACTATACTTAAGAGGACCATCGGTCATAGGCTGTGAAATGTCCCCCTCATCAAAACCACCTCAGCGCGGACTGTTTCACGTAGCGGCTCCACTTCATCACGCGCAAATCTTTTTGGAGTAAACCGAAAATTTGAAATCTTTACTACACTAAGACAAATCTTAAAAGTTGGAGGTGAACAACGGATGGATCGATGGATCTCACAAAACTGAAGGACCAAATCTCAAATCCCACCTCTGAGTCATTATCAGAGGAGCAAGAACACACAATGCGGGCATTTAGATGATTTTTTTCCTGTGGGGGGAGGGAGGGGGGGGGGGGGGGGGGTTGATGCTCACAATTATATGTAAACACACACAGACACACGGAGAAGTGAAATAACAAGTGATTTACGGTCGAGCTATGTTTTTAGTCACCACTGACTTGCTCCTGTGATGTTCCAGAACAATGGGAGTCAGGAAAAGAAGTCAAGGTTGCCATGCGCCCCCCCACCCTACCCGCTATCACCCCCTAGCACATTGGATAAGGCTTGCTGCTATTGTAGCCCCAAATATGTCTGTCACAATAACAGCGTGACTCATGCGCGTGGTCAGGAGACAGGCAGAAATGCTCTTTGGTGCTGAAGAGTCAAGAAAACGTCTGCCGACACCGTGAAGTCTGTTCATACAGGCTCCGTGAAGCTGTAAATTGACTTGAGTTTGACATGCATGCATGACCAAGCGTGATATACTTATGCAAAAACGGTTTCGTTGGCACTGAAAGGAAGCTTGTGAAGACAGAGAGGTTTTCACTAGCAGGGTGAAAAAGTGCTCTTTGTGCCACATCACCTAAGAAAGTTTAAATCCTTTATTGTGTGTTAAAAATCGGCTAAATGCATGAATTCCTCACGTAATAAGCAGACAATCATCTAAGGCATAGTTAAAAAAAAGTAGCATGCAAAATATGCACATAGGAGAAGTGAAAAGATTTTTCATGCAGCCTGATTGCACAAGTGACAGTCATAAGGCACAAAGTCTAGACTGGAAGTGAGGTTATCTGGAGCTTTTACATACAAACGCTGTATGTTATCATATCTACAAATTATGTTAGTTTGCTATCATTTCTACTGACTAGAAAGTGCAAAGCGTGTGTGCCCCCAAAAGTCATTTTACGCACAGCAGTAGCCCAACTCACCGAGAGGGTCGTGCCTCAGCAACGCCTGTGCGTACTCCCCCATGGAGCGGTGGTGCTGGTGGTGGAAAGGGTAAATGGGGCCCGCGAAAGCCCCGCTGGAGGCGTACGTCGCCGTCAATGTGGCGGTGTGGTGCGACAGTGCCGGGTGGATCGGCGTGGGTTCGTAAATCGGCGTCCGATACGGAGCAATGAGGCTGGTGAAGGAAGAGTTTGGAGACGGGAGAGTTGGTGTCGGGATGACCGGAGTGGAGCAGGAGGGCGACGAAGAGGTGGAGGAGGAGGATGACGAGGCGGTGGTGGCATTCCTCCCCAGAATGTCCTCGATGTAGAAGGGGGTCGGGTGGGAAGGCTGGATGGGAGTCGGTGCGTACAGCGGGACGCTCATTGTGCCGTTTGCCGCCGCTGTGCACTGGAACTAAATAACAGAAAGTTGCGTTTCTCCCCTGCCCCCTACACCTTCCTCTTTAGCAACAGTATCTAAACAAGAATTTCTTCACATGCTACAGAACATCTACAACAACTTTCAGGTCAGCCGTCAGCCTGTGAGGGGTCCTGTGGAGAGCGGACAGGTCTCTGCCTGGGTGGTGGAGCAGACCGTTACACAGTTTTGTTGTCCATCACGTTACAGTGGTGAACTAGCTGGTACTTTATCCAACTGTTGGAGCTGTTATCAGGCTGCAGGCGGAGGAGGGAGGAGATAAGTGGACGGCCGACTTCCTGCAGGTGGCCAGGGGCTACTCCTGATTGGCTCCCTCGCTGCTCCAATCGAGCGGCGCAGCGATCAGACGACTGGAGAGGAGAGAGAAGCGGATTTCAGAAGTTTACCGCTGCTATCAGGAGCCGAGCAGAAGAAAGGCAGAGAAATAAATGAGCCAGTCCTCACCCATCAGCCATAACTGCTTTTGCTTTTGGTTTCATTGTTGTTGCTGACTGAATCTGAGCAGTGGATCTCAGCTTGTTGGTCACAACGCGTTTTTCGTGCAGCCTTAATATATGAAAGTCATTCTGTTTTCTGAAGACACTTTGTCCCTTTACGTGGGTAAAAGCCTGTTATAGGAAACTGGATTTGTTTTGGTTTGTCCATGTTGTCTTGCACTAACTTTGAATTTAATTCCACTCTGTTGATTTTAGTTTCTCCACGTGCTTTTGCGTCACAGCGACACAACTGCCCGTGTTTATCTAAACTAAATCATTCCGTTATAAATTAAACACAGAACTCTGAGAGTTGTTGTCTGTCTGTGTGTGTGTCTCTGTGTGTTGGCGCTGAGACAGAGATCTGTCCGGGTCCACGCCTCTCTCCCAGTGACAGCTGGGATACAACTCCAGCCCCCTGTGACCGTGAACAGGATAAGCGGTAAAGACACTGGATGGATGGACATGGGCGGTCCCTGCTCTTCCGCTTTCTCATTATTTTACGCGCTCCGTGCGCGTCGACTCTCGTCTTCGCTGTGTGTTCAAGTGCCACTCGTCGGCCCAGACGAAGGGGGTGTGAGCAGGCGCAGCAGCTTGGTGCGTCCTGGCCCTAAGGTGACGGCCTCGTCTTACTCTAGTGGATTTGCATGTATTTTCTCATCACACATTTTCCCACTGTTCATTGTCAATATGTGTTGTTATTTTGTTGGTCATTTTCCGATGGTTTGTGGCCATTTCTGTTTCTTTTTTAGTCAGTCCAGCTTAATTCAATCTAATCACGACGGGGCCTCCTTAAAACATCTGGAATCAAACTAGGAAATGTCCACTACATCTTTGTGACTTTTGTAACATCCTCTCTGGTTCTCAGAAGAAACGCTGGTGTTCTCCTGTTGTGTTTAATAAACGTCACAGTGCGGTTCAAACGTTAGTGATATGATAATAACAATAGGCCAAATGCAAATCCCCTTATTCTTTCAGTAAGTGTGTGGTTCGTGTTACACAGTAACTGATAACTTGTGTGTTTCAGACTTGGAGCGGCCTCTGTCACCACAGTAGATCCAGCTGCACGTGTTGTGCTCAGCCTGATGATTCCCAGTCGTGGTCAGTTCTTTAATGACACGGTCACAAGTCACGCTTCAGCCCATTGCTGATAACTGATAAACGCTCCAACGACCACAATCCAATGGTTCGATTTCGCGCAGCGCCTTTGAAGCGCGCGCCTGTGCCTGCCAACTTTCTAACGCCTCTAATTTAGATAGCGCGGACTTGGGAGAGCAAACAGGGATGTGAACAGCCTTGAAGACATTAAAGACATGACTAACTGGCAAATATTTGGACTAAGATAATCATTGCAGCGCATTGATCCGACCAGCTTCCCGTGGCGTCAGACTCCTGTCCAGGAGAAAAAAAAGTGATTGATAAATTCTGAACAGAAGGCTGCTGCAGCTTGGTGGCAGCTGGCGCCATAAATCTCTGCTTTAACAAAGCCAGAGTCAGTGTCTGCACGACCTTAATGTAGTGTAACTAAGTACTTTTACTCAAGAATTGTACTTAATTATAGTTCAGGATATTTCCGTTTTCTATTACGTCATACTTCACCACATATTGAATTTTCAGTATCAGGTTAACAAAATGAAGATAAGAAGATAACATCACATTACATAATACAGTCTAAGATGTATTTGTTTCACCTTAGCACTTGTAAAGCAGATTCCACACTGATTGTTCAGAAGAGCTCGTCCCAAGACACGTAGAGTGTTTGACTGACAGCAACCTCATTGACCTCCTAGTGTTTTTGCACTTGCTGGAACAGTGAGGGGGTCTATTAGGGACATGGGCCAGAGCCTCTGGAGCCCCCTTGCATATTTTGTGTCCGAGCTCAGTTAAAGCCACAAAGAGGTGCAATGTGTCAAAAAAGGCAAAAGTAAAGGACCAAGCAGAGACACAAACATGTACAAACCTAGACATAAAATGACTACAGACACAAATCATCCAGATAAATATAAAATCTCAAAATGACCCAAACAAAACAATTGGGGCCCCTTCATGTTTGGACCCACAGGCATTTTTAGTGATGACATAAGCTATTGGGATTGAAAATCTACATTTTGACTTAGCTCTGACTTGACTTTTTGTACAATTATTTAAAAACCAGAACAAAATTTTGAGATATAAATTAAAAAGCATGACTGCTGAAACAAAAATATAAATACAACAATTTTAATTCTGACATATCTTCAATAGTCTTTTTAACATTTCATGTGTTTTTATTCCCAAAGAATGAACGGTCTTCCCTGTATATCCTGATCCATTGGAACACGAAGACCAATTTTTTTTTTTTTTGCTGCACACTGAGGACATTTTGGTTTACAATTAAAAGATAGATTGAAGCTAATTGTTCGGAATTTCAGCTTTAATTTCTTCATAGCTCTCACAATGCATCAGCTGTTTTCATTCGCTGACCTGTTTCGTTTCTTGCTTTCCAGGACGTTCCAAATAGTTGTATTGATCAGGAATTGCCTCTGCACTGTAACTTTATCCAGTTAGTAGCAATACGCACTTCTTACTAGTTTTCTTAAAGAACTAGTTTTTTACAGTTAATTGAAAATAAACATACTCATTTCCTTATTGTTTTTAAATACGTCCAACTTAAAAGAATCAAAAACAGGAGCAACAACTGAGCCAATGACACTACTACAGCAGTGGGAGGCAATGATTCACAACAAGGTTTCTAATCTGCCAAAACACTTGTAGTTAAGTATTAACTGGTGAAAGGACCCTTGTGGAATTGACCATTGACCTTTTTCTGTCCTTGGAGCACCCTCTGCTGGATAAAGGGAGGATTCCATTTTTTTGAAAGTGCACTGCTGCAAGTAAAATATATTATTAACCTTATACACTACAGTGTGAAAAACATTTTATACTGATCTGAGCAGTGGGAAATTACAGCTGCTTGTGCACTGCAGAGCTTAACTCAATTGTATTAATATAATATTGTGGTGTGGCATAGCATTGTTATAATACATTTTTATTTGTGGGGAGAGGGGTAGATAATAAAATGTGACTGAAGACATGGAGACCAAAGTAGAAACTCATTTATAACAGATGTTTAAAGCATTGGCTTATCTTTCTGAGGGAATAGGTTTTACCAAATAAATCAGTTTGCTGTGCAAGTAATTATAACTCAGATATATAAGGGTCAGAAAATGAGTGTTGGTTGGCGAAAGGTGCGTATGTTTCATTTAAAGTAGGGTTAACTACAATTTACAGTGTGATGGTTTATTATTTTAAAAATTAATCTCACAGGACACACCTGGGTATGTCTGCCACATTATTAAATACTTTTGCTGGGTGAGCTGACAAAAACATGTTTACATTTCTTAATATGTTTAAATGTAAATGGAATCAAGTAAAAGTTAAAATTCTGGACTTTTCTCACTATTGATCTTAGGTCAAATGTTTTCAGTGTACAGCAACAAGAAATGGATGGGCCATGCTGTTCCAAAACTTTTGAAGGGGAAAGTAAACTAGTTTCTCTGTATACTGTGGCACAATTATCTACAACATAGACTGAGTCCATCCAACACCCTGCTGGAAGACAAAGGCAGGGTTGGCTGCTTTTTTAAAAGGGAAGAAGTAATAAAGTTTTTCTACATTTTTGAAATAGATTTTTGTTATTCAGACACAGCATGAGTGTAAGACACAGACACTAAAAGCATCAATGTCTTCACTTACAGTGAATCTGCCATGTCCAGCCCGGACTCCCAAGTTTGTCTGCGCTGTACATCTCTGTTGTTGTCCAAAACTATTGAATTAACGCAAACTAAACTCGTCCCAAAATGATTTAAAAACACTTCAGCTGAACGTTTTTCTATTTCAAAGCAGACGAGCAGTTGTTAAAAACGCTGCAGCCACTGTAAAACATTTTGGTAATTTTAATGGAACATTTAACCAATTGCTGGCATCTAGAAACATGACATGACATTACGTCCATCCACTGGCTCTGCGTAATCAGTTTGGGGCAGCTACAGGTTTATGGCACATGCAAACACGCTAATTCAGGTTGTGGACTGACGGCGATCAACTGTGATTAGAGGAGATTTACTGTCTGTATGGGGATTGTTGAAAAGAACATTAACTTAGAAAATGATTGGAGTTTTCCTTTAAAGATTCCCACAACTGCACAAACTGAAAATCTATTTTAATTAAGAAATTGTACACTTTTCTAAATTATTTCATGCACAGATTCCATTAATACCATCAGTGGCATTTTTTGTTTCTCTTTAATGGAAACTTCCAGTCTAACTTACATTAACATAAAGGTCTCAAAAGTGGTAAACTGCAGTGTGAACGTTCATGCAATCTTCTCCCACACAACTGTTTTCATTTCTGCATAGCAGGAAACAAGTCTTTACTAAAAAGTAAATAAATAAAAAAGCTCTAGACTTCTTTCAGAGTCAGAGACCATAATAATGTGGATGAAAAATCAGGTCCAGCGAGTTCAAAGCCCTGGATATTTGTCCCAATAATTAAGCGTAGGGGAAACAGACACACTGGGGACTGATGTCGTCTTCACTGAAAAAGATTGACCATCACAGATGCTAAAGCCTTTTTATTTTCACATTAGGTCCTGCTCAGAATGTGGTCCTCAGGTGGCCTTAGCATGGCTGCAGAGACCGCAGGATATCTTCCAGTGTCCACTGCTCCTCGTGCAAAGCGTGTTCCTCCAGGGTGAACTGACCCTGCTTAGTCCGGATCAACTCCTTTACATGAGCACACGATGACAGAGCTGCAACACAAACATACTGATTATAGTTAAATATTAGCACGTTGGTGTCGTGTATTGAGATTTGTATAAATAACCTGAGACGGAAATCATGTCACACCTTTTCCGAGGTCATCCACCAGGCTCCTGACATAAAATCCACCACCACACTCTATATCTGTCATGAAAATACAACTGCTGTGACTGGCTTGAATGTGTATTTTGACATCACAAGAATATGGAAACGGCAGGAAATTACACAGAAAATGCTGTTTTAAAGAAGTCAGTATTCATTATGAAACCTGTGCTAACCCAGAGTGAAAAGAGGAGGCTTGAACTCCTGCAGGGTCAGCTTGTACACAGTGACTGGTCTGGCAGGTTTGGCCTCGACCTTATGACCTTTCTTCAGCAGGACAGACAGACGCTGGCCGTCTTTTTTCAGTGCTGAGTAGCTGCAATGACAGGAATCAATCAGTCCCACTAAACTGAAGATGTTTGTTGTCTGGAAAATGTCTTCACAGAGGAAGGAAGTGACAGAAGCACGGTACATCTGAGCCCCACCAGTGACCTCTGGAGGATGGAAGCTTCACTGCACCTCACTACAAGCTGCAGCAGACTATACTGTGGGGGTTGTGGAAAAAGATTCACTTCTCTGCAGTCATTTATGCTCATTAGGTTTATGTATGATGAACACATTTTAAAATATCATCCTACCTTGCAGCTTAACATCATATGTTAAAGAGCTCAGCAAACATCACAGCAATCAGGCTGATACATTATACACAGCTTGTGAGCAAATGGGAAATTTGGTGAATATGATCCCCAATACAAAGAGGATTCAAACATACCATCTGTGAGAACAAGACGTTTAGAATTGATCCTGTGAGTTGTGTAAAAGAAAAACTCTAAGTTAAAATATGTATAGAAAGAGAATTTCGATTTTAAATGAATGGAGACTGTGCTCTGACTGAAACCTTTGAATCCTTTCACATACAAAATAAATACATTTCCTCACATCTCACGCCTTACTCACAGTGGAGGAACTTGCATTATATCACCCGTAAATGATTTCAGCTTTTCCTCCATGTCCAACCTGGTTATGTGTCCTGTAGAACAAATTTTAAAAAGAAACATGCTGCAGTAAAATACAGAATAATTCAGGGATTACATCATTTATTGCTGAATGTAATTAACTCCTCAGATATACTTGCGGCATTACCAAAGTCTTTCTCCAGAATCACACTACCAGTGGCATCCAGGGTGTCTGTTGCCTTTCCCAGTTGCCCCACAGCAACATACCTCTGAAATACAAACAGTCAAACATCATTTTGATGATCAGACGACTAGTAAAGACTCTGATGTTTAAGATCAAGAGATGAATAGAATTTGATCTCCACCGTGTTACGTGTTGTTGGGATTTGTTAATTCTCTTTCTGATCGCTTCTGTGGGTCTTGTGATTTGAGTTATCACGAGTTATATCATCAATCATTCTGTTTACATGCACTTAGGTAACGAGGTTCCTCAGAGAAATCAGCGTCCTCTGGTAATCAGGGAACAATGTTACGTGCACCAAAGAAAGGTGGTTGTTGGAAACCCACGTACACATGTAGCAGACAAGTAATCAGATTTCTCTTCTACCTGACTCACAGATTTTATCTGTATACTGTAGTAACAGAAAACACTGCCTCTTGATTTTCTTGCTTTCTATTTGCTGTGTTCATGCTGCCGCTGAGTGACAGTGCAGGGGGAGAGACAGGTAAAGAAGTGAGAGACAGACAAACATAGCTGATTCACAGCATAGACTGAGTTAAAAGGAAGAAAAGTCTTAGGATGAAGAACTGTTGATTTGCATAAAACTAGATGGTTTTTCAAAGTAACCAGTTTGACAAACTAGAGATAGAGATGATTTAATTCTGTGTCTAATCTCTGCAGAAACCTCCTCCAACCTTAATGCAATATACTTTTTCTGTCTGTACCCTGTCATATAAGCCAATGAACTGTCTGTTATTAGCACCACCAGTGCTTGGCCCCCTTTTGGCTCCAGACAGGACACATCATTTCTTGCAGTAAAGCCGGAATGGACAGTTCCACACACATCTTTTTTAGTTCTACACACTAAAAAATGTTTGATTCAAACTTGTGGCAAAAAATGGCAGTTTGGTTAGGGTTGAGCATAAAAACATGGATTAGGTAAATTACAAAATAAATACTGTTAGAGTTAGTAAAAAAGTCCCAGTTTGCCTTAATAGTTACTCCTTGACATCACGTCCTGTGTTTCATGACCCATCCATTGTCAAACCTTCTTAAAATGTTTAAACGGGCACAATGTCCATGGTAAGACACCACAAAGTAATATGCACCCCAAAAGTTTGCAACCCATTTTTTAATCTTTAAAAAACAAAGTAAAACTGCTTTTTTGCTCCCATCCAGATAATAATGTAAATTCAGCTTCACCGTTCTTTCATCAGAAATGAATCAAAGTTGCATGTATAGGTCAGCCAGGGTTCCATGTGTTTTTGTTAGCGTTGGTTATGTACCAGCGTACTGATGATGTCATCAATGACATCACATGTCTGCCTTTGAAATGTTTGCCCTTGGTTTGCCTACCATGATGTTTTGTTGGCAAAAGCGCTTCAAGGTAGTATTGGAAAGTTGAGTGTGTAGCTGTGGAGGTACGTGGTTTCTCACAGTGTTCTGTGGATTTAGGAATTACATTGAGAAACTTGTTCTGTGAAATCACTTTTTTTATTCGCTCAATTGGAACGTGTGACACAATAAATGTTCAGCGATTGTCATACAACAATCTCTGGAGTGGATGATCTTTGGACCACCGGACACAAGTAAGCCTGCCTCTGCGTTAGTAAGAAACCATCTCTACATCTCTCTACGTGGACTAAAAATGCAGAATTACCATTTGGTGAATAATGGCAGTTATTCCAGCTATAGTGGAAAAGCGACAGGCAAAGCCAAGTCTTAAGGCCTTGGAGAATATGCTTTGCAAAGTTGGATAAATGCAAGAAAGGCCAGCTGGCAGAAAATAGAACAGTTTAATGGATGAGTGCTGCATGGAGCCGGTGGAAACCAAACTGATGACGACTGATGAAAGTTCAATCAACTGTTTGGTGAGTCTAGCAATATAAATATCTTAGTCAAAGAAATGGATGACTAAGATATGAATAGTGATCAGCTGTGCTGGCTTGAGCCAAGGGCAAGTTTATTTAGAGCATTTTTGTGATGATGTTGCCCGTCACTTCCGTGCATAGAGGCAGCAAATAATGCAAGTGACGATGTAAGTCCTGGAGACAGTGTGTCTGTGGTGTCCTCATGGAGATCCAGGAAATCCAAAACAAGTTTTGTTCACTCTGTAGCATATTCAGCTTCAAAAAGATGCATTAATGTTGAACTAGAAAAGGCTGCTTTAACTAAGGTTGAAGCATTAAGGCAAAGAAGAAGGTAAATTTAAGGCAGATAATATAGAGGCTCTGTGGTGTCGAGTGGCTCAAAGAACACCAGGAAGAACTTCAAATTCAATCAGACACAGACAACAAATGCATGGGATAATGTACTTGTAACTGCTGTTACCAACAACATTGTTAAGCCTAATGTGAGGCATTTCAGTGCAAAGCCCGTCGAAAAATGCAACGGCAGAAACAGGCCACTGTGGTTCCCAGGCAAGTGCCATTAGCCATCTTCCAGGTTCAGAAAGTCAGCATGCTTTATTCACAACAACTCAGCCCCACAATGACATTACCGAATTTCTGGTTAAACACCAAATATTGTCTACTCTACCTTCTCAAAATCCTCTGATCCTCTTATCTTCGTTAGAGCATTTGAACAAGCGGTGGAGAGTAAAACGAAATGACAGTGATCGGCTCTATTTTTTAGAGCAGTCTGGCCTCCAGTACTACTGCAAGGAACCCTGGAGTTATTTTTGATCAGGATCTGTCCTTTACCTCACATATAAAACAAATCTCTAGAACAGCCTTCTTCCACCTACAGAATATTGCCAAAATTAGGAGCATCCTGTCTCAAAGTGATGCCGAAAATCTGGTCCATGCATTTGTTACCTCTAGGTTGGACTACTGTAATTCCCTACTTTCAGGATGCCCCAGTAACTCCCTAAAGAGCCTGCAATTAATCCAAAATGCTGCAGCAAGAGTGCTGACTGGAACTAGCAAGAGAGATCATATTTCACCTTCACTAGCTTCTCTCCATTGGCTTCTCATTAAATCTAGAATAGAATTTAAAACCCTGCTTCTTACATATAAAGCTCTGAATGGTCAGGCTCCATCATATATAGAAGACCTCATAGCACAGTATCATCCCAGTAGACCACTTTGATCTCAGAATGCAGGCCTACTTGTGGTTCCCAGAATTTTCAAAGGTAGAATGGGAAGTAGAGCCTTTAGCTATCAAGCTCCTCTCTTGTGGAACCAGCTCCCAGTTTAGATTCAGGAAGCAGACACCCTCTCTACTTTTAAGTCTAGGCTTAAAAACCTTCCTCTTTAATAAAGCATATAGTTAGTTATAGTTATGCTGCCATAGGCTTAGACTGCTGGGGGACCCACCCCCCAATGCACTGAGCTCCTTTCCTCCTCTTGACCATCTCTCCTCTCCTCTCACCCCACAGTTGTCAACATTGTATGTCATTAACTCTGTGTGTTCTCTCCCGTAGTTGTATTTGTCCTTCTCTGTCCCTCTCTCTGTCCCTTTCTGCAGGTGTCCCCCGGCTTTGAAGCTGTGTGTCTTCCAGCGTGCAGCTACTGGTCCTACCAATCTGCCCAATGTTTTGTTGTTGCTTTTTGTTGCTCTTTTTCTTTTCTCTCTCCCCTTTCCACTCACTCCAACTGGTCAAGGCAGATGGCCGTCCACCCTGAGCCTGTTACTGCTGGAGGTTTCTTCCGTTAAAGGGAGTTTTTCCTCTCCACTGTTGCCTATGGCTTGCTCCAGGGGGAATTGTTGGGTTTTCTCTATACATCTTTATACTGTAGTCTTTACTTTATTCTGTAAAGTGCCTTGAGATGACTTTGTTGTGAATTGGCGCTATATAAATAAAGTTGAATTGAAAAATTAAACTGAATTGAAACCATGTTTTGTCTACTTTACGCCAAAGATACTGGATTCCAAATGCAAACTCAGCAATCAGAAAGATTCTAAGTGTAGAACCTGTGGAGGATTACATGGAGCAACTAGGTGGCAACAAATGGCAGATCTCCTACTTAATAGAGTCTTACCTGATGAACCACCATTTACAGAACAGCTGTTGATTGCTTTGGTCCTTTTAATATTAAATGAGCAAAAACAACTCCAAAAAGATATTGTGTCATATTTACATATCTGGCTGTCTGAGTTGTCCACATAGAGGTTGTAGCTTCATTGGACATGGACTCATTTATTTTTGCTCTTCGACGCTGTTCCCATATCCTTCTTAATATGGAAGATATGGGAACGTTCCTTACAAAACTACTCCTTGCTACATTAAAAGATTTGGAGGAAGAGGGTCTGCAGACATTATTCTGTGAAGTGGAAGCCATCATAAACAGCCAGCTAATAACTACACCTTCCAATGATCCTAATGAAAGGGAGGCATTGATGTCAAATCGCCTTCTTCTCTTAAAAACCAAACCTGCTATGCCTCCAGGAATTTTCTAGAAAGATGATCTTTACGGCAAACCTCTTTTGGAAATGTTGGACTAAGAAATATCTGCTAGGGCTCCGAGGGCGGCAGAAATGAGCAGAAGCAAACCAAAATTTGGTTCCTGGGGAAATTGTGTGTATTGTTGATGAGTCGGCACCTTGAAATTCTAGAGTGATTGGCAAAATCATTTATACAATGGAAGATAAACATGATCTAGTCCACCAGATTTGCATTAATACGAAGATCAACAAGTTCTATAGACTCATAACCAAGGTCTGTCTTCTCCAAGAATCAGAATGAGACAGTGGTAAAGACTGTTTTCCTATGGTGTGTCAAGTACTGGTGACCTCTGCAACCGGAAGAAAGAAGACCATCAGAATCTTTATACGTTTTTGGTTAATACTTTCACAGATGAAGTTAGTAATTTTTTCCAATATTGGAGCACAATTAGGGGCCGGGTCTCCTCTGTTTTTGTTCGCGTGGTGTATTGTAACATTGGTTAGATTAAGAAGTGTATGTATAAGTGTACTGGTTGATGTCATCAATGACATCACAGGGCTGCCTTTGACGTTTGGCTTTGAGTTTGCCTAACCAGTTAAGAAACAATGTTTTGTTGACAGATGGGGGCTTCAAGGTATTAAACTACATGGTAAAGCTATTGGTACTACAAGGTAGTGGGATAACGCTACAAGGTAGAAATGTTCTGCACTTATATAGCACTTCACTCAAAGCGGTTTACTCACCGGGAGCAACTAAGTTGGGGTTCAGTGTCTTGCTCAAGGAGACTTTGACATGTGTCCGGAGGAGCCCGGGATTGAACCAACAACTGCAAGATTGGTGGATGACCGCTCTACCTTCCTGTGCCACAGTCGCAGTACTGACAAATTGAGTGTGTAGCTGTGGAGGTGCACGGTTTCTTACCGTGTTCTGGGGATTTAGGAATTACTTTGAGAAATGTGTTCTGTGAAATTACTATTTGCTCAACTGCAATGTGCCGTGCAATAAATGTTCAGTGTTTGTCATACAATGATGTCTGGAGTGGATAATTACCCAGCATTTTCTTTCAATTAAATTATCAAGGGGGATGAAAACTTTTGCACCAAGGTAATTTTTATTATATAACTAACTTTTTTTTTATATTCCTTGACCATTTATTTACTTAATATTCAATATTCTTCTCACCATTTATTTACTTCTCATGACATTTGTATTGACTGCATGTGCATTATTATTATGTTAGGGTTAAGTTTGCATCCAATTACATTGAAATGGCTTATAAAGGGAAGGAAACATAACTAAACCTAACACCAAATAATACACACTGAGCTACTACAAATATAGTGAAAAGTGATTTTTTTTTTTTTTTGGTAAAATACAAAAAATAAAAAAATTGCCCTTGATACATTAATTAAAAGTGAACTTTAATTTCTAATGAAAGAACATTTGTAGCATTTGAATGTGTTAATGAAAAAATCTTTGTTTCACTAGTTTTGATGCAAACTCCACACAAATGTAGCATCTTGAACCTCCAAAAAGTTATATGAAAATTTTCTGAGGAATTATAGAATTAATGTAGAGTTTTTTGCCAAGAACGTACAAACTACATATAGATTAAAAAATGTCATGCCAATAATAAAATAGGGAAGAAGGAGCCCCTGAGAATGTTTCTGAGCTGAAGCAGTACAGGTCTAATCTGCTTATTTCTGCTGAAAGAGGTTGAACCAGTTATTAAATGCAGGCGTTACTTTTCCATCAGCCCTTTCAGTGTTTAATAAAGTGTGTTCCATAAAAATATTTTTAAAAATTGTGGCTGAGTTATTGGTTATTATTAAGCGCAGTTTTTTTCTATACTTTTGATTTAGATGAAGATTTTATCATATTTTATGACCAGTTAGTGCAGAAAGCCAAGTCAATCCAAAGAGCACATACTTTTGGGCACTGCAGTTCTATTACCTGTTATATCCTTATAAGTAAACTCACCTTTGAACCAGTTAACATGGTGCTGAGCTTTTTTGTGCCGTTCCCAACACCAACAACTAAAAGAAACAGAGACAATGTTACTGTCTGAATTTGTGCGAGCCCTCATATAAATGCCCATTAAACCCAACAAAAAAATGTGTTGGACTCAACAAACAGCATGATGGTGATTTTCTATAACCCTGTTAGTGACGAGCCAAGGAACATGAAGATAGTTGTAACAATGTTAATGATAGTATAACTTCAGTATAACTTCTATATTATTGTCAGCGTATGGGTTTGATTACATTAGTATTCTGCTCAAAGTGATCAAGTACAGCCTCACACATCTGAAATGCACATTCATCCAGATAAATTCATCACTGTAGGGCAGCTAATAATCCACATGCTAATGAGCGATTATTTGTTCTACCACCTACATAGTCAGCGGCTGTAAGTAATGAATGAAATGCTGTACTTCAATACAATTTTGAGCTACTTGTCCACTGGAGAGACTCCACATTTATTTGACTGATTTAGTTACTAGTTACGGATGTAGATTGTTATAGAAATGTAATAAACTCATAAATGATTATCTGTTGACATTGCATTGATGTGTTGTATTGACCAGCTGTCAATATAGTTGTTAAATTAGTTCTTTGTAATCTGCTGTTTCTATGCTTCATTTAGTAATTATTATAGTTTTTACTTGCCATAAATTTAATCTTTGATGTTATCTAAAGAATCTATTCCAATGTTGTTTCTAATAAATTATTAAAATACTTGTCAAGCACTTGTTTTGAACTTTAAGTAAACTTCAAAACATGTACTTAGTACTTCCCTTTACTAATTTAATGTCACAGTGGAGTCCTCTTTAGGTAAATACACTGTTAAGGTGGTCTAGTCATTCTTGACCTCTAAAAATCAGTGAATATCTATAATTAAAAGAGATGGTGGCTTCACATAATTAGTGTTTAAGAAAGTCCCACCCCTGCAAAGGATGGAGTTCATGAAAGAATATGTGGTCCTAGTGAAACTTAACCTTTTTTTTCCTTTTTAATTTTATTGACTGTTTATCATGTTATTATGTAAATATTTGTCTAACGTTCTTTACCTCAACTGTATTATTACCTCAAATCATCTGAGTAATTAATTCATTAAATTGACTCGTTGCTTGACGTAGAGGATCTCGAAACTCTACACCTCAAACATTGTAACGTGAAGTCGCTGATGTCCTATATTATGACGCCATTGCTTGAAATCTATCTGTTGGGCCTCGCAAAGAAACACTGCAGCTTTATCTGATGTTGAGACATCGATCTATTGTTGCTAACTTACACAAGTCAATACTAAGATGTAACTAGTGTGGAGCTTTATTTTGAAATAGGAGCACATTTTAATGAATCTCCCTTTTTAGCAGGCTGGTGGCAGGTTTCAGTAAGATGTTCACTGTGATGTTCTTGGCTCTTTGAGATGTTCAACTTCGACCTAATGTTCCTATGTTGACGTTAAAAAACCCAACTCCTTTCAGAAAGACTAATAAGCACATCAATGACTAGTTGTACCTCTCCTTTAATATCTGGCCCGTCGTCAACAACCAAACCAGAAGCAACAACCTCGCTTACCCAACACTCCGCTGGCAGCACTGTCCAGCGTCCCTCCGTGCCCCATCTTCATGTTCTGCTTCTTTCTCTTGCGCGGGTTTGGGTTTTTTTCTCCAGCTTCTAAATGATCAGTGACACAAACACAGTTTCCTGTCATGTTCTACAAATCCAAACCGACGTCTTTTTTACATGCTGCTCTCACGTATTACCCTTAAGTAACGCTTCTTTGAGCGCATTCAGCACATCTGCAGATGTGGGCCCTTGCTTCTTATATATCGCAAACAACCCATTTAAAGACTGTAACTTGGACAGGTTACTGCTTATCGGACCCACAGTGTTACTTATTCTTCCTGACATGCTTCTTTCTTTCTTCTTCGGCCAATTCTCTTCTTATTCTATTTGTTGATTTACCCACTGCAGCTTAGGGAGCCATTGTTGTTATACCGCCATCTGCTGGTGTGTCCTGAGATGACTTTGTTGTGAATTGGCGCTATATAAATAAAGTTGAATTGAAAATTGAATTGGTTAAATACGTTTCCCATTATTGCCTAAAATACAACAACCAAAACAGTAATATTTTAAAATATATCATGTCATGACACTGAATTACAGTGTATATGTTTTTGTTAGCTTCGGAATTTCCTTATTCAGAAAGAAACTATATGGGTGATATATGGTAACGATTTCGAAACTACGCTGACCACGATGCTTTGCGCTGAATTTTACTTCCTAGTTACGTTGTCGCTTGGCTTCCTTTGCCCATCAGCTGAACTGTGCAAAACAATAAACTGCCAGCATTATATTTGTGTAACTGCCGCTGAGGTTGGTATTTTTCAATGTCTGGAGGTGATTTTGTTATTACGTAGAGAACTTCTTGCTACACGTACTTAACCTGCATTTCGGTAAACCGCATTGCACGAGCCTTTTAGTGTAATGATAATGTATTGCGGAACTCCCATTTAAAATATGACAATAATATTTTGACCTTTCTATCACCAAGCTAAATATCTTGTAAAGTATCATCACTATTCTTTTTCGGCAAATGCATTATCCCTCAAGCAGCATTTGATTGATTTTATGATTTCTTCTTTGCACTCTGCTTCTCAGATTGGTTTAAGTGCAGCTTGATAGTAAATTAGTGGGTCGCGCTTCCCTTCGATAAGAATATTGTTTCCCGTTGTGATCCTCTGTTTTGAGAGATTTGGGGTTGAGTGAGATTATGGTCACGCTAAGCAGTTTAGATGACGACTGATTGCGGTTAAATAGATAAGAACACTATAGTGATTCAAATAAAGTTGGAGGGAAGCAAATGCGGAAGTGTGTTTTTGATTATATTTTTATAGTGTTTGATGTTAGTCGGGTGCTTGCGTGGTCAGTCCTCTAACGCTTGTTATATTTGATTTAGATTTTTTTTTTATTACATTTTGAATGTGGGTTAAACTGATAGCCAAGTAACTGTAAGTGGGTCTTGAAGCCATTATATGTTTAAGGTTGGAGCAGTGTGATCTCCACAACAATCACTTTTATTCTTAAACAGAAACTATTGTGTTTGTGAACATTGTTATTAATCTAGCACTGTCTGTCTATTAGCAAATACATCCAAGATTTAGGGTCAGTCCCACAAAGGCAGCTGATTACTGTTAGTTCACTCTGGTCCTACTGCAGTCCTCCACTTCCACCTCCATGCTTACTGAAGATGAGGACCTGGTAGTGGATCTCTGTACATGATAAACATGATTAGCCACTTGTCTAGCACTGATGATCCACTCTGAGAAGCAGCTTGAGTACATTTGATTTATTTCAGTGGAAACAACTAGAATATTAGAATCTGTGTTCTGCACGACCTGATTTTACTTAGCACTTATATTAGAGCTTCTTCAATGATTTTTGTCACTGTTACAACACCTGTTTACTATTTTCTTGATTTATCCAAAAAAAGAATGTTATCACAGGAAATAGTACTGATGAAGATGACCAAACTAAGTGTAATACTATACATATTCAGTTTACAGTCACATGACATATAGTAAAGTACCTCACACATTTTTCTTCTGTGCTTAAAAAATCACTTAAAGGAATAATTATCTTTTACAATAGTTACCATTTAAGTTTCTGTTAATTGATTAAAGAAATAATCACTTCGGCCTTGTTGGAAGGTCAAGTCTGCAAACCAAGAACTGAAGACGGCATTGTTCATCTCAGATAAAAAGCAGAGACTGGTGACCCACCATGGAGGATTTCAGGCAGACGTACCTGCGTCTATGTAAAGAAGGAGGTGTGGACCCCCAGGAGAGTATTGTGGCACGGCTCCAGGAGCACAGGGCTACTCAGGGCTCCAAGCTGGACCTGAGTGGACAGAGCCTGTCTTCGGACACTTGCTCTGTACTGTCTCTGGCCTTCCAGAAAGATCTGTTCTTCACAGAACTGTCGCTCAGTGACTGCATGCTCAGTGAGGAAGGTGGGTGAGTTTATAAGATCAGATATATTACACAGTCCCTCAGTATAGAAATAGATGTTCATTAGAATACATACAATGCACTTGGTGCTTGATAAGTGTGACCTCATATTTAACGGTGTCTATTTTTGTTCTGGTTTGCGACACTTAGGTGCCAAAATACTCTTGACTGGACTGTTGGGCAACACAACTGTAAAGGTCCTGGATCTGAAGGTAAGACTAGCCACATTACTCTGTTGACATTGTTAGACACTAATGAACCACATATACCAGTGGAGACTTAGCAAAACTCAGTTGATGCTAATTATCCTTTACAGGGTAATAACCTGAGATCAACAGGAGCTGAGGTCTTGGGAAAGTTGTTGGCACGCAACAAGACTCTGCATAGGTAAAAATCACAGTCTTCATGTGCAAATACCTTCCGTGATTTGTTACTTTTAAGAGATTTCATATAATAAAACTCTAGGCAGAGACGAACAGATGAACGGACGAACGTCTGCATTGGATATAGAATATTACCACACAATTCAATTCAATTTCAATTCAACTTTATTTATATAGCGCCAATTCACAACAAAGTCATCTCAGGGCACTTTACAGAATAAAGTCAATATTATAAAGATGTATAGAGAGAACCCAACAATTCCCCCTGGAGCAAACCATAGGCAACAGTGGAGAGGAAAAACTCCCTTTAACGGAAGAAACCTCCAGCAGAACCAGGCTCAGGGTGGACGGCCATCTGCCTCGACCGGTTGGGGTGAGTGGAAAGGGGAGAGAGAAAAGAAAAAGAGCAACAACAAAACATCAACAAACATGCAGTATTCTCTGATCTCTATCTGACACTGTCAAAAAACTAACATTAAAATCTTAAAGCTGCAGACTTTATGGTGGAGCTATAGGATTGCACCTGATGCAGATGACCTGGCACCATCATTTAGTGAATTGTTCAGTTTGTCCAGTATTTTGGTTCAGGACGAAAACCTCCAAAATTATACATAGTTCCATCTACCTCATGTATAATGTGGAACTTAGCCAACATTAGAACGTTATCACACTAAACTAATAGTGAACATGACTTCATGAGCAGAAATGCAGATTTGGTCAATAGATGCAAACAACTTGTCAGCAGTAAGAATTAGAACCTGGTTGGAATTTGTAAAAAAGCACAGAGATGAGCCCAAAGTTTTATGGGCTGATGAGACGACCAAAGTGTGGAGTATGAAAGGGTCTACTTACGATCTAACAGGCTTATCTGTGAACCACAGTGGAGGTAGTGTCATGTCTTGGGCTGCATGGCTGCTTCTGGAACAGGTTTATTAACCTTTATTGATGATATAACGCATGATGATAGCAACAGAATGAAATCATAGTTTAACAGAAACAATTGTCTGCACATTTGCTGTAAAGTACCTCAAAATTAGATGGGAGGAGTTAATCATAAAGCAAGACAATATTCCATATCACACTGTCAACTCAATCAAAGACTCAAAGAACATGTATTTCACCTGTTCAAGCGGAGACTAAATAGGGGAAGTCCCCCAAAAACAATCCCTGAGGGAGGCTGCAGTAAAAAACTGGAAAAGCATTAAAAGAAACAAAAAAAAACAATTTCAATGAGTCACCAGCATGATGCTGTTATTCGAAACAAGAGTTTTGCAACCAAATATAATTCTTTATTTATTTACTTCATAATAAACTGTTCTAATACTTTGGGAAGAGATACAGTTTGTGTGATCTGAAACAAAATGTATGCTGTGTAACACTTAAGGTTTAAATTGCATGATATGAAAATTAAGTTTCTGAATTTCTCTCCTATATTCGTTTTTTCCATCTTAAACCTCAATGTTTTCAGTTTATAGGGAAACCAAATGAATTATCCTTTCTATTATAATACTTTTTACAAGAGACTGTATAATCCCACTAGTATGCTAATTCGGGTCTACCCCAGGGTCTCAGGAGGCCCCCAAGACTTATCCTAATCAAATGCCCCTGTTAACAGACAGGACCTGTGGTGCTACTCTGACATCTCTGTGGTCTGAACTCCTTATCCCATCTTCAAGACTTAGCCTGAGGAAACTCATTTTAACCACTTATTTGGAAACTATATATTTTGCAGAATGGCTAATTAATATGGCCGCCATACCTATACTCCTGCAGTGCACTCCACAACAACTCACGAGGAACGCATTCATGTACCTTCTTCAAATCCACTAATGTACACTGGCTGGGCAAAGTTCTATGATCCCTCCATTAGCTTTCCAAAAGGATAAACAGTTCTACTGTTCCATAGCCAAATATTTATTATACTTAAGTATCACTTTGACTGAAATAATGGTTTGATTGAAGCAAACTTAAACTCTGGTGTTTGCAGATTGGTGTTGGAGTGGAATGCTCTGGGGATGTGGGAGGAAGCCTTTTCACTCTTTTGTGATGGTTTGGCCTCCAACAGTGTGCTGACACAGCTGGACCTGCGCAACAATCAGATCAACCATCACGGAGCATCTGAGCTTGCTCTGGCACTCAAACGTAACACCACCCTGGAAGTGTTAGGTGAAAAACCAATCTAATCCATTCACTTTGTATATAGGTGTAAAGAGAATGTGAAGTTGATGTAATGTATGGCTGTTTTCATGAACCAGCTTGATTTACCTGTCTTTCTGTTGGTAAGTTAGTTTTGTCTTATCTTGATCAAACGTGAATAATTTAATCAAGTGTAAGACAAACAAAGGGTATGCAGCCATGCACTGAGCGTGACTAATTTCATAGTTAAAGCTACAGTATGTAAACTTTTTCTTCATTTCTTTTTTAATAGAAATATGCTCCAACACTTATATTATTGTGATTAGGGTCAGTCAGAGCCTCCTGTGATACAGACTCATTGAACAGCACTGGCAGCAGTGCGGAGATTTTCACTTTTAAAAGATTTTGAAAGGGGCCTTCTCTGATTGCCCTTCTGACCGATCAAAGAATTCCATTGATTTCTGGCGGATTAGCAAATTACGTACCTTCCTATTGTAATTTCACAACGACTACCTGAAGGCTGTGCAGAGCATGATTTGTATAATAATACAAATGTGGTAGAGCCTTGGATTGGGATGCAGAAGGCCGCAGGTCAAGGTGTGTGTCCCAGGCCATTATAAAAAAAATGAGAGTGTTGTGGCAGGAAGAGCGTCCGGCATAAAAACTCATGCCAAATCAATGTGTGGAACGTGTTCTGCTGAAGGGACCCTGAAGGGACAAGCCAAGAGCCATTCATCTTTGTTTATGCTTCCCATGCTGCCTGTGTTCACAGATCTACGGTGGAACAATATTGGGCTGCTGGGCGGAAGGTCCCTGCTGGAAGCTTTGCAGAAAAACAAGAGCATAGTAAAGCTGGAGATGGCAGGAAACAACATACCCAGTGATACACTCAAAGCACTTGGTAAGTTTTTTACTCAGAGGGATTAATACACTCAGTCCATACACCCACCAACATCAGTGTTTTTATTAAATGTTTATCAGTTATGCACATCGGCTTGGAAGGATTTTAGCCTATTCCTCCCTGCAGAAGTGCTTCAACTCAGTGATGTCTGCCTGCTTCAGGTCGTAGTATTTCTATCAGATGAACGTCAGGACTTTGACTCAGCTGTTCCAAAACATTATATGTCTTTTGTTTGACTATTCTTAGGTCAAACCACTTGCGTGTTTAGGCCTGTTGCCTTGCAATATCCACTTTCTAACTTTGATTAACTGATACTTTTACAATTTCCTGTCAGAACTTAGAATTTATATCTCCATCAATGATAGCGAGTTGTCCTAGGCCAGAGACACTGAAGCCAGCACCCATTCATTTTGGCTGTTTTTAATTCTATAAACTAAGATTTTAGGCTTGTGTTTCTAAGTAAAAGGGCCATTGTAATAGGTTCACTGTTAACAGTGCATGCGTTTCCTGTTGTTGTTTAACCCTTTTAGAGCAGACCATAGGGCACAATTCAGACAGGCAGTCCACCCTAAGAGAAGGCCACAGCAGGACCCAGGTCCTTAGCAAGGAGATTCAGTCACTAAAGGAGGAGAAGGGTCGCCAGGTAACCCACATGAAACAAAAATCTAATTTGTGTTTTCACACGGTTCCATGTTCACAGAACTAACTTGAGTAGACAGATGTACTTACTTCCCTCCTGTCTTTCAGTTCCTCAGCCTGATGGAAACCATAGACAGGCAGAGGGAGGAGATGGGACGCTCCAACAGGTGCATTGGCATTCATCACAACCGTAGTTCTCAGAGACACAACCTCTCTACTGTACCCATACTTATTAATCCCATGTTCCCAAAAAACAATATTGAGAGTAAGAATCACATTTTGTATCCATGACCTCATGATAATGAGCTCATTACCTCTGTTCTGTTTCATTAGGTCTACTTCTATTCATATAGGCCAACTCCAGGAAGCTCTGAATGAGAGGAAGTCAGCTGTCAACTCTCTTACTGCCAAGTAAGCATTTTATCTTCATTAAAATAATAAAGAAAGTACAGCCTTGTTTTTTTTTTTACAGCCTTGCTTTTGTCTTTTTACAGTCATGTTTTTTCAAGAAGACAAGTGCAGTAAATGTCCGCAACATTATGACCAGCACAGTCCCTCGTGACACACTTACTAACGCAGCATGTATAAGACTTTCATGGTTTTACTGTGAAAAAGCAAACTGGCAGCAGCAGGATGCTGAGGCATCAGCAGAGGCATTGACAACAAAGACAAACTACATGTCAAAATGTCCCTGGGCAAGACACTGAGGGTTCCTAGTGTATGGATCATATTATCTGAAATGTGTGGAGATTGGCTGTTATTGTAAATAAGATTTTTACTAACAGCATGACTTAGTCGAGGTCCGTGGCGAGATTTGGCTTAGGATCATTGTAAAAGCTCACAAGTCAAGGAGAAAATATCAAAGCAAAGTCCTATCAGAAAAATGTTTACATTTCATGAGAATTTATGTTTTACTTTATTTTTTAAATAGATTTAAGTGCTCTAAAAGTTTTTTGAACATTGGGAGTGAGTTTGCTGAGTGTGGAGAGTTTGGTAGCTCGTTCCACCATCATGGGATCATTGCATTGAAGAGTTTTGCTTGGTGTCTTCTGTGTGGTGCCGGGACCACCAGACGTCATTCATTATCAGACTGCAGTGGACAGGAAGGATTGTAGACCTGAATGAGAGGGTTAAGGTAACCAAGAGCTGTTAAGGTGATCACCCTGTGGGCGAGAGACACAGCTTTGAACCTGATGCGAGCAGCTAAAGAAAGCCTGTGTAGAGATCTGAAGAGTGGTGGGAAATGAGTCCTTTTTGGCTGATAAAAAATGAGGTGTGCTGCTGCATTTTGGATCATCTGCAAAGGTTTGATTGTGGATACCAGTAACCCCGTTAACAAAGCGTTGCAGTAATCAAGACGACATATGACTAGCGCGGGTACAATGAGTTGGGTTGTATATTCCGCGAGGGAGTGTCTGACCTTTCTAATGTTGTAGAGGGCACATCTGCATGTCCTAGAGACTGAGGAGATGTGGTCCTTAAAGCTCAGTTGGTCGTTGATGATGAACCCCAGATTTCTGGCAGACTTAGTGCGGACAATCTGTGTAGATCCAATGTTGATGCTGATGTTGTGTTGTGTTGAAGGTCTGGTTGGGAAGACAAGGCCTTAGTCCTTGGAAAGTTTGGGCTGAAGATGTCTCCCTCTCATCCAGGCAGAGATGTCTGGGGGACAGGCAGAGATGTGTGGTGAGACAGTGGAGTTGTCTGGTGGAAATGACAGGAAGAGCTGTGTGTCATCAGCATAGCAGTGATAGGAAAGGCCATGTGAGAGGATGATAGAACCCAGTGATGTAGTATAGACCAAGAAGTGAACCCTGTAGTACACCAGCCTCTCATGAGGCTATGAGAGTAAGAAACATGCCCCTGCCAGGGTACATTAAAGGTTCGTCCCGATAGGTAAGACTGGAGCCAGGCTAGAGCTGATCCAGGGATGCCCAAGTCAGAGATCTGATGGTTCGCAGTGTCAAATGCTACAGATAGATCAAGTAGGATTAAGACAGAAGACTGGCCTGGGGTTTTTGCAGCTCGAAGAGATTCCACGACTGTCAGGAGTGCCATTTCTGTAGACTGACCCCTCTTGAAGCCAGAGGGGTCTCTAAGCAGCAATGACTTCATGTCTTTCTTTATGAATAAAATTGTAGCTATTAGAGAAAGAATTCACCAGATCCTCCCCCCAAATATTACAGATAGATCTTCATGTACAGCAGTGCTAGAATCATCAATAAGGCCCCAAATCCCTGTTAGACTGCTTTTTACCCATAGATCTCTCTGAGCTAACTTCAATTATTACCTCATCTAAACCAACAACCTGTCTGCTAGACCCTATTCCAACTAAGCTGCTCAAGGAAGCTTTATCCTTAATAGATACGTTCATATTAGATATCATCAATCTATCTTTAGAAGCTGGCTATGTACCACAGGCCTATAAGGTAGCTGTAATTAAACCATTACTTAAAAAACCCTGTCTTGACCCAGGTGTTTTAGCTAATTACAGAGCGATATCCAATCTCCACTTTGGAGAGGGAAAAAGATGAATCTGATGCTTCACAGTGTAAAAGGCTGCAGATAGATCAAGTAGGATTAAGAAAGAAGACTGACCTGCAGCTTTTGCAGCACTCATTCTCAGTCAGAGTTGAAAATGTTGAGAGTGATGCAGTGTTGGATGAAGTTAGCAGGATGTCATCATCTGGAGGAGAGAACTGTGAGCTGATGGCTGCCACCTTATTAGTAAAGAAGCCGGCAAAGTCGTCAGCAGGGAGAGAGGTAGATGGCGGATGTGGAGGTGGGTAGATGAGTGATTTGAAAGTGGAGAACAGCTTTCTAGTGTCCGAAGTGTTTCTGAGATTCTCCTATTATTATTCAGTCTTTGCCCTGGTGACACTTTGAGAAAAAGATACAAGCAGGCCCTGAAACTTGGCAAGAGCAGATGGAGTCTTAGCGTTAGTCTTAGTCTTAGTCTTACCTCAATCTGGTCTCTCTGACTTTATCTCCAACACTTCTAACATGTGCTGTCTCTCTGATGTCCTCATTCCTGATCCTGTCCATCCTCGTCCCTCCCAAAGAGAACCTCAACATCTTAAGCTCTGCTACCTCCAGCTCTGCCTCCTGTCTTTTCTTCAGTGCCACTGTCTCTAAGCCGAACAACATCTCTGGTCTCACCACCATCTTGAACATCTTTCCTTTCATTCTCGCTGATACTCTTTTATCACACAACACACCTGACACTTTTCTCCACCCGTTCCAACCTGCCTGCACTCGCCTCTTCACCTCGTTTCCACACTCTCCGTTGCTCTTAACCGTTGACCCTAAGTACTTAAAGTCCTGCACCTTCTTCACCTCTGCTCCCTGTAACCTCACCATTCCACCTGGGTCCCTCTCATTGACACACATGTATTCTGTCTTGCTGCGGCTAAGCTTCATTCCTCTGTTTTCCAGAGCAAACCTCCACCTCTCTAGATTTTCCTCCACCTGCTCCCTGCTCTCACTACAAATTATAATGTCATCTGCAAACATCATAGTCCATGGAGATTCCTGTCTAACCTCATCTGTCAGCCTGTTCATCATCAGATCCAACAAGAAGGGTCTCAGAGCTGATCCTTGATGCAGACCCACCTCCACCTTGAACTCCTCTGTCACACCTACAGCACCTCACCACGGTCTTACAGCTCTCATACATGTCCTGCACCACTCTAACATACTTCTCTGCCGCTCCAGACGTCCTCATACAATACCACAGCTCCTCTCTCTGCACCCTGTCATACGCTTTCTCTAAATCTACGAAGACACAATGCAACTCCCTCTGACCTTCTCTGTACTTCTCCATCAGCATCCTCAAAGCAAACAAGAGTTGCAGACAGCAGTGAAGAGAATTAGTCCGGGTTGAGAGACCTGACGTTACGGCGAAATGTTGTGGGAGAATACGAAGGCCTAGGGATAAAGACTGTGAGTTGAATGAAGGAATGATCTGATAAATGTAGAGGAGTGAGCAAGACCTTGTCTGTGGTGCAGTTCCGGGTTAGGATGAGGTCGAAGTTGTTGCCAGCTTTGTGGGTCAGGGGAGTAGAGACCAGACTCAGGTCAAATGTGTTTAGAAGGACAAACACGTCAGCAGCCTGAGGTTTGTCCAGGTGGATGTCCAGGTCTCCCATGATGCTATGAGGAGTCTCATCTTCAGGGACGTGGCTGTGACATATGGAGATTGTTGAGGGGTGCTGTTGGGGAAAACATCCAGCCAGCTGAGCTACAGCCACCCTCATTAAAAGGATCAAAATCCCTGGGTGGAATATAAAAAATTATAACAGCAACATTTTGTTCTTTGGCAACATCTGCTTCTGTAAATATCTCAGTCTGTTTAAAACTGTACAGCTTATTGAGGGTTGAAGCAATGTAAAATGTAAGATCTAGAGAATGTTCCCAATAAATTTTTAGATTGTCTATGTAAAAGAGTGTGTGGAGGATTGTGGCTGGAGTCATGTGTGCAGGCTAAGGAGTGTGGAGAACCAACCAATGCCACGACCCAGTGGGAGATTTGGGCTGGAGATGAAATACCTTTTGGACCTTCAGGATCATTTAGAGTCAGTGTCATTTGTGCCAATGTGTAATACAAGCTTTTTATTTTCTGTTGGGTTTTCCTTTAATCGACGAGGTTGGGAATTTTCTTTGCTTTGTTACTGACAGTGGTTCCAGGAAAGCAAAAGGTTTTGGCCTCCCTTGTCAGTGGCAGGGGTACTGTGTTTCATCTAGAGGTTACAGAAATAGACCATTACAGCATAACATCGAGGTCCTGGGTCACTGAAGAAACAGCTGGTTGGAACGTCACTGTTTGATCCAAGTAGCTGGAGGTATTTCGAGCTGAGATATGTTTTGCCTGGGCAGTGGCAAGGGTGAAGAATCCCAAGAAAAGTTCATTCTTTTTGATGAGTTCATTTTCCAGGTGTTTATTGGTCATGGTAAATTAAAATATCGGTCTGAAATAGAAAACTTGCTTCCAGGACCAGCTGCAGAGAAGCAGCTTTTCAGTTGCCTTTTACTGATCAGTTATCCTTTTTCTCCTTTCAGACTGCAGATGACAGAGGCTGCCCTCGCTCTCTCTGAGCAGAAAAATCACAACCTGGGAGAACTTCTGACTCGTGTGAAGGCTGAGAAAGAAGAACAGAGGGAGCGACAGAGCAGAGAGAGGAAGAAAGAGCAAGAGGTATGGATAGATGGCAGCGGAGAAAACGTGAAAACTGTTTCAAATTTAAAAATAAACATTTGAAACTCAGTGTGATATGCACAGGAAGCAAGACTTGACAACTGGTTACTATCATGGCATATATTGTGAACATGTATTATGCATTTTTTGGCTAATCAGTTTATTCTTTTCTGCTATTATTTTTATTTTTTTTGTTGTGCTTAGGCCTTAACAAGCTTCTATCTGCTGCTGCAGTTACAGTCACTTAGCTCCAGTGGATCTTTTGATGTTAGACAAATTCATTTATGTTTGTTGTTCTCTGAAACAATATGGTTTGAAATAAATTTAAAAAAAAAGATGAATATGAGACGAAAGTTGAGAATTGTAGCTTTTGTGAATCATTGACATTGTCAATGTGTGGACTCCAGAGAGAATCTTTTCTCAAATTCAAATTGGTTTACATTTCTTCTACAGGCTGCTCACAGGCAACAAATACACTTTTCACAGGTAACATTTGATACTAAAACCCACAGTGATTTACCCATCAATGTCACAGGACACATCTAAGAAACACATGGCTTTGTTTTGTTCCAATATTTCTGATCACATCAAATTTGCATGATCAGCTACAGAAGGTTCCATCCTGCTATGTTATTTAAGGTATAAAATACTAAATGTCATCAAATATAAGCTGAAATTCTGATCCATCTTAAACTCAAACATCTTCAGTCTACAGTGAAACAAATGAATTAGCTTTTGGAGGGAACTTTATGCTCAGATCAGCCCTTTTCACTTGCATGAGCTCATAGTTGAATTGTTAACTTTAGAGTGATCCAGTGTTTAGAGAAGCCACATACCTCAGTGAGAGTCCGATTAGGTTGAGAAATTGGCCCCTTGCTGGAGTAGATTTCAGTAATAACAATAAGAAAATCAATTTGGTAACAGTATACAGCATTAACTTAAACTGCTGTTTTCATTAAAAATCTGCTTGGTCAGTCACCTGCAGAATGAAATGCAGCAAAGCACATTATATTATACATGTCAAGCCCCACATGAAGGTAATGTGTGCATATGCATATCAGTGTGTGCTAAGCATCACCTTTTTTTCTATTCTGAAGGATGGCATGCTCAGAGAGGGCAAACTTCACAGAGAGATCCAAACCCTGACAGAAACTAACGTCCAACTCAAGAATAAAGTAAGTGTATTATATAGAGATACACTGGAGATGCACTGAGCAAGTGAGTTCTGTTTAAAATTAGCTGCTTTTCCTTAACGAGTCGAATGATTTAGTCTCTTTTACTGTTTCAGGTTTCAGTTTCAGCCAATTAATAACATAGTTACTGTTCACCCTCACGCAGATCTCCCTGTGTTTTCTTCCCCTACAACACCCTCACTCGCACATTAATTGAATGTGGTCAAGGTTACTGCACCAATTACGTCCACATGATTGTGATCTACCTGCCACTGGGCAAGCTGGGTAGTTTCTGTACTGAGCTTGACATGCTTCTGTCCCACTTCCCTAAAGATGGCACTTCTCACATCATCCTGGGGGACATGAACATCCACCTGGACAAGCCTCAGGCTGCTGATGTATTTGCAGTTCTGACCATGTTTTATCTAAAACTGGTCAGTCCCACAACCACCTAGATCTTATTCTCCACATCTCAATTACTCTTCATTAGAGCACACCACCCTCCCACCCCACTTATTTCTTTCTGCCACAACCTGAGGACTCTCAAACCTGAGCAGTTTTCTTCCATAGTTTCTTCCATAGTACAACATTTAAACAGGTTTGGCTCAACCTGCTGCTTAAGAAGCCTACTTTTGTCCCCTTCCATGTGCAAAATTAAAAACTTGTCTCTCTTTCTGGCCAAGACTTCTTAGCAGTCTTCAATCAAATCTCAGATTTCTTTTCTCTGGACAACGTACTGGATGTCAAACAGTCCAGTTTCAGGAGTGGTCATTCTACAGAAACTGCACTCCTGACCATTGTGGAAACCCTACGGCCTGAAAAAGCTGCAGTTCAGTCTGCTGTCTTATTCCTGCTCATTCTATCTGCAGCCTTTGACACTGTAAAACCAGTCTCTGACTTAAGCATCTGTGGTACAGCTCTGTCCTGACTCACATCTTATCTGGAAGGACTTTCAAGGTATGTTGCAACTCCCACTGCTTCAACACCGCTGCAGGACTTAGTTCTTGGTCCTCTTCTTTTTTCCCTCTATCACCACATCCCTGGGTTCTAGAATCCAAACACATAGTTTCTCATATCATTGCTATGCAGATGACACACACCTCTTCCAGTCCTATCCACTGGATGACTCCACTGTCTCATCATGCATTTCTGCCTGTCTCTCTGTCAAAGATATTATATTTTCAATTCAACCTCTCCAAGACAGTCTTCCCAGCCACACCTTCCATAAAACACAGCATCAGCATCAACTTACTGTAGGTTCTTCAATGGCTGTCCCTACAGAATCTACCATATTTCTGGGGGTTGAGGACCGACTGAGTTTTACTCACCACATTTTCTCAGACATGCAGATTTGGCATCCATAACAAGACCCTATTTCTCTGAATATGCAAACCACCTCTTCATGTAGGCAGGCGTTTTCTCCTTGACCTGGATTTTTTTGGTGCTTTGTACCTTGCTTGTAAGTCACTTAGGCAGATGGCTGCCCACCCTGGGCTCGGTTCTGCTGGAGGTTTCTCTCGTTAAAGGGAGTTTTTCCTCTCCACTGTTCCCTAGCACTTGCTGTAGGGGGGGGATTGTTGGGTCCTCTCTATACATCTTTATAGTCCTGACTTTATTCTGCAAAGTGCCTTGAAATTACTTTGTTGTGAATTGGTGCTATATAAATAAAGTTAAATTGAATATATTCTGGATAAAAGTGTCTGCCAAAAGACGAAATGTCAATGCTCATTTAGAACAATGAATTTATGTCTGTGGTCAGTGTATTTGCTCTAAAATGGTGATGCTGTGTGACACACACCAGAATTGGATTGTGTGTGTGTGGGTGTGTGTTAGGTTGAGGAGATTGAGCGCAGGTGTAAGTCTCAGCAGCAGCAGATCTTCGAACTGAAGCAGGAACTGACCAACAGCACAGCAGAGCTCAAGCTACGACTAGCACAGGCAGAAGGTGACACACACACACATACATACACAAACACTCACACACACATACACACACACGCGAAACCTAGAAGACATTTCCTGTGTCATCCTTTAACAGACCGCCTGGAATCAGAGAAGCGAAGGTCTAAGCAAGCCCTGGAGGACATGGATAGTCTGCGACAGAAAGAGGTGCACTATCCAGTCCAGTTGTTTTTAACTTTGGTCCCAGTTTAGCAGATTTATCCATCATTTACCTCCCATTTGTAATATTAACCTCACTAAGTTTGTGTTTTATGGTAAATCTTTTATGAGTGTGAGAGAGTAAGTGTGTTAAACATGACATGATACACCGTCCTCTAATTTTACACCATTCTACAGAATGACAGGAAATCTGAACTGTTTGTATGCCTGTGCCTCCCACCACACAACCCCATGTAAAACCGATTTAGACTTTTCTGTTAGATAAAATACTAAAGTCACACTTGTGTACAGGTGGAGCATGTGAATCGACATCTAGAAGAGACAGAGAGAGCTCTGCAAGAACGCATCTTCAAACTGGAGGGACAAAGGATACAGCTGGAAGAGGTCAGTGCTCAGAGCATCCGTGGTAAAAATAGACAAAAACACTTGTGATTCCAGCAGTGTTACATGCTGTAGCCCTCTTCACAGTCTTATCTAATAAAGTTAAAAATGTCAAACTAAATATTGTAGTTATTTTCTGTGCCCCATTCATCTCTAGTCAGAGGTATCAGATTTGAATTGGTTCTGGAAAACTTGGATGTCTTAGACTCGGAAGGGATAAAATGGAGGTGACAGATGTTAGACTGACTGTGTAACAGTCAGCCTTCTGTAAAATGAGGAGCGGCGTCATGGCCCAGCTGTCACAATGTGAACAGTGTGACTGCCATTGATTAAGTCACTGATATCCCCTGTTCACCTCTGCGGTGATGGAGTGTTATGTGATGATGTTATGCTAATCTATTGTAGGAGCTGAGTAAAGCTAAAGCAGCATGTGTGACAGAGAGGGCCCAGGCAGAGGAGGAACTGGGACGAGTGCGAGCTCAAGTGCGTCTGGAAGAGGTGGGTTCTAGCATCTGCATCATCATTAAGATGACACAGTTTCCATTAGTGCCAAGACCAGGATAAAACAAATGCCCACAATATTCCAAAGTAATCATATTTAATGCTACTGGTTCATGTACCACTATGAAGCCATCATTTCATTTAGCAAACAAAGGTCAGTTTCTGTTAAATATTTCCTCCAGCAAACATACAAGGACATACCAAGCTTTCTTTGCAGCTCTCCTGTTTTACTAACTGTGACCACTATAAACCAAAGCTTAAAGGGTGGGGGTACTCACTCACAGTCTTGGTTTCTCTTTTGAATTCACCTGCAACATGTCATTCTCAATTATTTTTTTTTTACTCTTAATTACAAATACGTTCTACCTCCATCAAAAAGTAACAGTAATCATATAGGAATGTAACAGTGTTCTAGAATTAAGCCCAGTGTCTTTTTAATCTTCTGAATTTCTCCATCCTCCTCTTTTGTTTGCTTGCTTTGAGCAGCAGGAGCATGTGTCGTCCTTGGAGGAGAAGCTCCGCTCAGTGCGTTCCTCCCTGCAGGAGATCCAGCTCCACAGCTCGCAGCAGAAACAGACCATCTCCGAGCTGCAGGCCAAGAACAGCAATCAGAGCATTGAGATGGATGGACTGCGGCGCAGGATAGAGGAGCTCCAGCAGGTCAGGAGCAGGGCATAAGCTTTCACATGTGACTTCAGTTTTCACACCGTAGACCTACATTATGAATGTATGAATGGTTTTGCAGTATGAATATCCTGCTAAGGGAGAACAAAACCTTAACATTAGCACCCTTATGACAAAGGGTTTGAAGGCCCTTGAGATCTCAAAAGTCATGTATCGAAGGCTATTCCAATTAAACCATCATATATCCTCTTCAAAGTCGCAGAAAATACACACAGTAAAAACATGATCATTCTCTGTCTGTACATTAATGCGCTATGGACGTTGTGGATGGACGTTGGATGTCCACTCTAAAATGGTTTCGCAAGTGGAGCATCTTGAAGCATCATCCCAGTATTGTTTAGAGTTGTTTTTTGTACACGGAGGCAGGGTTATCCCTCTTTGTCCATTGTCCTATAAACATAAAGGTTCTGTCTGCATTAATCTGCAACATACCGCTCTCATGCATCCATATCTCTGTTCTTTGTGTGGACAAATAAAAACTTGCAGCCTGATTACAGCCTGCTAATGACCATCTGAAGGTCCGAGCAGTCACAAACTCCACTTAGAACAAAACGCTGAAGAAAAAAATTAAATTAGCAAACAATAGCTCAGAATGCAAAGATTAACTCGTTTAAAAATAGTGTATTATTATTCTCTTTCGGCGGCTCATTCAGCATAGATTTTAATGTGTTGATTGGATGATTGTTGCCCAAAAGCATCTTGGAAGTTAGAGTTGATTTTATCTCCTGTAGATTTTATGTTTTCATACTTTTAATTTAAAAAAAAGTAAATCAAAGAATAAGATTATTTTTAACACAACTTTTGTTCTGATGATTGAGACATTAACTCCTTCCATTGACACTTTAGCCAATTAACTCTATGTTAGACTATCAATTGTCCCAGTTGTAGCACAGGACTTACACAGCTGTGAACTTACACTGTGCTGTATCAAGGCCTTGTCCATCTGCAATGTCTCCAAAACCGAGAAATACTAGATGTGTGTCTTTTAGTAGCAGCATGTGTTGGATGTTGAAAAGGTGGTGTGTTGCTGCAGGAGCTGGCAGGGAAAGACCAGGAGAAAGTGGCAGAGGTAAGCCGGGTCCGAGTGGAGTTACAGGAGCAGATTGGACATCTACAGGCAGAGAGAACAGCACAGGGAGGACTCAAAGAGAAGATCAGTGCCCTGGAGAGAGAGATTAAAGGTATGCCCTCATTGTTTCTTTCCCTTTTTCTGTCTTTAAACAAATAGTTTGTTGAAAGAGAAATAGTTCATAAATTTACAAATGTCTAGTTGTCATTTGTTCCAATGCAAATTAATTTGTCTGTAAGTCACTGATACCGGTAGCATGAGCTGCTGCAGCCCACACCAGACTTTAAAACTCAGCCAAATGTTTTTTCTAATTTAATACAATAATTGCAGTTCTATCCTCCTGTTCCCATTTGCTTCCTCTGTGCTGTCCTGCAGTACTTGGGAATAACCACAGAGAGGCACTTCTCGACAAAGAGAGTGAGATGTCTTCCATGCTGGAGAAGCTGCGACTAAAGGAGGCGGAGATCCAGAGGATGAGGGAGGATGAGGCCAACCGAGCCAGCTACCTGCAGAGCGCCATTCTCACCTACATTCAGGGCTCCCCTCTGGGACACTACAGCAGCCCAAAGAAGTGACCCATAGACGGCAACAGCTCAGCTCTTATCCCCGAGCCCTCACTGGGATCCTGCACAGGTCAGGAGAGTGCAGAATGACAAAACAATCAGGATTTACCTTGAACAATTCAGAAAACACACTATAATATGCAGTATAAAAGTAGGATGGCAAAATACTGCTGCTGGGCAATATGAATGCAGATACAGCCAAGACATGAAGAGTTTGAGAAGTCGGACTTTGTTACTCCCTTTTATTAGGGTAGTAGAGGGAAGGAAAACATAACCCATTACACTGATGACATTTTTGCCATCATTTCTCTGATTCTCTTTGGAGGTGATAGTAGTCACTGTTGTAATAGGTGAGATCTGGGAATACTGTGACATCACCAAAAAAAAGGCTGATTGGTCAAAAATCTACTTTGAGTGTTATCTCTTATCTGAATGTGTCACATTATGTCACATGATGTGATTACGTCATTGCCACTTGTACATCTTCAGCTCTCACGTATTGGATCTGTCACATCTGTAGTTCAGGGGCAGAGAACAGGGAACAGATTCCCCAGGTGTTATCTGCTGTTTTTACAAATGACTAGAGGCTTTTATAAAGTGTCGAGGTTTTTATAATTCAGATGATTGTGTTTTATATCTTGGGATTTTACTTTTGCAGGTGTTTTTTACTATTTTTATTATTTTTGGTGTATTTATTTTTAATTTCAGTAAAACATGTCTATCTCTAACAGAAAGGTCATTTTTCTTCATGTGTGAATGTTTATAAAGGCAGAAGACAGAAGTATACTCACACTCACACACACACACACACACTCATACACTGATGGGGGAGCTGCTATGCAGCTGGCCAACACTCACTGGGAGCAACTAAGTTGGGGTTCAGTGTCTTGTTCAAGGACACTTTGACCTGTGCCTGGAGGAGCCGGGGAACAAACCAACAACTGTGGGATTGATGGACAATGTCACAGTAACTTGCATTTCAACGCTGTGCAAAGTCCAGTAGTGAACCACAATCACAGGAAGCTTATTATCTATGTTTAATTGTAGTGTAATTTCACAGTATAATTCAAGTGGACTTTTCCAGTTTAGTACTAATACAGATATTGTCAAGGTATTGTATTGTATATCTCTATCTATATCTATATATAGATATAGATATAGATATATATATATGTATTGTAGATCGATCTATATACACACACACACACACACATATATATCTATATATAGAGAGATATATATGTATTGTATATGTGTGTGTATATGTGTTTTAATGGTTTTTTTATATATATCTATATAATTTCAGCTCAGTCCACAAAGTACGCTGCAAATTCCAAATTCATTCATTGAACCTACAAAAATACAATTTAAAAAAATTTGCAATTTACTTAGAACTAAAAACTAAGACCTTCGAGTTTAAGGAATTGAAACTAAGTTTTCTATTGTCAGCTGAAAGCCAGTGCAGCCCTTAACAGGTGTGAGTCACCTGATGCACCAACGGATAAAAGGTCCAGCCCCCAACAATTAAAGACCCCAGATTGGGAGAAGATACAAATGAGACCGTCGCATTGTTTTTAATGTTTCTTAGAGACGTTTGTGTCTTTGTCATCTTGCACATTTGTTGTCATTTTGTTTCTGTTTATTTTCTGTGACTTTTGAACAGAAAAATTACTTCAGCGAAGGCGGAAGTGACCGAGTGAGTCCCCTCCTCCTCCCCCTCCCCCTCCCCCTCCTCCTCCTCCTCCTCCTCCTCCTCCTCCTCCTCCTCCTCTGCTGCCTTCTCTTTTCTGATCCCTGTCCCTTTAAACATCATCGGCGATCACCGGAGTCGCTCGGTTCCGCTCGTCGTCGATCCCTTTCACTGCGGCTCCATCGCCGAGCGGACTGGCCCGCTGCTCTCCTCCGAGACCTCAGCGCAGACCGTCGGATCTTCAAAGCCTCCAGCGCCGCTTGCCGAAAAGCTCCCAGCTCGAGCACAAATGCAAGCTATCAAATGTGTGGTGGTGGGCGACGGGTAAGAGCATGTTTTTTAAAAAGCACAAAGAGCAGCACATTTTCTGCTGTGTGATCTAGTGAGGAGCCCGTGGATGGATGATGATGGGAGCTGCTGTGCAGGAAAAGGGGCTGGGGCTCAGCGATCCGTCCGACGCCCTGCTTTCCTTCCCCCCCCAGCTCCGTGATGCTCGGTACATCTCGCTCGTGTGTTTTGTATTCGTATCCGCTGTGTTTCCGTCGTGACCTCCGCCTCATTGTGTCGACAGAGGCGGAACGCCCCGGGATGCGATGCGGGAGCACCTCCACGCCTCGTAGGCCACTGGAGGCAGGGCTGAAGTGCTGATGCACGCTAAGGAATTTGTGGCCCTGTCAGTGGCAAACAGGCCCCGCTGCTCTAATTGTGCTCGCTGTCCCCTGTCTCAGCACAGCCCCGTTCACATGCAGCGGCAGCCCCTTCTTTACGGGGTTCACGCCGCAATATTGACCGATCCCTGTGACATTTAGCCAAAAATCAGATCAGGGTTAAGATTGAATCCTATTGCTGATTGAAATCCAAACGCTGACACTTAACGGTTTCAGAAAAAAAGGAAAAACCCTGATGATGTCATCGAGGTCGGAAATTAGACATTGATAGAAGAAAACCTGTGGAGTTTGGAAAGTGTATTGCAGCTAAAGGTGTGGTCAGGCTCAAAGGAGAGAGAATATCTGCTTCTTTTCTGTCGTACAAAATAGTGCTTTTCTTTGCTTGTTTTTCCTGCCAGTTTTTCACCACAAACAGCCCTTTTTATTGACTGAACATCCATTGTAACCCCCCCCACCCCACCCTCCCCCTCCCTCAGCCATTGCCCGGTCTGTCTTTAGTGCAGCAACAAGAAGCTGATTTTCACCATTTGGCTCTTTGCAGTTTGAGTTTATCAGCTCAGGTGTAAATAATAAATGAATGATGGCTGAATTCCCTTTAGCTGCTTCAGTTTCAGGATCTCGTTGTTCGTGCTGGTTCACCGTCACACTGTCGTCACTTAGTTTGACACATGGACAGAACAGAGCCATTGTCAGTGTTAGTAAGTGGTGGTAGGACAAGTCAAAATGACTCCTGGGACAGCTCAGAAATGTCTAGAAGAACCAGACAGCATATTGAATTTGCCCCAGCTTGTTCCTCTCAGTGAATTATATATAGCTGTGGTGCTAACTTCCTGAAAACCTCAGACCCTTTCTAAATTCTTCGACGTGTCCTTCAGCACTCACCCAATTTCTGAAGGTATTTCCAAAATCTCCGTGGACACTTCTGAGCTGTCAAATCCAAAATGAAGCCAGCTGGGTCCTGGCACAGACAATAGAGAAGCTTGTCCACTATCCATAGGGCCAGTGGCTCATGTTTGGTCCAACTTGGATATAAGTGTTTGTCCAGTGACTAATTTTATTTGAAATATGTCAGTTTCTTGTGTATGATGGCGACAGAAATCATTATTTTATTGGGAGTTAGTGTTTTTGTCCGAAGCCTGGTGGATCAGTGGTTGAGCGTTGTGTTGGGATGTAGAGGGCCACAGGTTCAAATCCTGAGCGTGGATAAAATGGGAGGGTTGCGACAGGAAGGGAACTGGTGTAAAAACTCGTGCCAAATCAGCACACAGTTATAAATAATAATGACAATAAGAAAAATGTCATTTATATAACTTTATTCTTCCTGTCGCCATATTTGTTTTTGTGGAGATTAAATAAGCTAAGACATGGACTAAATTTTTGATCCAGAGAACTACTGTAGAGGATTCTGGATAGAATGTCAGACTTTTGGCAGCAGCTGGCACAATGATTTGAATGTTTGTAATAGATGAGAGCAGCAAGCTTAGCTTTTCTTCCTGTTTCCGAGCTCTTACGTTCCACCTCAGCCCACAGACTTCATGTTGGGATGATGACATATACATTTTAAAAAAACTGACATTTCTTCTTCAGTTAAATGTATCACGCTTGCTATTTTAGTTAAATGGAAAAATGACTGCAGTGCCACAGTTGACCACTGGGGCTAATTGTTTGCAGCCACCTGCAACAAAAAGCAAATATTTTTTCCCAAAATTAAAAATAATAATGTGAACCCATACCATAGACGTGATACATTATTAGGCTTTTATGAGAAAATCAAAAATGTACTGTGAATCAGTGGTTCGTAGAGCTTCAAAAGCTTTTTTGTGCTGCCTACAAAATCAGCAAACACAGAAATAGGGTTTGATAACATTTTACTGAGTCTGCGTCGAGTCCAAAAACAAATGTAACTACTTTGTGCGACAAAGGCTACAAAAAGTAGTTCCATTTTGTTGTTGCTGTACTGACTGCAAAGATTCGGAATATGGAATTAAAAGAATTGAAGATCAATATACAGCTTTGGAACCACTGTGCCAAATCAGCATGCAGACAATGATACCCTGAACTCACAGGATAAGTCAAAAGGACAAAAAATGAAAAGCTCAACTTTATATTGAAGTACCTCGACAGACATTGTCAACCAAAGTTTGGTTGTGGACAAACAAATTTGAGTATTTTACCAAGTTGCAACCAGATTCAAAATGGAACGAGCTGGAAGACTCCTGCCTTAAGTTTGGATGATTAAGATGCAGTGTCTTTGCAGCTTGAGCCGTCACAGGGTAGTATGTCTCCGCCTTGGCTGTCTTCATTCTGTGTTTCATTTGAAAATGCGTCTTTTACTAGTCCATCCGATTTATGGAATCTCTCCTTAATGAGAAGACTTTGTCAGTGGCAGTGGCTCAGTTGGTAGACTGGAAGCCTACCATCCATAGGGTCTGAGGTTTGCGGGCCCCTCTTACTGACCACGTGTCGAAGTGTCCCTAGGCAAGACACGGAACCCCTATCAGCCCGTCCTCATCCCCAGCCGTGCAGTGCCGGTCCCAAGCCTGGTAGAAATTAGGGAGGGCATCCGCTCTGAAAACTGTGCCAAATTCAGCATGCAGACAAATGATCCGCTGTGGCGACCTTGAAATCACACAATAAGCAGACAGGGGCAAATTGTTCATTGTTTCCTACATGAGAACACAACCAATAGCCATCTATGCTTCAACCAGTCTGTGAGGCGTCTGCCATCAGTACAGTACAGTTCAGGAGGGAAGGGAGTGTTCATGTGTATTTCAGAGCAGGAGCAGTGTACTGTAGCTTCACTCCCTCAGCATGTGACTACGTGAGCCAGTGTGTGTGTGTGTGTGTGTGTGTGTGTGTGTGTGGGCTGAGGGGGTGAATCATGGGGGGGCCACTGTGTCCCTCAGGCAATGTGAATGTAGGCCAGTGTTTGTGTGGCAGGCTTTACACACACATATGAAGTATGAGTGAGGAGCTGTGTTAGATATTTCTACAAATGTTTCCTCTGTCGTTTGTCCCCCTCAGGGCTGTGGGTAAGACCTGTCTGCTGATCAGCTACACCACCAATGCCTTCCCCGGTGAATACATCCCCACTGTGTAAGTCAACCATCGCACCTTCTCACAATTACTGGGTGAAACGTGTGGATTTTATACGGTGCCCTGAGGTGCAAAACATGTCCTGTCAGAAAAGCCCGGATTTCCCCGAATGCAACAGTGTTTCATAGCAAAATGTAAAGAAAAAACTTCACAAAAACACATGAGAAATGTTTAACCAAACACAAACATTCCAGGTTTTGGAAAAGGGACAGTGCAGCTTGTTGATATTTGGACAAAACCCTGATCAGTCAAGATCAGCGACGCTACTGTAAGCGAATGAAAGTCTTGATGGCATAAGCTCGGTCATTTTCTGAATAAATTGTATTTTCAACAGTGTCCATACAGACACTAAAACCAACAATGAGTTGTCGGTACTGACGGTAAATCTCCGTCAGTCTGCAGCAGGGATTACGTTGCTCATCTGTGTTGTTCACTTGTGGTGTTGTATTTTTGTAAAAAGGTCACTTTTTACATTGGCATGAAGGAAGCATCCGCTGTGTACACACAGGATGATCTGCATGAATCCAATTCCCCAGGATCAGCACTGGGTTGTCGCTTTTGGTATAGTGGGCCATGGTGTTGTTGGGACTTTTTGGGTGATCACGTGACACGTACCTTCCCAAAACGCATCCCTGCCAAAGCAAACTGTCGCATAAAAGAGGACTAATGATGAATAATGTTTTCTGAACATTACAGACGCCATGAATTGACCAGGCAGAAATGACAAACTAACGTCCGTCCTGAATATTAATCTGTTCACAACATAAATGTAAACAGATCCGTGACGGCATGTTCGTTACCACAGTAACTAAGTCAGAGTTAAAGTCACAGTAAACTTTAAGCTGCTGTCCTGTTTCTCTTAATCACCGCGTGTGTTTTGCAACTCATGGCCTCAATTCCATGGAAGAGAATTTCATTCTTTATACTCTGCAACGGCTTTGTCGTCTTTTTATACCAAGCTAGGTCTCACTTCATATTGTGATATTGACTGGTTATTTATCTATAATCGTGAAGCTATAAATTCATAAAACCAACATTGCAGTCCCACATTTCACAGTCTTGGTTAGTCTCCAAGTTGATCAGTTGTTAATCGTCTAACATGTTGTAACTCATACTTTATTATAATGTCTTTCTTCTTTTACTGTGTTACACTAAGTGTCATGTCCTTTCTACAGCTTTGACAACTACTCTGCTAATGTGATGGTGGATGGGAAACCAGTGAATCTGGGCCTGTGGGATACAGCAGGACAGGAGGACTACGATAGGCTTAGACCACTGTCTTACCCACAGACGGTATTTTGACTCTTTCCCTCTAACCTGAGACATACACACATAAATACTTGTACAGCTATTTTTGTGGGAACTTAGAGTCACATCCTTCAAACCTGATTCCCAAACAGCCCCTTGAAGGCATAAAGGTAACATTTGTCCAAATTAGTTATTAAGACGTCACAAACAATTTACTTCAAATTGCATTTGAAGCCCTTTTTTTTTTTTTTTTTTTGTTCTAAATTAAAAACCCAAATTTTAAACAAGTTGGGATTTTTTCTAAAATACAGTTTAAATTAAATGAGTTTATATTTTTCTATCAAACCTGTATTAAAAAATAAATAAAATAAAAAGCAAGTTTAGAGCTAAAGTCTGCCACACACAAAATGTTGGGACAGAGTCATGTTTACTACTGTGTTACATCACCTTTTCTTTTTAACCCGTTAACGTCATCAGGTGTTTGGAGTAATTTTTGATCTGTCTTTGATAAATGTTGAAGCTACATAGACACTACATCTGATTTTAAAAAGCTCAAAGCATCAGGATCCTAATGATATGAAACATTTGAGATACCAGAATCGCAGCCATATTAGTTTTATACGAGTTAACGGATTAGACTAAAATATGCGTTTCTCACCTTTTTGCCTCATTTTCTGTAATCATCTGTCCTCTGTGGAGACGAAGGCTGGTTTGATCCCTTCATTCTGTCTGTCCGTCCGGTTTCAATGAACAACCCAAGCTTTTAGTCCTTTAATTAGTTTTCCTGAAATAAAGTCCATAAATCCACTGTGGTGCGATTAAGCTTACAAATGGTTACAAATGAGCTTTTCATGCACAGTGCTACAGGAGGTGTGGTGTCCCTCAGGGTTCAGTGTTAGTCGGATCTTGGTTTGTACACGCTTCCTTTTGGGCAGATAATAAAACAGCAGTTTTTATTTGTGTCCCACCTGGTTTTGCTGTGAAGGTAAAGAAAAGTCTGGGGTCTCTTCAGTCTTCTGTTAAACCTTCCCTTCTTTAACTTATGTGCCTTGACCATTGTTAGTGGAACATTTGATCACGTTTCAGTTTTATTTTACTTCTGTCCCAACTTGAGTGTATTGCAGGCTGATATTTCTGTTCTTCCATTGTCTTAACCTCTTATCCTCAGGGTTACAGGGGGCTGGAGTGTATCCCAGCTGTCACTGGGCGAGAGAATGGGTCCACCCTGGACATGTCTCCTGTCTATCTTAGGGCCCTTTGCTGACAAATCACATTTTTCTTTTGCATTTTAGAAAAAGTCCCAAGAGACATAGAATAAGCATTGAATATTTATAGATAGATTAATATATGAATTTATGATTCATTGTTAGTGAGTAGGGATCTTTGGCATCACATTTGTCCCAAATCTACTTCCACCTTTTATCATTTTATTTAAAGAGATGTCTTTTTTTTTTTTTTGAATCAACCAATTTGTCCGTCACTGTTAGTTGGCCAAAGGTTTCTTTAAGAAGTTTCTTCATGTCCCAATGAAGAGGTTAGTGCCTTTTAAGAAAACAAATGACTTGGATCATTTCTGTGGCCCCATGAATGCAGCCTGTACACACACTCAAACATACACACACACAGATCTTGCTCTCAACTAGTCATCTCTCTGGTTCTCTCCCAGGATGTGTTCTTGATATGCTTCTCCCTGGTCAGTCCGGCCTCCTTTGAGAACGTCCGAGCAAAGGTCAGTACGCTGACTGGCCCCCACCTCCCTCCTCCACCCCCGCCCCCCCTCCATGCCGAGTCTGACCACAAGGAGGCACATCTATGGCTCCACCTGGCTTTTCACACTGCCGCCCTCACCTGTCCAGACCTCAGCTTAGAAGAGTCTGGGTTTGAACTCACTCCCTTCGGCGGATGTGGTACAGAGACATGTTGTAAGCTGAGGTCTGAACAAGTCCAAACACTGTGCAGAGAGAGAATGGTGGCCAGCTGTGGTTTGGTCTGCTGAGCATCATAAGACGCTCTCACATGAAATCACACTTTGTTTCTGGTCCATCCTCCTCTGCAGAGTGTGTATGATCCTACTATCATGTAAAGTAATGTGATGTGATTGTTTGTACTTATACAACTAGGCTTCCTTTCAGACAAACCCATTAAATACAACCTTTCTAATTCCACAACTCACAGACTGTTAAATGTCATCGTGGAAAGGCGCTGGTTGCTCTGGCTCCATACCCTGCTAACGGATCTTTCTTTTTTTCTCTCATTGAATTTGTCCTTTGTATATGCAAATGTGTGTGTGTGTGTGTGTGTGTGTGTGTGTGTATGTGTGCGCGTGTGTTTGGTGCCTCAGTGGTACCCTGAGGTTAGACACCATTGCCCCAACACACCCATCATTCTGGTGGGCACTAAACTGGATTTGCGAGATGACAAGGACACCATTGAGAGGCTGCGGGACAAGAAGCTGTCCCCCATCACCTACCCACAGGGCCTGGCCATGGCAAGAGAGATTGGTGAGGCTCTGTGTCCATGTGGACAACTGGATATGTTGAGTCATTTATTGATTATGAGTAAAGTATTATCGACCATCCATCGACCCCCATCTCTGCTCATGCTGTTACAAGGTTGGGGTGTAATAAGTTTGTATAAATTACATTTCACATAATATCTTTACTACAACTTAAAATTCGGGAACCACTAAAATGTTTATTTATTTCTGCATAAATGTGACCCAAGTCCTGTCAATCACGTGCTAAAAGGGTCTAAAAGGCCCTGCGTTATCTTAACAAGAGAATTGTGGGTCTTCACCATCAAAGTCTAATCTTGATAAGCTGAGGGTGCATGTTATCAGACAGCCTGGCCAATGTATTCCTGCTGGCTCACAAGCAGATGTTCTTCTTCAATTTTGTCACCAATGATGATGTCAGAGATGTGCGAGGGGTTAAGTTAATGGATGATGTTGTCAATAGATCCCACAACCCTTGATCAACCCTAGTCCCCTTCACCCTGGGGACCTAAGGTTCATGACTGTCTCCATGTCCGTCCCTCTCTTTCCCATCATGCCTTCTTCCTGGTCTTCAGGGGCTGTGAAGTACCTGGAGTGCTCTGCGCTGACCCAACGAGGCCTGAAGACAGTGTTCGACGAGGCTATCCGAGCCGTGCTCTGCCCTCCACCTGTGAAGAAGAGGGGGAAGAGGTGCACCATGTTCTGAGGAGGAAGCACTGCTATTAAACTCCACTACATCACCATGAACAACAACCACTACTTCTTCTGAGAGGATGAGAGAGAAAACTAGCGAGAGTGAGTGTGCACTGCTATGATTGATTTCTTTATATTGCTGTTTTATAAAGTGATATTGGTAACAACACCGATATTTAATCAGATTTTTTCTTTTTACCATTACTCAGTAGTTCATAGGTTTCTAAAAGACAGTGACTGTCCACCTACTTTATACTCAGAAAACCACATCAAATTGCCACGAGGGCTAAAAAGGTTTCTATTAGTCGTCTTCATACTGCGATGTTTCTTCTCTCTCAGCCATGCTTGCCATAGTTAATGCAGTGTTGAAATGATGGAAAGTGAACTGTGAATACACCTTCAGGTCGGACGTTACCCTTAGCCTCTGATCTAAAATCAGCGAAGATCAAAATATTACCTCCTGCCTTCATTTTCAGATTTCACTTCATTTGCTTGTTGATCCTTTACAGGAATTTAGAACAATACGATGAGGAGGAAATTCTAATTAACTGTAGCCAAACCTTAGGTTGTTTTGTAGTTTCAGCTGTGAATTCGCTTGGTTAGCATTGTGCAAGTAATTTGCTGAGATCTGTTGGAAATAGATTATTACTGGGTCACTGTGTGGCAAATATACACTGGAGAACTGATCTAAAAATGGGTGGTAATTCGATAGCTAGAGCTAACTTTGCTGCCAGTGCCTCTGTTGTAGATTCTGCAGAACCAGGACTTGTTAGACAGCATAATTTCAGACAAATCATTTTCATACTTATTTTTTTGTTTGAAGTAAAGCAAATGGCAGATAGCAATTTTGGGGTAGACAGTACAGGTAACTGCGTAAAAATATACCAAATGTACAAGGGGAGGGGGGAGGGGGGGGGGGGATCAACTATGGGGCAGTGATAGAAAATTAGCACTAGGTGGAGTCACCAGATGCAAATGTAGAGGAAACACCGCAGGTTCCCAAAACCCTTATTTAGCCTTTAAGGTGTTTTTTTTTGTTTGCTGATCTGCAGATCCTGTCTTATCCCTCTGTGAACGTCTCATTCGAAGACCTTCATTATTTCGGTGATATGCTAATATATTCCACATTTGCAGGTCAATTTGTTTAAATACAACAGAGACTATATTAAAAAAAAAAGGTTAAAAAAACACTGTCACTGCACAAGTTACAAGTGTTAGTACTAATGGGGATGATGGACATAACAAAATAATTTGACTGTGATGATTTGCTTCATTTACGTTTACTTTTCCAATGACAAATAGAGATTTGTTCATCAAACACATTCTTCTGAGAAACATCTGATCTTAGTCAGGCACCTTTGGGTAACTTCATCTAACTGTGAACACGTAACAGATGAGCATGCCAAACGTGGGGGCTGTACAACCTTGCTGCCTGAGCTCTGCCTCTGAGGGGAGGGGGGAGGGGGGGTGGAGCAGCTTGCATGGGTCTTAAAATATTCTGTCTTAATTTATCCCATTGTTGGATCACGTCTCTGTTCCTCTGCGTGCGTGTGTGTGTGTGTGTGTGTGTGTGTGTGTGTGTGTGTGTGTGTGTACACGCCTGCGAGTGTTTGTACCAGGCATGTATATGAATGCTGGTGATTGTGTGTGTGTGTGTGTGTGTGGACAACCGCTTCTCAGCATCAGTGAAACAGCGTTGTTTGACAATTTGGGGTAGTGCTTAACAGACAGTATTGTTTTAAGCCAAGTTTTTTAGTGTCCAGTTTTTGGTACTATTTCATATTGTATAGTAGTAATACACAAGACTTTTCAACACTCTGTGGACATAAAGAAAGAAAAAAAAATTGCTATCACTGAGATCTAGTGATGTACAGAATAATCCTTAGAAAAAGGAAATGCATTATGAATAAATATCTACATGTACCTGAATATTTAGCTCTTAACACTAAAACAGTTCAAACTAAAGGGATTATAGTCACTCATGTTGAAGTTAGAAGTGTTGTAACAGTGTACGATAAAGGGGCCGATCTTCGTGCAGTTGACCCCAGTGACAAACTGCACAGATTACACCTTTTTATGTAATGCATTTCTGTATGGTTGCAGGCCTGCAGTGTGTCTGTCTCCCTGCTGTGGTGAGATGCAGCACTGCAGTCCACTCCATCATGCTGTCTTTGGTTGGCATAGCAAACTGTGTGGTGGAATCATGTCCTGTGAACCTGACTAGCTAAGGTGTTGAAATGTAGCTGAGAAGTGCAGCAAAAAATTCTAATCTACTATTGCATGGAAGTTCTCTGGTTATTTGATCCACTGTAATTCTTAGGAGAGATTGTTATGGTGAAATGCATTGGCCATGTACGTATGTAATGTAAGATGACTTGTATAGTTGTTCCAACTGTTTGTCTTATTTTTTATTCCTTCACATGTCTGTGTGGTGAAATATTTCAATTTTTTGTATACTAAATACAAAGGTATATGTAAGTTACTCTGCTTTCTGTCTTTTTTGTCTCTTTGTTCCATTCATCTCCACTATATTTATACTTTTACACTTCTGACTAGTTAAGATATCTACTGGTACATTTAAAATAGTCAGAATTCCTTTTTTTTTTTCCCAAATTTAAAATGACACCACAGGCTCCAATGCACCATTTGATCACGTGTAGATTATAACAGATTTCCACAACATTTCACTAGTCAAAACTGGAATGAAAGATATCTGCATTCAAATGTTACTGCTCAGACGTACACTTAGACCTGTATGGAAAAACTAGGCTGCTTAAAGGTATCTACCAATAAATGTTGCTTTTATTAAATCTTTTAATTGATGAAACAACCAAATATTTTTAATGGACTTATTTTGTGTAATTTTGTATTAAAATTAATTTGGCACAACTACAAGACATGGTAATTATCTGGATATCACAAACTAAATTGTTACTAAACATCCACTGTCTACATCTGAAATTGAGGTTTTGATTAGTCAGCATTACATTGGACATATAATTTAAGTGACCCCTCAAAAATAGGTAAAATGTATTTATAGATATCAGATTTCTGATTTTATTTTAGAGTTTTGACTCTAATCACTTTTCACCATCATTTTCAGGAAGACGTACTGTTTATTGCCATGGTGGTGACAGAGTAATTATAAATGACATTAATGCTGAGGAAGAAGAGATGCACAGCACCTGGGATTCACCATATGCCACTAGGGGGTCAGCGTACGTAACTGTAGGCTGTGAGCACTAAGCTACCTTTCAGAAAAATACAAGATGAAAATAAATCTCTAAGTTAGAAAACTCAGTTTTAAAGCAATTCAAAAGGATTTAAATAGCAAGATGAGCGGGGATGGATGCTAACAATATTACAGTTCATATAAAAAAAGCACAAACAACAGAATATCTGTGCAGTCACTTTATTTAGGAATAAATGTCCATGTGTGCTGCAGTGAAGCGATGAGTGTAGCGGTAATGTGCTGACGCGACACTTTGGTCGGTCAGCAGGCCAGAAAGCCTCCATCCACAGGCAGAGTGACTCCATTAGTCATGTTGCTCTTATCACTCAGCAGAAATAAAATGCTGTTCACCACATCTTCCACCTCTGCACACAGACACACAGAGAGCTCAGGTAACACTGTTATCGTGTGTAGTTAGAACTAAAACTTACAGCGAGTTTAATAATAATGCTGACCATCGATTACGGACATGTAAACCCCTCCATGATTTTTATTAGGGTGGCCAAAACATTAGAACCACTTCTCAATGACCTCAATAATAAATACATAGAAGTATCAACTTTGTGACTGTGTCAAATTAAAATACATACTAACATATAATAGAGCAGCTGTTATTAGATTGTACAGGTGGACATAATATATCTACCTGCAAAGTGGCCCAGAGGGATGCGGGATATTATGGTGCGGGCTTTTTCGGGGTCACTCCAGCCCTGACGGCCCATCTTTGTCATCACTACTGTGGGGTTCACACTGTTCACACGGATCTGATCACGAAACAAGACTGGAACTTCAGCTCAAAAACCGATCAAACATCTCAGTACTTTTTACAGGAATAGACTTGGGTTAGATGGATGGATGTTATTCTACTAAACTCCATCATTGTATCATCATTATTTAAAATAGCAGTGGTATTGACAGCAATCATCAAACCTCCAACTTGACTAAATATATGAAATATACAGTTAGTTATAGTTATAGTTATAATTCTCATAAATCAATATCACCTACACCTCTGTTTGGCTAATTACTGAATCAGTCTTTGAACTCCAAACCATCCTTACAGCCAAAATACTGTACTGGGCTATAAAATATATAAAGGCTATAGCTATTAAGCCCAAAGCTTATTCCTAACAGTTTAGAAACATTTTGTAAAAGTGCATATCAAGTTTGGCATAAATGATGGATTCACTATAATTAAAGTTTGTCTTAAAACAGTAGGCAGTGAGACTCTGGGTTATACTGATCATGGACAGTTTATTTCCTGAAGAACTTATAATGGAAATGATGGAGGCCAAAATCCACAAGTCTTGTTCTGTGTACAAATGTAGTTAGAAATATATCTACAGCTGACATGAGGATCAAGCTGTCTGAGATTTGTTAAAGTGAAGTTAAAGTGAATATTTTCCAAAGTGTCTTTGTAATAGTAAAATACTTTTTTTAATGGTTCGCACTCTTCTACCTTAGTGGTACCTGCTGCTTCTTATTCTTATACTTACATATAGTAGAAAAGTGCTATAAGTACAAACCATTTGTCATTTATTTGACTTAAAATAAAGAAACATTAAGAGGAAACTATTTAAATATCAATTTAACATAGTTAATTTGTAGGTTTGTAACTTGTAGAGCTTATGTTGTCCCTAGATACAAATTTTAATAGATTTCTTATCTACTATATTAACCAGAGGAATGATTACGTCAAGTAAAACCTGTTCCTGTTCACATGGGAACCTGACTGTTGTTTTAAGAAAGACATTAGAAACTGTGAACTTATCCTTTAGGGCCTTAATGTGGCCTTAATGTGGATTGAAACAGGCGCTGAGAGTGATGCTACCTGGTAAGGTCCGAGCTCCAGAGCCATGACTTTGGTCAGCATGTCCAGTGCTGCTTTAGTGGCACCTGAACAATCACAGGGAGATAAAAACAGCAAGAACAAAAAGCTGCTTGTAGTTGCTGGACCTTGGGACACACAGTTACTCACAGTATACTGCGTGGTCTCTGATGGCACACTGGGAGGCCTGGCTGGACACATTGACAATGGACCCTCCTGATCCTCTGGCCTTCATAGCACGAGCCACTATCTACCCACAGAAACAGAGGCTGTTTGATTCAGCAGCAAACATCGCATCATCACATACAGACACTTATTCAGTGTGGGAAAATGTACCTACAGAGTCAGGAATAGAAATAGAATAGAATCACAGTTGAAAAGCAATTATTTACCTGTGATACATGCAGCACAGCTTTGACATTCACATTAAAGGACCTGGAGATGAAAGTCACCTTATGACATGTTTAACATAACAAGTAAATTCAGATCCCTATTGTTCTCCATGGTGCTTGTTCCTCTAACGACTCACTGGCTCAACTTTTAGGTTGGAAGTAAATGAAAGTATCTCAGATTTTCTTACTGGTCAAACTGCTCTGGTGTGACCTCCAGAAAAGGCTGCAGGTTAGCACAGGCAGCATTATTCACCAGCAAATCGATGGGACCCACATCCTCCAGGGCTGCCTTCGCGGCCCCCCAGTCTGCCAGGTCCACGCACACCGGAGTGATGGATGGACACTAAGACAACAGAACATCGAAGACAATGCAGCAGGAGAAGAACAGTTAAGCGTTGTTGAAAGAGAACCGATGTTTATCTGCCTGTGGTTGGACTTGTTCAGACTGTTACACACAAAGCTACAGCAGAGCAGTTAACACTTAAAAACTAAGCACAAAAAAAAGAAGGAATTTCTTCTGGTGCTGGTAGGAATATTCTTTATAAAAGACCTCCTGAAAATAAATAAAGTTATTTGAGATTTTTTAATAAATATTACTAGTAAGTTCCTAATATTACTAGTAAAAATCTAGTAAAAAGTTTTCAACTTCATAATGTGACCAACCTGGTCAAACGGAGCTATTTTTGTCGATTTGGATTTAAACGATTTTTTTATTCCAGCTGAATCGTCTGGTCCCTTTGTGACAAAACTGACCTGATGTGTGGTGACATCACAACCATAACAATCGCTCTCAAAGAAGGTAGTAGAATAGGTTTTATAGTATGTTAATGTTAAAATGAGCATTAGTGATTAATTCATCTTCTCTCTCTCCAGACCTCTGCTTTCAGCTTTCTACCATTACCTGACATCTCTCATCCTGACAGTGTGTCTGTGTCTGGCTGTCACATTTACCTCCTGTTTTAACTACTTTGGATGTAATGCTCAGGCAGAACCATAGTCAATGGTAAATGTTCTGCACTTATATAGAGCTTTTCTACCTATTGGCACTTTACACTGCTTCTTATTCACCCATTCACACTCACACACATTTTGTAAATTAGGATTCAGTCTGGTAGATACCAATCCCCATGTTGCCTGAGAGAAACCAGTTGAATGAGTGAAATTGTAAAAACAGTTCATTAGTTATAAGAAGCTGTAACTGTTGTTAGAGATGATTCTCACTAAGGCTTATGACTAGATTTAGCTTATTTAACCTCTGAACTGCAGCGCAGGCACATTTCTAATTGCAAGAAAGCGAAGTGATATCAATAAGACATCAGAGACCGATTCAGTCAGCCTGAGGTGAGTCACTCTTCTTCCTCATCTAGTGATGAAGATGAAGAGGAGAATGAGGAGGGAGAACAGCAATTGAATTGAGCGATGTGTTTCAGAGTAGACACCTGATGATAATAAGTGGAGAAAGGGAATGGGAACGGTGGATCAGATACAACAAAGGAGAATGAGGAGGGGTCACAGGTCAGACACAAAGGCCTCTCCGATGAGTGACAGCATGAGTGTGTGTGTGTGTGTACCTCCTGCACCAGGCTGTTCAGGTCGTCCTGTGTGCGCGTGACCGCTACGACCTTTGCCCCACAGCGTGTAAGAGCCAGAGCTGTGGCCCTGCCAATCCCTGAGATGCAAAACATCCATAAACACAAAGACTTATTAGAGAGAGACACACACACACACATTCCACACATTTCAGAATATGTAACACTGCGCAGTGTGAACAGAGCTTTTTCCCCCCCACTTTATTCCAACGGACAGGATTTTGAGGGAATGGAAAGTTAACCAGCTCACACTGCCTGTATTGTCTCATATCATTTACTTAATGTTTCAATTCCTGTAACACACTGATCATAAGGTTTAACACAAAGACAATTCAATTATTAGACCTTTTTCACGCGAGTAACAGCTGTGTTACTCAGAGGTAACACTATGCTGTACAGTGTATTCTGGAAGTGTGGCTGTGTAGAGTGTGTTAACTCGTGGATGTAGGATTTGGTTGAACCATCTTTGGCAGCAATAATCTTAAAACAGCTTCCTGTAGCTGCTGATGGTGTTTAGGAGGAATTCTGCACCATTCTACCCAACAGACGTGCTTCACCGCAGGATGTCTGATGTGACCAGCTTCTCTGTGGGGTTCGGGTCTGGTCTCTGAGTGAGCCACTCCAAACACAGAGCTGCACTTATGTGCACACATGCTACAAACCCAATTTACAGGAAACTTTGGACGTTGTGTTGTTCACCATTTTTAAACATTGACTGATCAGGCCACAGGTCAATTTTCTACTTCACCTCACTGGAGAATTAAAATCATAATCTTAGGATATAGAAAGTCCCCTTCCACTCCAAACTTTCCCTCCTTTACCTGGTCCAAATGCTTCCTTGTATGGGTAGAGCTCCAAAGTCTAAATGGGAAGCCAGCTTACTAGGGGCCATGGTATAACATGGTTATAACATGTTGGTTAAAGTGTGTGTTGGAACAAACATTTGTGTTAGATGTTAATCTAATTTACTGATTTGTTAATGCTGTTATCTTCTTAATATCTCAGGTTTATTCTCTTTTCCCTTGGTTGTTAAAAAACAACCCAAACTATGTCCCAATTAAATCGTTGGCTGGAACCCAGTGGCCTTTGCTCTTTTGCCCCCGTGAACAGCCTATCGCATTGAATAACATTCCTGGAACTACACTTCTCTTTTCTTACACTAAATATTATTTAGGGGATCATTTTTTTGGCCTTGTTCCTCGACTACAGAGATTTCGCTGAATGTTGTTTTATATATGAACCGCAGTTGAAGAAATCCCTGAATTCTACACTGAGAAACTTCATTCTTGATGTCTTGAACCTGCATTTTTCAGAGTGATAAACTTCACCCTGTTCTTACTTCTGAAAGATTTAGCTTCTCTAGGAAGCTTTTTATTTCCATTCATCATACTAACCCTGTATTATTAGTTGTTCCACCAGGTTGTTTGTGTATTAGAGAATTTAACTTGACAAATTTCTCAGTTTCAACTTTTGATATGAAAAATAGGTTTAAAATAATTTGCATTCTCATTTTCTTTATATTTCCCACAAGTAAAGCACTGGGTCATTCGATTGCAGATATCATAAACAATCCTTGGTTCAACTCCATGACAGGACAAAAAGTAAAGCAATTCAGTAGTAGTTTCATGAACAAACACATTGAACATATTCCACATAGGAAAGTGTTTTTATATAGAGAAAAATTAAAATGCTAATTTAATTTGAATCATTTTCCAACTTTCCAAACACTTTTTGGCTACATTTTACAGGGTAACATTAAACTTCAAACTAAAGCTGAATTATTATGCAGGTTCTTACTAATTAGAATTGCTTTAATCACCAGACAGTAAAAAAGCACACGGTGTGTGTCTGTAAGTTTCCACCCAGTCACAATTTATTTTTCAGATGAAGGTAAATTTCGCTTTCGCTTCTGTAAAATCTTAAGATTTACACAGAATTTATTGAGTGTTGCTGCAAATGGATGTGAGAAATAGTAAGAAATGATAAAATCACAGTTCAACGGAAAATAGTTCCAATTATTTAAAAATCCTATTATATAATTTAAACTCAGTTTACGTCATAGTAAGAAGTCCATCTAAATTAGTGTAAAACCACTTGAAAACCACTGAAAACGATGCTGATAGGTTTAAACTGCCTGTTGCTTTCTGATCAGTATAATGACCCAATTATTTTAGTCCTAATTTGAAGCTTTAAAGTCTCCTTTGAAGAAGGGCTGAAGAGGTGGGTGTCTTTCTCGGAGCAGCCTGACGGGGTCAGTCCAGCTACGCAGAGACAACACGCTGTGTGTCCATTTTGTTGCGGTCCTTACCTTTCCCAGCTCCCGTGACCAAGGCTCGTTTGCCCGCAAATGAAATCTCCATGCTGGTTGGTGTCCGCAGAGATCGGCTGCAGGTGGACAAATAGCAGGACAGACAGAGTTTGACACAGTAGTTCGCTCTTGTGACTCGTCCCTCTCTATCGTCAGGACTGGTCCATCGGAACTGGGCTGCAACTTGCTCATCTAACTGATCCCTGCTGTCAGAAAAGCACAAGCTCGCAGGTTTGTCTGTGAGTAACAGTATGAAAATACTCACCAGCGGCGCCGCGCACTCAGAGGCTGCAGGCTGCAGGAAGCTGGGGGCTTAAACATTAAACTTCCACTGTGACTGTTTGTCTTCCAGGTCAGGAACAGAGCTCCTGTCCATCCCAGCTGCCTGTCAGTGCGCTAATATGAACCATACAGGACTAGACACAAATTGCAGGGGTTAGATTGTGTTATTGTGGTAAAGACATTTATTTGATTGCCTGTATCTGTGAGTATGGGCAGCTTAATATATTACACATATCCCCACATTCATTTTAATTATATTTTATTTACAAGAGCAAGTACATGTGTGTGAAGCTTTCAGCGTGACCTGGTTTTCCACATTAACTGGTCATAGCCAACACAGTTATATGTGATGTCTTTATTAGACATTCGATCCCCGGTCCAGGCTATATGTCAAAGTGTCTCTGGGCAAGACACTGAACCCCCAACAGTCCATTTCCATGCCCAGCTGTGCAGTGCCGGTTCAAGCCCGGTAGGAATTGGGGAGGGTTGCGTCATGAAGAGCATCCTGCATAAAAAACTGTGCCAAATCAACATGCGGACAATGATGGACTGTGGCGAGTTGCTACTGGTGAGTGTGTGAAAGAGCATTATACAACACTCTGAGGTTGATGAAACAGGTGAAGCAAAGTGGAAAGAGCATCGTGAATAGAAACACAAACCTTCCAGTTTATTAAAGCATCTTACTGAACCCGGCTCAGGAGAAGGACAGTGACCCTGAACCTCAGAGTAAATCTACCACAGAATGACGTGGATTCTATAGAGGGAATGAGATCAGACAGCTGTCCCACCAAACATCCTGAGAATCTGTTTGAGCTGAAGCAGTTCTGTAAGGTCCAGGTCTAAGGTCCTGTCTGAGGTTATTGTTGCCAAAGAAAGTTCAACTAGTTATTAAATGTGACAGTTCGTAGGTGTGTTCAGTAATGACAAAAGATTACAATAGTTTATTAGCTTAAGCGCATCGTGTCCGTCTGTACTTGTAGCTTGAAGAAGACATTTTATGACGAAGCAGAAAACCAGGTCATTGCAAAGCACACCATCATAATTTATGAGGATCGAAGGGCCACAGAACCCAGTTCAGGTTCCTTTATGAAACACAGGGCTCCAGGTGCACGAAGTTTATTAAGCAAACTATCCTTGTTTTCAGAGAGAAAGAGAAGAAATAGAAAATGAAGGGGGAGGTCGCTAAAGGTAGCCGGACCACTGTAGTGCAAGGAGAGGTAGGTCTTCAGAAGTGTTTCTGTGGGAGGCATTTTGAAATCCCAACAGGAAAAGGACACGTGTCAAATAAATAGTAAATGTTCTGCACTTATAAAGCACTTTTCTACCTATTGGCACTAAAAGCACTTTACACTGCTTCTTATTCACCCATTCACACTCACACACACACCGATGGGGGAGCTGCTATGCAGCTGGCCAACACTCAGCGGGAGCAACTAAGTTGCAGTTCAGTGTCTTGCTCAAGGACACTTTGACATGTGACCGGAGGAGCCGGGGATTGAACCAACAACTATGAGATTGGTAGACAACCTGCTCTACCTTCCTGCACCACAGTCGCCCAGGTGGCCCAAATAAATGCCCTTCAGTTGGATTATTTCAGTTTCAGGGTCCTGGTATTGTTCACCTGCCTGCAAACTGTGGAACCGATAAGATTTTATTGATCCCACAATGAGGAAATTGCAGAAGAGGAAACTGAACAGAGCAATTGTTAATAATTCCATGATAGGACCAAGTGCTAATGATTCTGGGTGAAAACAAGGAGACGAAAAGTTAACCTTGAAAAATTATTCGAGATATGTATTTTAGTTCATTTTTGTTCTGGAAACTGCAGTGTGAAAAGTGAATAAAAGGCTTTTTGTGTATCACTTAACAACTCTCAACTGGCAGAAATGAACACAATGATCATCACTGTAATGCAGACTCACAAGTAAGAATTCTCTTACACCCAGTTTGTGATGGGTCCCTCAGCACTAAACCACTGTTAAATCAGTTTAGTTCAGTGAGTTCATCAGCCTTTCAGAGGCAGCGCTGAGGAGGGGGTGTCAAATACACCCCTATAAATCCAAGAGCAATATGATTCCAATTACACATGGTAACTTTAAAATGGCGACAGTGTTGCCACAGCACTAAGTCTGATGCAGTCACGTTCAGTGGCTGAAGGAAAACAGATGCATACATGAATCTGAAACACTTGTGAATGCAGAAAGTTTTTATTCTTAGTTACACAACACAACACGAGTGGTAAACCGTTTTAAAAACACGTCTCTCCCTCACTGTTGCCCACTGACCTGCAGCAGGATACTATCTGGATTTTGGATTCTAGTCTTGTGTGCAAAAATGAAGACAGACAAATTATACAAACACTGTTTTATTGGCAGAAATATTGAGGCTGGTTTTGAAAATCTGAGTGAGTGAAGCCAAAGAACAATTGTGAGCCTGCAATTTATTTACTTGTTTGGTTTTCCACAGAATAGTTTTTTTAGATGCACCAATGTTGAGGCTACTCTGCACCAAAGCGGTTGAACAAGGCCAGAACTCTGCTACTTGCATAGTTGATGAAAATAAGACTAAAAGGCCTAAATCCCTCCAAACAGTCCTTACAGGTTGATGAATCATTATCAAGCTACTTTCCAAAGATATGAAAAATATTTGGCTTTTTCCTTATCGAGAATTGTCACATGGAGAAGTCAAACTTAAATAGAAATTATGCACTGACACCTACAGAAAATGTCATGTGACGTCCAGCTATTTTCATGATCTCTCATTAGTAATCGTAGTGTTGCTCAGCATGTGCTTCAAACCTGATGGTGGAGCCAAACAAAGTCACCAAATGTCACAGCAATGTGGGCGAGAGATCTTTGGCTCCACGCACTGATGTCTAATGATGCAGTCAGAACAAAATTCCCTTCCCACTCGAAATCCGCTTCAAGCCATGAACTGACCCACCTTCTTCACTTTATGACAGTTCAACTTGATGCAACAGTGAAATCTCATGGTTCTGTCCAGCCTCTCTAAAAGAGGTGGTGGGCTCTTATTTTAAAACCCTAGCCACAAAATTTCCTTTCCCCTTGTGCTTGTACTTGTTGTGGGTATACACAATGTTTGCGCAATAGGTTTTGTTGTGATTGCACCATTAACTCGCAGCAAACCAACTGTACTGGCTCTAGAGTAGCTCTGTCTTGCCCACATGCACAACTTCAACTACAATAAATGCAAAAAAGAATATGCAAAAGCAAACAAAAAAATTACAACCAAGGTCAACAACAACAACAACAACAAACACTCCCATTTCAACCAATACTGTTCACATGTGACTATAGTCTAACATATAGGAAGTGACACATGGTCAAAGTAGTGCAAGTTTATCAAGGGCCTGGTAAAAATAGGCTAATACAACATAATCTCATGGTCATATCAATCTTCAGTTCTTGTTTGACATAACATATGAGAATTTCAATACATCTTGCTCAGGTTCTTCCCGAGTAAGTACCTAGATTGTTTTCCATGATAAATACTTGATTTCCTGCAGACTTTGGGCAAACTGCTGACTCAGTGGTTTGTTGGTGAGAAGGCAAATTATTTCACTGCTAATAGCAGCGAGTCTAAATACTGTAGAAGCCTGCAGTGGTTCCGTTTGTGAATAGCAATGATATGCAAAGTAAAAGCTTTTTCTTTCAGAAACAAAAAAAACAAACCACCAAAAATAAAAAACACCTTACAGACAGAGCACAAAGTAGCTGTCTGGGAACACTTAACCTCTTCCACAGGTTCACCATTATTGGTTCAGCAAACAGTATGGAAGGTGGGGAGCAATACTCTGAAGCATATTATTTTAACTGTGTGCAATCCGTTCTATCAATTAGCAGTAGCTACAACCATCTTACACCTCCAACATGCTTTAATCACTGAGCATCTGAAAAAAAATCACTCATACTTTGGCTCCACTACTGTATGTTTTCTTGAGAAATCTGTAAAAGGACTAATGTTCCTTAAGTAGTATTATTATAGATGTTTTCCTTCCACACTATTCAGGTGACAGACCACTGGAACACTTGCAAAAAACAAGTCCAAAACTGGAATTGTGCAGCACAATGTTTCTTCAGTCTGGCCGACATCCATTAAATGACGTGCAGTATTTCCAGCCTCATGTAAAAATAGTAGCTTTCAGTTTTTGTGGCGACGTTTGAGCTTTGGACACCAGTCAGTATCTGGATACAGGAGGCAGTGAACTGTCTTAAACCTGGAGGACAGGAAGAGAAGCGAGTCATAAAAAAGAGAAAACACCTTAGTAGAATCTGTTTAGGTTAAATCATTTTTATGAAATTTAGAAAATACCCATAAAAATAACACTTGTGCTTAAAAAATGTCCCTATACATTTAAAAAAAAAAAAAATGCTATGACATCATTGTGTTTACCGTGTGGGGTCCTCAACCAGTGAAAAGCTTCCAACAATGCTGACAACATTTCTTCGATTCTCAAAGCCTCCATAGCTGAGAGTAACCTGCAGACACCAAAAATGCAAGCAAAATATGTTGGATACTAATATATCAGACTTCTTAGGCTTAAGTCTTTTTATTGTGAGGCTTTTATTGTGTGTGAGGCTTTAGGTTCCTTTAATAGTACCTACTAAAGGAAAACTCACGTTTTACTATGGGAAAGCACAAACATATGCAACAAACTACTATAAACACACATACTCACCTGGTCCAGTAAAGTGTCAGTGGGCAGCTTCTGCAGGTTCTCCAGGTGAGAATGGAAGAGGGGTGTGTGTGTCAAGGTGACCTCCAGCAGAGCTTCAATGATGTAACCAATAGTACAGTCATCTGGGAGTCGAATCTTCTCTGCTGTGCTGATGAAATTCCCCAAACTAAAAGCCAAAGACAGAGGTTTAGCCAACATGCCAATATAAGTGTGTGTATATACGCCCACCATTTATTTCTAAACCCATCCAACCAGTGTAAGGCATCTTTTTAAAGCTTGGTCAGTCACTTAAGTGTGTGTTTTATTCATACAAGGTATTAATGGTTCATTAATTAAAGTTACTTTCTAGGAAACTCTAACATTCTCTAACATTAGCTAAGAGGAAGGATTTCACTCACCAGGTTTAATCCACCTCATTAAACTACTACATTTAATCCACTACATTAAACACATGTGCATTTACATGCACCAGAAGAGTAATTGGATTTCTCCTCCTGCTCTGACTTATTTGGGAATCCTGGTGCGCAGATTTTATTTGTGTAGTGATAGAAAACACTGCTTTCTGACTTTTTTGTGTTTGTGTCACATAAGAAGAGACACACACACAGCTGATCCACATCAGGAACTAAAAAAAAAAAAAAAACCAAACACCAAAAAACAAACAAACTGTGGAGCAAAGTGAATTATTCAGACTTCGACAAGTCACTTTGTGTTAGTTAAATTTCCTGTGAGACTTTACACATGCTCTGTGTTCCTGTCTGCAGCCTTTTCATATGCATATGCACAGTTGGAGAAAGCTGATTAGAAAGCTGGTTACGCGTATAACATGGAAATCGACATTTTCCAAAAGATATCTACAAGCGGAAAACTGGTTTCCCTAATACCCCAAACATTTCAGAAACCAGCTTTTCTGTTTAGAAACCATTAAGAATTCAACTTTGCAGAGAAACAGGACTGTAACCAGGTTAAACGAGGTAACTAAGTTAAAGGAGCCGCAAATGATGATCAATAATCGCAGTTTGTGCAGATAAATTACTCCTTCATTTGTGTGAAAGCTGGATGTAAGTGGTGCAGTTTGTTAGAGTGGGTTCATTGGAGTGTTTAAATTAACCATTCATGACACTTCAGTCAATAAACATTTAGATTTCAAAAAGTTTGGAATTTTTCAATGTCAAAAAAAATCAGACAGGTTTATATACCTACTATTAACTTTACTTTATTTCTAAGATGAGATAACTTTGTTAGCTTTTTTTAATTTATTTAGATCACGACTTTAAAAGTAATTTGAACGACGAAAAAAGTTTCAAATAAAAAAACTAAAAATTGAGGAGAGAAAGTAAAAAGAGAGCAGAGGATCCACAGATCAGGTCCCTGCTAAGCCCTGTAATATTATAATGATAAAATCCTGTTGTTTTTCTCCTCAACATAGAAGCTGTTTGCCACAAATGGCCCTGCTTGTTAACATGGTAACATTTTTACGAGCTGTTAAACATTGTCTGTCTTAGCTGTGGTACGTCTGTGCGATGTTTTTACAGGCGTGTGCAAAAGTTTGTACCCGCTCTTTTAATTCCATGTTTTTTTTGGGGTGTAAAAACATAATAAAAATCATCTGATCATAGCAAGTCCTGTCCTTAAAACCATCCTTTTTGATACACTAAGAAAACAGAGCCAGATCTGTCACTCAGAACTAGCTTAGTTATGTTGCTGTAGTGTTAAGACTCCTGGGGGACCCCGACAAGTGCACTGAGCTCCTGCCTTCCCCTCTCTTCTCTCCACTTCCCCTCCATTTATATCTCACCCGAGCATGACATTAAAGCCTGTTTCATATGAATTCTAAAGAAAAACTCCGTGGGTAAGGGGTGGTGCTTGGGCACTTTGAGCAAGGGGCAGAACATGAAGCAAAAACAAAGCTGCAGAAGTGACAGTGTTTTTGCTTTGTAGTCTGGTCGTACACCATAGAATCACGTGATTCTGAGTTGATTGCTGGGTAAAATCCAAATAACGTCAGGGGAAAGTCTGGAAAATGTCTGAATTCCAGAGAAAGGGGCTTAACTTTGTGCCTTCTTTTTCTTGTGCTTCTCCCTCTCTGTACCTTTCTGCAGGTAAATGATCTGCACTTTTATGGCAGTTTTCTACCTTATTGGTGCCCAAAAGTACTTTACACTGCTTCTTATTCACCCATTCCCACACAATCACACACAGAGGGGGGGAGCTGCTATGCAGCTGGCCTACATTCAACGGGAGCAACTAAGCTGGGGTTCATCAGGATTGTTGCTCAAGGACACCTTGACATGTGACTGGAGGAGCTGGGGATCAAACCAACCACCAACATAACCTTGAGAGAGCAGTGCTTCTAAGGTTGATAAGAATGGGCCAAAATTCTTCCATGTTTACGTATGGGACTGAAGAAAAGAAAAGAAAAGAAAAAAAAAGATAAAACAGGAAACGATTACTGCCAAAGGTTTTGAATCATGGTGCATATTCAGTATTGTTCACATTCTTTTTTTGGCCTCCATTTTGTTTTTAAATAAATGGCATAGTGAAAAGAGATGTAGGTTGTATTTGCCTAATACTCAGACCCACTACAATCAGAGGATTTTTTTAAAAGTATGTTTTTACACACACACAAAGAATTGAAAGAGGGGCACCAACTTTTGTGCTTCTTCAACTCAGAGTGTGTGTCAATCGAGCTACTGTTAGCGGTGTTACACGTGAAAAAGCAAATTCTGTAAAGTTTTCTCTAGTATTGCACCCATTGGTGGGGGATGGGAGATCATATTTATTAGTGTATGATGTATGTCAATGTCAATAAATTAGTTGTACAAAATATGTACTGGAGTTGAAAGAAAATATTGATTAGAAAAAAAAATAAATGATGCACATGCCCAATTTAAAGAAATTATTCTTTCATCATTTGTCAATACAATGGAAAGTAGTCTCCTTAATGTTACTCCTGCACAAGTTGATTATCTTGTTGACAATTCTGCAGCCTCACTACGTACAATACTCGATAGTGTTGCCCCTCTGAAAAAGAAGGCAGTAAACCAGCAGAGGTGATCCCCTTGGTATAGTTCACAAACACGCAACTTAAAACAGGCAACATGAAAGTTAGAAAGGAAGTGGTGGGTGTTTTAGAAGAATCTCATTTAGCCTGAAAAAATTGTTTAAAGATGTACCAAAAAAAAACACTCCGTGATGCCAAAACAGCATATTATTCATCATTAATAGAAGAAAACAAGAACAACCCCCGGTTTCTGTTCAGCACTGTAGCCAGGCTGACTAAGAGCCATAGTTCTGTTGAGCCTAGTTTTCCCTTAACTCTGAGCAGCAATAACTTCATGACTTTCTTTATGAATAAAATTGTAGCTTTTAGAGAAAGAATTCACCAGATCCTCCCCCCAAATATTACAGATAGATCTTCATGTACAGCAGTGCTAGAATCATCAATAAGGCCCCAAATCCCTGTTAGACTGCTTTTTACCCATAGATCTCTCTGAGCTAACTTCAATTATTACCTCATCTAAACCAACAACCTGTCTGCTAGACCCTATTCCAACTAAGCTGCTCAAGGAAGCACTGAGCTCCTTTCCTCCTCTTGTCCCTCTCTCCTCTCCTCTCACCCCACAACCCAACATCCCCAATGTTTTGTTCTCATATTCTCTCTCGCATTCTTGTCCTCATTATTCTTTAGCTCATCAAAAACCATCTAACTTCATGGCTTCAGAAGGTTTGACAGTCCGAATCAGTAAAAAGACAGGGAGAGTCCATCACCTACCTTGCCCATGGACTCATTTTTAGCGCCAGTCCTCTGCTGATACAAAACCCGGCTCCACCTGTGGCAAACCAAAACTTGACAGACACCTGAAATTAGATAAACACAGCCACATCAGCCAGCTGGAAAGAACAATTGGTAGATTAATCATGTTTCTAAAAGCAATAACTTGAAGCTTTCATGGACCCAAAAAGGGTTCAAGGGGTGCAACGATTCTTCAAATCCATGGACTGGTTGACCTTTTGGTCTTTTTCAGGGTTGGTAGATTTCAAAACATTACTAACCTACACTCTGTACTGTCTCTAAAAGTATTGTAGCAGAGCAGCAGACAGCTCACATCTGGGTAAAGTAAAGTACTTTATTTAGCATTATACATACAAGGTGTACATCAGAATTACGATTAGTCCTGAGCCGCTGCGACTAAGCACGCCGCCAACCTGACCTGGTCCCTAACATGCTTTTAGTGGTAGGAGAAACTGCAGCACCTGGAGGAAACCTACGCAAGCACAGGGAGAACATGCAAACTCCACACAGAAAGGCCCTGTCCAGTCCGCGGACTGAACCTGGGACCTTCTTGCTGTGAGGCAAGAGTGCTAATCACTGTGCCCATGATGGCAACACTACCGGCAACAAAGGTGGTGTGTTGATTTATTTATGTATTTAAGTTCTGGCTTCTGCAGCCAGAAACATCTAACAAGTTATAAGCTGACTGACTGATCCATCACTCTTGATCCTCTCTGCAGCCTCTATAGGGTGATCCAAACTGGGCCGGCCCAGGTAGACATCTTGACTGTGGTGGTAGGATGAGAGCATCCGCAGCAAGCTGGGCAGGATTACATAGTTATCATCATCCACATGGCAGAACCACCTTTGATATAAACAGATGCAGAGTCAGTATTGTACCGTAATTTGAAAGTAAGCTGAATGTGTATTTTGGTTGGTTTGCCACCACCTGGTTAATTCAGATTAAGTAAACATTTCTCTCACTTCTTCTGAGACTCAATGAATTTGTCGTACTCCACAGACATCTTGCAGCACAGAGCCTGTCGCGTGTGAGTTGCTGAGCAATTAGTGTTGATGATGTTTTCTCCTGGGAAAGAGAACCAATGATAGGACAGTTCAGTTCCTAGCTGTTCTTGACAGTAAAACACACACACACACACACACACACACACACACACACACACCATGGAAAACATTCAGGTCTAAGTTTAGAACTACACTTTACTGTCAAGAGCAGCTAGGGACTGAGATAAACATACACACAAACACACACTGTATTCAGCAATGGAGACCAGAAATTTTACCATTCGCCTCTCAAAACAAGGAGGGAGAGACAAAATGGATTTAAAAAAATTCAAACATTAAAAAAAAACCTTAATACTTTTTGAATTATTTCACAATGAGCAGGTTACAGGGGAGAGAGTCTGGTCATAGGCTGTATAACAACCATCCACCAAAGGCTGAGTCAGTAAGCGAAGATAGTTTGCAGCTCACCAATTCTCTCATGAAGCTCAGCACAATCACTTTAAAACATTTTTTTTACTGAGACAGGTTTCCTTTGATTTTGACTGAATAAAAAAATAAATCTATTTTTATTTTTCATGGGCCTTTGCAATATTAATGCAAGAAATACCCAAAACACTGCAACTTCCTCAATTTCATAAGCCCAGCCACTGTGACCTCATAATGTTGATTCATATAGATTGCGATACTACATAGAGCACATAATATCTACAGAAACAGAACAAATAGATTTTATACGTCTTCCTGCACCCTACCTGTTCTGATCCACAGCTCCTTGTCTTCGCCATCAGTAAATATGTAGGTCTGAAACAGCCAATGATACATTAGAAACTTTTGATGCAATCCCTCTCTCTCACACACACACAAACACACACACACAATCATAGAGGACTTTTTTTAATGATAATTTCATTTTAATTCAGACAGTTTGTGTCACTGCAGGGTAACAGGGGAGAGGAACAGAAGAAAGACACACACAGTTCATAGCACAAACGCAGCAAAAAGAAGATTCTGATTTTTTCTGATGGCATATGATCAATCCAAGAAAATCAGGCAACATACTACACAGATTGAAGGACATACGATGGTAAAAAAGGTGAAAGTGGTCTTGAAAGCCAAATTTGATGGAGTAGAAAGAGAAAAATGTGATTCTGCAGATGAAAGCTGAGAAACTGTAACCTTGTAAAAGTTGAATTCATGGCAGAGTCACTGTATTGGATAACATTAAATTGGACAGGTGGTCATAATGTTATGAAGTGTATAACCATGGTCGGTCTTTATGTGGACATACTTTGTCCATTGACAATAAATACAAACATGTCTGAGCAGCATTTACTGACATTTGTAAACACAAGGGTCACACAGACCAAAGAAATGCTACAGCAAAAGGTCTACAATCCTTTTCCATCTAGGAGTAGATGGAAAACAGAAAACTTTCAAAGCATAGCTGGACTCAGAATAGTTAGTCAGGGGTTCTTTCAGCTTGTGCTCCCACTACCAACAGCTTGGTCCAAACTGGCTCCAAGACAATATTCTGGGGGAAGTTGGGCAGAGTGTTTCTATACTTGACCTGCTTCTATACTGAAGCTCTTTGTGCAGCAGTGGAACATACTAATAAACTACAGTGCTTTCTTTGTTGGCGACCTTAAACATTATATGGAGGTACTTCAAACTACTGAAAACCAAAGTGTTACTTTACTCACAGTGGACTGAGAGTTTTATAAACATTTATGCGTGAGAACAAGCTGGATGGAAGTTTTTTTTACTATTAATAACACACTGGGTATTGTGTCAATTTACTAATGTGTCCTAAACTTCTCCCTTATGAGAGTTTACAATATTGTTTTAATTCTACAGGTTGAGTTGACAGCTAAACCAAATATTAAGAGGTCATTTAGCAACTGAGCCTGTCCGAAAAAAACCATAAATACTAGAGCATCTCAATATATCAGAATAGCTTACAGGTCATAAAATTAAAAAATCCACTCTCTCTCAAACACAGAACATTTGAATAGTTTGAGAAAATTGCTTTTCATACATTGAAAATACCATGCATCTCTGTCTAGTTTAGTTCATACAACCACAATCTTGGGGAAGGCTGCTTGCAGATGACACCCACCACAAAAGGTCATTTCTGAAAGGGCCGGTTGTTCACATAATATCTACTGTATTGTAAGAAACACCCAACTCAACAACAAACATGCTGACGGCTGCTATCAAAGCGACGAAGTCCTCAATTACGCCTCAGCAGAGCCACAGGTTGATCGGTTCCATGCGACGCCCCATTGATGCAGTCGTTTGTAATAAAGAAGCCTACTGACTGCAGAAATGAACACGCTTTTAAGAAGTATATTCTAATTTTTAGAGATATAAGATTTGTGGTTTCCATCAGCTGTAATCATCAATATTAAAACAAAAAAGGCCTAAAGTACTTGACTTTACATGGAATGAATCTAGAATAAGAAAAAAACAAAACAAAACAAACAGATTTCCTGATTTACTCTTTTATAATATTATCTTGTTCTAATGTCTCCAGACAAACACTAGAACTACCAGATTTTATAACTACTAGAATGACCATAGCCGTCATTCTGACCATTCAGAATGTATCCTGCTTTAGGACACCAACTTTAAAATACATATTGTTTTTAGTTTAAGTTTTACGGACATTTGTGAAATTACATTTACCTACATTTCAAAGGGGAATCTCTAAATCCCCCTCAGAGCCAGTTTCACATTACACTTTAAAAGACTAGGAGGAATCAAACATGATACTTCATCAGAGCCTCATCACTGTTTTAGCCATGCAACAGGGTAAAAAAACAAACAGAAACAATAGTTTAGGCATGATACATGTCTTCTAGAGTCTTCTATGCCGTATAACTATAACACCTAAGTTGTACAGCTTTTTATTAGAATTTGCAAGTAGAAGTAGTTGCTTCCTGTCTATATGTTCACTTAAACTACAAAACAAAAGGAGATAGATATATATAAAAAAGAAGTAGTGGTAAATATCTTTGCGTTGCTGTTCTGTCACAGAAGGCATCTCTCCACATCATCACAAGTTAAAGAATATATCTCTAAAACAACATATTTGAAAGAGGCTCATACTGCAGCTTCTTTAGGTCGCTGTGGAACATCTTCTCCAGTCGTGGGCCAAGCCAGCCCAAAGGAATGAACGCATACACCACCAAATCAGCCACTTAAGATTTCAAGCATGAGGTCTTATTCTGAGTGAAGAGCCACGTGCTTCAGATGACCTTAATATACAACTTAAATCTGACAGATGGTGTTTTATAAATGAGCAATGAAGATAAGATTTATTGTGTTAGAATTGTCCTTTGGGATGTAAACTGAACAAAAATGAGGACAAACTAACTACCTCTGTGAGGCAGTGATAAGGCACCACCCTTAAAACCAACCTAACAACAGACCCAGAGCATTCGCCAAGAGCCAAATTCATTAGCACTAACATCATCACTATGTAAAACCTAATGTGAGTAAAAACTAGTGAACCCACATTGTGGTGCAGCCCTGCTGCTTCCTGTACACCACCGTGCTGGCAGCACAGCTACACGCTGCAGTGACTAGTTTAGATAAGTGCTTTGTTTCAAGATGTGGGCTGGCTGTCAGTGTGCAGCTGATTTGCCCATCACAACTTGTGAACTATTCCAGAGGGATTTAGGCTCATGTGCCACATCTCTGGCAGCCATACTGGATCTGGGGTAATAAGGGTAATGAAGAGCAGTTATGTTACTAAACTACCACAGAATTCTGAATGGCATTTATTGGCTTGCATATGCAAAAAAAATGTATTTAATTTGTTTTGATTCAGATTCTAGAGGCTTTTAAAAGGGAGATACACATTCACAAACCACAAGCAAATAAATTACCTGCATAAAAATTATGTTGGACTTTAAGTCCAGAGGGGGACTTTTGTACAGTAAAGTTAGGGACACACCTCACCCAAATTTTAGACCAAGTACCTTATGAGTACCTAATCATTCAGTACTTCCAGCATCAAAACTTTAATGACTTTAGAGCTTAAATATACATTACTTTTACAATCAGGTGGCTGACATTTAAAAATAACAGCCTAAATTCTCTGCTCTTTGCACTGCCATCATTTGAATTAATATACCCTCCAAGCGATTTTCTATACTACACAACAGTAACAGTGAGCCATAAGCTTATTAGGAGGAGTGCAGCTTCCAGCTTTTATTTTTTTATTTTTTTATTAAAAAAAAACTGTGCATGTCTGTTATATTGAACTTTCAGTGGGATCATCTGCTCTAGAGCTGCTAATGAGAACATGCTCTCCTGGGAAAAAAATAGATCTCAGCCTAAAAGTGGGCAGGAGTTTAAAAATACATCCACCTGCACATAAAATCAATGTTAGTTTTCTTCTTAATAAATTCAGTACAAGCACCATATTGAATTAGGGGCTTAGGTGTAGTGCTGGGTACACTGCTGCCAGTGCTGTTCTGTGTCTGACTGTCAGTATAGATGACGCTGACAGCACGTCTCCACAATGCTAACAAAATATGAAAAAGTTACATACTGAAGCTCTAGGGCTACATCCATAACAGTAAATTAATTTAGCTCCACTCACCTGTTCTTTAGCTTGGGAAATCCAAGTCTGAACCAGTAGTTTCATTCTCGACTTGTGGTACTTTCTTGTAGTCTTCACAGCAATAAAAATGTCCTTCAGTTCTAACAGGTCACGGGACCTAAAACCTGAAAGTGCACCACTCTTTGCTCCAGGAATAATCCCTCTTCCTGGGCTTCTTTTGGAGTCTGTAGCCCTCTTGGGAGTGAGGATGTCATTTCTGGTATGTTCAGTATTGATAGTTCCTTTTTGCCCTATTGAGCTTTTATTCAGTCTCCTGGCTAAGTCAGTCTCCCCAGTACAGACAGACACTGCTGGAAGCCTAGGATGATGCAATGCTCCCACCTGTGCAGGTCGGGCTTGAGGTCGGGGCTGAGGCGGGTCCACTTGGTGGGCTGGGGGCTGGAGGGCCGGGATCAGCAGAAGCAGGAGCCCGCAGAAGGCAAGAGAAAACAAGAAGCAGAACTTGCTGACACCCACTGAAGCTATGTGCATCCTGACTTGCTGATGGAGCAGGTTCAGCCTCCAGGGCTGCAGCGATTTCCAGCACCACCTTGTCCCATCCTCATGCCATCCTATGGAATTCTAAGAGAACAATTCAGCAGCATATTTAAAGGAATCTTCATACTCTAAGACTTTAAGCGCAGACAGAAATTAATGACTGTCCCAACAAAGAGCCATCGACAAAAGAATGACATGAAAAGGGAACACGTGACAGGCTGAAACCTAGAAATACTAGATGCACTTACAGACCATTTTCACCAACTTGCAAAGATTTAAAAAAAAATAATAAACACACAACTTACAACTATCTACAACAGACTCCATAACAACTGGACATTCTTGCAGTAGGTGAACCTGCAAAATGTGCAAGATTGAATTAATTCTAGAAAACCTTAGTTTGTACTCTACATATGCAGTGTAATTGTCACTGAAAAGGCCAAAAACAGAGTGAGGGGTGGACAGGTGTGGATACCTCATGTAATCTGGAAACAAAAACATGGTTGGATGGAAAAGACAGAGGCCATGGGAGCATATAGTGTGACTGCAGAACAAGTCTAACAGCCCTTATTCCAGCTGAGGCTGCAGTCTTGGAGTTGGCACTATTGTCTGGACAAAGTTTAGTTTATTTCTAATATAGTCTATATATTCATAAACATTACGGCAATGTTGGATATGCTCTCAAATGTTTGATGCCATCACAAAGTCAGCCTTTTCTTCTTCAGAGAAACAATGTCCTCCCTCAAAGGGCTGACACACACTCTGAATTTATCAGTGTGTATACTTCAGATTCAATGTTTAATTTTTTTTTCCCTTTTTAATGGTATGTTTAAATATCAATGATAAAAATGCCTGCTTGTTGAAGTCACGGCAGAGCTAAGGGCAGACCTTCAGGGCCAGAAAACACAACAGAGAGACTCACTGTAGATACGGTGCATCCAGAAAGTATTCACAGCACCTCACTTTGTCCACATTTTGTTATGTTATAATTCCGGGTCACGGAATTCTTCCTCACAATTCTACAGATAATACCCCATAATGACAATGTGAAAGAAGTTTGTTTGAAAATTTTGCAAATTAAAAAAAAAAGTCACAAGTGTTTACCGCCTTTGCCTAATACTTTGTTGAAGCACCTTTAGCACCAATTACAGCCTAAAGTCTTTTTTTGTACGATGCTACGAGCTTGCACACCTATATTTTGGCACTTTCTCCCATTCTTCTCTGCAGCTGAGAGGTACTGCGAGTCCTTCAGGTGCCTTTTGGTAAACTCCAGATGGGCTGCCACGTTTCTTTTACTGAGCAGTGGTTCCTGTCCGCCCACTCTAACATACAGGCCTGATTGGTGGAGCGCTGCAGAGACATTTGTTCTTCTGGAAGATCTCTCCACAGAGAAACGCTGAAGCTCTTGGTTTGTGATCTGACGTGCACTGTTAACCGTGGGACCTAATATAAACAGGTGTATGCTTTTCCAAATCATGTCCAATCAAATGAATTTCCCACTCAACATCTCAAGGATGATCAGTGGAAGCAGGATCCACCAGAGCTCAATTTTGAGTGTCATGGCAAAGGCCGTTAATACTTGTGCACGTTTGATTTGATTTGATTACAAGGATACTTCGAAGCATCACTTAGTGACAGATTTTAATTTACTGGTCATCTTCACTTCAAGAAATGACTGATCACCCCAATCTAGCTAAAGATAACTAGTTTATGAAGATGTTACATTTCAAGGAAAACACAGACAAAGAAGATGCTTATACAAGTGACTATCTCTGCACCACTGCCAGTTCTGTTCAGTGAGCCTGGGTCACAGAAGCTTGGACTCACCTCTCCACAATAAGATGCTTTGGAGCTTATTTAAAATAGAAATATTAGGGAAAGTTACAAATGTTTTAAGTCCGTGTTTTCCATTAGCGGAAAATGAGCAAAATATGCATGTTTCCTTTCAAATTTTGTGGGACTTTTATTATTGATTGAAAATAAAATGTGACTGGAAAGGACATTTCATGTTTCGGGGGAAAATAACTCATTCATTGACATTTACTACATATCCAGGACTGGATATCGTCAGTTCCCCTGCCAGTGTTTCCACTCGGACTAGTTATTAAAAATCTATGCTGAAAAAAAAAATTAAAAATAAAAAGAGGTTTAGTATCTAAACAATAGTTATCTCACCAGATATTTCTTTGCTGACAATGGATTTAACTGTTTATTGACAACTCTGAAGATAGTTCTGTTAACTTTGTAGCTAATCTAACATTGTACTACTTCCTTTAAAAACTTGTTTTACGCGGTGTTACATATTTAAATATGGCAAATGATTCATTGAGAGACTTTCGTTACTTTCGTCACATAATTAATGAAATACGTCACATTTTGTTACATGATAGCTAAAAACGTACTGATGTGTAACGTTATAATATTAACACGATGTTATTTGGCGATGTGGGTTAACGTTACCTTAGCGTTAAATGCCACGAGAGGATCCATGTAATTGAACGCAATTATCCGCCGACTGAACCCGGAGGAGACTTTAACGTGTGTTTTCGAACAATTCAAAGCCACGTTACTGCTGTGTTGCGTTTGAAACCTGTAAATTGAGCCTTTGCAGTGTGGAGTTCGGTGCAGCGAGGCACTTCACTAAACAACAGCTTTTGTGCAGCACTTACCGAGAAACAGCACAGGACTCCTTTATTCGAGTGTAAGGCCTTTAGCTCAGTCAGGAAACGGCAACAAAAAATAAAAAAAAAAATGCCAAAAGCTTTTACTGAAGAGCAAGAACAATGCCAACTTTCGACGCTGTTAAAGAACCAATGCTATAGATTCTGCTGCTCGAATCGTCGTCTTTTTGTTCCGACGTGACATTAAATCTACAGCATTAGACTTAGCTGCTGTTCAACCACCTCGGATCAGCCCGTCCAGTTTATTCGGCGTTTACACAGATATTCAGAAGAATTAATGCTATACAAACATAAAGCTACTTCCCCTTCGAACCACATCAAGTTAACCAAATATTCCACAAACCACTAAACTCGGCAATGCGACCAACGTTAAGGTAGCTACGATCACAAATGAGCGCTTCCTGTCAATCTTTCAAAATAAAAGATGGATGGACGATTTACCGTAGGGTGAGTTATTAGAGGGAAAGAAGAAAGTGTGGCTACTTTTGTAATATTAGTTTAATCCAAAAAACTACATGAATACATGAAACACCTGCCATCAATTCATAGATGCTTGTATTATTATTTTGTTCAAAACTGTAAATAGATAATAGAAATAATTGATACATCTATATTGGTTATTTTCCTTTTAAATTTTATTTATATCTTATTTTCATTTCCCCCTTATTTTCCTTAAAATTAATAATAAATACAAATAACTTTCTTATTATTATTATTGTTATAACAACAATAATAATAACACCCAATAACAACGACTTTACACTAAGACTGTTTAAAACTGATAACATTATGTAATTATTTACAAAGTACATATCAGACAAAGTGAAATTAATACGGTGAAAATGCCTTTGAACTGTTAAAATGTAAAACTTTTATTCTTTAAAACTATGTACTTGCACTATTCCTGTAGCGAAATGTCGCGTGTTTCACGGAACTCTGACGTTTCAGAAGTCAACTTCTTTCGGTTGCAGCACATCGCCCTCTGTTGGTCGTTTTAACCTGGTGCTTAATCTACAATGATTGAATAAAACCTGATTTTCTGCTATTGGGTAAAATATATGGAAATGGTTCATGCTACAGTGATATTATATCATTAAAGTGGGGCATTTAAGTATAAGCATGCAATGCTAGTTTCTTCATTTCAATTCATTAAATCAACAGTGGCTGCTCTCTTTTTATTCTCTCAGCTGTCTTTCCTTACTAGCACATTGTGATTTCTAGTGAATATATATGTGGTCTAGGCAACAACCACTGTAAAGTCCAGTTTTCCTAGATCGGTTCTCGAGTGGGTTTGAAGAAACAACATCAGTGTGACTCTAAATTGTGAATGGTTGTCTGTGTGTTTCTTGGGCCCTGAGATAGTGAAGAGTGAGGACCTGTCCAGGAAGGACCCCACCTCTATGACTGACGCTGGGATAGAATCCAGCCCCCCCGGGACCCTACACAGGATAAGCATGAGTAAATGCATATGCTACCTTAGTACGATGTACAAGTAGTTACTACTGTTACCAGCAGATGCTGCTACAGCGTATCCAGTTTTGGAATCCTTTTCAATTTAAACCCACTAACACACTGAGATAGAGACTTGTCAAATTAAAAGACTGAACACCAAAACAAAAGAAGAGCAATGTAGTGGATACTTTCCTCCAATGCAGTAAAGTGTTCAGAGCTCTACTTTGGAGAAACCAAACTGGCCATACACAGAAAGATGACCCATCAAAGGAGAAGCAACACCTCCCCAGCTAGGAATTTGTCGTTACAAGAATGTTCCCCTGACAACTTTGGTTAGAAAAAAATTACTTTTAAAGGTTCCCATGTTTTTAGTTTTGAAAAATGTATCCCGAGAGTTTTTCTGTAGGTTACTGTATCATGTTCTTAAAACATTAGCCAAACATTTCATTTAGATTTAGACATTCCAGATGGAATATTCTCATAATGTTCTCAATTATTTGGGCTTTTGATGGAGTAAAATGGAAATTCTTATATCAGACATTATCAGCCTTTGGATTTCACTCAGACTTTGTGAAATGGAAAAACTAATTTAAAAAAAACCCCAAATCCTAGATCAGAGTAATTGGTCACTCTGATTTCTTTTTTCTCAAGAAAAGAGTCAGGCAAGGCAATTGTTTAAGTTCTTTGTTTGCTATGAGTATTGAACCTCTGGCTGAATCAATAAGACAAAACGGATAAAATACGAGGAATAATGGACAATGATGGGATAAAACATAAAATATCATCATTTGCAGACAACCTGTTAGCATTTGTGGCTGACCCCTCTCAGTCCATACAAACTAATAGACAATTTCAGTGAAGACTTCTCATGTAACAAGAATAAATCAATAGCTATGATGGTTGCAGGCAGATGCACAGCAGAACCAAAGAAAATATTTTATTTTAAATGGACAATGTTCCAAATATTGGCTCAGTTTTGCAACATAAAAAAGGAATCCACACACAAAATTGTGCAAATAAAAAAAAACTGCAAATTATATTTATTTTGTTTAATGCAACCGCAAGGGGGCACAAGCCAGTGTCTTCTTGTGCCAGTCCCAAGTCTGGATAAATGCAGAGGGTTGTGGCAGGAAGGGCATCCGACGTAAAACACATGCCAAATCAAACATGCGAATCGTGACAAAGACTTCCATACCGGATCGGTCGGGGCCCGGGTTAACAACGACCGCCACCGGTGCTGTTGACCTACAGGGTACCGGTGGAAATTGGACTACTGTTGGTCGAAGACGAAGAAGAAGAGGAGGAAGGTGTGTTCGTAGGCAGAGAGAGAAGAGGAAAGCTACGAATGTAGGACTGACAGTAGGGACTTTGAATGTTGGGACTATGACAGGGAAGGTTAGAAAGATGACTGACACGATGCAGAGAAGGAAGGTGGACATATTGTGTGTCCAGGAGACCAGGTGGAATGGAAGCAAGGCTAGAAGCTTAGGGGCAGGGTTCAAGTTGTTTTACCATGGGTCAGATAGGAGGAAAAATGGAGTAGGAGTTATCCTGAAAGAGGAGTTTGTGAGGAATGTTCTAGAGGTGAAAAGAGTATCAGACAGGTTGTTAAGTCTAAAGCTGGAAATTGAAGGCGTGATGTTCAATGTTGTGAGTGGTTATGTCCCACAGGTAGGATGTGAGTTAGAAGAGAAGGAGAAATTCTGGAGTGAGTTAGATGAAGTGATGCAGAGCATCCGCAGAGGTGAGAGAGTGGTGATTGGGGCAGATTTCAATGGGCAACTTTTTTCTGACATTGGTTTACAAGTTTTAGAAGGAGTTTGTCTCAGATTAGTTACCATCTGCCCATCTTTACATTTGAGAGGCTCTGTCTCTCTGAAATGCTCCTTTTATACCCAGTCATGTTTACTGACCTGACCTTAACCTAATTAGTTGTCAAATGCTCCTCCATTTCATTTTCACGTCATTTATCATGTAACCAGCAGTCCATCACTAATGTCTCTAATCTTCTTCATTCATTTGACACAGCGACACTAAATTGAACTGGCCATAGGTAAACTCAGATCGAATCCTGAAGGCGGGGTAAAGAGGTTCTGTGAAGGTGCAGTGAAAGGTGTGGATGTGGGACAGGATGTCAGAGACTTTGTAGAAGGACACAGTACCAGCAGGCCAGTCTAAATACACTGCCACTCTGTTCCTGACAGTGCACGGAGAAGGTCGGTGTATGACTTTGACTTTGTTGTTGTGCCAGGCAGAGTAGCTGACAGGAGAGCAGTCCAAACTCCAGGAGCTGTTGTTACCTCCAATACAGCTTTTATCACTGAATCCAGACCTTTGGATTCCAATGTAAGTCACTCCTATAGAAACCAGCCCTATGTAGTTGACTTCCCAGTAACATCGACCAGTCAGACCACTTTTACATAGCAGCTGATACCAACATTCAAACCTCTCAGAGCGATCAGGGTACGGCCACTCCTCCTGTTCATCTGTAATGATGTTGGGATCTAAGAGACACAGATTCTTGTGTGCTGTGTTGTGATCCATTATGAGTTCACAGGCATCTGGTGGAGAGAACAAGGACCAACAGGAGCAATTAAACATGAATATATGCTCGCAATTGCATGCATTTTTTTTATTTGTCCTACACTTCTTCCTTTATTAACACCAATATCATGGCTATTTAACGGCTCTGGTTATTTGCTGAGTTAGTACAAACTGACTGACAGTATCTGTAACAGTGCAATTTGCGTTACTTATTAAATAGAGTGGAGATATGGATTTAATTATTTCTTTAACTAAAAACAAACATTAGGTCAGTAACAGAGGCCCACATATAAAATGTGAGTTGAATGAATTATGTAATGAATTATTAATATTAAAAGCCCTCAGGTCTGAGATAAAATAGAGCTAGGAGGTGGTTGCAGTTCTAGAACAAAGAACTACAGAACAAGAAAAAAATGAATGTGTTCTTTAAACATTTTATGAATTGAATCAACATTTTATGAATGTGTGCAAGTTTGGTTTCACAAATCATCTTCAGGACATACTTACACTTCCTCAGCCCAGACGTCAACCGTTGTATTCCAGCATTGCATATTCTGGAAGAAGTTCAATAACTATCAAAGTCAAACTATCATCATCTGACCATTATCCACTTCTCCATTACTTTCATTAACAAATTACTGTATTTGAATTTCTAGAGAGGTTCCTCTTAAATACACATACATTTTGACATTTTCTGTGCTGTCACTATATCATGAATTGATTCAGAACAACACACATCAAAAACAAAGGCACAATTATTATAATAATAGTTAAAGCGTCTGTATTGTGGCAGCATTCATTTCTATACCTTACAGTATCTTGTCTCCAGTAGGGATGTGCAGAGAGCAGTCTTACTCCTGAGTCTCCTGGATTATTGTAGCTCAGATCCAGCTTCCTCAGATAAGAAGGGTTGGAGCTTAGTGCTGAGACCACAAACGAACAACCTTCCTCTGTGAGCAGACAACCCGACAGACTACAAACATCCCAAAGACGATATGTCAGCTGAAATTCTATTTTTTAAACTAATATCCTGATCACAAACAGCCTTAGATTCTGAGGTGTTTTCAACAGATGTAAACAGATGTTTGTTGGTAACATAGTCTTGATCTCACCTGAGAGTTTCCAGTTTGCAATGTGGACTCTTAAATCCAGCAGAGAGGAGCTTCACTCCTGAATCATGCAGGTCGTTGTTACTAATGTCCAGCTCTATCAGACTACAGGAAGGACTGCTGAAGACGGAGGCCAGAGCTTCACAGCTTTCATGTGAGAGGTTACAGCCACTCAGCCTGAAAAAAAAGACATTAGGAGATGAACTAGTCTTAAAAAGTCTTTACAAACCCGCTTTCTACTGTGTACAATTTATAAGATTTACAAGAAATAAGAAATACATAAAGCAAAGATGCCCACATCCAGAGAAATTATCTAAAAAATATCACTTTGACAATATATCTTAAAGGGTAACATGCTCTGACCTGAGAAATTTCAGTGCACAGTGTGGACTCTCAAGGCCATCAGAGAGTTTCATCACTCCTGAATCCTGCAGGTCATTGTTATTCAGGTCCAGCTCTCTCAGATTCGAGGTCTGGGATCTGAGGACTGAGCAGAGAGCCTTGCAGCTCCTCCATGATAGTTTACAGCCATTTAGCCTGACAAAATGGAGGAAATGTCAAGAGTCATCCCCTTTAATGTTTAGTTTCCAACTTGTAAAGCTGTGCTGAAATATTTAAATGTTAAAAGACAAATAAGGGTGGTCCTCCCAAAGACGTCCAAGAGTAGTTAGTTAGTTATTTTATTAGCTTGCATTGCTGAGCACTGTGCTCAAAGGCCCTTTTTTGAAATTTGCTTCCCTGAACAGTTGACCAGACAAGATTAGTTTGTTACACTAGTAAGTAAATTCAACTAGAACGTTTTATATTAGTTACAGTCACTTGAGAAGAAGACATGACCACTTTTAGCTTTCAATGAGAAAGCATCAAGCCAATGTCATTTGTCATTTAAACCAGTGTATTACTATCTTTCCCCAGTTTCCAAGTACCTTAATCTGAACTTACACTTATTTCTAATAATAATCAGTGTAGGGAGACAGGCTTCCATTAAAATTGCACTAATTTTCTCACCAAAATGGGGCCTTGTTTAACACTATTTTTCAGTGTCTTATTTTTCTTTTTCTTCCGGCTGTTTCCTTTCAGGGGTCACCACAGCGAATCATGTGCCTAACTCTGTCCTCTGCATCCTCTTCTCTCACACCAACTAACTTCATGTCCTCTCTCACTACATCCATAAATCTCCTCTTTGCTCTCCCTCTAGACCTCCTGCCTGGCAGCTCCAACCTCAGCATCCTTCTACCGATATATTCCCAGTTTCTCCTCTGAACATGTCCAAACCACCTCAATCTCTAACTTTATCTTCAAAACATCTAACGTGAGCTGTCCCTCTGATGTCCTCATTCCTGATCCTGTCCATCCTCGTCACTCCCAAAGAGAACCTCAACATCTTAAGCTCTGCTACCTCCAGCTCTGCCTCCTGTCTTTTCTTCAGTGCCACTGTCCCTACTGCAGAAAAATAATCGGATTAGTTTAGGTAAGGGTTAGGTACTAAATAAACATGGTTAGATGTAAAACATTTTGTAATTTTGCTTAAGTTCACAGATTTGTCACGACTTGTTATCACAAAGGTTCTTTCATATTGAATTTGAAATCCAGTCTTTTGTGTAACTGTGAAGTCATATGCTTTGTTGAAGCATCCATGCCCCACAACCTCACCAAACATTTTCTGTCTTTATAGATCAGGTGATGCTACATGTAACAGTAACAAATTTATATCATGGTTTCCATTAGCTGGTAATTACTGTTTTTTGTTTTAATGACAAAAACTTGCCAACCAAAACGTTTGGTACCAATGCTTGATGCTAGATTGACATCCTCACCTTTTAGCCTCACTCCATTTAAAATCGGTGCATATGTTTGTGACATTCTGCTGTGAAGACCGTTATAGGGACAAGCCGATCTTATATGGTTAAAATGTGAAATTACATTTATAATTGAAATTGCTGATCTAGGTCCAGAGTAAACAAAGAGAAAAAAGAAGACACCTCCGCCAGTCTCAGGGTGGGCGGCCATCTGTCTTGACCGATTGAGTGGAAGATGAGTGGAAAGTAGAGAAAGAAAAGAAAAGAGCAAGAAAAACAAAATAAAACATTGGGCAGGTTGTTGGGACCAGTATCTACGTAAGGGAAAATACACAGCTCCAAAGCCGGGCACACTTGCAGAAAGGGACAGAGAGAGGAAGACAGAGAATGAGAAAGACACCTACGTGTGAAAGAAGACACAAAGTTAATGTCATACAGTGGTGACAAATTATTGTGTGGTGAGATTAGAGGAATGATAAATGGTAAATGTTCTGCACTTATATAACGCTTTTTACCTATTGGTACTCAAAGCACACTACACTGTTTCTCATTCACCCATTCACACTCACAATCACACACCGATGGGGGAGCTGATAATGCAGCTGGCCAACACTCACCAGAGGAAACTAAGATGGGGTTCAGTGTCTTGCTCTCGGACACTTCAACATGTGACCTCAGGAGCAAGGGATCGAACCAACAAGTGCTAGATTGGTGGACGACCGCTCTACCTCCTGCGCCACAGTCACCCCAAAGAAGAGGGATGAGAGAGAGGGAGACAGGACCAAGAGGAGAAAAGGAACTTAGGGTGTCGGATCTGAATTGGGAGTGGGTTTCAAAGGAGAGGAGCTTGATAGCTAAAGGCTCTGCCTCACATTCTACCTTTGGAAATTCTGGGAGAGAAGCTAGTGAAAGCAAAATATGATCTCTTTTCTTACTTTCAGTCAGCACTCTTGCTGCAGCATTTTGGATTAATTGCAAGCTCTTTAGGGAGTTACTGGGGCATCCTGAAAGTAGGGAATTACAGTAGTCCAACCTAGAAGTAATAAATACATGGACTAGCTTTTCAGCATCACTTTGAGACAGGATGCTCCTAATTTTGGCAATGTTCCGTAGGTGGAAGAAGGCTGTTCTAGAGATTTGTTTTATATGTGAGTTAAAGGACAAATCCTGATCATAAATAAATTTAAGGTTCCTTGCAGTAATACTGGAGGCTAGTGTAACGATATGGTTGAACAGCACATTTCTGAGTTTTTTAGGTCCAACTTCTATGACTTCAGTTTTGTCTGAGTTTAGAAGTAGGACATTGTTGGACATTCAAGCCTTTATATCCTGTAGGGATGCTTGAAGCTTGATTAATTGATTTTCTTAATCTGGTTCCATAGATAAATATAGTTGGGTATCATCAGCACAGCAATAGAAATTTATTTTTTCTAATAATGTTGCCTAAAGGAGACATATGTAAAGTATTGGTTCTAACACAGAGCCTTGTGGAACTCCATAGCTAACCTTTGTGTGCATGGAGGATTCATCATTATTATGAACAAATTGGAATCTATCTGATTAATAGGATTTAAACCAACCTAGTTCAGTTCCTGTAATCCCAATTTCATGTTCCAGTCTTTGTAAATGTTGTAATCAATGGTATCGAATGCAGCACTAAGATCTAACAGAACAAGTACAGAGATGAGTCCATTATCTGAGGCCATGAGAAGATCGTTGGTGTTATTTCTGTACTATGATGAACTCTAAATCCTGACTGAAAGTCTACAACAAATATTCCTTTATAGGTGGTCACATAATTTCTTTGCAACTACCTGAAATAAAGGGAAGATTGGATATTGGTCTGTAATTGGCATCTGGGACAAGGTTTTAAGTAGTGGGTTGATTACAGCGACCTTATAGGCCTGTTCTAAAGCCTGTTTCAGAGCCTGCAACGATATAAAGTATTGTTTCAGTGAGGCTGCAGTTGTTGATAACTGAATTGCAATTATCAACAAGATGATCAACTTGTACTTGTAAAACTTGTGATCATCTGTAAAGTTGAGGTGGTTTCTCTCCATTGTATTAACACAAGTAAATGATATAAGAATAATTTTCTTAAATTTGTTCACATCATTTTCATTTAACCAACTGCTGTAGTGGAATTTTTCTCTAACTGCTGTAAATTAAAATTTTATTAGAAAATGGTCAGATAAAAGAAGATAATGAGGAAATACTATTAAATTATCAGTTTCAAAGCTGTATGTAAGGACGAGGTCTAGGGTGTGACTTAAAAATTGAGTGGGTTTATTTACATTTTGGGAAAAATCAATGAATCTAAAAATGAATTAAATGCAGTGTTACTGTCAGCATTTACATGAATGTTAAAGTCTTCAGAACCTTGCGTGAACATAATGAGTGTGAGTTCACTTGTGCAATGGAAAAGCTTTGTTTGCAAATTTCATAGACAGGAGCAAACAGGAGCTTATTGGATTAAACACAATACTCTAGAAAAACACTAAAAAAAAACCAAGATGAAAAACCAGTAGTTCAGGTTTCTTTCTTTTTTTAGGTTTAATCATGAAGAGAAAAGACAGAACTCCTAAAATGCCATAGGCTGTTTGGTAGTAGGAAAATTATCACGATTACTCTAACTGATGATAATGCACATCTCAAAAACAGACCTGTATTTTTAGACATTCTGTATCATTGCACTCTTGGTAAAAATGTATTCTGTTTACTTTAGCTGGTACTGATCCAATAGGGGCAAATATTTTGCAGATGATTCAGGGATTGTTCATTAATCCTAATCTGAGAGGCTGCTTTGCTAGTGTGGATCTACAGTACAGTAAATTACAGTAAAACATACGTAAAATGATCGTAGAAAACTGTGAATCGTACCTGAGAACTTCTAGTTTACACTGTGGACTCTCCAGGTCAGCACACAGCAGCTTTACGCCACGATCCTGTAGATCATTGTAGCTCAGGTCCAGCTCTATCAGACTGGAGGACTTGCTACTGAGAATTGAACCCAGACATTTACAGCCTCTTTCTAGAATGTTACAGCCACTCAACCTTAAGAAAAGAGGGAGGAAAGTAGTATTTATTTATTTTATTTTTGTAATATATGTAGCAGTGTATTTAGGTTTTATTAATTTGGTTGTGTGTGAACGTACAGAGATTTACTGGAAGCTTTGACCACTGGCAGCAGCCACAAAAGACCTTCCTCTGTAGCAGAGTATTTCTTCAGGTCAAACACATCCAGATTTTTTCCTGAAGACACCAATATAAAGACCAGAGCTGACCACTGAGCAGAAGAAAGATTATCTGCTGAGAGACTTCCTGATTTCAAATACTGTTGGATTTCCTCCACTAAAGAATTGTCATTCAGTTCATTCAGACAATGGAACAAGTTAATGCTTCTCTCTGGAGAGAGATTTTCCCCAATGTTTGTCCGGATGTACTGGACTACTTCCTTTTTGGCCTGTGAGGCCCTTGTTGTCTGCATCAGAAGGCCCTGAAGGAGAGACTGATTGGTGTGCACTGACAAGCCAAGGAGGAAGCGGAGGAACAAATCCAGTTGTCCATTCGGACTCTGTAAGGCCCCGTCCACAGCACTCTGGTAGAGTTTTACTGAACATTTGTCATTTACTCGTCTATGCGTCTGTGTGGTCAACTGTTCTTCTGACAGCAGATTGACTCCAGAGTTAAAAAATGTCAGATGGACATGAAGAGCAGCCAGAAACTCCTGAACAGTCAAATGGATGAAGCAGAACACCTTGTCCTGATACAGTCCTCTCTCCTCTTTAAACATTTGTGTGAACACTCCTGAGTACACTGAGGCTTCTCTGATGTCAATGCCACACTCTGTCAGGTCTGATTCATAGAAGACCAGGTTTCCTTTCTGCAGCTGCTCAAAAGCCAGTTTTCCTAGAGCCTCAATCATCTTCCTGCTCTCTGGACTCCAGTGTGCATTTTTCGCAGCCCCTCCATCATACTTGATGTTCCTTAGTTTGGTCTGAACCACCAAGAAGTGGATGTACATATTAGTCAAGGTTTGTGGCAGCTCTACGGCCTCTCCAGTTTTCAACACATCCTCCAGAACTGTAGCAGTGATCCAGCAGAAGATTGGGATGTGGCACATGATTTGGAGGCTTCGTGATGTCTTAATGTGAGAAATGATTCTGCTGGCCTGCTCCTCATCTCTAAATCTCTTCCTGAAGTACTCCTCCTTCTGTGGGTCAGTGAACCCTCTGACCTCTGTCACCATGTCAACACACTCAGGAGGGATGTGACTGGCTGCTGCAGGTCGTGTGGTTATCCAGAGGCGAGCAGAGGGAAGCAGGTTGCCCCTGATGAGGTTTGTCAGCAGCACATCCACTGAGGTGGACTCTGTTACATCAGTCAGGATCTCATTGTTTTGAAAGTCCAGAGGAAGTCGACACTCATCCAAACCGTCAAAGATGAACAGAACCTGGAACTCTTCAAACCTGCAGATTCCTTTGGTTTCAGGAAAGAATTGATAAACAAGTTCCACCAAACTGAACTTTTTCTCTTTCAGCACATTCAGCTTTTTGAAAGTGAATGGAAATATGAACTGTATGTCCTGGTTGGCTTTGTCTTCAGCCCAGTCCAGAGTGACCTTCTGTGTTAAGACTGTTTTCCCAATGCCAGCTACTCCCTTAGTCATCACCGTTCTGGTTGGTTCATCTCTTTCAGGTAGGTTGTGGAATATTTCTGCACACGTGATTGTCTTTTCCAGTCTTGCTGATCTCCTGGATGTTGTCTCTATCTGTCTGACCTCATGTTCATCATTGACCTCTCCAGTCCCTCCTTCTGTGATGTAGAGCTGTGTGTAGATCTGATTCAAAAGGGTTGGGTTTCCAGCTTTAGCGATTCCCTCAAATAAAAATCGTAACTTCTTAAGATTAGATTTGAGTTTATTCTGGCAACTGGTAGCACTAGTTCCTGTTGAAGCAAACAACAAGACCAATCAGTCCATTTTACAGGTTGTCACCACCTACCTCTATGTAGATCAGGAAATCTACTACCTAACCAGTCAGTTTGTGGATTCATTTCATAAGTCATGTTACCATCAATCTACCAGCAGTCTTGAGATTTGTGTTGAAACACGGTTATTAGGATAACTCTGAAAGACAAGTTTAAACCTTGGAGAGGAAATAGGCCCCTATAACAGAGAGCTAGTGCAGAGAAAAATACAATAAAATTATAAAATAAAACTAAAATTAAACTCTGTATTGTTTCAGATTAAATAATCCCAATATATACTCACTGGTCACTTAATTATATACACATGTTTAAAACTGGGAAGGACTTTCCTACAGAAGACCGTGGTTCCACTCTGGTGGGAGATACTCAGTACTGCTAATCTACTGGGATTTTACAGAGGATGCTCTGAAAAAGAGAAAATATCCATTGTGTGGCATTTCACTATCTGAAAATGCCTTGTTGTTGCCAGAGTTAAGATACGATATTGGATGAGGCTCGATTTCTGCTGCAACATTTGTATGGTAACGATCAGAGATTAGTGCGAACAACATTAAAGCTTGGATCCGTCCTTTTAACAATGGTTCGGGCTGTTAGTATATGGGGAGTATTTATTGGCCCAAAATGTTTCAAAGCCGCAGAGAAGCAGTTCACTGTACTCACATGGCCTACACATTTACTAAATCTCAATCCAATAGAGCAGCTTTTGGACATCAGTAGATGCCCAGTCTGCTACAGTCATCCACGCATTACTTTAATGACTGAGCTACATGACAAAGTAAATGTAACTTCATAAACTTGAATTTTAAAGTTCTTTCAAACTTTGGGCCAGTATATGATCTGTTTATGTACAGAGACAATAGAACTTAATTTTACAGATTTATTTGTGACAATTTATTTTGATCTGCCTCCCGCATTAGTATCTAGGTCTTGGTGGGGAAGCAGTGTTTTTTGACAAAGTACAAATTCTTTAAGACTTCTGCAAGTATTTTCAGACATCTGTCCTAATCCACTTGTAGTAACAGATGATGTTGACTTGCAGATATGTAAACTGAGGCTTTACATAATCAAAAGTGCTCTTACTGTTCAGTAGACAGTCAGCCAGCTCCTCCTGCCTCATTTGCCTGAGGAAGTGTTGGGTGATCTTCACAAGAGCTTCCCTCCTACTCCTCCCCTGCTCTTCCTCCTCACTGTTCAACACAGCCTCATTCCTCCTCCATTTCTCAGAGCAGTCTGGACTTAAAATCTTTTGAAACGTCTTTAGCTCGCTCTTCACAAAAGTAAATATTTTCTCTTGAAGCAGCTGGAACACAACATTACATAAAATCTACGTTCAGTATCAGAATTATCTGTCATAGACTTAAAGCCCACAAATCCTAGATCAGAAGAGTTTAGACTATTATGTCCAGAACATGTACTATTTGTACATACATGTACATATACTTTTAAAAGACATTACCCAGCACACTTACACACCATAAATATAGAGTCCAGATCCAAATGATGCTGCTTGGCAGACGGATTGCAAGGAACCTCCGACGTTTCCTCTGGAATTCTGTTGAGAAACACACACGTCACATGTTAAACCAAACATCCAACCTGTGAGTGGATGTTATGTTCACCACCCTAATGAACAGTGTGTAGGATATAACTTGCTGCAGTGTAGCAGGTTGTAATGACCAAGACCTTAATGCATCAGTGTGTATTTAATGCCTTTACATTGCAAACATAAGGCATAAACACACACCTGATGATCTAAACAGTAACACCACCTGGCATTTTTAATGTTATGGTGGACAAGGGAAAGCATGGGAAAACCTTTGTGTCAACCATGATTTTGCACATGCATTGCTAATTAAACAACATATGAATAAAGCAACATTTTTATGTTGCCTCTGATATAAAGGGGCCCTTAATTTTACACCTATCACAATGGCTGATCAAAAAGAATTTGATAAAAGAGGAGGAGGCACAGAAAGATGTCTTTGGCATCTTCACTTCAGGGGCTTGTCTCTCTTCACGCTTTTTAACAGGTAAAGTATGAATGCAGCATCCACATCCGCACACAGCTGGGCCCATTTTGTCACTTAACATCGTGCACCATAGTTTAGGCAAACATGACTCAAACATCTCAAAACCTGGAAAGTGCTGCTTACTGTTTTGTGAATGAAATGGGGAGTCCCTTAGAGCGTTGGCTCTTCATGGACAGACAGCTCAGCCCAGGAGAATCTTGTTTCAGCTGCTCTTGTTCCAAACTTGAACAACAGACAGACAAACACATTTGTCTTTCTACACTTGTGAGGACAGTCAGTGACATAACGCATCCCCTAACGACTAACTTAACTACCACAGCTAAACACCTAAGCCTAATCTAAACCTCATTGTAAACTAAACTCGAAACCACAACCTTCACACACTCACTCACACACACAGTATACTTAACATTATTGTAGGATTGGGGAGTTTTTAACAGTATGAAAACGTATAACTTTCTTATTTCCTCTTATCTCACCTTTCAGCTCTGGTTTGACAGCCATCATCTGCACTCAGAGTGGACTGGAGGAGATGTCCCTCCTCTGTCTCCTTACACTGATTCATAGTGGAGTGGACACCTTTATACAATTAGATTTGAGGAGCTTAATGTGCATGGACACCGAAAACCAAGACACACTGCTTTGTTGACTTGTTGCCATATGATTAAAAACAGAGCTCACACAAGGTTATTGCTGCAAATATAAAAGAGAATAAGTAGAGAATAAGCACATGAGGCTTTGCACAGCAACATCAGGCTCTGAAGTGGAGCCACTACACAAAAACCTTTTTAAACAACGGATGCCAGTGTATTTTATTACATGACAAAGACATGGACTAAATTAAAAAAGGACACAATGATGGAAAGCAGCCAGGCCTAGTGTCTCTGAGACAATATTCCGAGACTGGTCCTGTGGGACTAAAATACGGTGAATGTTTGTCAACATGCTACATCCTGGTTGTACAAGATTGACAGCCTCAAACTATGAGGTCACAACAACGCAAACCAAACCTTCCAAATATCGCTGCTAATCCCACTGGCTGCTGCTCACACTTCACAAACCCTTTACACAGAATAAACACAGTGATTCAGCGGTGAGATGAGATTGATTGATGTAAAATGTGCTTATCAAACCTTCGGATGGGGAGAAACATCAGGCACCGCGTCAGTAAATGAAACTGAAAGTAACTGTTTTCAATAGAGCTGCTACACATCAGTCATGTGACAGCAGGACAAGGAGGCACCGAGTACAAGGAAACCAGGAAGCTGCTCCGATTTAAGGAAGGTTATTTTTGTCCTCACTGCGACTTATCTTGAGTATGATGATATGATTATATAATTAAATATGTGACAAAATTAGACTAAAGCACCGGCACAACTGCATGAGTGCTGGAGTCATGTGGCTAAACTTCAGGTGAGATCAAAGTGCAGTGTGCATTAACAAAACTTTCACATAAGCAATAGCCTGCTGGAAAAGCCCCTGAAGCTAAGACAAAATCATGATAACAATAATATAATCTCTTAGGATTGTGTTCTTCCTGAAAAGAGGCTTGTGATGGAGCTTATTTTGGTTTATATGCTGTAGTATAATGTAGAGTACAGGGGTTTAGTGTTCATTTGGACGTCACAATTGTAAGACAGACTTGAAAAACTCAAAGAGGAATCATTTAGTTGAGACCAGGCAGGTGTTCACTTATCACAGGGTCAGTGGTTCGACTCCACATCTCTCCTACATGTCAAAGTGTCCTCGGGCAAAACACTGAACCTTCTGGCTTCCAGTAGGTCATGGCAGCCATCAAATGTTCTTGTACTTCTTCTCTGTTACCACAGCTGGAGATAGAGTCAGCTGTGTGTTTCATGTTGCCTTTAAACACTCATAAGGTATAAAACAGATTACAGAGAAAACATGATTCATAATCAGTACCCATTTCCAGAAAAGTTGGGACATTGCATAAAATGCTAATAAAAAGAGAAGGCAATGATTTGCAAATCATACAAACCTATTTATATTGTGAATATATAGAATCATATATAGAAACTGAGAAATTGTACTGCTTTATGAAATATTTTTGCTTATTATAACTTTAATACCAGCAACATGTCTCAGTGCCCAAGAAACCAGCCAGTACTGCTAAAGGATAGTACCTGTACCAGATTCACTAAGTTAGTTTAGTAGTAATGGAGTAAAGAAAATATACTATGCAATAATTTACAGTACTAATTGAAAAATGAATACATAATAATAATAAAACCAGATTGTAAGAGGCCTTGAGAAAGTTGTTAAATGTATTGTTAAAGCTGATAATTTTTAATAAGAAACTGAAAAAAGATGTCAACATATAAAGCCTGTAGATTGTGGCCAACATGGCCAAATGTTGCTTTGAAAGACAAATTCATACATGGAGACTACATGCAAAACAAATCTTGAAACCTGAAAAAATAAAAATTTTATTTTCTTATTTTATGTCTACGGGGGCCAATAAAATTTTTTTACTTCAAGACTTGTGGCCATTGTCTTGTGGAGAGGGAGGGGTTCAAAAAGATGGAGTGTTGCCGGGGTTAAAGTGAAGTGAAGCAGGAATTAACGTCTATCTGTGGGAGCAACTAAACCATCATTTATTTTATATAAAAATAAGTAACAGTCGTTAAAATATGGAAACATTAAACCACTTTTTCTACAGAAAACTGGACATAAAAATCTGTTAACTTTTTTTAATAATTATATGTTTTTATGAAATAAAATGAAAAATGTATTCAACAAAATTTTAAACAAATTTTCACACAACTCTTTAATTTCAAATTTTTCTTTGTTTGGTAGATTCTTCTTTGAAATTAATGAGCATACAGCTCCATATTATCACTGGTGTCTGTCCTAACATACATAAAGGTATATTTTTTATACGCAGGCTCAGACAAACTACAAACAACGACCTGTGGCCTTTGGGATGTTGGAGAGTCTGAGGCCCTGGAGCATTTGGCTGCTTTTGCCTGGTGACAGAGAATAAAGTAACATGACACAGAATGAATCCCCAGGTTTTTTTATTACTCCTCACAAACACATTATCTTTCATGTCACCAGTCAGCGACCGGGTGCAGAGGCTCTTTTCTTCTGCAACGTTTTGGCATGAAAATGCACGTTTCATCTCACGTAAACATATTTTCTGAAGCAACACAATCACTGAACATCAAATTCAGTATCCGTGGTTTTGATTGTAAGCATGAGTTCAAACCTCAGTTTGAATGGAGGCGATGACTCAGTGCATCACAGCAAACTTGATCATCATCAAGATAAAGTAATTAGGTGAAAATAAATATAACGGTTTACAACAGTTTACACAGAATGAGCACAAGGAGGATCACAGCACAGAGGACACGTTCCATCATTCTTCTTTAATACATTTACATTCCCCCCATTGTATATTCAACATTCACTTCACCTGCCTACTTGTGTTTTTAGAATTACTGCATTCAAGGATTTTAGCTTGACAAGTAAAACAAAACCGACTAAAAATATGACTTTTGTTCAACATTGTTTTTCTCTTGCACCACGTCAAACTTGGTCAGATCCTCCTTTGGATGCAGCAACAGAAGTGCAGTAAAACTTTCTAAAGCAGTTGTCTGTATGGATGTTCTGCTTACACAGGACTAAGGCAACACCCTTATTCATCAAGATTTTCCACTGCCCAACTTTGCCAAGCTATACACACAGGACTTAGCTTTGAAGTAGTTCAATGTATCCGAACAGACATCAGCTAATCACACTGAGAGAGCTCGATTCTTATTATCCAACAGACCTGTGGAGCAGCTTCTAAGAGAATAGGGGGAATAGGCCAATCTGACACCTGATTATGAAATGTACACTATGAAAGCAACGATTCACTGAAAATACACGATACAGCAAAATGTGCTACTGTGGCTTGAACACGTTATATTAAGATGTATGTATTAAGATTGCACCGCCTGACTGGCAGCCTGTTGCAGCAGCTCCCGTGTTGTTTGCACATTTTAGCTGCTGCTTTGGAAATGTGTGGGACAAATAACGGTTGAGCTTCTATTAAACATATGTTGGACTATATAGGAACAGATCAGTAACCCTATTGCTCCATCATTACTGGTCATTGGTCTTTGGTGCTTTCATGTTACTTTTTGTAGATTATCAAAATTATTTAATTGCATTTGAGGACTTTACTTTTAAAATATGATTGTTACATAATCTTGTCGACAGGGTTCTTGTAAAAGGTGCTCGAAATGTGAAAACCTTTGTGTACATGACAGTTGTATGTGTTTGAAAAGAGGAAAAAGCTGTTGGTGTGGATGTAACATGACTGTGCCACAAAAACAGAAGCTCTACTAAACTTATAGGTTTTTACTGATGTACTGTGACAAGCCTGTAGATGTAAGGACTTCAGAAAACTCACAGGCAAAGGTTCCACATATTACCACCAGAGGATGACAGAGGGCTGCACATGGACTCATGCATGCACACAAACACATAGGTAGAGGAGGGAAGGGAAGGGAATGCTGGGGACCCTGCTGGTTCATGCAGGACGTGCCAATCACTCGTCAAATCTTCCTTCCAGGATGCTCTCGAAGGAGAAAGGGACAAACTTGAAGCCCTGGCCAGAGTAGAACTTGCTCTGGAACTCCACCCTAAGAGGAAAAGCCAAGCAGGAAAAAAATGAGTTTCCACAAATAGGATTAATAAATAAGACAAACACACAAAAATCAGCCACAACATTAGATACAACTTTACAGTGTAATGCAACCAAGTGCCAGAACACGAATTCTACTTGTACAAGGTTATATTTTCCCAGTTTTGAAGTTGATAATTCTACTATGTGTTTATTATTGAGGTCACACCCTTGGTGGAGACGTACTGGTGTGTATTATATTAAGAGGTGGTTCTAATGATTTGGCCACACTATCTAAAATGAATGATGGCACTGAATGAAAAGATTACTGCAGTTCACCCTGAGAGGAACAGGTATGTCTGAATCTAGGTTCATAACAATCCATATGTTATTTTATAATGGAGCTAACATCACTGAAACTACTAAACCCATTTAAAGAATGTCTTGAATCTGTCTTGAAGAGCTTGTATGATTTCAAACACAATAAAACACTGGTGTGTGTGTGGGGGGGGGGGTGTTAAAGAGATGGCAGGGTTAGAGATAATAAACTACAAATCTTTAAATCAAAACATTTATGGAAAGCAAGCCCTGTTAAGGCTGCTCTCACGATGACATCACTACTTCATCACACACATGCACGTGCACATGCCCAATCCACTGCCTACTGCTACAGTTAGCATTACTGCTTCCAGACAACACAAAATGAGCTCTTATTCAAACTAGGAAATCCATCCCATGCCCGAGCATGACTGACCCACAAAGTCCAGTTTGTTTGACTAGGGTGGTTACTCCGTGCCAAGCTCAGGCAGTTTGTGCTGCCTCGTATGTTTACCGAACATGCCCAAACCGGGAATTCCAATGTTGAGATTATGGGGGAGGCTGGGGGACATCGCTAGGCAACTGTGACTAGTGTGAGTACACTATGTCTTTTTCCCAGATAGGTAGCTTTTGGTTAAATGCAGCTCTCTTGTGAAGGGTTACCCAGCATCCTTTGCTGATACACCTACCTGTCATACTAACAGAACGACAGGTAATGATATTCTTTTGACTTTTTCAGACATGCCAGAAAAAAGGCTTTAAATATTCCAGACACCAGATTAGACCTTAAGGCAGGGCACATTCCATTAAAGTTAGTCAAAGTAAAATCCCCCCACACAACAGAGGAACTATTCTCTGCTCAGAGATCTGAAATGGCTGATAATGTGGGAAAATAAGATGATAAATATTTTTTATCAGGAGTTCAGACACTGAGTGGCTGATATATGGTTTTAATAAACTCTGCTGTCAGTGAACTGAATAAAGTGAGCTGCCGGAAATTCTACCTGAAGCTTTGTAGCTACACAAAAACTCATCCCTGGATGTACCATGAGATTTGGGTTTACTCCAGCAATCTGTGAGCCGAGGCTCTGAGTCTGCTTCTTCTTATGCTGCTGATGCAGGAATCTAATCACGCTTTGTCCAGCAAGACTTATTTTACTGTAGAATCCAATCTGACACTTTGTAATAAGGTTCCCATAATAACTTAATAATAATAATTAAGGTAGAAGAAATGTAGTTGGTCTGGAATCACTCTGCTACTGCATGAACACACATACTTCCAGCAACCTGGTTTAAGTGCATGTAAAGCATAGTCAGAAAAAACACTTTGTTACCAAACCAAAGCCCAAATATCAGATTACAGTTTTTTTTTTGCAGACAACGATCCATATATATATATATATATATATATATATATATATGTTTGGAAGCCTGACTCACAGACCCGTGTATTGACAGGTAAAATCATATGGAGTTTGTTCACATAGCAGCAGAGTGACAGAGGAGAAACACACAGCTGATCTGTGAATAAAACAAAAACTCTGCGGTGGAAAGTGACTTCTATGAAGCACTTTGTGTTAGATGCATTTTTTGTTGGACTTTGGACAAACTTTTTCAGTTTTACAAACAAGTTGTCATCACCTTGTTACTGATATCTCCCTCATTCAGTCAACGGCATGTTTCCACCTGCAGCCTTTTTCTTATGTACATGTGCAGTTAAAGAAACCTGGTTATGGTTAGAATCAGCATTCTCTGTGAGAAATCTGTCAGGTTTCAACAATTCCCTACGCGTGTTTCAGGACCCAGCTTTCCCATACACATGAAAGATAAGAAATCAGCTTTCGTAAGAAAGTCCATAAATGGCAAAAGACCTAGTAAATAGAGCCAATAAACAGACCTGGACAAAATAATCAGATACGTTAACCAGAACAATCTTCTGAACTGGCTTTTTAAAGCAGGGACACTTCGACAACGTTCAATAATGTTCACAATGCAGATCACTGGCAGAAAAAGGTCAACAGCAAGGGGGCTCTGAATTTCTCCCATCTGGACAGACTCACGCATGATGAATCACACAGCTGTTTTAGGCTGCTCTTTGGACTTTGCTTGATTCCACCAAAGTTTGCCTTTTGATTCCCTTTCTTAAAACCATTTGCTCATGACAAGATGTTGCCTATTGTTTGGATGCTTCTCTTCCCCCGTAGCAGACAAACACTGCCAGAACTAAGGTCAACCCACTGTCTGCTCCCTGCTACTCTGTGGTTCAGCTCTGTTTCATTGCTGAGCACTATTTGAACTGGGACGTCCTGCTCTGACCATCATTGTGAGCTGGAAAAAGTAAATCACTCCGCTGACCTGCAGTTGTGCTTTCAATGCGGTGTCTTATTTTCCTGGGCTTTGACGGTATCTGCTTCCTGAATATGTTTTGGTCAACCCTCAGCTAACTTTGTAGCTGTGGGACATTGAGGACATTCAAGTGGACCTCTTTGATTTCCACAGACAGCCAGTCTGATCCCTAACTTGTGGCTTTAACAAACTCCATGTTCTACAGAGAACAGATCATACGCTTACCAAGCAAACGTAAAGGGTAAAGGGTAAAATGTGAAGACTTCACTGTAAACATTCTTTTACTTTATAGTAGCATAGAATATACAGGCGTGAATAATATCTTAACTATTACTGCACTGCATTCAGGGTTCTGGTATAGAGAATGTAAAGTTGTGTTGCGTTAACTGATGGGGGACGCGGGCACTATCTTGTGATGTAATAAGTTTACCTGTGCCTGGCTACAGTGCTTTAAATTGTATAACTTACATATGTTTTGTTTCACTCAGAAGTTGTTTAAATGCTTGAAATTGCACGATAAGAGACAAAAAGGAAGAAAAAAACTTTAGAGCATGCAAAGCTAAGGGAGCACTTCTCTACTGCCTGTGGCCACACTTTTCACAATTATGAAACTTCCAACTGTGCCTCTGTATCGATCAAAAGATGGCGCCAATGTCCCCCAAAGGTTCGCATGGAGTGATATTAATTTCACATTCTCACACTGGGCTTCACTTAGTGGGCCACCTAAAGTGTTAAATTCGATAAGTAATAATCTTTGACAAAATATCTGCTGTGAAATCGGTCTGATAATAACATTATGTTTTGTACTTCTATTTTGTATATGGGTTTGTTTACTGGACATTAAAGGGCGACTTCACAAATTATCCACTTGCTTTCTATGGCTTTAGTTTAATGTGTAAATACACATTAATATATATAGTGAACATATTTTAGAATTCAACTCAACTCAGAGCTAAACTAAAAGCCTAATAAACTCCGATTCTATTAAGATATGATGCTGTTCAGTTGTGTTATAGGTTATTTGACAAATGTTAATGGTTTTCCATTGCTGAACTGCACTTCCTTTGCTCATACGTCCGCATTAATAGTGCTACTCTGTATCTGTCACTGAATGAGTTGCATATTTTTTCAGGCGAGTACCATATTTTCAACATTTTCCTCAGCACATTAAACTTTTAGTTGTGTCCACAGCTTGGATACTGTAATTCTTGATTCCTGACAGTCTATGATGTCTCCATTTAGGTGGAAAAAACAAGAGTGAAGTTCCTGCTGTTTCTTGGCCTCGGTGAGAGAGGGGAGTGCCCAGGAATGTCTCCTAGCTGTGGCAAATATTTGGCCTGCCACAGCTGTGAGAGGGCAACACTTGAAATGGGGAAAGACATGAGAGATCCCCTCTCTAGACGCTCGTACCGAACAAACACAGGGCTTCCTTACTTTGGTGTCTGTGTGTATGTGTGCTGATAACTCATCAGCATGTATGTGTTAAGATAGAACTGTCGAGCGTAGGCTACATGTTGGCTGCCATTCACGCTGAAAATAACCATTACTTTTCACTCACCTGTGTGATAAATATTACCACTACTCCTTTGAACATTAGCAGAGACCCATTGAGCCCACAGTTTCATACAGTTCCGCACTGGAGCTTGAGATATGCCCAGTGTCATTATGCATTAAGCTCCTTTCTGTTTAGACAGAGATGTGACTCTTTCACTCAGTGTTTAAGTAATTTGATCTTTCTAATTTGATTTCTAGTGCATTCACAGCTAATTGTACAGCCTTTTGGTACCAATGTGTGAGCACGACAGCTTCCCATCTGTGAAATATGAAGTAAATGCCAACATATCATCTGAGCATTTAAACAACAAGATGGGCAACTCTACAGTTGCAATATACTGTAATTATTCACCTACACTGCAGATTAAGTAAATGGGCAACATTTACAAAGTTTCAGCTGTTTGTAAGGAACAAATCTAACAAGAATAAGTAAAATGGTAAATGTTCTGCACTTATATAGCACTTTTCTACCTATTGGCACTCAAAGCACTTTACACTGCTTCTTATTCACCCATTCACACACACAATCACACACACACTCATATGAGATGGGGGAGCTGCTATGCAGCTGGCCAACGCTCACCGGGAGCAACTAAGTTGGGGTTTAGTGTCATGCTCAAGGACACTTTGACAGGAGGTGGGGATTGAACCAACAACCGTGAGATTGGTGGACGACCGCTCGACTTTCCTTCCACAGTCGCAAATAGCACAACTAAGGTTACAACTGGTTCCTCCAAAGTCAACACAAAATGCAAGTTTTAATGACTCCTGCAATCTCTAAATTCAACCGCTTCACTACAAGCATCTTCAGTACTTAGTGGAGCCCTTCATTTGCTGCTATGACGTGCTGCAAACATAATACGAAGCCAGACACCAGCTGTTGGCAGTGTTCCGGAGGAACCTTAGCACGTTCCTAATGTGCCATTTTTCTATGAGTTTCAAGTCCGGTGACTGTAATGGCCACTTTAGAATCTTCCAGGACTTTTTCTGTAACCAAGCCTTGGCACAGGTTTGAGGTCTGCTTGGATCATTGTCCTGCTGAAAGGTCCAATGATGACCAAGCTTCTGCTTCTTCCAAGACGGCCTGATGTTTTCTCCTAGGATGTCCTGATACTTGAATGAACCTATCTTGTCAGTGCCAGGGTAAGACAGACAGACATTCCCCGACTTGACTTGTGCTTTGGGGTCAGTAGCAGTGTATGTCTTCTGGCAAGAAAACCTTGAGCACTAAGTTTGCTCCTTACTGCAAAGTAAAACCTCAGTGCCTGTTGCCACCGAGTTCTGCTGCAGGTCTTTTGCAGTCAAGGGTTTTTCTCCTATGTCCATGTAGCAGACCACAAAATCAGCGGTTCTACCTCTGGTCTCTCCTTTGGAAATGTCCTCGGGCAAGACACGGAACACCAAGTTGCTCCTGGTGGGTTAAATGAGCACCTTGCATGGCAGCCACCACCATCAGCGTGTGAGTGTTTGTGTGAATGGGTGAATGAGAAGCAACATTGCAAAGCGCTTGGAAAAGTGCTATATAAGCAGAGCATTTGGATGGAATATTTTAAGATCCATCAAAATCTATTGTAAATGTTTATGCAAGTGCAATTCTGAACATCATAGTTATGGCAGGGTCACTAATACATATCAGGCCTCTGCTCATCTATGAACATAAATACCATTGTGAAAATTTCGATTTAAGACCTTTAATTAACATTCACGAAGGCTTGCTGCTCTTTGCTGTACTGTAAATACGTTTTCAACACCACTTTGCCTCTGAGTCTCAGGGGACCTTCATGTTGATAAGACGACCTTTTTGAAATTAGAGTGCAAAACCCAGTACACCTTTAGAAATCTACACAGACAGGATAAAGGGCAGCTCTTCTCATCTTTCAAATGAGGTCAGTTAACTTTCTACTGGTCTACAGGAACAAAAGACAAAGGACACATTCCTCTTAACCCACTTCCAACAATCAGCCCTGACGGCAGCAGTGAAGCATTAACATCACACCACTGTCCAACAGAAACAAATATAATATATTCCTCTCTAGGTTTATGTAACGCTGAACCATGACGTAAAGCTCTATGTTAATAGCAGGAATAAGACCAGATGAATTTAAGAAAAGAAACTTGTTTCTTTCCTTAGCATGTTTAAAAGGAATGCTGTGTCAAACAGGAATGCAGCAGGGTGGACCTCTGGACAGAAATGCCATACAGCAGAAAGGTCTTTAAACTACAAGACAACTAAACAGCATTCTTTTAATATTACACCAATAAATTAACTTAAGACTCATGTGTCAAGATTTTTCATAAATGAGGAAATTTAGAACAATTAAGTTAAAGCTGGCACATTTAGGACATTAGGCGACTGTGGCGCAGGAAGGTAGAGTCACAGATATTCACACAGTAAGTAAAGCAGCATTAGCTTATATGGGGCTTGGTGGTATAGTGGTAGAACATTGGGTTGGAATACAGAAGGCCACAGGTTCAAATCCTACTCCACCAGGGATGGCCCCGCCCAGCCACCAAGGGCCTCCTTGGTGCTGGTGCTAGTCCCAAGCCTGAACAAAAATGGGAGCGCTGCAGCAGGAAGGGCATTCGGCATAAAAACACATACCAAATCAATGTGCGGAACACATTCTGCTGTGGCAACTCCTGAAGGGACAAGCAGGAAGCTCTTGCTCACCATAGATTTATAGCATAGCATGTGTCTGATAATAGGTTACAAATTTCACTGACATTGTCTCAGGCACTAAGTCACTAACCCGAACAGCCAAGCCGAGTGCTTCCTCTAACCAGCAGACAATGCCTACACAACATCCTGATTATTTAGAAAAAGCCAGACGGGGGTCCAACGACTCCAACCCACACTTAGTAACAGCCTAATGCTGGCAAATAGCCTGCCATCAGCTTGGTGTGTCACGGCTCTTCAGCAAATAAGATACAATATGATGTTTAGTGCTAAAAACAGTGTTTTTGAACTTTTGACCGAAACAGGTGAACTGACTGTTTTTTTTTCTAATGAAAATTCTGAATAGATAATATTTTAAGTCTTTTTCCCTTAGGGACAATAATCATCCATCACTTTTACCACTTTGTCCCTACATTGTTCAGTGCAGTACTTTCTTTTCTTTCTGTCTTTTAGCACATCTCAAAATACCGTTACCAAAAATCAGTACATCACGTCTATTAATTCTGCAAGTCTGTATCTTACAATAGTAAACACAGAAACATAGTCATGTTGTAGGGTGATCCATGACTTCAGAGCCAGTGCACTTTGCACTGGTGGAAGATGGATCATCGGGGTAGAGGTGGTGCTAGGAGGCGATGGAGCTGCAGGGTGTGTGATATTATCTCTCAGAGTTTGTTAAACCACTCAGGGACAGGAATGTTTCATGTTGCTACCATTCCTTAAGTGCATATATGCAGAAGTGAAGAACTGCAGCTTTGGTTGAGATACAGTACTTGGTTTAATCGGTGATAAACAACCACTCAACATCTGTATTTTATCTATTAATGTGGAGTCAATGTTGTGTGAGTATCAGTTTACTATCTCTACACACTGTGTAAGTTACATACGTGGACGTTTGCTCACCTTGCACACACGTGTACTTTATTCAGTAGCATGCGTGTAATACTTTTGTGTGTGTGCATGTGTGTATCTAACCAATGCAGACGCAGGGCATGCAGAAAGGCTGATAGCCCCTCCATGATAAGCAGGATGGCAACAGTAAGGGTAGCGAAGGCTGAGAAGATTATGGACAGGCCGAAGAAGCCGGCCCCACTCCGGGTGGACAGACCCAGGTGCATCACCATGGTCCAGAGCACCTCTGACAGCTCTGCACACACAATAACAACATTAAAACAGAAAGATGCACTGATGCACTATACATACAAGTTTATCCAGACTGAACTGATGTACCTACTGTATAATGTATACAGCACTGTTTGCCATAAAGAAGAGCTCTTTAAACTACATTTTACAGAACATGTATCGTAAAACATATAGGTTGAACTCACGTGCATGAGCCAGGCTGAGGGCCCAGAGGCGCAGGTAGGAGGCTGTGTTGGAGATGCAGCTGAGACAGTACTCTATGGTATGAATGGCCTGGTAGACAGCTACATCCGCAAAGATAAACTGGCGGAAAGACAGAGTTGGTAAAACACATACTGTGCCATGTTACAGTAACATGTTTTTAACACTGTCATATATGTACTTTTATTTGTCATACATATACAAGCATCGAACAAATGGTTGTGTATATATGTCAACGGTAAGCAGATCTAAGCATTTAGAGGAGCAGGAGACGGGAGCTTCCAGCTGCTGAAATCTGCCTGGAACCTAGATTTCACCTAGCTGGCAGCCAGAGAACTTGGCTGTGAGAGCCAACTCTGGTTGGTTGGTGACGGTTAAGCTGTTTGTCAGCCGCTCTGACTTCTCCCATGGAGCGTAATCACACAATGACTGTGCTGTGCCAGCGACTACAGGGGTAAAAATCTAAAATGTGTCTTCACAGGACTAATAATAATCGCTTACAAAATCTGTAATTAAAAAGGTATCATATACATATTAGAAGAAATCCGCACTCTCACATGTATGCAAGCCAAACACAGAGAAATCAGGTTAGGCAAGCACTCAGACAGGGTTACTGCAGTATAAATACATGCACAGTGTGGTAAATCCAAGTAGTGAATCAAGCATCTTGCTGGACACCAAAATGCTTAAATGTCTTACTCAGATGCGGGTCCATCACCACCTCTGCATTTACTGTGAATCTACGATTGCCTCTGCTGATTGTCTCCAAGATCAAAACAGGAAGATTGTTGAGGCAGTGACGTGATCTATCGTCAAGGGTTTTATTTATTTCTTTGATCTGTAGAACTGTTTGAATCGCTGCCGTTACAAATCAAGATTTCTGTTTAGCATGTTTCTGCTTCGATTCTGTGTATGTTTTCCAGATGTTTAATCGTATAACTATAAAACTAAAAGAATAAATTAAACAGTGTGCTTTAAACATACTGTCTGCAATAAAAAAAGTGCAGGAAGAGAAGAGTAAAACAATAGCATGTCCGGTATGTATGATGCGTACAACACTTAATCTTGAGAGATGATTATCACCCAGCTCTGCTAGTCCACATGTATCCAATAATAATAACTGTGCTGTCAATATGGTATGAACAGTGGAAATGGCATGCAATGGAAATTCTGTTATCATCTTGATGAGTGGCTGCTATGACCTTTGACCTTTCCCTGAGCCTTTAGCTGTGATCTGCCAGAAAAACAAAGAGCAAAGACGTCTGGCTTTTTTTTTCAGCTGCATCACAGCGTGGAGACTTGTTTGTGTATTGTAAAGGGAACAGAGTTCCTCCGTTCTCTCCATCCTGGAACAAGTCTGGCCTTTCCTGTATGAAGGGGGCTGGTCGGGGGGGGGGGGGGGTTACGTGAGATCTACACTTGTTGCGTTTGGCTTGTCGCTAATCTCATTTCCTTTTTCCATGCTTCCCCTTTGTCCTTTTGCTTGTGAAAAAGAGTTGATGGAGACCCTATTCAAAGGGTCTCCAACACAAGTGGCTAATGAAAACAACACTAGTTACCATGCTGTAATGGCAAAATGCAGAGTTAAATGCCTCTTCTTTCCAAACATTTACTCAGCAGAATATACCTGCAGTGTGCAAGAGGGAAGACTCTGGATGTGTGAACAAGGGAAATGAACAGCATCACAGTACAAAGAAGCATCGGTACAACATCAGTACAAAGCAGTTTTCAGCCTCTACAAACTACTTTTTAATTTACAGCTGATACATAAAAATGTAAAAATATTTCAAAAGCAGAGCTGTATTAGTGGACACAAGTACTCAAGACATAACAGAGACAAGACTTACAGAGTTGCTGTACTGACTCATCGCAGTCTTGTAATTGGTAACTTATGGTGTCTCTGTTTCTTTGACTCAGACTTGTCTGGGTTTCTAAATACTGAGTGATTTGAACGGTAGTCTTGGGTGGGACAGGTGGATAGTTGAATGTTTTGAGATTGTGGGTGCTCTGACTACAGTTTTCCCTGAAAGGTGTGATATCTATATAAATATAGATATCACACCTTTCAATGTTTTAGACAAAAGGTTTTTGGAGATCGAGCATAGTTTAAGTAAGACCGGCAGTTGCTTTTAAAGGCACAAACAGATGAACAAGACAGCATCCAGACATGCTATGAAGATAGCAAACTCAGACTCTTACCGGCTCTTCTTCGGAATGCTTGAAAGTAAACAAAAGTCAAAGATTAGTGTCAGAAACTGCATTGTTTTTGTCTTGATTTTGGTTCATTTATTATTCATGAAGTAGACACTGTAGTTTTGGTAACCACCCAAAATATAACATCCTCAAAGCTTTAGGATCCAGGTAGAATTTTGTTGGGCAAAGATGGGGCTCAGTGTTTGCAATGCAATTAAAGAATTTCTCTTTAACTGTTTCAAATTGTCTGCATCTATTTGTGTTCCATGCACACACTTCCACTGGGAAATCTAAATATCTATTGTGTATCTAGTATCTAGTAAATTATATAACCACATTAGGGCGGCTGTAGCTCAGTTGGTAAAGGCAGTCGCTCACAGAGCGACTCAGGGGGCCAGAGGTTTGACCACCGGTCCCGGCTACATGGCGAAGTGTCTCTGGGCAAGACACTGAACCCCTAACAGCTGATTCCCCTCCCCAGCTTTGCAGTGCCGGTCCGAGCCCGGTAGATACTGGGGAGGGTTGCATCAGGCAGCGCATCCGGCGTAAAAAACAAACAAACAAAAAAAAAAAACTGTGCCAAATCAACATGTGAACAATGATCTGTTGTGATCATCTGAACTCACGGCATAAGCTGAAAGGACAAAAAATAAATAGAAAAAAATAATTTAGCTTGACAAGCTAACAGTCAGCAGTGCATAAAATAACTAACAAATTAACTACAATCTCCTGCTTGTGCCTTAAACTTGGCACCTGTATTGTACTATGGTTTTCTTTACACGTGTGGGTAGGGGGCTTCTTGTGTCAGTTCTGGGCCTGTGCAAGGAACTAACACAAACCTTACTTCTTAAACTAAGACGCTCATCGTATATAATGCAGAAATAGCTCACTGTGTTTGTACAGGACTGGCAGAAAGTCCCTTTGATAATAATAATCATAAAACACAGCTCAAATATGTCAGAAGCATGTGGGTGACCGTCATCTGTCAGAGCAGCTGTTTCAAATAAAAAACAATTAGTCATTTCCGAAAACAACTGGTTATTATTATATTATTACTGGCTAATATTATTTTTTGATCATATTTAAAAAACAATATGAATGTGGTGGAATAAATGTTAAACTCTGGTTTGGTATTTAATAGTCCCATAACAAGTGACACCCCACTTTATTTGCTTTGAAAATCTAGCAGGAAGACAAAAGCCCTTTCATGGGGGCAGACATAAGGAATAGGTTCTTCCCAAGTTCACAGGAAAACCAATATCCAGAATGAGCATTTGGGATGAATGAGCATTTAGGTAAGTGTTAGGTTTACTGCAAAAATGTCCATGCTATCAAGCTAAACTAAGATGGTAAACACAGGAACCATTACACCTGATGAACACATCATGTTAGCATTGTCACTGTGATAGCACTTTGTCTCATGTGGCCATTGAGTAATATTTAGCCCAAATGTATATAATTTTACTTCTAACGGGTGTAGATTCAATGTTAAAACTTTTTAACTAAAATTTGGACTTTTGGTTTTTCCTCCTTTTCCTTATTGTTTAAGCTGGTCCACATGTGGGTTTGACACAGGTTTTTACACAGGGTGCCCCTTTCTGATGCAGACCTTTTACCCTTTTCCTTTACAGGACTTGGGACTAGTGCTCAGGTGCACACGGGCTTAGAAAAACCTCATTGGCTGGGTTTGGGCAAGCTTGTGGTTTCACTGACGTGCCCACAGACACTTCAAATGAGCAACTGCTGTACAAACTAAAAAATGTACTTCTGCTGGACAAATGGATAAACTAATAAAGTAATATGTTGTCGTGTTTCTGTTAATCAAAACCAAAGAACTCTTCCAGTGACCCAACTCACTGTTTCACCTGCCTGCAGCCCAGTGGACACACAGTGAAAAGCCTGGACTAGTTTCTTTCTGTGCATATACATACAAAATATTCAAATGCAGAAATACATATAAATAAAATATTATGATTTAGTGTGCAATTGTTGCAAAGTGTTGCTTTTCCCTATATTCTCCACTATCATTTCTGGAGGATCTACATAGATCAGACATTGCAACCTGGCTGAAGGATTTGCATAAGGGCATCCTACCACTCTTCCTTAATGTGAGTCTGATCACTGTCTTAAAATAAATTCCCAAGTACACTGCGTATAAAGTGTTAACTCTCTTTGGAAGTTCCCAGCATTTGTTTTTTAATTAGAATACAGAATGACTGCTGATATCATTTGGTTTTGACAAAAAATTACAAAAAAAAGACCCTTTTATTTCTATTTCAATAAAGATCAGATCCCTGCAAATAATCTCAATTAGTCATACTACAGCCTTAAACTTCCTCACAATTATGCAACATTCAACTCCATAAGTCTGCTGATAAGTTATGTCTCCATGGAATATTATACACATGGAATTCCATTAAAGTGCAATCTTGTGTTATCAAAACATAAATATGCAGAAATGTATTAACCAGAAGATACCTAACCTCTGAGTCACAGAAAAAAAAATCTGGTATTTTGAGAAATCAGAAATTCCATGAAAACCATTTTTTTTTTTGTTATTGAAATATTCTTATCTTATTATCTTATCTTTTTCAGTCCATCCCAGCACTGGCCTTTTTTCAGAATCAAGCTACATTACCACATCTCTGCTACCTACGCAGTAAAGACTGCTTTGTCATGTGAGCTTTACAAATCTTGCTGGGGATCGAGCTTAGACACAATTTCAAATAAGAAAATCTAGGAAAAAATTTGTATCAGTTTTAGGGCTGCGGCCTAAAATCCAATGAGTCATTGCCTCAGTCAAGAAGACACTGTGTATTGCTGTACAAAGAGCTGCTCTGGAGCACCAGCATGGCAATGATGTAAACCTGTAAAGCTCCAAACAAACTGTATGAGGGTTTGCTGCATTCCTCAGTTTGACTAACAGAAGACGTCCTCTTCAGTCACAGCTCGGGATATTTACAGCAATACTCGAGTTCTACATCTCACGTATTTTCTTTTCACTATTTTGTTTTGCATGAAATTTACGTGCACTACATAAATCTAATCCTGAATCAACAACATATTTTCAAATCATATTTGCAGAGAGTCTGCTTTTAGTGGGACTATCAAACTTTACTCAAAGTCAAGTGTTTAAATCTATTATAATTTGAGTTTAGAGTTCACATAAAAGTTAAACAACAATATTAAGTTCTGGAAATGGAAGAAATTACATTTTTATATGTCAATTTCAGGTGTTTACTCAGCTCACCTCATCTCCCTCCTCTGAATGCTGAGACAGCTGGTCATGGTCCATGATGCCAGCCTCGTCCTCCGTGGGCCCGTTGCCCACCCGCACTCCTCCAAACTTCTGCGTGCCCTGTTGGGTGAGTCCGGTGCATGATGAGGACACGCCTGTTTGCTCTAAAGACTGCTCTAGATTCTCTGCAGGGGTTTCTTCCCTCTTCTGGGACTAGATACAAAAGCCACAAGAGCTGTGTCTAGCTTAAAGCAAGCCTTAGTGTGAACGCTTCCTTCTTAATTTGGCAAAACATGCCATCCAATACACTGAGTGAAGATGTTTAATCCAGAATGAAATATATCCAACACTCGTCAAACGTGAGATTTTTTAATCAATAAAGTGCCAGAAACAGTTAAATGAATGAAACAGCACTGAAATGTACAGTAGTGTAGCAGTATCGACTGGAAGAACCATTCATTTTTTAGAGGGCTAAATATTCACATTTGACCATTAAAACCACAACAAATGGAGCTGAAGACACAGTTGTGTAAACAGGTAAACTGCTCCTGGTTAGCTGGTTAGCTTATCATTGCATTAATGCATTTATTTAAAATTTAACACAGTAAAACAAAGCGTTTGACACGGTGAAGTAAAGGTTCTTCAAGCTGTTCTATTTAACATAATAAATAAAGAAATATTTTTGTTGGATATATAGCATTTGGAGAGAAACTGGGTTTGAAGGTACAGCTAGAACAATCGAATCAAATGGAATTTCTATTGCTGCTACCATGACCTCAGACTGAAGTATTTCCTACCATGATATCAGCGTTTCCAAGGCAGGCTTTAAGCATTTTCATGGCAACACAACCAACATTGCATACTACAATGTACACTGAAATGGATTGAAGAATAGGGGTGAAATGGGTTATATCAAAGGTTATAACTGTTATTTATCACAAGTGGTAAAAAAGGTTATAGGTGGGTTCAGATCAACATACCAGGTGCTTTTTCCACAGGTGCTGACGCCGAAGCACCATAGTTTTCACAATCAGCATACAGGGTACACATGCAAGGGCAATCAGCACCAACAAAATCTGGATCGCCATCTACAGATTCAAACAGAGAGAGGTTAACAAGGTGTTGGCAATGTGTAGAAGTGACCAGAAGTAGGCTACATCCATGAGTATTCTGGTCCTACATCGGTCCTCAAAGTTATCACAGTTATTTGTGATGTAGCCATATTGTATTACCACAGATTATAGCAATGGTCAAATGCTTATGTGAGTCCATAACAGATATACATGATGTCATCAGAAAACCAAGAATAAAGAATCACTCATTTGTTCTTTATGAAGCTAACGTTATAGCTGCTTATGAAAGCACTCATTTGATATTAAAATGACAAACACTGGGCTACTTTTGATAATCTAGGTTGATAAGATTCATTGCTTGTCATATTACGGAAACAATGCCATTTCTAAACATCATCATAACCTCAAGAACAAAGACCTCACTTGCCAAAATAATAGCCACACAGCGGATGACACTGTACAAAAGCCTCCAACTCTTTAAAAGTGTGGGTTACAAATGCTTCACTGTGAACCGTAAGCAATGAATGACATGGGACTAGTCTACTTATATTCCCATGTGTAACTACATCCTCCACTGTTCTGTGAAAAATGGTTAAACTCTTTTTGCCACATGGCCTAGTCCCACTCTCACCTATTAGGCTTAACTTAGACAAACATAGTTCCCTGTCAGATCCAGCAGTGCTGTGAAAAGACCACTCACCAGAAAAAACTACAAGTGATTTTTGGTCTTATTCACCATGAGCTTCTTTGCACTTCTCTTTAAGTATTCAGCCATGTTAGTGCAAGAGGGAGGGGCAGGAAGCTGGGAGAGGCAGAGAGGTGAATGAGTGAGTGAGCACCTGTCCCCTGTAGAGGGGCTTGACAGTGGGGTCACTGTAGTTGAAGAGACACATGTTGATGAAGTGGATAAGCAGACTGGGCGCATCCTTGGAGGTGTAGGCATCGTATGCTATCCACTTGTAGAAAACCAGCAGGACAAGGTAGCCAAACAGGCTTGACATGAAGACAATCTCTGGGATAAAGCCCAGAAAGATGTTCAGGGGCTTCTTGAAGTACCTGCATCAATCAATCAGACTTGATTTGAATCAATTCTTTCACAGAGGTTTATGTAACTCAAAGTGAAAAGTCAAAATTTACTTTACAAAATACAGTAATGTTAGTGAAAATATTTTCTATGTACATCTGTCAAATAAACTGAGCTTCAAGCAAATAATCACACCACTGATTGAATCTTTTATTGCATTTTAGAAAATGTCTCATCCCTTTTGCAAATGAGGTTTGTAGTTTTAACTTTAGGGTCTGCAGTAAAAGCATTGTTAACCTGCTAGTACTGTTAGATCACACATGCCTGATCCACATGTAGCACTTACAGGTGGTTGAAGAGACTGAGAGACACTCCAAACAGCATGTGGATCACACCCAGAATCACAGACATCTTCATCTTGAATGAATTAAGGAATGTCAGCTTGTTGGAGGCAATGTTCCAGATCTGCAGTCACCACACAACACAGTTAAGCAATTAACAAAAGAATAGAAACAAATAACAGTTAACATTTCCATTCTTAACTTTTAAGTTTAAAAGCCACAAGTCTAGCTTGCACTTTTGTTCCAACTAGAGAAATACATTTTTATTAATAATGATGAATTTACAGCAACTATCCAAACAAACACTAAAAGTGCCTCACAAACAGAGAGTAGTAAACAGCATAGAGCATCAACATGGCAGCACAAGCCTCTTCATATTAGTCCCAAAGTGCACTGCATTTCTCAAACACGCCCTTGAGGCACTCGAAAATCAAAAGCAGCTGTGTCAGACACCACAGCTCCTACTGAAAATGTTCAGTTAGTAATTGTTTTGGTTTTAGTGAATGTGCAGATTTTACCGGGTCAATTCCAAGTGGATAAGGTCCGTTAAACACTCCGGGAACAGTTGGGTTTAACTGTAGTAAACCATTTCCCTCAAGCGTCTCAAATCTAGGACAAATCAGTAGGAAATGAATAGGAATGAATAATAGAGCAGATTATTTACTGTACATGCTGTGGATTTTACATGCAAAAACTATTACAAACATTTTTATTGCAAAAAAGGAAAAATTTAATCTATTCAATGGAGGTAAAGATAATGTAATATGTGTGACTAGAACCCTGTGATTAATCTAAATTATATTATGTTCTGATGTTAGATGTCTCAGACATTATCAATCCAATCAAAGTTCTCTGACTTACGACCAGTTGCCTCCTTTGGGGCCAAACATGGGTCTGACACTCCATCCAGAGCCAAACATGTTGAGTGACTTGGAGAAGCAGTCGTTGTAGATGATGCCAGTGTAGATGGAAAAGATCCCCATCAGCAGGATGATGTACCGACCGGCAAACACCATATTGAACATCTGCAATGATTCACAAAAACAGTTTCATGTTGCTAATAAGTGTATTGGGAAGGTTTGTATTGCTGAAATATTTGTTTTTGTCTTTTTGTACCTCGTTGTCACTCTTTTGGGCAAGAAGGCGACTCTCACGAATGACCAGGTACAGGGCAGCACAAGTCATCAACAAGCCGTGACCCATGTCACCAAACATCACCGCAAACAGGAAGGGAAATGTAACTATGGTGTAGGGAGCTGTAAAAGGCATCACATGGAAAGGGTTCATTGCAAAAACAAGGCTCAAACATCATTGTAAATACTCTACTGACTGTTAAAGTGGTAGTTACAAGCTAAGTATATTGAGCTCCGTGTCTAACATTTCATACGATAAAGGCCTGTTAAGCAAACCTTTAATTAGTAGAAGCTTGATAGCACAAGTCCTCCTGTCTAACAACTAGGCAAACACTGCCCCTATATCCAAAACCTTTATATAAATGCTAATGTCACAAGTATTCATTTAAATATAGACTAATAGAATTCCAATATAACCTGGATTGATCTCCCGGTAGTTCCCAATTCCATAGGCGTCAACAATGTTCTGGAAGCCGGATGTAAGCTTGTTGGTCTTGTTGAAGGTAGGTGGTGTTTGCTTGGTCTGCATCCTGTTGAGTATGGACGGCACAGTCGAGCCACTCCTCTCCTGTCAAAGAAGGCTTCACTTATCAGTCACACACACGTGTCGTCCATTTTGTAGGTGATCAAAAACCAGACCAGATCACAAACACAGTCCATATTTTATGAAGCGAATGTACAGTATGTTTGTTATTCTGTGATTCAGATAACAGTGGAATGTATCAAAACCAAGGTCTGATAGTAAAAATACTATAAAACTAATTTTCATACAGACCAAAAAACAACATAAAAGCATTTACTATGATATATATGGGAGCAGGGCCAAAATAAGAGTAGATGATATAACTGAAGTAGTAAAGTATTCGATGCAAAGCATGAGAGAAAAAACAGGCTCACCGTCCCTCTGCGCAGGGCAAACTGGATGGAGTCCAGGTCTGAGACGGGGCACCACACCTCAGCGATCAGACACTTCTGGGTGACATCAATGTTGCAAAGGTTGAGTGTGTGGTAGATGGCCTTCATCTTCCTCACCTTGATGAACCATACTCTAATGGTCTTGGAGGCGGCCTGCAGCACTCGCTGACGATGGTCCTCTGTTTGGTTCAAGACCTGCAGTGGCAGAATTGTTTGGATTGATAATGGATGATTGGATGGTGTAAGGCCTAGTAGATTGTGATAATCATGGTTATCTCATCATACCACTGGTCTGATTACACGGGTACTGGACCAGGTCTTTCACGTACTTTGCCATTGAAAAAAGTCATGTTAAACATCCATAATGAACAGACTTTCATCACCACCTGCTTCAAAGTTCAGTTTTAAATAGTCAATTTTGACCTTGTCCCAATTTAAAGCAAAAACAATATTATTCCTATGTGATATGCTATGTTATACTATGTTGTAGTGACAGTATGGCTGCTCAACGCGGTGGATTTTACATCTACTTTGACCTTTTTAATATTGGTTAGATGCGTTTTTAATACACAAATCTCTTAACACCACAGCCATGAGATATCAGCTGGATTTTAAACGTTTGCAAATGTTTCCTTATCAGAAATTAAAGGTCACTTTTGGTCAATTTATCAAGGGGGATGTACATTTTTGCACTGATATATAATCTTCAAGATTTTAACTTTTTTATTCACTTGACAATTTTTCTTACTTCTTAGATTAAAAATGACATTTATACTAATTAAATGTGCATAAAAATGTGTTCTCTTTTTTGCCTTTTCAAAATGAGGATGCACACTTTTGCACCCAACTGTTCAGGAAAATGACACAAATTGACTGCTCTCACCGGTTTCCCGAATCAGGCAAAATGAATGCACAGAATAAAATTCTCTACAAACCAGACCCAATGCTCAGAGCGTGCTGTATGTGGTTGGCAGGCTCAGAACAGATCAGAGCTCTCAAGCAGAACCAGAGCGTTTTCCAGACTTAATAAGGGCAAACAGAAGAGAACCACAACAATGTGTGACAGGACAAAGGTCTTTTGCAGATAAGAGCTAAGGTACAAGATAACACCCATCCACACTATAGGGCTCATTTTTTCATTGGGTTTAAAAGGAAAAGTGACCAGACAGAGACATCCAATTTACTTTCCACTCACCCAAACCGGTCGAGGCAGATGGCCACCCACCTTTAGCCTGGTTCTGCTGGAGGTTTATTCCGTTAAAGGGAGTTTTTCCTCTCCACTGTCACCTACTGGGTTGCTCCAGGGGGATTGGTTGGGTTTTCTTTACATATCTGTATAGTCCTGACTTTATTCTGTAAAGTGCCTTGAGATGACGTTGTTGTGAATTGGCGCTATATAAATAAAGTAGAATTGAACTGAATTGAATCATGTGTCTGATAAATTTCTTTTGGTTTTGTGGGTAGCAGTGCAATTTAAAAGACAACGAAACTTTGAAAGAATTCTTAAATTAAACAAATGAACTGATTATGACTAATTATAAAGTGCCTTAAACAAAATGCCCTCTCCATGATTTTAACTGTAACCCATCAACATATAACACATATTGTTTTTATACATTAATGCTAGTAAAGGTAATGTTCCAGTGCAGTGTCATACCATCTGGAGGTCATCAATGCGGCTGTTGACTCCTGCCAGCATCTCCTTCCTCTCCTGTGGGGTCTCTGGACATGGGTAGAGAGAGGCGCGGAACCTGAAACAATATAGCCATGATACAGACTTTCTATTATAAATGTGTATCATTTATCTCAGCATGATGATCATGACTTGTATCAATGATATCCTGCCATGGCCTGCACTTCAAAACCCACATGTAAAGAATACAGCTAGATTGTCCACTCTAGCTCTATTTTGGCTCAAATCTTTTGGCCAAAACAGAGGATCTGACAGAATAGCAGCACGCAGAATTAAATTAAGGCTTAGCTTTTGTTTTTCTTGTATGTTTATCAATCTGAAATACTATGATCTTAACACTTTCTGTATAGTTTGAGTTTAATTAAATTTCGTTTTATTTTCTGGTCGGGCTTTTCAATTCTGGTTCTTAATGAGTTTCAAAAAAAGGATGAAAGGTCTAATGTTTGGATCACAAAAAATATTTCTTGTTCTAGTGTTCCTGTTTCACATCCTGGTGCAGATTTGTTTATTATGGCCATCTAAAAGTGTACCCCCCCCCCCGACAAACCAGAACACAGGTGGTAGTAGTTAGCAAATCTGGACCAGAATGAGGAGAAGACATTGCACTGCAAAACACACTTGGAAACACGGAGGTTTCGATTTCCAACCTATAACATTTTAAAGGTTCTTACTTAGCTAAAAACAAGAGACAAGACATGGCTCCTGTACAAAACTGTATCTCTGTCTCTCTTGTCTCTGTTTTACTTTGTTTCCCCTTCTGTACCTTACATTTTTGGGATAGAAATATTATTTTTATTAAAATCTGAAAATCTAAAATCTATCTACTGTGGGATTCTAACTCATGACACCCACCCCTCACAGATCTTCTTCACTCTGTTCTTCAGCTGGTCACCTTGGAAGAAGATGATGAATACTGACTTGTGGACTTGGTCTCCCTGTTAAAAAAGACACAGTATTAGAAAACAGAAAAAAATACAGATATCTTTCAAATTAGCAAATGTCCGAGAACATATTGTGCAGCATTGTCTTTAAGAGATGCTTTGTGTGTAGAAGTGCATGCAGACCTGCCAACCTCAAAGAAAAAATACCACCTTAGTCTGAAAAAACCTTTTCAGCTGCCAAAACCAGGCATAAAACATAGCAGCCTATATTTTGGATAGATGAGTCCTTCCTTAATATCAGGAGTATAAACTCAAACTGACTGTGTACCTCAAAACAAATTAAAACCATTTGAAAAAGCTTAATATAAACTCTGGCAGGAAAACACTGCTAACATTAGCTTAATTGACACACGATTTTCTCTCAGCATAAAACACTAGATGGATGTGCCAAACCAAAGACAAACGTTTATTATCAGTTTGTACTTTGATAAGAAAAGTTCCTACAGAAAATGCAAACAGGTTGGCAGGTCTTGTACATGGTATAATTGTCCGTCTTTGCTACTCTCAACAACGGCATGTGCACTGACTGTGGCGGGGTCCTCCAGAGGGTCCTCGATCTCTGCTTTCCTTAAGAAGACATTACCACGACACACCCTCCACAACATTCGCTCAAACGTGGGGATCCTCTCCCTGCTGATCACTCCAGCCACAAACCTGCAGAGACAAAACATACTTGTATATTATACTGCTCGTTTTTACAGTTTACTCTAGAGCTGCACCCTCTTACATAAATTGGCTAAACATCTTTTTAGTTCTTAAATACAGACGGTGTGTATAAAAAAGAAGATTGCAGGTTATACTAAAAAGCAAAATGACTGCACAAGAAGAAGACTAGGGAGAGAAGCCACCCTGACACCTATTATTCCTCTGAAGGAGTTAAAAGCTTCTGTCACTATGTTGCAAGAATCCCTACAGTTAAACGTTCATTTTAACATGAAAGAAAGGTTTTTGTAACTTTTTTTGAAAATGTGTCAAAACTAAAAACTTTTAAAGGGGGGTAAATACTCTTTAGAGACCTATAAACAATGTATACTGTACATATTAGGTCCACAAAAACTGAACCCTGCTCGATATAGAAAATTATGCATTTCACAAGCTTTACCCCAGTCTAAGCGGGGCGCCACGGCCCCCCTCACTACCCTCCATCAGGGCTGATGACTCCTCTAGTAGGTTCGGGTCCTCCATCTGCCAAAGACATAAGAAGCCTCATTTATTTCATTTTTTTAAGAACATGCATGATTGTTTTTTGACTGAATGCTTATAATGCTGCTCTGCTTATTAGACAGAACAATCAATAAAGAAGGTTTGCTGATGTTGAAGAGATGCACTAAAACAAAATCAAATGACATATCATGAAGAACTCATCTAGATTAGATCAATGTACATAAATAAAAACATCTATTCTGCTTGTGGGCATATGATGCGTATCTCTAAGACACCTCATCAAAGAACTGCTGTGTTCGACGGAGGATGTGTTTGAGCTCAGTCAACTCCAGGAAGTTCTTCTTCAGGGCTTCCTGGTTGGTGTTGATCTCCTTCAGTTCATTCTCCAGCTTCTCAAATGTGGCCTGTCAATGACAAAAAACAGACACTTACTCTCAATGATCCACTGTAAAACTGATCATATATACTGTATCTTTGACAGGCATAAAAAAAACAATACAGGAAATATTTTCTTTTGCTGTGCTTTTAAATCTTTTATAATGAGAAAGGACTGAAGTGAATTGATTGATAAGTGATTACCTCTAGATCGATCATGTCCCTGGGAAAAGGCACCTCCGGATTTTCTCCAGTGTCTACAGTTGGGATGTTCGCTCTCTTGATCTCCTTTTCCACAAACCCTGTTCAGTAGAGACATGCCAGGATTTAACAAATTACTCTATCTGCCTAGAAGCATGAACATTTCCGGCTTTTTTTTTTAGTGTTTCTTTAAAAATTGCTTGTATTAACTTAATACATTACGTATATTTCATTGTTAGATGGTCTACTCACTAAGTTTCCTGTCCATTTCCTCACATCTCCTCACTTCATTTACAAACTTGCGCTGGAACACGTTGATATCTGGGTTCAACTGCAAGTAAAAACAATTATTTGGCTAAAACTCAAAGTAACTAAGACGCAGTAAATTAACTGCCAACTTAATAGATTAATTTGTTAATTATCACCTGAACACCTATAGGTTACAGTAAATGTGTGACGCTAAAAGTCATTGAAAGACATGAAACAAGTCCCCCAACCTTTTTACATTTTAAGCTACAATAACCAATTTCTGGACCTCAACCAAGCACACACACACACACACACACACACACACACACACACACACTCTCTATCTCCACCTGCTCCACCCAGTCCTCCAGTATTCAGCTAATTAAGGAAGTTGCTATTGCAACATCCTACTGCAGCAGTGGGAAAGGAGTAGTTCAGCAAAAAAATACTGATTATCATCATCTACCAACCCTGGTTTTGGCCTTTTCTGATCTAGACCATCTCTTTAGACCAACTCATTATAGGAGAAGATCTCTGCTCAATGAGTCCGGGTTACATTGGGGTAAGTTTTGAGCATATTTTAAGAATAGGTTTTACAAAGTTGTATGCTGCAGCTTTACTGTCACAGTGTTTCTGCCTTCTGAGAAATTCTACAGCCTCTATGAGCTGGCATAGTTAGAAAAAATCAACTAGAGCTAAAACTAAAATCGGTGCTCTACCCTTCACGTAGCTGCTGTTACACTCTGCTACACTCTGGACAGCACTTCATGTATTAAGCAGTATCCAATTACACTAAATAAGAAGCCAATAGACATTTTTTGGAATTTTTGAATTCTCTAATTGGTGAGAAGAGTGAGCATCACTCAAAAACCTTTAGAAGTGAATAGGAATGAAATGGTTACTGTTTCTATGAGAAAACATATCCATCAAGTTGACACTCTCTTGTTAACTAAATGCTACATGCAAAGCTGTATGTCCTGGCTGCAGAAGCCTACAAACTCAATTGAGAAGATGCTCTTGTTAAGTTAATTGTTAGTTGTATTTATATACTTAAATGCAACATTGAAGACAGAGAGTTAGTGTGTGTGTGTGTGTTTGTGGGTGACACACACAGAGTTTGTATCTTAAATATACAAACTGTATATTTTGACCATTTTCCTCACAATTTCTTATCTAGAAGTGAGTTAAGTGAGTCCACTAATATATATAATATATATTCCGAAAAGATACATACTCTAGTTTTTAGATATGTACTCACATCTCTAAACTGAACCATGCCCAGTTCTCCCAGCTCACTGACACAGCAGTAGGCTGCCTCTGACTGGAGAAAGAGCTGGGCCAGAGTCATCTCCTCGCTCCTGAAGAGTTCCCCCATGATGAACACCACAACTCAGCTAGAAGAAAGAAACACTACACATACAAAAGGAAGATGTGCTATTATTAGAGTTATTAGATCTGTGGAATATGTTAACTTGTGTTTTACAACATGAAGAGGTCAAATCAAAGGATACAGATGCGTTTTTAAAGAGTTTCACATGAAATACAATATACTGTTATACTTGAATACAATATACTAGTATACTATGTCCTAGTTCTACTCTGCTTTTTTCCACTAAGCTGCAATAATCATTTCTATGTATTGTACTTACTTTACTGCATAGCTGAACTCTAATCTTCTATGGTACAATACCATTGTACTATAGTCTACTACTTTATGTTTCAACATACTATACTATACTTTGCTATACCAGTGTAGTGTACAGTATATATGTACTACACTATCCAAAATTAGACTCTATTAAACAAAACTATCCTATACTTCTATACTTTACTACACAACACTAGCTTACTCTGCTTTGCTTTTGAGCTGAAAAACTGAAGTGAATAATCATTTATCCAAATAGTAACTGAGTTATTATGTAACGATTTACAAACAGACAGTTGTTCAAGAGGCCCAGCTGTTCTCATTTACTGTATGACAATTAGATTGGGTTCAATAATTCTCTCTCTCTTTTTTTCCCTCTCTGCATATACTGGCCAATTCATTGGGATCACCTATACAATGCAATCCAATACGGCATGAGTTCTGCCTATTATAGATTGGTATATTAAAAGTGGGAAATATAACAAGCTTGAGAACAGCTCTGAGTAAGTGTGAAGAGCAGAGCAGAGCTGCTGGCGCATCCTCCTCTTCTGCCCTTCACTGATGAAGGACGCCATGATGCTGCTGGAGTCCGGCCTCAAGCTTCGAGAGCAGCTGTCACCTCATCTCAAACACACTCAGTGTGTCCGCATTTTAATAGAACACTGTCCGTGACAAACAGCAAATGATACGATAATACAATGTTTTAGTCGTATTAGACAGTAACATCGTCCGTTGATTACAGGCCAAGCATCTGATTAATCTTCAGGTTAACTCGGCTGTAGTGGTAACGATGGTATAACGTAACAGTGGAAGATTTTAAGTTTAGGGCTGTGTAGATATTTTAGAGGAGAACGATCAGTTCATGTGACATCCACACATAAGAAAATATATCATTTTCGAACAAGTCGTCTTCGAGAGCCGGTGTCATATTATCACCGTCAAGGCTCTAACGTCAAAATATTGGGAGTCGTAAGATTATATTTCATAATTTTCTCACAGATTGTGAGTGTAAAACGCTGACACCGTTTCACACGAAACGCTTTCTAAAAGGCAATTTACTCACGTATATAAACGCTCTCGACTGATCTCTGTCCTGCCGTTCAAACCCTCCTGGATGCTGGATGCTGTGGTCCAGGACGGTGCAGCAAGTTAAACACAGACACCCGGAAATACAACAGAAAATCAGTCTTTTCAAAATTACAGCATCACGTCTTGACTTGACGAGCATCTTGTACTTTTCGCAAGTGACTCCCGTCGTCGCAATGATAGCACTGAGTTTTGAATGTATTATTTCTTAATCATCCGCTTTGTTGAGTTTCTTATTTTGTAAACTCGTAACGACATGTTCTTTATTCTTGTTTTATTTTGAAAATACCAACCGGGCGCTAACGTAATCCCTTAAATTGTACTAGTTGATCCAGGATTAAGATTAGGCCTCTTCGTAGGCCAGTGACATTGAGTCTAAAATAGAACTTGACATCTACATACTGCAAGAACCTAGATATTACATCAAATGCATTAAGACAATCAGGATACATTTTATAGATCCACCATCCATCACACACATTCATTTGTGTTGCTTCTACTGCATTTACTGTTTCTATGAACAACTTTGTTTGTTGTAACATTGATGAAAACATTACTTGATTTCACGGAAAATGGTACTGCATGATGCTACGACAGCATACAGGGCTTTCTTACACCCTGTTAAAAGACACAATTTCCAGGGAATGTAAAAAATATAACTATATATATATATATATATATATAGAGAGAGAGAGAGAGAGAGAGAGAGAGAGAGAGAGAGAGAGAGAGAGAGTTTATAATACCATTTGATAGAGATGCAAGTAAAAATTGAAGGAAAAATGCCAGGATCATCTTCATTAACTTTGTTGCTGAGAGTTTGACTATAATTGTCAATTAATTTAAAGGTTTGAACCTTCATCTGTGGTTTATATTATCACAAGAAGGTTAGAATTAAATCATTTGTAAAAAGTAAAAATATAGCATTCATATTACAAAACAGTTTACCAGAGCTGTGCACTGTGCTGGAGGGTGGCTATAGCTCAGTTGGTAAAGGCAGTTGCTTATGGACCACAGGGTGAGTGGTTCGATCCCCGGCCCTGGCTATATGTCAAAGTGTCCCTGGGCAAGACCCTGAACCCCTAACAGCCCATTTCCCCTCCCCAGCGATGCAGTGCCGGTCCAAGAAATTGGGGAGGGTTGCGTCAGGAAGGGCATCCGGCGTAAAACCTGTGCCAAATCAACATGTGGACAATGATCCGCTGTGGCGACCCCGAACACACGGGATAAGCCGAAAGGAGAGTAGTTTACCAGAGCTGTGCACATGTATTATACTGGCCAACACAAGTTGCCACAGTATCAGATTGCACTGCAGTGAAACTCAAACCTGGTCTTAATTTTTTTTTTTTCAAATGCACCCGTTTTGTTAGAACCCCTCTGCATTGGCACCTGCTTTATAATTAGACTGGTCTCATTCTGAGGTGGGGGCTCCAGTTATTCACACAGGACTGCTATAGGTTCGTGTAACTGCATCCAGAATTTTGGACAATACTCCAGGTTTGGAGATCATGGACCACATGGACCTACAAACCACGGACCATGGCCTTCACGATCTCAGACGCTGAACCAACCTTCCACTTTCACTCAATGGACGAATCGCTACAGTAAAAATAACTATCTGTTCCCAATGCTCCCCACAACTCCCACGGATAATTGGTTTAAATGATTTGACTCACTAAAATCTCACTTATATTGGAAAAACAAGAAACCTACAATCTCCCTGTAAACATTACAAAAGAAACACTCACGGCCTTGAAACACTCAATTTCCAACACTATTTCCAAGCAACACAACTGTAATACTTAATAATTACAACTCATGGATAAACCTAGAACAAAATCAATGTAAACCCATCAGTTTCAGATCTTTTATGCCACAATTCAGTCAAAAAAATAACTATTTTAAGACAATAACTACTGTGCCTCTTCAACTCTGACAGCCTGGTGGAAAGATCACAAAATCACCACTAGCACCTTGTAAATATTTCCCAATATGGCACAACCCAGACTAGCAATTACACAATAGACCTATTCACTTTCCAACATGGCAGCACACACGAATCACTCACCAGGGATGTTTCACTGACTTCCTCGTGCGCTAAGCGTATTGCGTCACTTCCTGTTTCTGCACACCCCTTCCTTGGTTTCTATCGAAGGACTGTTTACTGACTAATTGCAGCTCTCATTTTACTTAAATTAGTGATTTCTTCATACAACAATAAATACTTGAGTCGTGACATACGCTTGTTATTACACAAGCGCTTGCTCTTGTAAAACATAACTCGCTAACGTTTACTAATTCCACACTTTACCTATTTTAGCTTCGCTAGCTTAGCGCTTATCCGTTAGCAATGGCTTCGCTGTCTCCCTCTGTTTCTCCTTCTCTCACTTGCTCGGTTTGTCTCATGTTCAGTTTTTCCGCTGCCTCCTTTAGTGATAATGGTTTATGTAACAAGTGTAAGGTTTTTGCAGCTTTGGAAACACGGCTCCGCACCATGGAAAATAATGCAGCTAGTCAGGCCCCGGTAGCTGGAACGGGGCAACCTAGCGTAGCCCCTGCTAGCTGTCCCCCAGCAGTTCCCGAGCAGCCGGGAAGCCAGTCCTGCGTGACGGTTCGTAAGAGATCTAATTCTAAACAGACGCCCGAGGTTCACCACCAGTCGGTTCATGTTTCCCATCGATTTTCCCGACTCAGCGACACACCCCAGAAACCAACTCTGGTAATTGGTAGCTCCATAGTCAGAAACGTGAAGTTAGAGACTCCAGCGGCCGAAGTCAAGTGTCTTCGTGGGGCCAGAGCGGGCGACGTTGTATCATATTTAAAACTCCTGGCTAAAGATACTTGTAGATACAGTAATATTATTTATTCACACAGGAGTTAATGATGCCCGATTACGCAAATCAGAGGTCACTAAAATGAACGTTGAATCGGTGTGTAACTTTGCCAAAACAATGTCGGACTCCGTAATTTTCTCTGGTCCCCTGCCAAATCTGACCAGTGACGACATGTACACCCGCATGTCGTCATTCAACCGCTGGCTGTCTAGGTGGTGTCCAGCAAACGATGTGGGCTACATAGACAATTGGAAACGTTTTGGGGGAAAACCTAGGCTGATTAGGAGAGATGGCATCCATCCTACTTTAGATGGTGCAGCTTTCTTATCCAGAAATATGGCTGGTTTTATTAGACAACCAAAAGTATGACAATCCAGAGTTGAGCCTAGGATGCAGAGATCCAGTCCTACACGCCTCTCTGCAGTGTCCTTACAACCGTCACCCCCCCACAACTCCCACATACCTATAGAGACTGTGTCTGTTCCCCGACCTAAATTACATAAAGTAAATATGACAACAAGAGGAGTTAATCATAATAACCTAATAAAAGTTAAGACTACTCCTCTTACAGAACAAAACCCCAAAACTATTAAATGTGGATTATTAAATATCAGATCTCTCTCTGCTAAATCTCTGTTAGTAAATGACTTAATAAATGATCATCGATAAGATTTATTTTGTCTCACTGAAACTTGTTTGCAGCTGGAAGAATATGTCAGTTTAAATGAGTCAACCCCCCCAAGTCATATTAATGATCATGTTCCTAGAAGCACAGGCCGAGGTGGAGGAGTTGCAGCAATCTTCCATTGTAGCTTAACAATAATTCCTAGACCTAAACATAGTTATAACTCATTTGAAAGTCTTACTCTCAGCCTTTCACACCCAAACTGGAAAACTCAAAAACCACTATTATTTGTTATCGTGTACCGTCCTCCAGTCCCTTATTCAGAGTTTCTGATTGAATTTTCTGATTTTCTATCTGATTTAGTGCTTAGTACAGATAAAGTCATTATAGTGGGTGACTTTAACATTCATGTAGATGCTGACAGTAACTGACTCAGCACTGTGTGTATTCATTATTAGATTCAATTGGTTTTTCCCAAAATTTAAATAAACCCACTCACTGTTTTAGTCACACATTAGACCTCGTTCTTACGTATGGAATTGAAGCAGATAAGTTAACAATATTTCCTCATAACTCTCTTCATTTGAATCTACAATAACGGACTATATAGCAGTTAGGAAACAATTCCACTATAGCAGACGCTTAAGTGAAAAAGCTGTCAACAAATTTAAAGTAATGATTCTTTCATCATTTACTTCACCATATGTTAATACAATGGAAAGTAGTCTCCTTAATGTTACTCCTGCAGAAGTAGATTATCTTGTTGACAATTCTGCAGCCTCACTACGTACAATACTCGATAGTGTTGCCCCTCTAAAAAAGAAGGCAGTAAACCAGCAGAGGTGATCTCCATGGTATAGTTCACAAACACGCAACTTGAAAAAGGAAACACGAAAGTTAGAAAGGAAGTGAGGTTCCAGAAATTTAGAAGAATCTCATTTAGCCTGGAAAAATAGATTTAAAATGTACAAAAAAAGCTCTCTGTGTTTCCAGAACAGCATATTATTCATCATTAATAGAAGATAACAAGAACAACCCCCGGTTTCTGTTCAGCACTGTAGCCAGACTGACTAAGAGCCATAGTTCTGTTGAGCCTAGTTTTCCCTTAACTCTGAGCAGCAATGACTTCATGACCTTCTTTATGAATAAAATTGTAGCTATTAGAGAAAGAATTCACCAGATCCTCCCCCCAAAAATTACAGATAGTTCTTCATGTACAACAGTGCTAGAGTCATCGATAAGGCCCCAAATCCCTGTTAGACTGCTTTTTACCCATAGATCTCTCTGAGCTAACTTCAATTATTACCTCATCTAAAACAACAACATGTCTGCTTGACCCAGGTGTTTTAGCCAACTACAGACCAATATCTAATCCCCCCTTTATTTCTAAAATAATTGAAAAAGTAGTTACAAAACAATTATGTGATCACCTTCATAGGAATAATGTGTATGAAGACTTTCAGTCAGGATTTAGAGTTCAACATAGTACAGAAACAGCACTGGTAAAAGTCACCAACGATCTTCTCATGGCCTCAGATAATGGACTCGTCTCTATACTTGTTCTGTTAGATCTTAGTGCTGCATTCGATACCATTGATCACAACATTTTATTACAGAGACTGGAACATGAAATTAGGATTAAAGGAACTGCACTAGGTTGGTTTAAATCTTATCTATCTGATAGATTTCAATTTGTTCATGTTAATGATGAATCCTCCATGCACACAAAGGTTAGCTATGGAGTTCCATAAGTCTCTGTGTTAGGACCAATACTTTTTACTTTATATATGTCTCCTTTAGGCAACATTATTAGAAAACACTCCATACATTTCCATTGATATGCTGATGATACCCAGCTATATTTATCTATGGCTCTAACTGTTGGATAGAAATCTGTAACAACACCTTCTCCATAAATGTACAACTTTTACATTACAAGACCATTCACAAAACCCACATCCCTCAAAGCGAAATGTTTAAAAAGGGATTAAGCAACACAGATACCTGCTCACAAAGCACCTCAGGTAGCACAGATGATTACTTCCACACCACTTGTGTGAGTAGCGGTGACAGGGACATTCTCCACCATCCTGAGCAGCAGATTCCCCACATCTCCAACCCTCTGTTTACTTGGAAATAGTTCAGAAGTTGATCATCTCCAAGTTAAATATAAAAACCCATTACTCATCTCTCTAACAGTCATCAAGAAAATAATTCTTCAAAACTGGAAATACATAACTATAGAGAAAACATCAGAAAACAATATATCAAACTTCAATAAAACCTGGAACCCATTTTAAGAAGATTTACGTTTAAACAAATGCCTGGGACTGAAGGCACACACATCTCCACGCACACCCCCACAAACCCCTAACAATTTAACTAGTGATGATCTACTTTTTTTTTATTCTATCACTTATTAATATCCATCATTATTATTAGTAGTAGTAGTAATCCTCAATCCTCCGACCCTGATGCACTTTCACAAGCAATCACACACTGTACATAAGTCACATATGTCTTGTCTTTTTGTCTTATCTTGCACTAGCATTTATGTTTTTTTTTCATGAATTGTATTATTTTTTTGTTATGAAACACACGTTACCATATGTTAACAAATGTTACCACGGCCTTTACTGTCTTTCTTTCATTGAAATGTGAGCTTTTGAAGTTGGAAGTAGCATTTCAGAGAATTTTTGAAAAAAATGCAGAACTTCTCGTTCATTCTAACGAGGTAGTACCATCAAACCGCCCCAGCAAAGTCTCACAGCCTCGTGTCAGGAACTGCACAGCAGTGTGACATCACTTGACAGAGCAGTGCAACAGCCAGTCACATACATTCAGACACACATTCCTGGTAGATTGCTTTGGAACATGAATGGTGTGTTTCTGCTATTTACCTCGAGGATGTAATAACTCTAGATCAAACGGCTTCAGCTGGAAAAGCTTTCCAAAGCATGAACCTGGAAGATGCTTATGACACCTAATTTCTTTAGAGTATCAGCTAAAGTGAAGTGCTACCAAAGGCATTACTCTAAACCCTAGGGAAAAAAAAGGTGAACCTGATGTGGTGGAACAGTCCACGAGAAGCCAAGTGTTGACTCAGTACTAATGGGGTCCTGTAGAAACGTTCCTTTTATAACAACCACAGTTTTTCCATATGGAATCAAAACTGGGGGTTAAACCAGGACATTGGGCAGCTGCCAGTGAGCAATTCTGTAAAGTATGGAAGGCAGATTTCTTTTCAGAGATAGCCTTCTGACTCACTGGGGGGTGCCGTGTGGATTTTATAACTTGCGTGCATTAGGATTTTTAGCAAGATTGCAGTAACACCGTAAACAGGGAATAACAATGAGATGCATGTGTACTCTGGTATTTGGTACCATGGATCCCAAGAGAAAAGGACTCATCCAGAACAATTTCAGCTGTTAATGATCCTGCTGTGCTGATAATATACGAAAGCAATCCGTATTTAAATGTCCTCGCAGCTATTTGCTTCATGACTCTTTCTGTGACTTCAGACTTCAGAGATGAAGCATGTTGCTGGTAACAACTATCGTCTCAGCTCTTTGTATTGCAGTGTTTTCTCATTCTGACACTCGATTAGCATAAGCTCAACACTATTGTTCATGCACCCGCAGGTACTGCAGACATATTATGTTTCCTAAACTTTCAGTTTACAGAATGGATGATACCAGTGGCTCCACCGATGTATTTTAATATACTTTGAGAGTGATTGTTTACCAGTCTTAAAGAAATATGAGTAGTGTTTACTGTATTCATGTTGAAAAGGGCACAGCACTTATATTTCATCTGAGGATCAATTTACTACACACAGTTTTTTCAAGTCTAGAAGAAAAACCCTGCGAATGGCACCACGATACCACAATGCCAGGAAGATAACAAACTGTTGCAAAATAGCGTGAAAACATGGTGGCTTGAAGCAGGTAGAGGTTTTCCTTTTTTGGTTTTGCCAAACTTCATTTAAATTAGTTACTAACATCAAATTAAACTAAATTAAAATGTGTTATTTAACTTATTTCTCTCACCCACCGGTGACAGAAATAATTTATTCCATGCAACCATTATTTTAACTGCTTATGCTGTTTAGTTTCAAGGGGGGCTGGAGCCTTTCCCAGGGGAAGAAGTGGGGTCCACCCTGGACAGGTCTCAAGTCTAACTCAGGGCCAACACAGAGAGACACACACAAACAGACATAAACAGTCACACACTGAATGACATGATGCAAGATGACAGACACCTACTGTGACACTGACCACAAGTGCACAAAGTTTATGGACAAGCAACCATTTCATAATAGAACAGCTTTGCAAACTCTAAACTCAAAAAACATAAAATATTTAGTAAGTAGTCAAGATTTATTAGCAACATTAAAATAATACAAAGCACTGTAAACTTTATTCCAGATCAACTGTTCTAAGATAATGTGTTTTATTTATTTAACAGCATTTAAGAAGCTGTTTATGTGAAACTGGAATGTGAATTTTTAAGCCAACTCTGTGCCTTTAACTGATGAAAGTATCATTCTGCTTTCAATCTTATTGTTTATGTCCTTTTCACTAGAGTTCCTTTTCCTTCCTGCTGTCATCCATGATAAAGCCAGCGCTGCCTCTTAAAACATGCTCTGCGTAAAAGTGGAAGAGGAGTGGAAACAGGAACGTAGCCTGCCTGGCATTCTTCATTCTGCTGTGCCTTAGCTTGTATGCAGCCAGATGAGCACAGCTCTGCTCTAACTATTCTAACCATGCTGATGGGACAAAGCTAGACCAGGGGTGTGTGTTATTGAATCATAGAGGGGCTGGACCTAGTAGCTGTAGGTGGAGTTGTACTGATGTGTGTGTGTGTGTGTGTGTGTTTGTGTGTGTATTTAGGGAGGGGATGAGGAGTGGTTTGAAGAGAGGAAGAGCCCAGTGGAAAAAGTAGGGCTGGACAGAAAAAACCCTGCTGGCTGCAGCTTGACTGGAGGTTTTCTCTGTCTGGTGTGGCATTCACATCCTAACGCTCGTGTGGTAGCATCCAGCATCGCTTGGCTTTCCCTTCACGCTGGCCTGATTCCAGGGATTTGCTGTAGACAGATAGACTGAAAGAAAGAGAGATAAAGTCAATCTATGTTGGAGCCAGATAAGTCTGTTTAGAAATAGAGAGAGTAAAGTCCTGGAGAAAAGAAGACAATAAACAGGTGAGAGAGACAAAAATCTAGAAGAACTATTGGTAAAAAAAACGTGATTAGCCAACTGTACACTCCAAACACATCAACATGGCAGCCATGGAAGCACTGGAATCCTCATGTGCACAGCTAGAGCCTCAAACCCTCACTGAGATCTCAGACGATGAGGTCAACCTCCCACCCTCAGACGATGAAGACGATGCCCTGGCTGCAGCCAAGAAAGAGCTGAGCATAGAGAGGGACACGGCCGAAGATAAGGATGAAGCTTCGAAGTCAGACCAGCAGGTGAATGGGGTAATTGTGCTCTCGTTGCTGGACAAGATCATTGGGGCAGTGGATCAGATCCAGCAGACCCAGAGCGGCTTGGAGGCCAGGCAGCAGGAGATGGAGCGTTCGGTGACCAGCATCCAAGGAGAGCTGACCAAACTAAGCAAAAGCCACACCACCACATCCAACAGTGTCAACAAAATGATGGAGAAGGTTCGCAAAGTGAGCGTCAACGTCAAGACAGTGCGGGCCACCCTGGAGAAGCAAGGAGGCCAGATCAAGAAGCTGGAGAACAACGAGGCCGAGCTGCTTAAGAGGCGCAACTTTAAAGTCATGATCTACCAGGTGAGAGTCTGTGTGGATAATTGCAGATGTGTCAGAGTGTAGCTTGTCTGCTTGAGGTTAAGGTCGTGTATGTACATGAAACTTTTTGTTTTTAGGGATGGGTGTTGCCCGTGGGTACAGGTTCTTAAAAACGAGTGAGAGTTCTGTCACTAGTAAAAAAAAATCTGCTGCAAATTATTGTGTAGCAGTTTAAAATACTTTAAAAGGGATGTGTTGGTTTGCCAGAGATGTCCCTCAGTTTGCTGAGGGACTCGTTAAAGTAGTGCTGGCCTCAACGAACATTTAGGGGAGAGAGGGCTGGGCCATCGCTCACCACAAAAGTACTATTAATCTTCCCAATACAGATGAGAATTAAAAAACGAATGGAACTCTTTGCCTCTTTACTTCCTTATCTACTACAAGTCATTCAATTTAATTCAGTTTAATATCTATTGTACACTATTAATTATAAATGCTGGTGTTTGATGCGTTGTAAAAGAGGCAGGTCACAGTTAAATAGCTGCACATAAAGTATAACCATAAACTCAGACATTACTCAGTACAGCTGTAAAACTGTTATATTAATAATTATATTTAATAATTATAACAATTTTTTATTCAGGTTTGTGTAAACCCTGTAGTATGATGCTGAGCACACATAGGTTAGACCCATAACGGTGACCACCTCCCTACAGCTTCTATGTGACAGAAGGATCTTGTTTTAAACCGAAAACTGCACGTGATCATTATCCAGATATTTCATTAATGCATTTGCCAAAAGGTATCAGCAGTATACACTGATCAATAACAATACCTCATGGTCTTAATATAAAAATATTAAATATTTGTCATATTATGAACTAATAAATGCTGGTGTATCCTTATGTTAACTTCTTTGTTAGGCCAAAACTTGCACTTATACTAAATATTGAATTTTCTGTATTTCTAACACACTCATAGGACACAGTGCGTCACATTTTACTGTAATGGGGCTGTGTAGTGTCGGGCTGTAAAACTTTACTAGTACAGTAGTGTTAAAAGTGACAAATAATATTTCACTAGTAATATTATAAATTTCCCTTCGATAACAACTTGGTACAAAGTTACTTTTGTTTTCAGCAAAGATTGAATTGAAATGCAAAATTTACTATTCATAGTCATTGTGCTTGCACACAACACTATAAGCAGCACCATAAACAGTAAACTGGCTTAGAAAAAGTGCCTACAACCAGCAGGTGGACATACACCCATTGCTTTGCAGAACATTACTTGGTAGGATGTTGTTCCACTGTTAAAAACCCAACTTCAAAGCTCTTGAAACACTTTGTTAGACAACAATGTCAAGCTCATACATCCCAACAAAAACCACAAACAACTAAACGAGCTTGCGGCTGCATATGTTATAGATTGTTCTCATTTCCACTATTGCTCCTTCAGATCTTCCAGGCCGTAACCCTTTGAAAAACTAAGATAATAAATAATGCCACAAATTACTTTTGACAGGGATTAATATGTAAAAAATAATAATTTTCCAAAGAGTAACAGTCGTTTGCTGCCTTGTACCTCACTTGTAAGTCAGTTTGGATGAAGGCGTCTGCCAAATGACTAAATGTAAATGCAAATATAAATGTAAATGTAATGAGTAATAGATTACATTGTAAAATGGTTCCTGTAGACTGCTCAGAGTGGCCATGACCATGTTGTCTTCCGTTGCAATATTAAGAACACCAGATGAAATGTTGTGTAATTTCTGACTGAAAACGACAAACGACGGAATTAATCAAAATTAGTTTTTACCCAGAATGTGCAAATTTAAAAAAAATGAGCAATAACTGATAAGAACTGTTACGATAGAAATATCCCAGCAACCAACATGTTTGACTGCCCCAACCCTAACATGCAAACCCACATTTAATTTTAATGCTAAAACATAAACCGGCATGACACTAATCTGAAAGACTGTTAGACAGGCTCTGAGCTCAAAGCACTGCGACTTGACAAAGCGCAAGCAAATATACAAAAACATACGCACACAAAACATACGCAAAAGCAACAACGCAACTGAAATGACCGCAGGAGCAACTGAATATTGTAAATTGTAAACATTGTAGACAACTGTTATAGCAATGTTTCCAGGGGACACTAAAAAGTGACGGACATTTAAATTTCTAAATGTATTTTCAGTTGCTCCCACAGCCATTTTTGTTGTGTTGTGGCTTTTTGCAGCGCGTTTCTGAATGCTGCGCCCGTATTATCAAATTGGTGAAGTTGTTTTTGTACATTTGCATGTGTTTTGTGAAATTGCAGTGCTTTGAGGTCTCAGGGTCACCGTAGGTTAGACACGTCTAAGGCACAAATACCGGAGACATTACTCACACTTATACACTCAAAAACACAGCTTCCACTCATTTTCCACTTTGGTGTATGAATTCCTGAGTTTTCATAATTGACTTCTTATAAAACAGTAACTGAAAACACATACAATCAGGCTCCATGAAACACTTTTTCTGTTCTTAGACAACATAATCAAGCAGAGGTCATGGCTGCATTGTATGTCTGTGTGCTCCCCAAAGTTGCTGCCCAGCCTTTATCTGCTGTATTTCCCAGTCTGAGTTGCTTCCAGATAGTTTCCCTCTTATAGCACAATATTTTTACAACTAAAGACTAGCCTTCACATGTCAGCCACGCTCGCTGGCTGCACAAGTCGAGCAGAATCACTTGGGAAAGTCACTCTTTCCCCATTTCTGTAATAAAGATGGAAAATACCACAAGCAAGCTCGAGAAGTATCAGAAGAGGCAGAGGAGCGGTAGGAGAGATGAAGGGACAGGAGAGAGCGGAGCTCTGAGGGACTGATGTTTCATTTGAAAAGACAGACTGCAGGATTTTTTTTTTCCTTTGAGAAAAAGTTGAGGAGAGCCCTGTTTCTTTTTTTAGTCTGTGAGGCCACAGTGTGATGTGTAATAGCTTGCAGCTTTTTGCACAGTGGTGCAAGAACATTCAGAGTTTCCACCCTTAAGTCAGACATCATGGAGTGGACCAACTTGTCTCTTTCTGTTGGTTTCTATCCAAGAGCTGGGCGGAAGTCAAATGTGAGCTCCATCTTAGGCAACTCAGAGTGACAGTGAATGCTTGTGTATTAGTGCTATTGTAACATATTTAGACAATATATTTGGCTTCCGCGTGTTGGCAAACCAGGCTGTGTATATAATGATGTGCAGATGAGCAGAGCAGAACTCTCAGTAAAACAAACTAATCTCCGTCATCATGCTGAGAGAACTGAACAACGGAAAGAGTCATAAATCACATTTTATATGAGTTTATAATTATCTCTTAAAATTGAAATACCACACAGTGAAATAGAAAAGGTTTGGGAGCCGCTTGGGCTCCGTGGCAGGAGAAACTCCCCCTGAAATGCCTATCTCTGGCTCCCTCACTAACTCAAAACACTGGCATTGTTTCTGATTGCCAGCTATGACATAATGTCAGATTCATCTTCATTAAAAAAGCAAACCACAATGTGTTGTTCTGTTTTCAATTTTCTGTGCTACTCTGTTGCCCTTCAAGGGCAGATTCTTTCAAAATCAGCAATAGACAGAGACAGACTCCACCAGTAAACTGCAACACTGTTTATTTGGCCAGTCATGTACAGTTATTCAGCACTGAAATACTTGTTAGTACTAACTACTCATCTCTCTGCGCAAACTATGCAGCTATGCACAGTGGAGGTAACATCTTTAAATATCACCTCAGCGGGAGCAGTGGCTTGGTAGTAGTAGTCTGTACTTTTACCCTGAAGAAAACCATGGACAGATAAACAAAAACAAATTGGCTACTAGTTTCACACTGCTGTGGTATTTCTTAAAGAGGTGGTATACAAATTTTAAATCTCCTGCCTGGACAGCAAATGTTGTTGAAACAGCTCCCACTGATATGTAAGGACATGCACACCGCTGTCCAGCTGCTACGCTGAGGGTACATGATAATACTTTTAAAACAAGTACATCTGTGAACATCACTGCATTCTGTTACTGAGCTGAACAAGTACAATGCAGTATCTGTGCTAAAGCTAAGCTACCTGCTTCCAGCTAAGTTTGAAACTTGGCTGGGTTTTTATCAAGACTATTAGACATGTCCCTACAATTCTAAAACATCTTGTTGAGGTATCTATGCATGAGCAGTGTCCTCCCGTTCACATTCAGGATCAGAACACTAAATAACTACTGGCTTGTTACCTTGTTAAGGTTTTATACCATAAAGTCAGAGAATATGTATTATTCATTAGTATCCTTTGCACTGGCTGTTGGCGAACATTGGGGGGACACCTCCAGCCACTCAGAGCAGGGGCTCATGAATAATTTTATGTTAATGGGCCCTAAAACCTAAACCCGCTTGATGACCGAGGAGAATCTGGCCTGTTTGTGAAGGCAAAGAAAGATCAATGGCTTTCGGTTTGTCCCTGCAGTGGTCACCACAAGCCAATGTGTTCCTCATGTTGATTGGGCATGAGTTTGTTTTTTTTTTCCTGGCTTGGGACTAGCACCAGGGTTGCCCTTGATGCCTGGGCAGGGCCACACCTGGTGGGGTAGGGTTTGAACCCATGGCCTTCTGTATCCCAACCCGATGCTGTACCACTGAACCGACCAGGCCCACATTTAAAAAAATCTAAACAATTGTGGTTAAAGGCTTAAAATTGTATTTCTAATTGACCCATTCACACACTCACACTGATGATCACAGTTGCCACACAAGGTTCTCCCCCAGCCAACCAGGACCAACGTAGGGTTCAGTGTCTTACCCAAGGACACATTTTTAGAAAGGACCAGGTGTCAAACCAATGACCATGTGGTTCATAGACAACTGCCTGACCCGACTACTGAGCTACAGCCATTGAAATAAATAAAGAATATGTCAAAGATGTGTTTAAGTTACACTTAGTATTTACAACATCCAAAAATGCTGTAATACCGGCCCTTCGAGGTTTTAAAAAATGATTATGATGCCAAACTTATACATAAATTAGGTAATACTATCCGCTCATCAATGTATTATTCATTTTTAAATCAGTAAATGTGAGTAGGGATATCAAATTGAAGAGTTTGTTATAAAAACAAATATCAATAGAAATGCTCAAATCAGAATTTTGACTTAAAATTCATTACAGCCTCCTGATATGTAGGAAAATTAATAAAATACACAAAAAGTATGTAACGTAATCGGCAAATTACAACATAACAATATTGTTGCTGATGTGTGATATTGTCTAAAATTTACAATATGCTTATGAAGTTTCTTCATGCTCCATTAGTATAACAAATCTTCCTAACACCAGCAGCATGATTTGCTGGCCCTCAATGTTGCCCCAGGAGGGCAACATTTTGGTCTTTGTCCCTCCCACTTATCCCGTGGGTTCAGGGTCTCCACAGCGGATCCTTGTTCGCATGTTGATCTGGCACAGTTTTTATGCAACTCTGCCCAATTTCTACCGGGCTTGGACCAGCACTGCACAGTTATAGGTGGCAATGGGCTGTTAGGAGTTCAGTTTCTTGGCCAGAGACATATGCAAACATGCAAGCAGGCAGTTTTTCATAGAGCTTCTAAGTGCATCTGTGTGAGTAGGAAACTGCAGGGTTTAGACTGGGACACCCCTGTTTTTGTGCTGAGTTTGCCCTGAGGGACAGCGTTATTATTCTTATTATTACTAATAACACACTGTTACTAAGGACCGAGCTCACACAGAAAGAGAACAGCTCACAGGCTTTGTAGCAGTGTACAGAAGGCCGCTCCACCAGTGCTCACTTGGCCACTTGCTACACATTTATAACGCGGTATAATAAAGGAAGGCTTAGTGTCCTGAGTGCACACTGCTCTGCGTGGATATGTTTCTCTCTCAGAGATTTACAGGAATGTTTTGGCCCGACATAAGTCAGATTACATTATATTTCATCCTGGCTCAAATCCTCACTATCTATCACTGCACTAATATCAGACACAAACCAAAACCACTTGTGGGTAATGACAGCGACACAGACAACAGCCCATCGAGACGCCGGTATGCTGGATCAGCCCAGGCCACTGTGTGATGTGTAAGTGGAAAGTGATCAGTGGCAGCTCTGTCAGCACATCGGCTGAAAACGATTGTTTCCCCGTTAGCATGAGCAGCTGTCCTCCTCTCTGTGGGTCTGCGTGTGTTTGGCTCATTGAAGCCTGAATGTCCAGTAAGTCTGAGATTTACTCCCTCACATCTTTGTTCAGTTCCTTGACAACTGAGTCCACATGCTGCCAGGGAACACGGCTTACTACACATTCTGAGGATCCAACTAGCAATTTGACAAGAACCACACAGAGCAGTTTATTAAAGGTTTAATGTTCACGATGGATCAACGGGGTCATCTGCCACTGAAAATGAGTCCAGTCCGCGGATTTTAGCCAAAATCTGTATCAGTAACTCCACCTGTGCAGGACCACACTGGAGACACTCTGAACACAAAGCTGGTGTTCGCAAATTGGAAAGTTTAGCTGCACAAGAAAATATTTCTCTCAGCACTTGGTGAAGATCAAAACAGAGCTAAGAGTGAGTTTTGAATGTAGCCCTCTGTGGTTTGTGATCACACTGAGCGTGTGGTAATAATTTTACTATCAACTATGATATTACTATATTACATTGATGAATTGTGTAGAGAGCAGCTAAGAAAACCAGCTAAATGCTGATATCGCTGGTTTATCAAAACTAACTTTTTGATACTATGGAAAAGAAAAAGTTTTCTGCTTGCACCTCTGCCCCCAATTGACTTAAACTAATCCACACAATTCCCTGGTGACATTTAACGTATCTCGGCATCACAGTGGTGAAGTGGCATGTTCTCCCCGTGCTTGTGCGGGTCTCCTCTGGGTTCTCCAGTTTCCTCCCACAGTCCAAAGACATACATTTTAGGTCAGTTGGTGACTCTAAATTGCCAGTGGGTGGGAATGTAAGAGTTAATTGTTTTCTCTCTGAGATGTGTCCAGGATGTAGCCCACCTCTCACTCAATGATAAACGTGATAGGCTACAGCCTCCTGCAACCCTGAACATGATAAGGGTTTAAAGATAATGAATGGATGGGTTTAATCCATACATTTACTTTACAGCATCAGCTTTAGTAACAGCAGAGCCTCTCAGAGGATTCTGCTTGCACACATTTTAGTTTCATTAGCAACAGGTCTTGCAGTTTTTTAACTGATTCAGTGAACTGCAGTCTGTTACATCTGTGGGCGACTGTGGCACAGGAAGGGAGAGCGGTCGTCCACCAATCTCACAGTTGTTGAAGTGTCTTTGAGCAAGACACTGAACCCCAACTTAGTTGCTCCCGGTGAGTGTTGGCCAGCTGCATAGCAGTTTCCCCATCAGTGTGTGAGTGTGTGATTGTGAGTGTGAATGGGTGAATAAGAAGCTGTGCAAAGTGCTTTCAGTGCCAATAGGTAGAAAAGTGCTTCATAAGTGCAGAACAATTACATCTACTCTGCCTTCCAGTGTGTCCATTTAGTAGAGCTCCGTCATTTTTGCATTTAGATGTGGTGTGACAACCCACTCTGTGTCTTGGTTAAATGCCCCAGATACTGAGGGGATGCAGGAACAATGACAATACGAAGAGCAGGATTGTGGCACATCTCTGCCACCTATGTTAGAGACTGACAGGCTGAGAGAAATAGTGCATAGGATGATTGAGGGGAGATTGCTTCATCACTTTGGGGAGGGTAGACTAGTACATGTTGCAGAGTATAAGTGAAAGATAAAGTGAAGAAGAGGTGATCTATGATCCACTTTGTACAGGGAGTGGATGGGTGGGTTGCGATGAAGAGCGAGGACCATATTTAGACAGCTGATTCATAGCACAGGCATCCCTGCTTCTCCACGCTAACCTCTGATCGCCTTTTCCTCCTCATGTGGAACCAGTCACAGGCCTGTTCCTCCCTCCCCCCAGCTCCTCCACCCACCAGGATAATTCACTCCACATCATGTCCTCCTCACCCCGCCCCGCCCTACACACCCTCGTAATTCCACTCCTTTATTTACCTCCCTCTCCGCTCGTTTCATTGGTGCTTTCTTTGCTTATTTTTAAAGTGGAATCTGACCTTTTGAAGAATCAGGTCATGTAAGTAAGATTTAAATGTGCCACTGACAAAAAAGACATTTGAAATGTAATTCAATTCAATTCAATTCAACTTTATTTATATAGCGCCAATTTACAACAAAGTCATCTCAAGGCACTTTACAGAATAAAGTCCAGACTAAACAAGTATGTAGAAGCAACCCAACAAATCCCCCTTGAACAAGCTCTAGGCAACAGTGGAGAGGAAAAACTCCCTTTAATGGGAGAAACCTCCAGCAGAACCAGGCTCAGGGTGGGCGGCCATCTGCCTTGACCGGTTGGGGTGAGTGGAAAGGGGAGAGAGAAAAGAAAAGAGCAACGAAAAGCAACAACAAAACAACAACGAAAAGCAACAACAAAACAACAAGAAAAACAACAACAAAACAACAACAAAGCATCGTACAACTTGTAGGACACAGAATTAATTGCATACAGTGGTGACAAGTAAATGTATAGAAAAAAGCTAGTTCAGGTTGAGTGAGCAGTTTTAACTATAAGCTTTATCAAAAAGGAAAGTTTTAAGCCTAGTCTTAAAAGTAGAGAGGGTGTCTGCTCCCCGAATTTGGATTGGGAGCTGGTTCCACAGGAGAGGAGCTTGATAGCTAAAGGCTCTGCCTCCCATTCTACTTTTACAAACTCTGGGAACCACAAGCAGGCCTGTATTCTGGGATCAAAGTGGTCTAATCGGGCGATACAGAACTATGAGATCTTTTAAATATGATGGAGCTTGACCATTAAGAGCGATGATCAGCTCATGCTGATGAAAGGTAGTTCTGAGATGCAGTAAATTGATGTTGAAAACCACTGCCTTTGGTTAAATAGGCTAATAGCAAGTTTAGCCAAAACTTACCAAACTCACATATGTTTTCATCCAGGGGCAACACATATATTAAAAAGTGTGTTTCACAGTGATCTGTCACCTACTGTCTGCTAGGATCATTATTAGGCTAAAATACATATTACAGTTTTATTTAAAGTAATATGTTACATTACAATACTGCTCACTACAGCAGTAAGTTGTTACTTTTTAAGCTTGAATTACTCTTGCAGAGCTTCCCTACACACTAATGTACTAATTATACCTCAGTTCTCAAAATTACTACTAGATACACATCTTTTCTGATCCTTTCTTTACAACTGGACAAGAACCACTGGACAGTCCACTGCAATCACTGCGATTACGACAAGTTCCCTACTTAGAAAGCGCTGAGAACACAAACTGCAAAAACTAAGAGGAGGAAAAATGTTTTATTCTGCATTTCAACAATAAAGTAGAAATAATGAGAATAAAGTTGACAGTTGAAAATTAGAATTGAACACAATCGGTATAAGATATCTTATATGAATAAATTGGTGAAGCTAATTCACAACAGGTTTTAGACCATATAGCCACCTTAGCTCCATAACTTCAGGATCAAACAAGTTCATGAATTGTCTTATTGTGTCTTGTGATGCAACACGTCCTCTCTGTGTTGCAGGCAGGTGTTCCCATAACCTCGCTTGCATCTGTCCATTACCAGCTGTTTCAGTCTGCACTACGCAGCCTCCACATCTCTTCTGTTTCTATATTTATCGTGAGCAGATGAAATGTCCTTCTTACTAAACTCGGAAGCAGCTTGTCAACATTTGTACCCTGATGTGGCCCCAATGCTCTGCCATAACAAGCTAAACCAGCATTATTACTACAAACAAAAAGGTCCTGCTCCTGAGCCTGGATCAGCTTGGTGGGAAGGTTCAATGAACTTTCTCAAAATCTGAAATTCCACTGTTGAGCCCATCAAAAAAATGAAAAATAAAGACACAAATAGAGGATGGTGGGCATATGCTATGCTAGCATAGCGAGGAATATGTGACCAAATCACAGAGCTTAGTTACCAGTAGCTCACCAACTGGCCCTGCCAAGCAGCATCCTTTAATCACGAGATGAGTCTGGCAGTGCCTCTCTGTGGAATGACTAAGGCTTAAAGCCAGACTTCAGTAAAATGCCCAAAATATAACTGTAAATCAGCCTTTTACTTTGTCATACAAAGTTCCTTTCTTCTATCTCTGCTGACCTTCAGGATTATGGAGAGTGGAAAGAAAATCTCCCAAACAATCTGTCAGAACAGGTTTGACTCATCCTTCTCCTCTGTTGTACTTTCCACGATCGCTCCAAACACCTGCTGCCTCCACTACCACTACATTTCAATCGGCAGCACATTGTCAAGCTGCCATCATCATTTTCTGGCATCAGTTTCATCCAAATGATTCACAAATGAGGTGTTCAGAAAGCTCTGCCCTCAAAAGCACTGTCCACATTTAACCAGCGGCCTGGGAGCCATCAGACTGCCAGTAATGCTTTGCTTGTAAATTCAAATTCAAGACTGAACCCCTTCTTCTCATACAGGTCTATCCAGGTCCATATATGGACATGTGAGTCAGAAACGTTCCCAGCTCAGTTTACAGGCCAATTGTGTCTAACATTGTTTCAGCTGGGAACGGTGCTTTTTTGGAGGAGTGATCTTGGCTGCTGTTCAGTCCATACAGGTGGTGTCAGGCAAATCCGAGAGGACACTGACAGGAGCTCGCTGATAAAATGGACACAAAGGCTAAGAAACAAGCTGAGGTGGAGCAGAGAGACAATATAAGAGACAGAGTGGGAGGGAGTTGACACGGGGCTAATGGAGACCGAGAGCCATCTAAAAATAGCAACTATCACATACTTGTCTGATTGTGAGAAGGAAAGGGCCTTTAGGAGATTATGTTCCTGTTTGGTTTTGAAAATCCACCACCGGGTAGAAGCAACTGCGGCTGCCATTCACACCACATCAGCTTTTTTGTGGCATGCAGACAGTTTAGTCTTTTCATGTGTTTTCAGAAAAGTCAGTCTTCCTGACTTTGAGGTCCTTTTGTGATGGGGGAGCTGGCCAACACTCACTTATGATGTACTTACGACGTACGATGTACTTACGTCTTACTGCATTTAATCAGAATACCTCAGTATGCAGTAGATTTTAATTTTTAGCAGGAACTGCTGATTTTGTTGAGTGCTATGGTTTGTTGTAGTTGTTAGTGATATATCAGTATTTATTTATAGTCAACTACAGTTAAAAACTGACTTGATTGCGATTTGATACTGTCACACACTCTGAAAACGCTTTGGCTAAAAACAAAAACAAAAAATTGTGTCAATCTTTTCAAGTTATGACAATGTTTGGTGAAAATTATTGGTGGCAGGAAACTACACTGCTTAAGCGCAATCCGCTTTTCCGCAAGAAATGTATTTAAGTTCCGCTTCCAGCTTCCAGGTGTCGACAGTGAAGCACGTTCTGCATGTTCTGCACGTCTTCCTGCCGCAACTCTCCCATTTTTATCCGGGCTCCTGACTGGCACCAGGGTTGCCTATGGTGGGGTGGGATTTGAGCCCGCGGCCTTCTGCATCCCAACCCGGTGCCCTATCACTAAGCCACCAGGCCCCATTAGCTACTGATATAATACAATAATATAACATGAAGTTGCTCCAAATAGTTTTTCCACTTAGTTTGTCCATAGAAAAAAAATCTCTAACACACTTTCCCTCCCACTGGCACAAATAAAAAGCCCTCTGTAGTCTAACACATTTCACAAAGGATGCTCTATGAATCTTATCCACTGACACAAGAAGAGGATGGTTACTTGACATATTTACTATGTGTAGTAGAACAACTGGTTCTATCAAATGTGTTGTCCTTTATTGATCAGTTTACTAGAACTATAGGCATAAGAACTTCACATAAAAGAATTTCTTTGTAAAGCAAACGATTTTCTTTGTGCACTGCACAGCAGGTCGTGTAGATGGTAAATGTTCTGCACTTATAAAGTGCTTTTCTACCTATTAGCACTCAAAGCGCTTCACACTGCTTCTTATTCATCTCTTCACACTCACACACACACTCACACACCGATGGGGGAGCTGGCTAAGTTGGGGTTCAGTGTCTTGCTCAAGGACACATTCACAGGGTTAAACCAACAAATGTGGGATTGGTGGACGACCCCTCTGCTTGTTTTGCGTTAGGTAGATGGAGGAAGTGACTTAAAATCTGCACTCAAGTAGAATGAAACTGAGTTACGATGTCAGTTTTATTAAGCTACCACAACTTAAATTTAGTTTTACATCAATGAACGCAGAACTTTTAGTGTTCATGACACACAAAATTACATTGCTGTAATTACCATTATTAAACAATATTATTTCCGCACAATTCCTTATTATTCTTAAATTAAAAGGTGTATATAAATCAATTAATTTGGGATTTTTATTGTGCAAACATGCATTTCATTACATGGTATCAACTGGTCCCCAAGTTACCTTTTAGAATGCATCGTTTTTAACCTGTTTTCTTCTTACTGCCCCTCCAGATGCAGCCTTCCGGTATTTTCACCTATAATATGTTGTGTAGGCACAGTCAGCAGTAGTCGCTCACTCACTTTTGGAGATGCCTGATCTGAGTGCACGAAATATGTGGGAAAAAAGATCTTTGGCCTGGGTTTTTAGTTTATAGCACTAATTTACCCCATATCATTTCTTTTTTCAAAGCAGCAGCTTTTCCATATGAGTCAGTCGGTGATGACTCATAATCACAAACTGTGGTTACTAAAACATTAGTTTATTTCCTCATATGATCCTCTCTCTCATATGATTCCAGCTTAGAGTTTTCTCGTGACCACTTAAATTATACACTCTTGAATAGTAGAACATTTGTAATAAGTCACCATATTATCTAATTCTGTCACTATCATTAAATATTAAGACAAAAGAGCCACAACCTCTGTTTGAGCAAAATAAAATATTATTTGTCCGCAATATCAAGGTTGTACCTACAGGTTATCCTTCAGGGTTAAATAAGTCTTTTGTGATTAAGATTCCCAACACTCGGTGCACTATGCTTTTCTGCAGTTCTAAAGTGGAAACTTTTTGTTGTTCAGGTCTTTAAATGTTCCACTGAAGAGTCCAAACCATCCACTTTGTTCAGCTGCTGGAGCCATTGCATTTTTCTTCAATGAGCCATTCAAGTCTGCGTTCAGTTGCTTTTAGTTAAGTGTTTGTCGTGAGAAGGCACAGTAGCGTTGGCCTCAGGTAACTGGTAGCTGTCAGGTGCATCTATCAGGTGCTGTGTCATATGTTAGAACCGAGCCTCCGGGAGGAAGAAACTGATTTTGGAAATCAAATGAAAACTCATTAAACTGTCCTGGTTTACAGTGCAGCTGAGGACGTTCGCTGCACCTATTCTCTGTCTGCTTTTCACTGGTATCAGCATAATAAAGGTGCAAATGACTGGCGTGTATAATTAAAGGGACAAATTGGAGGGTGGCACCAAATTATTTTTTATGTCTTTTTTTTCTTAAAAACATAAAATGTTATAGGTAGAGCGCAACCATTGCTTGTTGCCCTGATTTATTCAAACTGTGCTCACGATTTTATAGATATCAGCGTAAATGTTCAGGGAACCCCATGCTGAGTTTGAGTAGGTGCAATGCACAGCTGCTCTCTGCGTTCACACACTGTATATGACTGTGTTCATCAGGAGCCATTACATTCCTGCTACAGCTTAGAGCAGAGTGTACACGGGAGCAAACAGCAGAGGAAGAAGCCGCCTCGTCTGCCGCTTCATAAATCTCTCTTTAAACCTTTAAACACCAACCTCCGTCATTGTTTTCGGAAAGAGCAACACTGGATAGTCATGGAAACGACCACGTTCACCCCCTCACTGATGATGGTGGGGAGCTGTGCAGAGATCCAGAGAGGGCAAGAGAGGAGGAAATGTTAGGTCAAGAGTTTGTCCCTCTCGGATGAAGTTATGTTTGATCGTAGCAGTGAAATTGTATACTCATAGTATCCATATAGGTGTCATCACTCACAGGAGGAATTATTAATGACAGGGCTCTGTGACAGCACATTGCAGCATGCTGTGTATGTCTATGAGTCTGCATGTGAGTGTGTGTATGTGTGCGTTTCTTTGTGCTCCTGCATGAAAGTACATGATCTGAATTACCACGAACCCAAGAATGCCGTAAAAAACCTCTAGTGATCGTCGACAATAGCAAGCTGTGTCTTGCAGTAAGAGCTGAAAGGACTGAGAGAGAAAACAGTGCAGAGCTGCCTCACATACGTGTGTCTGCAGCCCTGGAAACACTTTGAGAAATCCTCATTGGTTTTACATTCTCGTGTGCTTCCTAACAAAACTCCCTGTGTTTAGGGAGAAAGGAAATGTAAGCAAGCTGTTGTGCTGTGAAGCTCCACATAAAGAAATGTGTTGTGCTGTGTTGTACTAATATTTAGTTATGATAGAATGTTTAATTGAAATTATTGTCTTTCTTCAGGACAGAGAGTCAGGTGGCTGTGTGTTAAACAAATAGCTGGCACTTGTTTTTCTCTTTGTTAAAAACTAAACCCACTATCAGCTCTAAAACAATTAGACTTTAAAACTGTAAAACGTATTAGTCTCAATACTGTAATATTGCATTTATGTATTTATTACATACAGAAATTGTAAAATCTGTCAATTGTTTTGGGAGGGGGCAATATGTATCTTTTGGAGAGACCCTGGAACAGGAAATAAGTGAGAGAGCTATTACAAAGTTCCCCAGCCTGCCTCGGATATGGAAGGTTGCAGTTGATGGTTGGTGCCATCACCCTCAAACTTCTTTTCATGCTTCCTGCAGCAGCTGGTATGAAACCCAAGCTGCGATCACATCATTGCATCGGGCCCCCAGCAGCTCTCGTAACTGTTGAACCTCTTGTGTTGCTTTAGTATACACATCCTTGCTGGTGTTTGGCTCATGGGTCCCAGGGAACCCCAACCACTTCTCATCTAATTCTGTCTCCTACACAGAAGGGAAAGTTAGATAAATACAGTTTCTTATAAAGACCAGAAAAAACACAAGCGACAGCACAGTGATTGCTGCAGACAGCATGTACTCAGGAAGCATGCTCCAACCATATTGGTAATCGGATCAGGGTTTGGTGTTGGCCCCTCTATGTGACTAATGACAGTAAGACTGATGATGATGATCAGCAGTGCTAGAAATCTTAAGTGTTAGTTTACCTTATTATAAACAGTAACAAGTCAGGATCTCTACACAATGTAGATGTGTCTAGATGTGCGATCAATTCAGTGATAAAGATTTAATAAAACAACATGGAATATAATAAAAAAAATAGCAATTTAGGGAATAAACAGTAATATTTACAGACTAACAAGGCCTTGGTCTCTGCTTTGTGAATAAGCCCCCATCTGAAGGTGCTGTTGTATGAGCTGCAGGTCAGTTTGTATGAAAAGCCAGGGCAGCAAGTATACGAGAGCTTTTGTCAGGAGCAGCTTTGGTGAGTCAAGACTACAGGCTTGTAGTAGGGTGGCTGTAACTCAGTTGGTACATCTGTCATCTGTTACCTACAGGGTTGGACTGCCAGTTCCTCCTGGGTACATGTCCAAGTGTTTAGGACGCTGATTCTCAGTGGGCCAGGTCTGCGCCTTGAATGGCAGCCGCTGTCACTAATGTGTGTGAATTAGTGCTATGTAAGCAGAGCATTTACCATTTGGAAGTACTGAGCACACACACAGCTACAGGAAGCCCGGCATCGTTCACCACCTGCTCACTGCTTAGAGCTACACATCATCGCACAAGCAGTGGTGAATTTCTATCTAGAAGCAGAGCAGATGGAAAAAGTGTGTGGAGTTTCAAGTTGAGCACTTTTTAGAGGACCGTTGAATCACCACCACAGGGGAAACCTACCCATCCTGTGTTGTTTCATGCCACGGGTCAAGTTCCACTGATCTGGCATAAAAATATTTGTCCTGTTGCCATGGAGACGTGAACACTGATTTGTCTCATTCCTCTGTGATCTAAGTTTATTCTCCTGCCACTAACTGACAGTTCATCAAAGAAAGTGGAGAGAAACAAAGGTGATTAAAGGGATGAATAGTGAATGGAAGGAAGTCGAAGATGAAGAAGAAGAAGAAGAAGAAGAAGAGAGAGAGAGAGACAGAGAGAGGATGTGAGATGAAGACAGCTGCTGTGGTGTTTCAGTGCAACAACAGGCTCAGTGACTCATTGCTCCCTCTCCCCCCCTTAGGGACCTGTGGCATGCCATCACTTTATATAGCAATCTCTCTCTCTCTCTCTCTCTCTCTCTCTCTCTCTCTGTCTCTGTGTCTCTCTCTCCATCTCTCTCTCTCTCTATGTCCTCCTTTGCTCTAGTCCCATGTCTCTGATTAAAGAGGACAAATGGAAAACAGAAACAGTAGAGACTTCTCTCCCCAGAGTTTTATGCTGCTTGTGACCATCACAGTCTTTCCCATGGCACTAACATGAGAAACGTCCTCACACACCCGGCTGTCTGACAGGGTGGACAGGGTAGATTTCACTGATTTATTGCTTTGCTGATTTTGACTATAGTTAGGAAACAGTATGAAGCCATCAGTGTGAAGTTGGACCCAATTTAAGTGAAAGTCAGACTATGTCACTTTATAAACACACAGCTACAGTTTCAGCCTTATTTGGTTTGGTATTTTGTCCAATTATTGTTCGTGTTTGCAGATTTTCTGTTAGGTACAAGACATTTTTCAGTATGACTGAGTTCCTATGGGGGACACCAATGCAGGTTTGGAGCCTGCACAGCTTTAAATTCTGAGGGCTAAGTCATGTCTTTCTGTGTCCGTGTAGGGTTGTCCAGTTAAGTACAGGTTAATTTCAACTACTTGTGCTGATGTTTGCTTGCTTTTTGTCTCATGTCCACTAGATGTGTCTCACTGTGTCACAAACGATTTATTCTGTGGTTTTATTGCTAAAGTAAAACAAAACGCGAACTAACAGCTCTCGACAGGTGGTGAGGCTGGATTGTTACTCCAATTCCATGTCCTCTGATGATGCTCAGATCAGCAGCTGACCCTGGTGTCCATTTTGTTTTAAGGACTGGTTCGCTCACGATCCAGAACAACATATTTTCTCACAAACCTCTATTAGTATGTAGCCATTGAGGTAGTTTTTCTATCACTTGTCCATGTGTTATATAACATGTTTGTAGCATTTATACTTATGAAAATGAATAACTGCAAGCAATACATAATGTCACGTACCTGGACTGTTTGTTTTTCAGTATCCAGTGCAATTCAAACTAGTTAAAAAATAGAAGCTTAGCTGTATGAGTTTAAAAAAATATATTTTTCTTTGTAGAAATGTGTTGTCCAAAGTGGTTTGACAGAGATTATACCGGAACTAACATAAGTTGCATATTGTGGCTAAAATTCTTAAAAGTTCATTAATGGCATGAGCAAGACCAATAGATCTTTATGCAAAATCAGTTAGTGTAGCAGAGCCTTTGGAAAGTATTTGGTCACCTTTTTTTCTTTGATGCTGATGAAGATCATGTGAGATGACTAAAAACAGCCACTAAATAGACCATGCGGTGAGATTTTTTCCCTCGACTGAAGCAATCAGTAATCGCAGAGCTCCAGATGAAAGAAACACTGTCGTCGTTTGTTTCTCAGACTGACATCAGCAGTTGGATCATGAGGATTCCCCGTTTCCCTAGATTTACTGGAAAATCCCCTCATTGTGTTTTTGTGTGTGTGTGTGTGTGTGTGTGTGTGTGTGAGATTGATGGAATGCACAGTACATTACACATATTGCCCATACAGGTACAGAACACACACACACACTCATGCATCTGGCTTTTCCACAGCAGTAGGGGATCTTAGTGGTTTGAGTTTAAACAGGAAAACAGAAACAGAGAGGGGTGTGTTACAGCGGGATTCCTCTCTCTCGCTACAGCAGGCTGATGAGTGGCTGCAGTGTGGTCAGGGAGTGGAAAGCTTTCACACACATAAACACACTCGTGCATGCACACACACACACACACACACACACACACCTCCAGCAGCAGTAGGCCTGCTCTATGACTCTCTCTTGACTGTTTTCTAGTGAAACATCTTTTTCCTTTCATCTGGAAACATTATAGTTCCAGGCAGGCTCGCCACTGTTACCATGGAGACACAAGTCAAACTAATTGTTAACTGTAAGGGAAGGCAGTAAAAGTGGAAACAAAATTTCTGGCAGGACGTTTTGGTAGATTTTATAGAAAACAGTCATCACACCCGATGCTGTAAGAGCAGCGACATGAAGTAGTGAGGCACAGCTTTAGGTAAAAAAACCCAGTAAGGCAGGACGTGCATACACGCACACACTCAGCACACACATGGCTGAGGTATCTTCCAGTAGATGGAAATATTCAGGATTCAGCCTTGGTGTTTATGTAACGTTTACATCAGACTTACTTCATATTCGTAGGATGATATGTACATCTCACTTTTTAATCAGTTAATAAGTTTGAGATCTAAGCTGTGTTTTAGATTGTTCATGGTTTAGGAGAAAAACTCCAATACACTCAAAATGAGAATCCTATTCACAGAGCAACTCTAATGAGGAGCAGATTTTTCCTCTGGGTGCTGTGGCTTCTGTGCTGCTGCCATGGTTTGCTGTTGTGCTGCTTGAGAGCAACATCAGCCAAACACTGGGTCCACCTAAGAAGTCCAGATATGCCCAAGAGGAGCATCCTCAACAGCTTTGAAAGGAGACTTTAAGGAAGCATAAACTTAAACCCAAACTGGGGCATAAATAATGATGTTGACAGGTGGAGAATGGAACAATGGACTTGTACTACATACATGACATTTCTGTTCCATTGATTTTGGTGAACCCTTGACATTTTCTCTCTCTATTTTTGGCCCAGAGTAAAAAAGTCTCCACAACTACAATATTGGATGCCCTGGATCTGACAGTGTCTATGTGACTGTATGGGTGGGATTGAAATCCGATTATCAGAATTACAAGTGCAATGGCTTTGGGGAATAAGACTGACCCAACACTGCAGGATAATCAGGCCAATGTTGCATCCAGTGTGCACTTTCCCAAAATGGGCAGCCCTCCCAATTCAAGCCTGATAGGAATCGATTATGGCGCCAAAGTGTGAGTGGGTTTCCAAGACAGTCTTCATGCTCCAGCCTGGCTTAGTAGGGTGTAGTGTGAAAGCAACGCTGAGGAAACAGCAACAGCGAATGGCAGCAAGCTGAGTAGAAAGCGTCACCAAGCAGATGCTGCTTTCTTGTAGCAGTAGCTTCCACCAGCCTCGTTTAAGACTGAGAATAAAACTTCATTTTAGGCCTATCAACAAAATGCAATAACGATGTGTTAACGCAAAGTCCTTTTAAAAGTACCACTTTTTTTTTTTGGACACCAATAACGTGGGTTCTACAAACTCCCAGAACGAACAGCCGCAGCTGCTGCAGCAACAGTGAGTCAGGTCTCAGCTGAGAACTCTCCTACTGTATAGTCACTCACAAATAAAACTCAGCGAGTAAAAAGTGAATAAAATTAGTAAATTAAAGCACTCGTCAAATATAACTTAAGTTAATAACTTCACAACTTCTGTTGGACTCTATTAGCCACCTCCATTTTTGTTTTATCATGCGACTTTCAGTAAGACAACAGTTGCCTGGAATCACATCTCTTAAATTGTTCAGTATAAAACCCCAATATGTAATTTTGGTTCTTGACTGAATCTTCTGGTGTCCTTAAGATTAACGTATTTCAAAAAAATGTCTTTACACATGCGGTCTCACCTTTTTAAAATTAAGATTCCAAAAGTTACGATTTTAAAATCTAATGTGCTTTAGTCCTAAGCTTGTGCTGTCCACAGCAGAGTGGATGGACCGTACACACTGACCGTGCAACAGAGACACTGTGTTGTGCTGACAACACAGAGCATCAGCCAGCTGATCTAAGCAGCTCACACACATGTGTGAGTGAGTGTGTACACAATGGCAGCTTTTGTCTGTCTTTCACCTGAAGGATTTATAAGAAATTAAGCCTTAGCTGTTACTTGTCCTACACACAGCTCTTATTCAACATTTCTCTGTGTGTATCTGGTCGCTGTTAAATGACCCAAAATATTATTTCTGCCTTCAGAGCAGCTCTGCTTCAGAGAAAAAGAAATGTTGATCCTGCATCACATCATAGTCCCACATACATGGTTTCACCGCTTTAGAATATGGGTACATTTATGCCAGGTAAATTGTCGTTTGGGACCTAACATAACAACAGTATTTAAGATAGTGTTTTCAACAGCATGTCCAATAACCACAGGTGACCAAAACACCGGTACTAGAAACCCCGGAACCAGTTTTAAGTTTGAAACACAGCACTGCAGATAGATGCCTCGGTTTTTGCAACTCCAATCTTCCAACTCTATCTTCCTGAACATTGTTATTTAAATTATTTAGGTGTAACCTAAGGAGCAAGCCACTAGAAACCAGAGTCAAATTTCTTGTATGAGTAAAACATACACTGCCAAAGGACATGCTGCATGTAAACCACTGGGATATTAGGTTTATGCAATGCTCCCACATCCACATGTTAACAGAAAACTGTGAAGATCCTGAGTATCTCAGTTAGAAATTGAGACATTTTGCAGCACAACGAGTTTCCTTGGAATGCTGGGCTGTCAAGTGAAGACAAGTCCAAGATGAGAAGGACAAGTGTATATTAGTCGTATTGTTAGTACTGTGTTTTAATGCCTTGTGTTTGAGGGATAAGAATGTGAGTATTCATGCATTGGTGCATTGACACATAGTGGGTGGTGGGTTGTTAGAGAGAGAGAGCCAGACCCAAAGCACAGTAAACACCTCTCAGATGAATGATTTTTCCACCGACCATGAGTCACCGCAGCGATCTGCCCACCCCTGACAGACAGAGGTTGAAAGAAAGAAAGAAAGAACGAGAGAAAGAAAGAGAGAAAAGCTGACAGGCAAACAATTAAGAGAGTGGATGTAGTGAGTATTGGGGGGTAGATAATGTAACACAGTAGTGGTTACAAAGATCCAGTGCAATGTGATCTCTCCTTCTCCCCCTCCCTCTCTCTCTCTCTCACTCACACACACTCACACACACACACACACGCAGAAATGAATAACAAGAGATAAAGAGCAAACAGTACAGCCCCATAATGTGATGAAACAAATCATATGATGTCTACTCCCACTGATTCTCTCTTTCTCTCTCTTTCTCACACACACACACACTGTTGTTCAGTGTCTTTTGCAATTTTCTTCACGACTGTCATTTTGTAATTTAAGTGCAAACCAGATATAGAAATTATCTCCTTGTGAACGTTTTGCAAGAACTTTGGGCAAAAAGGAGTCTCTGCCTTGGCAACAAAGCACACACACAGGAACACACTCACTCACCAAAGCATTACATACCTCCTTCATTTATTTTCCATGGCTCTGAGTGTACCTTCCTGTCTTTGGTGCAGCAGACTTGTGGAGAACAATGTCCCATTAAATTAGGAGGGTCAGGAAGCCAACACACCAAGGTGAATGCCTGAACACTCTTTCCAAGTCCTCCAGACACACACAAGCAGCACATACTGCAATTCCCTCCTTCCACTGAGTCGTTCTTATATAAACACATTAGCCTGTGGCCTCCTCTACACTCTAACACACTCAGTTATTTTAAGCCCACACTATAGCCAGGCTCATCAAAGATAAGTCAACCCTGCAGTTACCAGGTGTTGTGTGGTATAATGTGTCCTCTGCACTTGATGAGGAGTCAGATGTGATTAGTATTTAATTTGCTAAAAGAGGGGGGGGGGGGGGGGGTCTGAATTTGGGACTCCCACTAGGCGATCTGTGCCATCTGTCCCCAGTCGACTACTGTAAGTGTTCCATTCTGTGCTTAAGAACACTTCAGTGTAGTCAGAGAGTGGTGTGAAAGGCCCAGTGTGGTGATGTAAGAGTGTGGAACGTTCTAAGCACAATGTAACTGAAGGCCAACAGAGGGGGCACACTCATGCTCGGGCACAGCACAAGGAAACTACCTAATACTTCAGCCACGTCTTATCTACCGCTAGTGATCTTGCTACAACATTAGCTTTGGATATGGTCCTCACAGGATTTAAAGCCTGTGTTTTTGGTGACCCCCCTCCAGAATTGAAACTATTCTTTTAAAACACACAAAAAAAAAAACATTGATATGTTCCTGAAGTAAAAACCCTGCAAACACTCAACAATAATATCCACCTTAAAAAAGAGCACATGTAACAAAATTCGAGGCCCCGTCTGAGACTCTTAGCTTGAGCAACTTACAACACCCACTGCATCAAAGCCTGAGATCAAAACAAGATGTACGGAACAAGGCAGGTACAGTATTTTCCAGCACCACTGCCTGTCAGCACAGCTGCTCACCCAAGGTCAAGTTTACCCTAGATACTGCAGTACAATACCTTCATAAAACCTCCATCACCCCGAACAGCAGCCGAACACAATAGATACAAGTCCCTAGCTCACCCCTTCAACACACACGCACACACACACCCACACACACACTCCGCTCTCATACCAGCAAACATTTTGATGCTATCATCTTCCTGCTGAGCAGATGGTTTTCCAAGACCCTCAAGCATCAGCCCACTTCTGCTGTCACTAGATTCATACAACAGCAAAAAAATATCTTCCTTTTCTACACCTTCCCACCCCCTAACCCCCCACCCTTCCCCGGTGGTCCTTTGTTCTGACTGTGTTCCTGTTTTGACCATAAAGTCAGTGTAGAGGGAAAGAAAAAGACAATGCACACAACAAGTATTGGCTCTCATGCAGACATTCAGGAGCCCCATTGGTTGAGGAGTTGCTGTGATGGAAAGAGGAAGACCCCCACCCCTCTTTCCCATCCTTTCATTAACAAGTTCTTAACAAGAGCAATACGAGGTGAAGGGAGCACAAGAGAGAAAGGGAAAGAAGGGCTTGTTCATCTAGTGATAAAAACTGGGAAAGGTGAGAGAAAGGGGCAACGGGGAGGGATGGGCCGGGGGAATAGAGAAATAATGATGAGTGCTGGGCAGAATGCTTCATCAGGGCAAGCTGGTGGAATGTGGTCATCCTTACTTGAGTATGGTGCTCTGTGCAGGACAGTTATGTACCAAAGCTAAAGACTCAAAGCCAGTTTAAAGGCTCTAGAAGCTGCAAGGATCACCCAGATTGACATGAGACTTGATGTGGGGCCATTGTTGGGTTAGAGGCAAAGCTACAGTCCTAATATAATAAGTGGAGCCGTAATATTATGTACATTTATTAGGTTCTTGGAAATATCACCTACACATCTAGAAGCCGCTTCTCATTCTTTCCATGACTGCGTCTCATACTTCAGACAACTAGTCATGTGTCACCCACTCAAAAACAATCACCAAATCTTTTATCTTCTACTCACAAAGCCAGAAGTTAAACCAGTGTCATTTCTAACTGACCTGCTCCTGTGTTTTACATTGAGCTGCCAGCTAATAAATCACCATGTCAGGCTTTGTCTGAATGCAGCTAATGAGCTTTCTAGACGAGATTCCACACCTTATGGTGGATCCAACTATTGGCCAAGCTGGTTGCAGTAAAAGATGGTGGACTAACTATACTGGCAGGAAGAACTTACCATTAGATGGAAGTTCCTAAACTTACCAAAAAAGGATTTGATTTGGGTCACAGGGTCTTGATTATGGGATAGGGAAAATCATTAGTCAAGGCAATAAGTCCGAAACAGCTCAAAAGGACTTTATAAAAAAACCTGATCACTTCCTGCCAAGGTGAAAATGCATTTCTGAGTCCGAGTTTAAGTTGAGATTATGTTATAAAATCAAAGTAACTTCAATAATATCACTGCTTCAAGAAGTAATGTGTACGGCTGTGCTGTTATATATAGTAATATTGTTACGTAACATTAACAGCTAACTCCTGACACTACTTGTGATTAGCTACAGCAGTACTGGAAACTAGCTGTGTTTCGGATGTACCACTGGTTCTCATATGCATGACTGCACACCCTCAACACACTCTCAGTATTTGGGGATCTTGTCTTCATTACCACAAACTGACTGTCTTTCTAGGCCTATGGCTGCTCAATCCTCTGTCAGAGGGGGATGAACCGTTTCAGAATCCCAGCATGTGTCAGCTTGTTACAGCCTGAAGACCTTCAGTCAGCTCTCTCCTCTTCTATTCAGCCAGTGTGTGTTTTTGTGTATGTGTGCAGTCTGTTGGATGTCTACAAAATGAATATCCTACTAATGCGAGCAGGGGGGATGTTCAGCTTTGAGATCTGTGAATTTATCACATTCCACTTCAACTGTGCTTGGACAGAATTTCTATTTCCTTTTTCCATTCCTTTGTCTCAGAGTTCCTTTTTTCATTGTCAGTTCTTTCCTTTGGTGTGAGATACATGCGTAAACCCTGGAGTCACGTAATGTAATTAATCCACATTTCTTCGAGCAGGCCTCTAATCTATTGTTTAGTAAACCATGACTAGTGAGTCATGCTCCTTACTTTAATTAGCCTGTGGATACCTGTGCAAATGGAAAAACCTACGAATAAACATAACGAACATGTACAGTGACGACAATCCGTTTCTAGCACCAATACTGAAAATGAAACACTGGCCTCATTGGATTTTCTAAGCATCATTTTAACTGAACGAACCTCAACGTACTGTGACCAAATGGACTGCATTTCAATTTGGATAAAGATACCGAAATATAACCTTAAACCTACACAAATAATTCATTTTATATTATCCATGGATACAATCACCACCTATAGTATGAATATATAATATACTTTTGCTCATTGTGACAAATTCAGAATAATTCACCTGACTTTGCTGTTCCATTAACTTGTTCTTTAGTTGTTGTTGGTTTTACATTCGCTTGAATTTTAAACCCATTGGAAATGGCACCAAACAGAATAAACTGACTATAAGCAAATAAACATAATTACTCAACTGTTAGCTAAAGTTGTGTTTTTCTCAGATGCATATACCTTCAAAGGAATACTAATGTTACTCTGAGACTACTGGATGTAAAAGAAAATTAATAAACAGTTTTCTATTAATTACAGTATATCAACCTTATAAGGTCATAATATGTAATTTGTTTGTTCTACTGCATCTTAGTAGATTTAAACATGAACATAACTGGCCACTGGCAAAATCTTCTCAAGAAACGGGATTTCTTAGTTATTATATACTTTGAGGGTAATATGAGGGCAAACCTGCACATGTAAAACTACACAAATTGAACAAAGTATGTCATCTCACTACCTGAATGTTGAAAAGGTTCTATGCTACACATAAGACTGCTTTAACCATCCTTATGATCTTCTTCACAGGATGAAGTGAAGGTGCCCTCAAAACTCAACATCTCTAAATCTATGAAGGTCTCTGAGTCTGTGTCAGGAAGCAGAGGAGGAAGCCTGCTGGAGCTCAAAGAAGCGGTAGATGAACCAGAAGAGGATGGGGAAGGAGAGAAGGTTGACAAACCCCATGTCGATCTCTCATCAGATGAGGAGGGAGTGGATCTTGAGGAGGCCCATGAGGAAACTCGTGCTGAACGCATCAAACGCAGCAGCTTGCAGCGCGTACAAACCCTGAAGACGGTCTTTTCGAGGGAGAAAATGGATAAGACCCGGGCAAAGACCAAAGAGAACCTGGAGAAGACCAGACAAAAAACCAAGGAGAACCTGGAGAAGACAAAGCAGAAGACAAAAGAGAACCTGGAGAAAACAAGGCAGAAAACCAGAGAGAATTTGGAAAAGACCAAGCAGAAGACTAAGGAGAACCTTGAAAAGACACGTCACAACATTGAGAAGAAGATGGGAAAGCTTGGAACACGTATGAGTGTCAACCCTGAGCGCAAGCAGAAGATGCAGGCATCCCGTGACAAGATGAAGAAGGCCTTCACACCAGACCATGTTGTTTATGCCCGGTCCAAGACTGCCGTGTACAAAGTGCCCCCATTCACATTCCATGTGAAGAAAATCCGCGAGGGCACTGTTGAGGTGGTCCAAGGCACAGAGATGGTAGAAGTGTGTCAGGATGCTGAGCACTTCAATGGAGTGGATGGGGCAATTGAGGAAGGTGCAGTAGAAGTTGAGATGGAGATGATGAATGGAGGAGGGGAGGAGGAAGAGGTTGAGGAGGACGAAGAGGAGGACAGCCAAGATGTCATACAGGATGAAGACAGAGATAGAGACAGTGATTAGATAAAGAATGGGAGATTTACCAAGTTCCTAGAAAAACCTTTTGCACCAACCCTGAGGTTTTTTTTTAAAAAAGTCAATAAATTCTGTGGATGGAGAAGGTTGCTGAAGAATAATTACAGCTGATTAGAACTTGGGTCTCATTTGTACTATTTTGTCGACTATTCCTATCAGGTATAACATGTACTCACCAAAGTAATTGATGACATCTGGGAACAGATTGCTAGAAGTAAGTCAGACAATCCGAAGAGTTTTACAAACAAAAAAACAAACCAAATGTCTCCAAACCAAGTTATTAAGGGCAAACTGGTGAACCCACAATGTCGGTAATAATGCTTCATTGCAGAGGTTTACAAGAGGTACAAGAGGTTGCTAATGTTGTCACTAGCTTTCTCTTCACAAAAGGTGAAACATTTGGTTGACCAATGGTTGAGCCCTCTCTCGATTGTCTGATTGTCTGATTGTTCATCAGCTGCCACATTCCCAGATCTCAGCAGTACATTTGGTTAGTATGATGTCCTTTATACCCACAAGAATCGTGCAAAATATAACTAATACTGAAAAAAAACAACAAATTGTACTTAACAACTTTGCTTTGAGCTAATTTGACTACAAGTTGCGCGCTTAAAATTAGGCATTTAAAGAACATAATTACTTCTTTCAGTATTTACAACAGCACTTCAGGGGGTGTTCATTTGTGTTAGGGTGCTGTAGGTAATTGGTCAAACTAAAATAATTACAAAAAAAGGAAGGGAAAATGGAAAACAGTTTTGTTGTGGACAGTACTGGGGAAAGATTTAGAGGAGGGGACAAACTTATTTGTTACCTTTTTTAAAAAACATCAGAACACTACACTAACTTTTCACAACTAGTGCAATGAGACCATGTAAATGAGCATTGAATTTGTTGAATTTGTTGCAGATTCCCATTGGCCAAATTTGTCATAACACAGTGAGTACATATTCTTGTTTATCCAGAAATTCCTTGCAATCTAGAAATGTTAAATATCACACATCACAACAGCATCTATTCCTTCCTCCATCTTTGTTGTTCAGTTGTTTAAATACTGTTACCATGGTGATATGATACTCTGCTTAAATTACACATTATTTTAGAAGTGCACCAATTCTGTTGTTATTTTAAGTTTTAATGAGCTCAGAACTAAGTATTGCATGATTTTATATGTGCTCACTTGACACCAGACTGATGTCATCTCCTTTTCATTACTGACAGAATGCAGCTTTATATAATGTTTTTCTGCCAGGCTTCTTAAAGAATGATAAAAATGAAGGTTTGCAAAACATAGAGATGGTTCACTATAGGTCATTTCCATTTCACATTGATTATGTTTCTATTTTCTTTTTCAACTGTTCCTTAAAGATGTGTTTCATTAATAAAAAGAGAGAAGGACCAACACATTTAGCAAATCTTATACACCTCTGATAGACCCTGTTCAGACTGAAACACTGTGTACTCTTGGAACGTGTCACTTGAAAAGAGTGTGTGTTTTTGCTGCAGTCTGACACTGACCTCTAGTGTCAGTCATCTCAATATAATCCCATCTGCTACAGGTTCAGATTAAATGTGTATATCACCAGAGCTTCCAACTGTTCTCTTTCAATTCACTATTTTATTAAGACATTTCTACACAGGTTTCCTCTATTGCCAGCTGTTTGTAAAATGTATAAAAGTGTTTTGTATTTTCACCATTTTACTGGTATTCTATAAGTGCCTTGCAAGAATGAATTCATGAATTCATATTTTGAATTTGTAATGTTCTGCTCTGACTGCAATTCTTTTAGCATGCTCCCAATACATTTTTAATTTGTGAATCCAAAGGAAAAGAACCTGCAGGTTTAAGTAGTGAAGAACTGTTTGGAAGGTTTGTCACGTTGCCACAGTATTTATACTGTCAAAGTTCGGCTTCTAGTGCCGACACACCACACTTTTCTTTGTATCAATTTTTGTATATAATGTGAATCACTGCCAACGCAGATCAAAATGCATTTTGATTTTATTTACCTGAAAGCCTCTTGCTCTCTGCACTTCTTCTGCATTAAAACCGCTTCTCTAAAGTCTGCACAGATTCCACAATGCAACAAGTAGCACTGGCACTCTTACATGTAAAGATAAAGAAAAACTATACCAGCTTTTTCATGCACAGTTGTGGTAGATGTTCAGTAGTTTAAGATTTAATCATTTAAAACAGATTGTCAATGCCGTGTCTGCCAAAGCAGTAACAACACACAGCTTTACTGACACCTGTGTTAGTAGAATATAACACTTCACTGTTTCCTTGTTTTTGTTTTGTCATTAACTAATTCCTGGATAATGTTTAATTGCTTAACCACTAATGATTGAATTAATAAAAGCTATTTGGTTCACAACTTTTGTGTTTTATTATATCACAGCAAAAATGGGACTGATCAACAACTACTACTATTACAAAATGTATTTCCATTAAGGACTCAGTAGACCTGTGTAATCTAATGCAATGTGGTGAGTAATGTTTAGTTTTGTAATGGTTTTCAATTTTACACATTCATCAACAAACACTGCTACAACACCTTCACATAAAAACCCTGCTACAATATTATAACGTCAAAAGGAAAAAAACGGTGAAATCTGCTTGCAATTGATTTTGAATCCAAAACTATTTTCAGTTAATTGTTACATTAACATTTTTGATCAGTCCTAAATCTTTATTTTCAAAAACGCAAGTTTAGTCAGAATGATGTCAAAAAGCAGCAGGTGTCCCGCAAAGGCCCAAGACAAGAAATCGCCTGTAACACTGTAGTGAACCTTGAGTGTACGACCTCATAGGTTGTTCTCAAAATGAAATAAAAGGATTCTTTCATTTAACTAGAGCACAGCAGTCGGTGTTTATCTACAATAATCATTGTAGATCAAACCTTTAAACAGATTTGTGTGTTTGACACACAGCTGGGTGCGGGCCGGAGGTGCGGTTGTAAGCGGAAATGGGAGTAGTAACATGTCTGATGATAGCGTAAATATTTCCGGAAATTTCCGCTTTCTCTGCCTTGACTGAAAACATAATGTTACTGTTATTTGGTGACAGTAACATTTAACAGTTTATAACATTACAACAACAAAGTTTATTTGTTGATTCTATATTAAACAGAATAAAGTAGAACCAAAGCAACAGGCCAATAGGCTGATATTAGAATACTATTGTGGCTTGAAAGCTTTTTATTTTGAAATGAAAAACGGAAGTTGCCTTTAATATTTATTGTCGGTTTGACGCCAGTCAACCACAACAACTGCTTTACCAGAAACCAGAAGGCGATAAAGTAGTTTGCAATGTGACATGTATATCAACTATCCTGGGCCAGGTTTGTAGCTAATAGTTGCGTGTGCTGCCTTCTGCTCGCCCATGGTGTTGCTGTACGCTGTGCTGTAGCCTCTTGAAAGGTAAGTTTACGGCGTAACGTTAGCTCTTAACTACTTGTGGCGCACGAAAGGCAAGTTTTGCTCGAGCACTGTAACGTAACCGCTACTGTATCAGGGAGCCTTCCTACTATGCTAACTGCCGGAGGCTTCGTTAGCTGCTAATGTGTCGCTGCCCTGCCGAGCAAAGTAGCAAACGGAAACCACCTTTCCCCGCAGGATTTGTATTGCTCAACGGTAGCCGGAGAAAGGACTTTCCCAGTCGGCTGCTTGTAATTTGTTTGCTAGCCAGGCGGTCTTCGTGAACAGGGATGGTAGCAGGCTAAGGTTAACCTGTCTGAAACTTACTGAGACAGCAAGCTTCCCTGCTTCAGACCAATGTCTTCCGCGCTCAAGATGGTAATAATACCGAAACTTCCACGGATCCCCGTTGTAATACATGGACTGGCATTATTACTTACTCACATTGTAATAATCTTAGACTTCATTTTTTTTTTTTTTTTGCGTGTTTGTCATACGTTTCTTTGACGAAACTTTCACAAAGTTTGCAAAAAAGAAAAATAGTTTGCACTAAATTAAGCCCGACTTTCTTCTGTGGATGGTTGATTGAGAAGGTGGACAACAGAAGTGTGTGTGTGTGTGTGTGTGTGTGAGTAGGGGGAGGTTAAAGATCGTGCTTATTTTAGGCTATTACTTAGCATATAGACATATTATTAAAGTTAGTAATTTCGGTGGTAATGCAGTGGTCCACAAACTCCTGGTTCCTCCTGTCCACATTTCAGAGTATAACTAGACAAGACGCTGAAATGATTAGTGTCACTTAAGTTGTGCAGTTATCCAACAACATGATCATGGATGTGCTGATATGTCTCTAGTTAAAAGTTCTTTGCCCTTCAGTGAAAAGGAGGCATAGCTCTTCTAAGTGCTGCAAAGATAACTTAGAAAATTTCTCTAGGATCAATGAAGTGAAGTCTCCTGAATAATATAAAATACGTCAGCATGTGTTATTACTTCCACCAATCTCACAGTTGTTGGTTCAATCCGTTTACATGTCAAAGTGTCCTTTAGCAAGATATGAAAGACCAACACCTCCCAGTGAGTGTTGGCCAGCTGCAAAGGATGTCCCCCATCGGTGTGTGTGTGTGTGTGTGTGTGTGTGTGTGTGTGTGTCAGTGTGTGAGTGTGAGTGTGTCAGCGTGTGAGTGTGTGAGTGTGAGTGTGAATGGGGAAATAAGAAGCAGTGTAAAGCGCTTTGAGTGCCAATAGGAAGAAAAGCGCTATATAAGTGCAGAACACACACACACATATATCTTTATACACACATATATCTTTTTGAAACTGTTCACTAATTTGGCATCCCTGTTTTTATAATTTTTTATATTTATTTTTGGACTGGAAGACATTCATTTGACTTTGATTTTAAAAAGCACTTCTGTTCTCAATAAAAAAAAAAAAAGACAGTACACTTTCTCTAGTGCTTATAATATCTGTACCATCTTTTCAACATTATGCATTTCTACTCTATATTTTTTTTCTGCTTCAATAGGAGCACCATGGCAATGTGGATCCAGGCTCAGCAGCTGCAGGGGGAGGCATTGCACCAGATGCAGGCACTGTATGGCCAACATTTCCCTATCGAGGTGCGACATTATTTGGCCCAGTGGATTGAAAGCCAAGTCTGGTATGCAAGACCTTGATCTTTGCTTTTGTTCCCTGTAGCACAAAACCTGTGGGTTGGATCATAGAGTTCTAATTGCCTGTATCAGTAAAAAAAAAAACTGAAGGATATTTTTAATTTAATTCCTGTGTAGCAGGAATGGGTGGCAAATTATTAGCTCTGTGTTGACAAGATACAAAGGTCCTGAAGTGGGAATATAATGTTCCAAAACTGAGCCAGTATGTAATTTATTGAAAGGTAGGAGGTAGGATCCCAGACTTCTCTTGTAAAGTAGTAAATCAAAGTTGGATCATCAACGTGTTCTCATGCCGCCAGCAGCAACCGGGGCTGTTGATGTCCACACAATCTTTCTGACGTTTCTGACATGTCTGATGGTTTTGTTGGACGACAATATGTATGTCATTAAAGTGCTCATATATTTAGGTTAGGTTATGTTTTTATTTATTAAACAAATGCATTGCATTTATACTGTTTTAGTATTTTTACTCTGATTTGGTGTATCATTTTTAAGCTTTTAACCTTGACATTGGCTTTGTACTGTTATAAATCTAAACATTTAATTGTTTTACAGGGATTCAGTGGAACTAGACAACCCAGCGGAGGAGGCCAAAGCCAAGCGTCTTCTGGACAACCTCGTGGCAGAGCTACAGAGAAAAGCCCAGCTTCAGGGGGGAGAGGATGGCTTTTTGCTCAAGATCAAGCTGGGCCACTATGCCAGCCAGCTCAAGGTAACTGTCAGGAGCTGAAATAGTACTTTCCCAACTCATGGTCCTACCTGTATTCATTTACCCAACTTTTATGGTTTTCTGTTGGGCAAAATGTGTGGATAGTACCTGGTACGTAATACGTTTTTAGTATCAGTTCTGTTGAGGTACCAAGTTAGCTGAGTCATCAAAAATGACAGGAAAACACTGTATACTGATTGCTTTGAGAGAAGTGTCACTACTACAGGTGACCCTTAGGCAGCCACAGTTGTCTTGTATGAACACTGAAGTAGTAGTTCTCAGATTATTCAGATTTTTTTTTCACTATTCTTTGATCTTGCTGCCTTCAGCCTTTTTCTGAAACTAAATTTGTCTCCTTGTACCTACTGGGAATCTAGAACAGTATATCCTTGATATCCTCTCTTCTTGCTGTTGCTGTAGTATTTGTGTAGAGTTTCATCCAATGTCACTTTGATGACCAGCCACATTGGGAGGGTTTTGAAAGCAAGTAAATTGGAGTCAAGTTGAATTGAGCTAGTTCCGTGAAGTAAAAACATGGTTTAATGAGGCTGTAAGAAAACTAACCTGCCTACCAACTCAATTTACTATCAATGGAACATTACACTGAAAACCTTTATTACAGTTAATGCTTATTGAATTGTAACGGTATTTTGGGATATAAGCCACCGTAAGAACAAAAACTCACCTCATGTGCACTATGGATTTCTCTGAGCATCAGAAAGACTGTAATGCAAATGCTTCAATAGCCCGAAACCCCCAATCTGAAGCCTGCAACCACTGAATATTTTTTACTGAAATAACCAAGAAGCATCTTAACAAACAACATTGACTCTTAATACTCTCATGATGTGCTGTTTTAAGGTTGTTTGTTGTAGAATGAAAATTAAAAGTAGCTGAGAACCAAACCATCATTTTATATTGACTTCAAAAAAACATTCCTTGTGTTTGAAAACAATGGGTAATAAACCCATTAAACAATACAATAAATAAAACAACAAACCTATTTCTGATTCTTATTCAGATTTATTTAAAGAAAAAAAATTCCCAGTTTTTCTTTCATGTTGTAACAGGAATCTTTTTTATGGTATTCTGTCCTACAGTAGGTTGTTATAATTTAATAAGAGACTTTGCTTGTTATTATCACATAAATACATAGGTGAGTAGACACTAGAGCCTAGGGCAGATTTCTTTAGACTGGTTGTTTAAACCTATCCCTTTAATATAGCACAAAACCACTTACAAGCAACTAATCATTGTCCGTATGGTATGACCTCTATTTCAGGACAGCCAAGTCAGCATTGTTGTGTCTCTGAAAACACAACAAAAAGACAAAGAGACAAGCTGAAATAACTGAGAAATTACCAAGGAACTAAAAATATAGAGAAGTGGTCACGCTTATACACCATACAGAACCCACCCAAAATAATGATCAGAAATAGTTACTTTTTGAGAAAAACACACAAAAAAACCAATTAAAAAAGGAACTTTACAAATTCTTAGGGATGAGGTTCAATTACATTTTCCCAGTGTATGAAGTTGCTTTAAAATCCTTTCAAATGCCATTTGTATGTTTGGCGCATTCGTTATTTTAAAAATGTGCTCTTTTCATTTCACTCAGTACAGTATAATAGAACATAAAAATCTAAAAATTGTTGGTCATGTTTGGTTGATTATTTTAACATGAAGTGGACCTTAGTGTCTCAATTTAGTCATTCTTTTATTTGTTTTTGGAAAAGCTTTGCTCATGGCAACGTACTGTCTCTAGCAATGCATTTGGGTGAAAAATCTACATGGAGCTCTTCCCATTCAAAGATGAGAAGGCTGTGTGCATGTGTCAGTGTCTATAGCAACGTACATCGACTTCACATGTGTAAATAGTTCTTTTAATGCAGGAGTTAAAGCATTATTTCACAGCTCTTTTTCACAACGTTGCTGCTACAGTGACTTCCTTTACCATTACGGTCTTGAGCGTGTCTCTATAGTATCTTTTAATTTTTTTTTTACTGAAAAGACCCTTTAGGTCACTCTTAATTCCATTTTACCCCTGATTACAGAAATACACAATTTTTACTCTATTTTAAACTTATTGTCCAATTTTTTCCTCAAATTTGTATTTGCCTTGATGGGTTTTATCAGTGGTTGGGCAGTTAATCAGGATGATCTTTAATTAAAAATGTGAATCAGAATTGGTCGATGGCTGTGCTCATGCTGCTCAATTACTAAAGACGCCTGCAGACACATCTGCAGCCTACAGGGGGATTTAAAATTAAGCAGTGTTTCTCTTGTGAGGACGCTTCTGACTCTGACCAGCTCCTGCTATGTGTTACATGTGTGAAGCACAACTACAGACAATGTCTGAGATGGACTTCTCCTATATTGTCCATAGTGGACATGTGAAATAAGTGTGTAGTCTGAGGCTGCTTTGCAGATCTTAGTTGTTTTCTCACTCAAATTAGGATGATGGTGATCTCATAGTTGTGTTGCCAGCTTGTCATATTTCTTGCAAATCATTTAGTCTTTAGTGATCATCTTTGTCTCATTAGTATAACATCAAAATCATTGCTTGGGAAATATTGTGCATTAAAGTAGTTTTATGTATTTATTTATTTATTTATTTTACAATTTATTGCGCACTTATCAGTGATATCCTGGGCAAGAACTCCAGGGGTGAGTAACTGTGCAGCTTTTTGTGACAATGTTGTAATTTACTGTAGCATTTTTATTTTTATTTTTTGCTTGCTTTGGATATTAGCTGAGATTATTTTGAGAAACACATCTTTTATAGTGTGCATCCACTACGTAATACTAGCTTGACTCAACTTCACTTGGCTTTTTTGGTTTTCCATTGGGAAAAAGTTGTCAGACAGTATCTATTACCTTGTCAGGGCTGTGACACACCAAGTTGACATAAGAGAGATCACACTAATTGGCAAATCTGTGCACAAAGAGAGACCACGTTGCGGCAATTGTGGTGCGGGAGGTAGAGCAGTCGTCCACCAATCCCACAGTTGTTGGTTCAATCCCCCTGTCCGGACATGTCTAAGTGTCCTTGAGCAAAACACTGAACCCCGACTTAGTTGCTCCTGGTGAGTTTATAGCCGCTATAGTGTATATTGGTGTGTGACTGTGTGTGAGACATTAGGTTCTTTGAGTACCAATAGGTAGAAAACGCTATATAAGTGCAGACCATTTACCATTTACATCTTACATCAGTACAGTTTGTAACTTATTATCAGACATACCCCCAGGGGGCCTGGTGACTCAGTGGTAGAGCATTGAGTCGGGCTGACGAAAGAATCTGAATCTGCCTAGGCACCAAGGGCGGGAAGGTCATCTGGCGTAAAAACTTGTGCCAAATCAACATGTTCCGCTGTGGCAACACATGAAGGAACAAGCCAAAAGCCATTAAACTTTACAGAAGCAGTAATAACATTTACATTTATAGTTACATTTTTTTGATATTGCCTCCATTGAGCTTCCAAGCTGAGGGGAAAAAAACAAAACGTCACGTGATGGACTACTGCAGATCTTAGCGTCACCACCACTGTGCCACCTTTGAGCAACATAAGTTATCTTGTCATCTAAACTCTGAAGTCCTGAAGTCCCAAACTCAAACTACTGATTTATTTCCTCAGTCTTTAATCTTGCTGTGTTGGACTCTTGCTGTGACAAACGGCCACATAAAAAGAATAAATAACAGCATATCCTCTACTTCTCCTCTGTATCGTGTTAAAGATGTTGTCACCACGGTTTCATGTGGTGTTGCTATGGTGACCAACTACATTGAGATGGCACTGTATCTGCAGTGGAAAATTATGTACATATTACAAGTTTGTTTGAGCTGTCACGATGCAGTGGAACAACTTTATTAGTGGCGGTAATAGGCCTGATGAGTATGCTGTCCACCACAGACATCCAAAGGATCCAAAGCAACCAAATGAGATTTCTCAAGTATTAACGTCGTATTGTATAGCTGTACATTGAATTTCTTCATAGCATGTAGTACTATATCATCCACAAAATGAGGTGATGATTGATATGTTTTACCTCAGAATTCTGGCACTGCCTATGCTTTTTCTTCATTGGTGTGGAGCAAGAGCAAATAAACCCACCAAATAAAGCCCACCACCATAGTAATCCCCATAGCACTCCCACCTTTTTGCCCACAGTTGGACACTTGAAATATGAAATTAATTGAAAGTCCAAACTTAAAGTCTCTAACTCAATGCTTTAGAGGATCTAGTTTGTTTGTACTTTTCTTCTTCTTTATTGTGTGTGTGTGTGTGTGTGTGTGTGTGTGTGTGTGTGTGTGTGTGTGTGTGTGTGTGTGTGTGTGTGTGTGTGTGTGTGTGTGTTCTCTGCAGAGCACCTATGACCGCTGTCCTTTGGAGCTGGTGCGCTGCATTAAACACATTCTACATTCAGAACAGAGGCTGGTTCAAGAAGCTACAAATGTAAGTATTGAAGGGTTTGCTGATGTTAAATTATTGTCATAGAATCGTGCGCACATTTTGTGCACCCAGGTATATTGTATGTGTGCAAAACAATTATGCTGGAGGCCATTAATTACATTGAATGACTTGATGTCATGATACTAGTAGTATCAGAGTCAAGGGTGAAGAACAAAGAGCTATGTGAACCTTTTTGTGGTTTTGTATTGTTCTAGGCCACTTCTGGCAGTGGTAGTCAAGCCATGGACAGCCTGTCACAGCGCCACCAGCAGATTAACCAGGCTTTTGAGGAGCTCCGCTTGGCCACACAGGAGACTGAGAATGAATTGAGAAAGCTGCAGCACAGCCAGGAGTACTTTATCATCCAGTACCAGGAGAATCTGCGTATCCAGGGTAAAAAAAACAAAAACCCATAGCAACACACGTGATGTGTTTACAGTGCTACAGTACGTGATTTTAACAAGGAGTCCCAGCCCTAAAAATTACTTCTACTCACACAATCAGTGTACTAATAAAGTACAACAACAAAAAAAACAATGAACAATTGGCCAACAGCCTGAGCTATAGCTTTAGCTGTTTAGGCCACAGTTTGGTGTGTGTTTCTATTGGCCCCATCAGGAACAGCCTTTGTCTTTGTTGAAAAGCACCTGCAATCTCAGGCTGGTTAAATAGGATCAAGGTTTACCTAGATGTGAGTCCTGCTTTGATAGTTGGTGTTTGTCCTGTGTGTCTGCTGCTGTATTAGCCCAGCTGAGCAGCCTGTCTTCACTGCCTCCGGCTGAGCGGACCCAGCGAGAGACCACCTTGCAGAGCAAGAGGGCCACTGTGGAGGCCTGGCTCACCAGAGAGGCCAGCACACTACAGAAATACAGGCTGGTATGGAGAAACTACTCACAAACCCACACACACACACTTTACAAGGAATTGACATGCAGTGTTTCCAAGATAGTTGGGACAATGTAAAATTTTAAAAAGAACGCAATGATTTTCAAATCATTCCAAATTAATTGTAAGTAGTACAAAGAAATCATCCATCTGTTATCTGTAACTGCTTATCCTGTTCAGGGTTGCAGGGGGCTGTGCGTTGGCACAAATCTATAATTGATTAAATCACTTGCAAATATAAGCATTTTAAATTTTACAGTGTCCCAACGGTCTGTGAAGATTATTAGTCATTAAGGTCATGGTTATCTCAAAATAGCTCTTTAATGGCAACTGGACTTGCTTGTAGTTTCTTAAGATCTTTCTCCTCTCATCCTATCAGATTTGACCCTCTGGCTTACAGGGGCAGGTATACAGTATACTCTGTGGGGTTAGGTGTTTGACACTTTTTTGGTTGTCTGGGAGTTGTTGTCCCAGCCTGCTTTATGTGTGTTACAGTGTTGTTAGAGTCACATGCATTAATGAGTCTGGTGGAGTGTGAACAACTGTGACGCTACCTTAGGATTAATGAAGGAACTGTCTTGTAAAAGTTTGTTAAGAAGTGAAGGATACCTCCTCTGTTGAGAAAGGGTCATTCTAGTCTGATATAAATAAATTCCCTAATGTCTCCTTAGAAACTGTCCTCCCTGTCTAAAATGGAGACATCGTGGACTGATGCTACTCTTTCATAGCCTACACTTTTATGGAAATGTTCATAGCCCTGTATGCAGTTACTATTGGTGGTTTTACTTTCAATTCTCTCTCTGTGTGTCTCTCTCTCTCTCTGTGTGTGTCTCTCTCTCTCTCTCTGTGTGTGTCTCTCTCTCTCTCTGTGTGTGTCTCTCTCTCTCTCTGTGTGTCTCTCTCTCTCTCTCTGTGTGTCTCTCTCTGTGTGTGTCTCTCTCTCTCTCTGTGTGTCTCTCTCTCTCTCTCTGTGTCTCTCTCTGTGTGTCTCTCTCTGTGTCTCTCTCTCTCTCTCTGTGTGTGTGTCTCTCTCTCTCTGTGTGTCTCTCTCTCTCTGTGTGTGTGTGTCTCTCTCTCTCTGTGTGTCTCTCTCTCTCTCTCTGTGTCTCTCTCTGTGTGTGTCTCTCTCTCTCTCTGTGTCTCTCTCTGTGTGTCTCTCTCTCTCTCTCTGCAACATTGAAATTGAAATGAAACACTAAAGATGGAGTTTCACCTTTTAAAGGGGTTTGATGAAAGTGTGGCATTAAAGGTGATGAGGGGAAGTGTGTAAAACCATTCAGCAAATCCAGCCATTTAAATACACACACCCTTTTTAGGGGGGGTATAAATAATGAAAGAAACCTAATTAAAGACAGATATTGCCTAATACTTGGCCTTTTGATGTTGGTGTAATAATCCACTGAAGTGCATTAAATAGAGGAGGTTCTGATGTTTTGGGCCCATCATTTATGCCCATAGCATTACAATCACCTCATAATTGTAATGCATTCCAACCGCTATGTTACCTCAACATTAAATACATAGTAGAATTATCACATTTTTGAATGTTACAACCTAAAGAATGAGAAGCTCAACCTTGTAAAGTAATGTGAAATAGAATGAATAGCAGAGCTGCTGTACTAGATTGCTTAGTATTGTACAGGTGTACCTAATGATTTGACTGACCAGTGTCTAATATTTAGATTTTCCACTAGTTCATTAAAAATCTCAAAGATCTCATATTTGCAAAAGTCTTTTTGCTTTAAAAGCAGTCCAATTTGAGGTCAGGTGGATCTTAATTTTTTCTTCTTGAGATGAGTGTAGAACTTGACTGAAGTTCACTTAAGGCAAATTGGGTTACTTAGAACTCTCTGTAGACCTCTCTGAACACTTTGTATTGAGGAATATTGCAAATGAGGGGAAGTGTGTAAAACCATATCTAAAGGTCTGAATGGTCACAGTGACCTTAGTAATCATGATAAAAATCTGTAACCACCAGAACTTTTCCTTGATTTGGTTCTCTGTTAAAATACAGTTGAATTACACACATATGTTTATGGTAATGACAAGTGTCCCATATTGAAATGAGTCTGGTGATGTGCTTGCAGGACCTGTCAGAACAACACCAGAAAACCCTGGGCCTGTTGAGGAAGCAGCAGACACTGATCCTAGATGAGGAGCTCATCCAGTGGAAGAGGAGGCAGCAGCTGGCTGGCAATGGAGGTCCTCATGAGGGGGGACTGGATGTCCTTCAATCCTGGTATAAACTGAAAGCGCTTGTGATTTAGTTTAGTGATTTACTTAGTTGGGATTTTATGAACTAGACTAACCTATTCAAAGAAAGTGCAAGATTTTCTGTGGGAAATTGTTCCTCCAATTAAGACAGGGAGCTTGATTATACATTACATTATAATTCACATCAAGATTTCTAATTCACATCAATCTATAACGCTTTTCTAACACTGAAGAACTCAACAAGTCCAGCAAAAAATCCTCTGTTGTAAAGGAGGCCTACTTTGTGAAACATGTCTGTACAAAACAATTCAGCCTTTCTTTCGGATCTTAAGAACCACAACAATCCCGAATCCTTAAGACTTCCATGGAGCTGTGAAATGTCTTAACTGAGAAACCTCTTTACCACTTTGCTACCATACTAGCAGTTACCCTGTGGGTATCAAGCATAAAGGTTTTACATTCCTCCTTTCTGTTTCAGAATATTGCTGCTATCTTACAGTGAAATAAGAAATTGCGTCTAGATCCATGTAATGTATTGCAGGCGTTGTAGAAGTACAGGTATTATTAGAGGCCACAACTGACCTGTGGTTCAGAAATTCCACAGCCTGAATTTATAACACCTGTCAGTTAACTTTAGCTTGGGTTAATAAGCAGCAATCAAACTGAATATGCATAAATCTACTCCTCTAGAGCAACAACAAATGATTTTCTCTCCCTATATTTCGCCTCCTTGCTGTGGTGTCCCCACTTCCTCTCCATGTCAACAAGGTGTGAGAAGCTGGCTGACCTGATCTGGCAGAACAGACAGCAGATCCGCCGATGTGAACATCTAACCCAGCAGCTTCCTCTGCCTGGCCCGATGGAAGAGCAATTGAGCAAACTAAACAGTGACATCACAGATATAATCTCAGCCTTGGTTACCAGGTGAGACTTCAGGTTCAGTACTTCAGCGTTGTAGACAATGGGGACAGTTCATGTTACCTGGAAGGCAAAGAGCTGGTTCCATTACCATTTTACCAAGTTAAACTGCAGCTAAACCACAGAATTACATCTGAATTATAATTCACAGTTGGCAAATTTGGGACTTTATATGCTCATCTATCTTGCTCACCCTTTCTTTGTATTGCCAAGGTGCTGAAAAATGAGTATCAAAATTATCAATTTGGGCCAGTGGCATCCCCCATGCAGTAAAATGTGCAATTACAAAATGTGACGGTCTGCAGTGTTTCCCACACATTGATATTTTTCTGTAATCCCACCACGTCAGCACTGACCACCACATATTGATTTTGTATTTCTATAATTATTTAAATTGGAAAAAAGCTTAATTTATTGCAGAGCTGCATGCAGTGTGTTAACTCTTGTTTCAAATGAACCAGAGGCCGTTTAATTTTTCATTTTGTGCTAACCTGCATATATAAGATGTTGGAGCAACTGTGGCTCAGCATGTAGAGGGGTCATTCACTAATATCACAGTCATAAAAAAGAATCAAATGTCATTTCTGTGCAAAATTTTAATTTAATTTTAATTTGTCTGAAGACAACTGTATTAAAATTATTAAGTTAAACATCTCAGATAGTTGTGAAAAGGGCAAGCAGTTGAAAAACTGTAATGTCAAGCCTTGATAATGCTATAATTGTTGATGATAATATTTGATATTGATATATCATATTTTTTAAGTATTTTGTTAGTTTTTCCATTGTTTAATCAAGCAAATGGATAAGAAACACATTTATGGAAATAAAGCTACACTGTGCAAGTTACAGTAGCACTAACACAAGTCCTCTTTGCTCTGCCCAGTTCTCCCTGGGCCTGTTCTCATACAGGACAATACACTGTACTGTATGAAGTACGAGCCAGTTTATTTATTTATGTCCAGTAAAGAAAGTTACACTGTGGATGCTTTATGGGTTGATGCTGAAATTGACCTCCTCTCCCTCCTCAGACTGGGTGAGTCTTAGGGCCATAACACAACAAGCCAACTTGTTTCTTTTGGTTCTAGTTTTGATAGTACATGTACATAAATGACATTAAACTCACCTTTGACTTCCCTATATTAAAATATCTCTACTTCTACTTTCCGAGCTCCTCCAGATGACATAATCTGAACTCCTGATATAAACAGAAATATTTTATTTCAGGGAGGTCAGAGGGAAGTTTAAAACTATTAACATACATTTACACCCTAAACTAAAGCCATAGAAAGCAAGTTGAAAATTGAAGTCGCCCTTTGAGTGCATGTAAACTTGCTGAGCTGAAGCTCAGTTGGTAGAACAGTTGTCCATGAACTACAGCGACATTGGTTCGACTCCCAGTCCTCCTGCCTACATGTTAAAGTGTTCCTTGGCAAGATGCTAAATGCCACAGCCGTCCCCAGTGTTTGCTACTTACTTGTAAATCTTTGGATAAACGCATCTGCTAAATGATTAGTTGTAAATGTAAATTGGCCCTGTTTACCAAAGAAACCTGGTTTCTCTGGGTAAACTGGTGACCGAAGTGATACTGTGATTGTAAGTATGTGGGAAACACATAACAGTAACCAGGTTTCCTGTTTATCTGGGTGTTAAGAAATAAGTGTACTTGAGAAAGCTGACTGTAAACTAGTTACTTATGTCCATTTAATCACACTCATTGTTTCTTTTTTCCCTTTTCTCTGCAGCACCTTCATCATTGAAAAGCAGCCTCCACAGGTGCTAAAGACCCAGACCAAGTTTGCAGCCACGGTGCGTCTTCTCGTGGGTGGAAAACTCAATGTCCATATGAACCCACCCCAGGTCAAAGCAGTCATTGTTAGTGAGCAGCAGGCAAAAGCTCTGCTGAAGAATGAAAGCACACATAGGTAAGTGAGATGTGCCACCGTGCAGACTTTTTCAAACCTAAATTAGGTCAGATGCATTGGTAAAATACACAATAACAAAGTAAAAGTGTGTGTGTGTGTGTGTGGGAGGGGTTATGCTTTCATTTAATTAATATCCAACCATTACTACAAATAATCATGTTAGTTTAGTTATTTTGTGAGATGAAATGTGTTTTCATCATTTGTTGAAGACCTCTACCCCTGCAGTCACTGTGTTGAGTCCTTTGTAACAGCTTTGTTTTACCCGGTAGTGAAAGCAGTGGAGAAATCCTCAATAACAACTGTGTGATGGAGTATCACCAGGCCAGTGGGACCCTTAGTGCACACTTTCGAAACATGGTTAGTTTTTTTTTTGTTGTTGTTGTTGTTGTTGTTAGAATGTCAAAAAGTGGTACAGATATTTTTTCCGTTGTACTTTATATGAGTGTTTATTTATGGACTAGACGGAGAACACACAGGTACAGTGGCTATACAGTTTATGTGTTTTAGATTTGCTTTTAGTTTGATCAAATTGACAGTATGTGCTCACTAGCCCATAATAACAATGAAATGAAAACATGCTTTTAAAATGTTTTAGAAAATTAATTAAAAAGCAGAGCTGACTATAAAATATAGTTGATATTACTGATTTAAAAAACAAACAAACAAAGAGTAATTGTGCTTGGACAAGTTCAGCTAATCCAGCTTGTCACACCAGTGACAAAGGATATATGAACATTTGAAATACAGGGTTTCACAGCCCAAATTGAAGCAAAAGTGGTATCATTCGGATGTGTGCACACATGTATGTGCACATGATCCGTGCCTTTAATTGTCTCAAGCTCAATATCAGCACTTATTTTATGCAGTTCTTAGTTCAGGTCTCAATGAACTTGCATTTTATAATATTAGATATGAAGCTAAGTTAATCTCAGACACCACATCATGCCTGCATAATTACAAAAAAACGTGTAGGTTAAGAACTGTTTTGACTGATAGCGATTTGATGGTCAAAAGGTAATGATTTTGGATTTAATTCATACTCAAAGAAATGTTTTTGCCAAAGATGCTCAGTATACACTGTAAAAATACATTAGCTGTATCCAGTTGGCTACATGAAATGTTGATTAAACATGTATTTAGAAATTAACAGACACCTGACTTTGGCACTCAAAGGCATTTTATGTTCCAACAGAATGTTACTCATTACTTTAAAGAGGGTGAATATGTATGCAGTAAATTATTTTCAGTTTTATGTTTTACTTTGGACTATTTTGACATAAAATAATCTTATTTTATCCATTTTGTTTCTTTTTTCTTTTTTTTTTATCTCTTTCCTTCCTGTGTTTACAGTCTTTGAAACGGATCAAACGTTCTGACCGTCGAGGTGCAGAGTCAGTGACAGAGGAAAAGTTCACAGTTCTGTTTGAATCACAGTTCAGTGTTGGAGGCAACGAACTGGTCTTCCATGTCAAAGTAATCAGATGTTGCTTTTGATCTTTTGCACTAAAAATAGCAAATAGCTGCTACATGATAGCCAAATGGTTTCTATAATTACTTTGAATGAGTCCCAAAGAAGCCCACCTCCCCCTTTAAATTGCTCCAGTTAATTGTGCTGTCTGTAACCTATAGACCTTATCGCTCCCTGTGGTGGTGATCGTTCATGGCAGTCAGGACAACAACGCCACTGCAACAGTCCTGTGGGACAATGCCTTTGCTGAGCCAGTAAGTAGTCTGCTGTTTGACTCTTGTTTGCTCCAGTACCAGTTTTAGATCTCAGAAAAAAACAGAAAGCAGTAATCTTCACACCTATATTTTGTGAAAATAACTTAACAAAAGTAATAGCCAGAGTCAGGATCCTATCTTTAACATGATTTAAATCCTTTTTTCCCCCCATCTACTCAGGGAAGGGTCCCTTTTGTTGTGCCAGACAAAGTGCTGTGGCCCCAACTTTGCGAGGCTCTTGATATGAAGTACAAGGCAGAAATGCACAGCGGACGTGGCCTGTCAGAGGATAACCTGGTCTTCCTGGCACAGAAAGCTTTTACAAGCAGCAGCATCAACCCTGAGGAGTACCGTAATATGACCATATCCTGGGCCCAGTTCAACAGGGTGAGTCCAGCTCACTTTGCTGCTGACTTGCAGCTGAATTTGGAGTTCAGAGACATTGGCTCTATAGTAAAAAAGATGTGCCCTCAGAAGAGTCATTGAAATACTAGTAAGCTACATTACAAGCTACAGCTCTGAGTTCTCTCAAAGAAAGTAGTGTTTCTAAATTTTAGCTGTGTATAGCTCGTTCCAGTAGTAAAATCAGTCTCTTATGTTGTCTGGTGTCATGATTCTGAGCTTTGCTCAGCAGCTTAGATAATGAGGCCTTATAGAGTAAAACACTGGTATGCTTGTAGACTCAAACTTTATAACTCCCAGGCTTAAATGGTATAACAACTTGAATGGCATTCTAATAGTTTCCAGTGGTTTAGTTAACAGTAGCACCTGCGGGAACATACAAGATTTAAGGTGTATTGTTTTGGTAATTCTTTTGCGTCTGGAAGGAAGGAAGTCTGGAGTGGCAGAGAAGTATGTTAGAGTGGAGCAGGACAGTGGTGAGGTGCTGTAGGTGTGACAGAGGAGTTCAAGGTGGAGGTGGGTCTGCATCAAGGATCAGCTCTGAGCCCCTTCTTGTTGGCTCTGCTGATGGACAGGCTGACAGATGAGATTAAACAGGAATCTCCATTAACTATGATGTTTACCGAAGACAGTGTGATCTGTAGCAAGAGCACGGAGAAGGTGGAGGAAAATTTAGAGAGGTGGAGGTCTGCTCTGGAAAAAAGAGGAATGAAGCTTAGCCGCATTAAGACAGAATACATGTGTGTGAATGAGAGGGACCCAATTGGAATGGGGAGGTTACAGGGAGCAGAGGTGAAGAAGGTGCAGGACTTTAAGTACTTAGGGTCAACGGTTCAGAGCAATGGTGAGTGTGGAAAAGAGGTGAAGAGGCGAGTGCAGGCAGGTTGGAACAGGTGGAGAAAAGTGTCAGGTGTGTTGTGTGATAAAAGAGAATCAGCAAGAATGAAAGGAAAGATGTTCAAGACGGTGGTGAGACCAGAGATGTTGTTCGGCTTAGAGAAAGTAGCACTGAAGAAAAGACTGGAGGCAGAGCTGGAGGTAGCAGAGCTTAAGATGTTGAGGTTCTCTTTGGGAGTGACGAGGATGGACAGGATCAGGAATGAGGACATCAGAGGGACAGCTCATGTTAGATGTTTTGGAGATAAAGTCAGAGAGGATAGATTGAGGTGGTTTGGACAAGTTCAGAGGAGAAACTGTGAATATATCAGTAGAAGGATGCTGAGGTTGGAGCTGCCAGGCAGGAGGTCTAGAGGAAGAGCAAAGAGGAGATTTATGGATGTAGTGAGGGAGGACATGAAGTTAGTTGGTGTGAGAGAAGAGGATGCAGAGGACAGAGTTAGATGGAGGCACATGATTCACTGTGGAGACTCCTGAAAGGAAAAGAAGAATCTTTTCTTTTCCCCAGCCCTTCTTTTCATCACTGCCTTCATCTTAATCCTGAAGCACTAAACCCAGCAGCAGATATCTATATCATTCTTCTGAGCTATATAACATCAAACTTTACTGTGCTCGTCAACCATCCGTCCACCTAGTAACACGTATGTGACTCCTTAAAAAATAAAAGTTGAATTAAATAGGTTTCCACTCAGTTTACATGTTATTTAATTTACAGTTAACCAATTTCTGTTCTAATTTAAAGAATCCTGTTAGATTAGAATTTCTGTTAGAATGTCATTAATATCTACACGTTTTGTACCATGATCTGCTGTAAAATGGACATATTTATTCTTTTGGGAAGTTAGAACAAATTTTAAACAGGTAGTTACAGGAAGGTCACGGGTTTCCAACCCAGCTGTCGGCAGCTTTTTTGTGAAGTGTGGAACAACTTTATTAACTTTGATTTGACAACATTATTAGCAGTTGGAGGAGAAAAAACAGAAAGCTGCTTATTTAAATAATGTTATGATCAACACTATGAAAAGCCTCAGCTGTACCTACAAAGAGTGCAGCACCGTGTTGCTTTCCCTCCACAACAGCAGTTAATGTGCATTTCTGGGTTCTGTTGCTATTGCACCATCCAACATGCAGTTTGGACCAGCCACTTTTCTCTCCTTTATTGGGTGGGTGGTAGGAGCATTTCCCCCCCTACGTTTTCCTCTGCATGGTTTGTTTGTCATGTTGTATAACACAGTTCTGTCATAAGGGTTTGAATCAAGATTGCAAACTAAAAACAATTATACAGCCTTAATAACCAGGTTCTTAGAGTGTTTCTTTGATAAACCTTGTATGTAATAAAACATAACTGAATGAATATGTTTCATCTGGATAGGAAAGCCTACCTGGTCGCAACTTCACATTTTGGCAGTGGTTTGATGGAGTTGTGGAGCTCATGAAGAAACATCTGAAGCCTCACTGGAATGATGGGTAATTACTTTACTGTACTGAATAATTATTAATATATATAATGTTGAATACAGAAGTGACACTTTAATTTCTGTTGAAAATAAAATAAAACTGAAATACAGGATAATCTAAGATGTGGAGGAGCAAACATTTCGCAAAAATGTTCAAGCATTTCCCAGTGTTGAGAATGTACTTCTGTTGCTGCAAAACCGTTTGGTAGAGTTAAAGCTTAACTTATTAGCCAATTGAAAAACAACGTTCTTTGCCCTTCTAGTTTAATGCTTCAAGGCTGTTTGTGTATTTTGTCTAACTTGTAGTCACAACAAAAATGTGACTTTTAGGGGGAAAAGGAACCAGGCAAAGCTACCAACTAAGGAAACTAGGTTTTGTTTATCAAAAAATAAACATTAAATAATGTAATTAAAATTTGAATGCACACAAAATTTTTATGAGCTGATTATCTAGTTGAGTAAGCTGAAATCACCAGTCAACAACAATCACTTATCAGTAAATATTAACTAAAGGTAAATGATTGAATAAAAATTCTAAAAATACAGCCCCAATTCAAAAAAAAGTTGGGATGATGTGTAAAATGTAAATTGTCAGTTTCACATGTCATCCCAACTTTTTATTCAGTTGGGGTTGCATTACTCAAAAGCTTTATATAGATTAGGAAGGCTATTTTCAATCAATGAGTATTTAATAAGAACATAATTAAAATATTACATAAAATATCTCTTATTAAAATTAGCAGTTACAATTAAACATTATCATCTAAAAGGGTCACTTTTCAATCAAAGTAACCAAAAGTTTCAGTTTTGTTTCATTACTCCTCAGAATAGAATCCCAAAACTTTGGTGGCTTATTTGTACGATTTAGAGCTTGTTGGAGCCACCTTTCCTCTGCTTTTGGGTCAGTAGTAGTTGTACACATCTTGGAGTTCTAATGTGGAAACCCTCACCATTTACAGTGCCTTGCAAAAGTATTCACATTACAAACACTTATATAGATGTATTTTAATGGGATTTTCTGTAATAGACCAACACAAAGTTATAAATAATTGAAGTGAAAGGAAAATAATAAATGGTTTTCATCTGTTACAAACACTGGTACTACTAGTACTGTGCAGCCTGAAACCCTAGTCCCTGTTGCCACCAAGTCTTGCTGCAAGTCCTTTGCACTCACTGGAGTGTTTTCCTCCTCAGAAACCTGGTTGCAGCCCTTGATTGCTTCCTTTATCTGTAATATCCAGTTAGTGTGGAGATATGTATATGTATATGTCTATACATATGTATATGTGTAGTTATGTATATCTATAGTTAGATCACAGATCAACAGCTCCCTTTATCTATATCTATAGATATAGGTGGACCTATATTATTGGATATTATTGGCCACAGTGCAAATACTGATGTAGGCTGCATTTGTTATGGGATGAAAAATAAAACTGAAAAAGAATGAGATCGTATAGCAACAAAACTTTAACCTATCGCTTAAACTCAAGTGTCAATATGTTAGACAATGAGCAACTACTAGAACCTAACCCTCAACACTGGTTCACAGAAAAAAATTACTTTTTAGTACTTTAAGTAGCTTTAAATCATGTACCTATATTTACTTATGTACTTATATACTTTGAGTAAAAAGGTGAGTGTGGTATTTACAGTTTGCTTTTACTAGTACATTTTTGGAGTATTGAGTATTTCATTAACCACTGCGTATTTCTTTTCCAAGTCAAAATCTGGCTCCTATAAAGAAACTGCACCGACTGCAACCTGCAACTGTTGTCTTTATATTTGGTTTTCAGAACAGTTTTGAATTTAATCTCAACATAATCAAATTTGTCTGTGCTCTGTGTGCAGGGCCATTCTGGGCTTTGTTAACAAGCAGCAGGCACAGGACATGCTAATGTCCAAACCCAATGGCACCTTCTTGCTGCGATTCAGTGACTCTGAGATCGGAGGCATTACCATTGCATGGGTGGCTGAGAATCCCAACAAACCAGGTACTGAGCTACTGTACTTTTTATAATAAGTGTGCTTTTTATGGGACATAAATGCATGATAACAAAGAGCAGAATGAAACATTACAAGTAGCCCATGATTTCATATGTTTCATTTTCATTCATCCATACTCGCATGTTAGTACATCAGTGATCTTTACCACTGCAGCAATAATACTATGTTTAGCCTCTGTAAATACTGTGATTGTAACTCTCAGTTGTTCTTATCGTTGGTAAGGCGAGAGGTTGGTCTGGAATCTGCTGCCTTATACAACCAAAGACTTCTCTATTCGCTCCTTGGCTGATCGCATCAGTGACCTTAACCACCTTCTGTTTCTCTACCCTGACCGGCCCAAAGATGAAGTCTTCGCCAAGTACTACACCCCTCCACTGTGTATGTACCAGGAATACTTACAGTTGCAATCAGACGAGATAGCGAGAGACACACACAGAGAGAGAGAGAGAGAGAGAGAGCTCTGGTCAAATAATTAACCAGATTTCTGCCAGAAGTTTGTTCATAGCCACCAAAACATCAGCTAAAGTTGATAAGAGACATTTAACTAAATGCTAGCTGTCATGTATTTGTAGTTTTGATCATGTATGTAATATTTTGGTAAGATGTATCTTGTACCATCATTCTGTCTATAACAAAAAGACAGTTCAGTGAATTTCTTTAACCCCAATATAGGTGTGACTGTCATATCCATATGTATGTATGTAAACACCTGATCGCTTTTGTTCTCTTCACATCAGCACATCACTGCCTTGTGGTAAAAGCACACATCTGCATATAGTGTGTTCTCTTCAATTAAGTAAAGAATACTTTCCGGACATGCACTAAAGTCTTAACAGGGCTGTGTCATTCCAAGGTGTCGAAATCCAACCCTATTGGATAAAGAAAAAACATGAGTGACACTAATTAAATTTAGTTTAAAGTTCAGTTTTTAACCAGTTGTGTTTCTCTTGCAGCAAAAGCAGTGGATGGATACGTAAAACCACAGATCAAACAAGTTGTGCCAGAGTAAGTTTGTTATTTTTTTTTTCCTCCCTCATTTCTAAAACTGCCACAAACCACTCGCTTCATCCACTCCAGTGATTCTGACAGGACCTAAGAATTAGCAAGTGTAACTAAGCCAAACCAATAGAAAAACAGCATTTAAATTGAAAAGCAATTATACCATGTATTACAAAATAACACTAACAGGCAAGGAGAAAAAGAGTAAACCAGCAAGGTAAGTTAACGCTAACATTTCGTCTACATCAGAAACAAGCCAGCCTCGCTTTTCCCTGGGTTTCATGAAATCAATACACGAAAGTTTCATCTATATATCTGTGCCCACTGCCCATGGCTTGTGTGTCACTTGTGCTTTGTGCACATAGATGCATCTATTCTTTTGGATATGTACATGTGTAAAGTGTTCCAAAGAAACCTACCACACTACAATACAAGTAAACGCAGCTAAAACAAACAGTCTAGCATCTCCTACATGTGTCCTAGAAAAAGGCATCTGTGTAATTTAACCAGATGTGTTATTAATGAGACTTCATAATCTCTAGTTCCTTCCCACGGTTGGACTGTTGGACCATTCTAAAAAGCTTTCAGTCACATGTCTGTCTTGCTTATTGTGTATATTGATGCATCCAATAATGGCAGAGGTGTAAAGGTGGCAGTTTTCTAAATTGTAACAGAAGTTAGAGTTATGGAGTGTAAACAGGAAAACGACTTATAATATATTGAATAGTATTTGGTAACTTTTAAAAACAGTCAGTTGCACTCTCTTGGACTCACAGAAGAATTTTTAAATGCATTTAAGTCATATTGCTTGTGTTTTACAAAATGTCACATTCCCCTGAAACTTCATGCATTGGACAAGTGCAATCAGTATATTTTGTACCAAATGGAAAATATGTAAATTAACTTAAGTGTTCAGTTTTGTATTGTGTTAAATTTTAAAATGGATAATAATGATAAAAATGCCATCTATCCCCTTCCCCACTTCTCCATTCTGACAGATTTCTGTCTGCTCCTAGAGTTAAAAAGAAGTGGTTTAATGAAGGGGCTTTTCTGGAATAACCTCACTCACATCAGGGTCTCTCACTACTTAGTCATGTAAATACAGTGTAAACAAGAATAGATTTTCTTGCTACTTTATGCTTTGACATTCAGTTGGAGATTCCTAGGGCCTTGGGTTTTTTTATGGGTAACAGTGTGATTTAAGTGTGACCCATAATAATTGTTGATTTTGCCATCATTTACAATGTTCAAGTCCCAATATACCTTTTCCACTGAAATGTACCAGCCATTTAAAAAAAATATTCTCTTGATCGTAGTATGTTACTGTAAGTTGTGCTCACTTAACAGAGCTTTCACAAATGACTATTTTTATAGCACCTGAAGAAAATAAATGTTGACCTTTGTGTCTGGCAGATTTACCACACCGAACCCGGAGCCCAGTGGAGGAACTCCTACATTCATGGACCAGACAGCTTCTCCCTCTGTGAGCCACCCTAACAACTTTGGTGTTTACCAATCTATGTAAGCATGTTACTTTACCTTTTTAATCTATTTATGATCCTGAAAACTCCAATAATTCTTTTTTTTCATTAAAAATGTTTTTTTTTTCATAATATTTCCATACTTATATCTCAATATTAGGAAATTACTTTGCTGTGCTACAGCTCCTCTCTGCTTGAAAAGAAACAAAAACACATTTTGTAATATAGTGTGATAATGCAGAGACATAAAGAGATGATAATGTGAGGTTGGACGTGAGGATGTGGTAATGATGTAAATAGTATAGTAGGTTAACAGCACAAATAACAGTCATGGTACATAGAAGAAGAAGCCCAAATTAATATCTAACATTAACAGGGGCCAACACAGAACTATAAAACCTTCATAGCATGTTGTTGCAGGTGTTGAGAGACATGCGGCTCATAAAAGAAGGATGCAAGTGTCCCCTGTGGAGCTCCCACACTGCAGGCAATGTTAGAAACGCAGTTCTGCAGGTGGACATGCTGAGGACTCTAAAAAGTCACTGCCCCTTTCCTACTAACCACCAAAAAAGACAGACTACATGATGAGTGAAGTAGATATTTCCCTCCAGAAAAAAAGTGAACAAAACGCAGTTACAATGAAATGATATGAATCAGGTATCAACAGGACCCACTCCACTGATCATCTTCATGTGTACAGCAGGAGAAGTCATTGAGCAGCTGTTATTATGCACATCCAACGATTTACCACCACTGAAAAGGTGGCGATATATGGCTGTTTTGTTTTTGCTGCCCCTAAGTGGCTCGTTTGTGCCAAACTGCACAAGCAGAAGCAGAAACGTACATGAATGTGAGCAGCTGTGACTCTAGCAGTCATCCACTAATTTAAGGTTCAGTGGCTGTTCCCTGGCTCCTTCAGTCCATATGTTATTCCTGCTGGGCCAGGCCAGCGGCTCTGCGTGTGTGTGTGTGTGTGTGTGAATGCCGACAATTTAGCACACCATCGTGAGATTCGTGACGACAACTTTGTAGTCCAAAGTTTGTACTCCTACATTAGAAAATTAACCTTGAAGTGCCGGAAAAGGGTTTTAAAGCCAGCAACTGTGAAAACGCTTTCTTCCATAAAACTATTTTACTATTTTTAAACGAACCTCCTTTTTGAATATTCTGACAGGAATGACACCATGTTGGATGCAGACGGAGACTTTGACCTGGAGGACACAATGGATGTGGCCCGTCATGTGGAGGAGCTGCTCCGTAGGCCCATGGCAAACCAGTGGAGCAGCCAGCAGTCCTGAATCTGAAACCTCATCCAGCTTCACATTGTTAAGTCTTTTCCATCTTATCCAACAGAAATACCTACACTGGTAATTCTGCGTGGACATCAAGAAGGGCAAGACATTTACAAATTCACTATACATTTTCACTTTTAGCTGCCCACAGGAGTTTTGAAAAAGACAATAACTGGTAACAGCCGTCTCCTGTGTCTCTTTAGAGAAACCGAACCTGCCATCAAGAGTCAGTGTTACTGGCATTTGACTGAGACTGTTGTTAATGTCTTCTCCCAGCTATCATAGTTTCTCAGGGCTGTCGTACAGTATGGGATTTTTATCTAAAAATGAGACGTACACATGATGTTTATGTAAGCTTCGCATTAGTTTGCCCGATGAGCTTTTAACTGGTGCCTGTAAATTGTATAAAAATTCATAGTAGACAAACTAGCTTTTCTAAAGTCTTTTTAATTTTTTCCCCGCTACACAATTAACATTGCTTAATGTGATGAAATAATGACAAATTGGTCTTCGCTACATCATATATTTGTCAGAAAATTTTTAATATATAGAAAATCTGTAAAATGCCTGTTTAAAAAAAGACTATGTAACTTTTACTGAATATCAGCCACTGTTAACACCAGTAGCATTTACAGGATGGTGGCACGTTGAATTTTCCGTCCACTTCCCAAATATATTGAGACTCTGTTGCTTCAAGGTTGTCCATATTAAACAGGACACTAAGGAAAAGCATCATATATGTATGCATTAGCTTAGCATTAGCTTAGCTCTGGCTTACTTGGCGGACAGAAAAATGTATTTTTATTTTTTATTTACCTGACACAGTAGATTACACCCAGCTGTTGTGCCTGCAGAAACCACAACACTATAGGTGATACTGAGGTTTTGCATAACCCTGTTGCATATCTGGTTCAATGTGGGTTTAAACCCTTCCTTGTTCAGAAGGAGGGTCACTGCTGATCGGACACACTGAATTGAACTCCTATACTGGTTAATACATCAGCAAAAACGGACTTGTTCAGTCACCTGAGGCTGTCAAGACTCACAGTCCAATCTTACAGTTCAATCTAAATGTAAAAAATGGATTATTTATAGTGCAACAGACTTTAGGAGAACACAAGCTATATGTACAGCTGTATGGGATTACTTTTATATTAAAAGTATAGTGTGAAACATTCTGGTTTAGCTGAACTCTAAACCACAGCTAAGTGCCACAGCAACAGCCCTCGTGTGTTCACTATAAGTTTGACTGTTTTCACTGAAATGTTATCATTTAGTTTACCACACACAGGTCACACAGCAACTGCAGAGCACTGTCAAATTACAGCTTTAGCCACCGTGAGCTACAGGTCTTATCAGAACAACTAGTGAAAGCCCTGATTGTACTAAACCAACCTGGGCTGGGTCTATTGAGAATGAATGAAACTTTGTGTAGGAGAACAATTTTTTTTATTTCAGAGGTTACATAGTCTGGCTTTAAATACTGAAGTTTAAATTTTAAGTCTGTAACAGCTATAAGATTGTGCTTTTTGTTCATTTGCCTTGGTTGCTTCTATAACAGCAGTCTTCTGGGCTTTGTCTTGTTCTGCCTTACAGGAAACAGTTCAATTGCTCTTAGCTGTTTGGAGTTTGACTTTATAATTCCAACACAGAAAAGTCTTGTTGACACAGTGAGATTTAAATACAAATATTGGTACAATAGGATCTTTGCAAATGGACATTTAATTATAATTTCAATCCATAAAAACCTTAAAATGCATTTTTGCTGTTGACCTGTCTAATCAAATAAGTCTCCATTACTTACTTAGAGCAGTAAGTATCACCTTAAAACGGCAAAATCATCCTCGTTTTCACTTCTCGATGTCAGAGCATGATACTGTGCCTCAGTTTACTAAATACAGCTGTTGTAGTCTGTAGATAGTAACTGCTCAGTGCCTTTGGGTAATGGCTTGTCATTTTAGAAATGTCACATTTGTAATTTTAAAAGGCTTCACTCATGTGAGCAAATGTTAAATTCTCCATCAAACAGGTGTATTGTTGCCATGGATGCAATGAGTTACACTTTGGGCTCCAAATTGGGCCCCAATTGTAGCCTACATGTTTACATTTTGGAACATTAAACACGCCATTTTCTTTTTGCGATGTTCCATTGCATGTACTGACAACTAGTCATGAATTACATTGATACTAAAGAAATGTTTTTAACCTTAAAATCTTTTTTTGTCTTGGAAATACAATTTGCATCTGCACAGAGCCTGTAGGGGTCAAATGGTAGAAGTGCTGACGTGGAAATATGTGCACACAGATTGCTTAACTAAGGAGAGAGGTTACTAAACTGACATTCTCGTTTATTGTCATTTGCACAATTATCCTTGACGTACAAGAAAATCAAATGTCCCTCCTACACATCTAAGAACTAGTGCAACACCGAACACATAATTACAATGAGTGAAAACATTGATAAGAAATCCAAGATACTTTTATACTAATGTAAAAACTATAATCTAGGAAATGAACGCAGTCACAGTCATAAGGTTATGACCAATCACTACAATGTAGATGGAAAGAAGATCCCGTGTGTTATCTCCTCTTGTAGCAAGCTTGACTGTATACAATTAAAGTTTCTGAAATGCTACTGTGAGGCTCTCGTGCATGTAGGGCTTGTAGAGCAGTGGTTAGGTGACTGGTTAGGATAATCTTAGTCTAGTTAAGCATCTTAGTATACGACTGATTGAAGTTTAGAGTTTCAGCTTTTACTCTTATGTCTAAAACAACATAGAAACCGTATAGAATATGACACCTCTGAATTGAGCATAAGTATTAAAACAACAGTTTAAGTAGGTAAAATAATTGAAGTAAATTTCTTGTTCCCTGAGTTCGTCCTGTGTGATTGACTGTTCAAAGAAGTATAAATACAATCAAATGAAAGCTGAAATGCTGAACTTTCATCTCATATCTATCTTTTAATCTTAAATCCAGATGTCGTTGGTGTGACGCAGAACCAAATGAATTAGCTTTGCCATTCCAATACTTCTGAAAGACACTGTACATTTGGTAAAGGCGCATGTCATGGAAATAGTTGTGGATTGAAGTAATATACATTGCTATGAGCTTTCGTCTTCAGTTGAAGTTCAGTATGTGACGCTTCTGATAGTTTGTCTCCTCTGCATTTATCTCAAATAACAACTAAATACTACATTTTGTTATTTACAGTTTGCATCCGTTCATTCATTGTAGCAATCTGTGAGCATGGATGTCCACACTAGTTTTATTTCTATGTCTCAACCTTCAGCCCTCACAATTAATTAGCAAGCTTTCCTTTTAACTGGGAGTCAGTCATCTTTCTAAATCTAGTGGCAGTGTTTACAGACTGGATTCTCACTGTACCTCTGTCATTAAGCACGAGCTAATAGAATCAGGTAACACTGTTATTTCACTTCTCTGTACTGTAACGTCTGCCTTAAACCTCTGACTTCAGCCTAAAACAGCCTAATGTCCCTTTATGGAAGAGGGACTGTGGCTTTTTCACATGAAACCCTAAACATATTCCATGTAAAAATAGTCAAAATTGAATCTTAACTGCTTTGTATGTGCTGTCTTAGAAGCTACGTTTTAACTGTGTGTCATTGGATTCCATGGTGATGTGCTCATCCCTCATACTTTTTAAAACTTTTTTCTGGTTACAAGCGTTGTTCCTTTCTTTTTTTTCTTTTTTCGACTCCAGGGTAATCAGACACCAGCTCTTTGGGGCTGTAGATAATGGGTCATATTTAGGGATTCATCAGAAGTTATTTGCCAGGAGTTGTTTGGCCCACGAAACATCAGTTTGTGTCTTTGCAAGAGTTTTTTGGCCACTTGTCCAAAATAGAAATATTCAGTCACATAAACCCTCACATTTGGAGCGAAGAAATGCATTTGCTTAATAGGTGACACACACATCATTTGTTCAGCACTAGTTCTGAAACCAGAGTGCATGTATTAATTTTGTCACCTCTGCTTTGAGAGACATCACTTTCCATACTAGACATTTTAAAGCCATTGTCATTAACACTGCACTGCGACTAGCGTCAACAAAGAAACGTTAATTCCGTTTTAGAAAAACTTTGCAAACCACAATGCACGTTAACACAAGAAACCTCAGGAAATGTCACTGTGAAATAAAAGTCAATAAGTCCAAATTAACCCAATAATATATGATTTTGTTAGATTGTCAAAGCTGAAACGCCTACTGTGATTGTGTACTAAACCAGCAGAAGTCGCCAATTAATTCAGTTGCTCCCATCCACAGATATAGTATGTAATGTTCTATCAAAGTACTTTTCTTGTTTGTATTGACGTCTTGGATGTCTCGATTTCCTAAGTGTAATTCAGTTTTCTAGCTCACTGCTGCATCGTGTTTGCTGGCGTCTGTACAGTCTGTTTCTTGATTTTGTCTTTTGTTTTTTCACTGTGCTACATTTTGATGAAACTTTGATGTTGGGTTTGGGGACATGGAAATAAAGGTTTTCTAATTAATCAAATTCCACGATGGTTTGTTATTTATTTATATTTTTACCTCTGTTGCAAGGAAAAAGGGGAATTGTTGAGTGGATTCTTAGATTGAACATTATGTTGAATTCATTCAGCACTAATTGATCAGTCCACCCACTTTAATCCAAACTAAAGCATCTCAGCATTGAATCATACGTGTGAGTAGTGGTCTCTACTGTGGATACATTATCAAAACAGTTTTCGGCCATCTGCAAAAAACATTTAATAAAAAGGCCTAAAATTTAAAAAGCACTCCTAAAGAAACATAAACATGTCTCACATTAAAAAGAAACTCTGATTATTAGAAGAATCATTATAATGATCATTAGACTCATTAGAAGTGAAAATTTAAAAAGAAAAAAAACCCAAAGGCGTTGTTTTATTTTTTTACAGGAGCCTTTTTTAAGGAGAGGTTTGTTTTTAGGTGAATAAAATACATTTCAGTTACGTAAATTGTAGTGACTTTGGTGATCACCTTGATTTTCCTCAAGCACCATAGCAGTTTTATATTTTTTTTTTTGTATATATAAATATCTATAAGCACAATAAACATAGTTTCCAAGATAACTTTTGGTGGTCGCCTAACTTTTCCTCTAAACTCCTCAGGTAAATAGGTGCAAAACAGAAAAGATCCTAGATCTGAAAAACAGCAATCTCAGCGGAACATGTTCCACACATTTATTTGGCATGAGTTTCTCATGTTGGATCACCTTCCTGGTGCAACTCTCCAAATGTATCCAAGCTTCAAGCTGGCACCAAGGTTGCCCTTGGTGGTTGGGTGGGACCACACATGGTGGGGTTGGATTTTAACCCGTGGCCTTTTGCATCCCAACCCACTGCTCTACTACTTATCCACCAGTCTGCCCTTATCCTAAACTTAAAAGCTAGTCATAAATGTACCCTGAATACCCAAATATTGTAAGCAAGGGTATTTAGAACCATACTATATTTTGTTGGATTGTTATTATTGTTGTCATTATCATGCATAGGTATATTTAAAAATGTTTGTGTCCATATCTGTATAATGACTCTGAATGTCAAAGAATGTCTCTGTGAGCTTAGCAACCAATTAGGATAAGTTTCAAAAGTTACATACATAATCTAGAAAATAAGTTATAGGCTGGAAAACATAAATCCATCCATCCATTATCTGTAACTGATTATCCTGTTCAGGGGTCACGGGGGGGGAGCTTATCCAAGCTGAAAGTGCTTTGAGTGCTAATAGCATTATATAAGTGTGGACCATTTACAATCTTTGATACTCAGTATAAAACAGAGGTCACCAGAAAAAGTCATGGTCACACGGTGGAAAATAAAAATAAGGGCCTGCTCTGGCCCCAGGAATAGTCAAATGTCCTCCTTGGGCCAGAGCGGGTGACGTTGAATCGGAATTGTTGGGTTCTCTCTATACATCTTTATGGTCTTGACTTTATTCTGTAAAGTGCCCAGAGATGTTTTGTTGTGAATTGGTGCTATATAAATAAAGTTAACCGAATTGAATCGAATATTTGAAACTCCTGGCTAAAGATAAATATAAATACAGTAAGACTATTATTCACATGGGAGTTAATGACGCCCGATTACGCAAATCAGAGGTCACTAAAATGAATGTTGAATTGTGTCTAACTTTGCTAAAACAATGTTGGACTCTGTAGTTTTCTCTGGACCCCTGTCAAATCTGACCAGTGACGACATGTACACCCGCATGTCGTCATTCAACCGCTGGCTGTCTAGGTGGTGTCCAGCAAACGATGTGGGCTACATAGACAATTGGAAACGTTTTTGGGGAAAACCTAGGCTGATTAGGAGAAATGGCATCCATCCTACTTTAGATGGTGCAGCTTTCTTATCCAGAAATATGGCTGGTTTTATTAAACAACCAAAAGTATGACAATCCAGAGTTGAGCCTAAGATGCAGAGATCAAGTCCTACACGTCTCTCTGCAGTGTCCTTACAACCGTCACCCCCCCACAACTCCCACATACCTATAGAGACTGTGTCTGTTCCCCGACCTAAATTACATAAAGTAAATATGACAACAAGAGGAGTTAATCATAATAACCTAATAAAAGTTAAGACTACTCCTCTTACAGAACAAAACCCCAAAACTATTAAATGTGGATTATTAAATATCAGATCTCTCTCTTATAAATCTCTGTTAGTAAATGACTTAATAAGCGATCATCAATTCGATTTATTTTGTCTCACTGAAACTTGGTTGCAGCAGGAAGAATATGTCAGTTTAAATGAGTCATATTAATTATCATGTTCCTAGAAGCACAGGTTGAGGTGGAGGAGTTGCAGCAATCTTCCATTGTAGCTTATCAATAATTCCTAGACCTAAACATAGTTATAACTCATTTGAGAGCCTTACTCTTAGCCTTTCACACCCAAACTGGAAAACTCAAAAACCACTATTATTTGTTATCGTGTACCGTCCTCCAGTCTCTTATTCAGAGTTTCTGATTGAATTTTCTGATTTTCTATCTGATTTAGTGCTTAGTACAGATAAAGTCATTATAGTGGGTGACTTTAACATTCATGTAGATGCTGACAGTAACTGACTCAGCACTGTGTTTAATTCATTATTAGATTCAATTGGTTTTTCCCAAAATTTAAATAAACCCACTCACTGTTTTAGTCACACATTAGACCTTGTTCTTACGTATGGAATTGAAGCAGATAAGTTAACAATATTTCCTCACAACTCTCTTCTGTCTGACCATTTTTTAATAACATTTGAATTTACAATAACGGACTATATAGCAGTTAGGGAAAAATTCCACTACAGCAGATGCCTAAGTGAAAAATCTGTCAACAAATTTAAAGAAATTATTATCTCGTTGACAATTCTGCAGCCTCACTACGTACAATACTCGATAGTGTTGCCCCTCTAAAAAAGAAGGCAGTAAACCAGCAGAGGCGATCTCCATGGTATAGTTCACAAACACGCAACTTAAAAAAGGCAACACGAAAGTTAGAAAGGAAGTGGTGGGTGTTTTAGAAGAATCTCAATTAGCTTTGAAAAAAAGTTTAACAATGTACAAAAAAGCTCTCTGTGTTTCCAGAACAGCATATTATTCATCATTAATAGAAGAAAACAAGAACAACCCCCGGTTTCTGTTCAGCACTGTAGCCAGGCTGACTAAGAGCCATAGTTCTGTTGAGCCTAGTTTTCCCTTAACTCTGAGCAGCAATGACTTCATGACTGTCTTTATGAATAAAATTAGAAAATTAGAAAAAAACTAAGCTGCTCAAGGAAGCTTTACCCTTAATACATACATTCATATTAGATATCATCAATCTATCTTTAGAAACAGGCTGTGTACCACAGGCCTATAAAGTAGCTGTAATTAAACCACTAATTATAATACTAATAATTACTCTGGTGATCATACTATATCTATGTATGGAACCAGATGTAAATAATCAGTTAATAAAGCTTCAAACATGCCTACAAGACATAAAGGCCTGGATGTCCCACAATTCTCAGACAAAACTGAAGTCATAGTATTTGGGATTAAACATCTCAGAAATCTGCTGTCCAACCATATCGTTACCCTACATGACATAAGTAACTCCCTGAAGAGCCTGCAATTAATCCAAAATGCTGCAGCAAGAGTGCTGACTGGAACTAGCAAGAGAGATCATATTTCACCTTCACTAGCTTCTCTCCATTGGCTTCCCATTAATTTCTTACATATAAAGCTCTGAATGGTCAGGCTCCATCATATATAAGACCTCATAGCACCATATCATCCCAGTTGTTGCTCTGTTCTTTTCTCTCTTCACTTTCCACTCACTCCAACCGGTCAAGGCAGATGGTCGTCCACCCTGAGCCTGGTTCTGCTGGAGGTTTCTTCCGTTAAAGGGATTTTTTCCTCTGTTGCCTATGGCAACAGTGGACTACAGTGGGCTACATCTTTATAGTCTTGACTTTATTCTGTAAAGTGCCTTGAGATGACTTTGTTGTGAATTGGCGCTATAAAAATAAAGTTGAATTGAATTGAAACCAGAGAGAGAAGCTATATCAGCAGCTACAGGAATCAGAGCTACATCACAAAGGAGAAACTGCACAAGATACAATCTTGACTGCTAACAGTCAGAGAGCTGATGTGCATTCGTCTACACAACAAATTATACAACCGTGCAATAAAGTGAAGACTGTGGCAAGAATGTGACATGTTCATAAAGGCTGCATCTACTCCACAGTGATGGAAAGTGAGATCCCCAACACAACCCCAGTCTTTCCATGTGCACTGCTAAACTATCACTGGGTTTCTGTCTGAATGGGGTCAGGGGGCTGGTACACATAAGGTCTGCCCAGTGTGGACCACAACAAAGTAAAACCACTTTGACCTGAATGTGGTTTGAAGTTCGCTTCAGCCTGTAAACATACTCTTTATGACATGGTCACACGACAAGCACCTGGATGTCAGGTTACTTCTTCAGAACGACCGTCATATGACGGACTGGTCATGTGACAACAGTTTCAGCTTCTGTCACAAATCGATTGAGCAGAAACTAATCATCTGTCAGTTATGTTTCTGTAAAGTGAATCAAAACCTACAAATGATTTGTGCACTTTATTTAAATTCTTCCTCGCTGCTGTAACGTTGTCAGCTATATCAAAGCATAACGTTCCCCATAAAAGTTGTAACATAATAAATCAATAAAGTTTTGGAGAAAAAAAAGGATTTAGAAGAAAATGCATCCTCCGATTGGCTGTGAGTTAGACTCGAGGCAGCACCGCTCTCTCTGATTGGCCCGCAGCCCCTGAGTGAAGCCGCGGTTCCTGGTTGTCTGCTAATGGACAAATAAACTCGTTTTCAAACCTACGCTGCGGTGGGAAATTCTGGCTTCGTGTGACTGGGTGATTCAAAATGCCGCCCAGAATCGGCTGCAGTCTGCTTCTGTCCGTTGTTTTCTGTCTCTTCAGCAGTGTGGATTGTAGGTTTCATACTCTAGACCACATCAGACCGAAAGCCAGCGACAAAGCACAGGGCAGAGCAGTGGTGGAGCTGCTGAAACGCCTGCTCGGGGACAGATCCACGGAGTTCATGGTGTCAGTGAACAGGAGCCTTTCCAACGACAGCCTCGATGTGTGTGAGCTCAGGTCCAGTAAAAACAACAAGATAGTCGCCGTAGGCAGCTCCGGAGTGGCCGTGGCGTCTGGCATTTACAACTACCTGAAATATTTCTGCAACTGCCATATTTCCTGGTCCGGTAGTCAGCTGGATCTGCCGCGTCCTCTGCCAAAGCTCAGCGGCGTCCTGCGCATCAACACCCCGCACAGGTCAGTGACCCGCACCCGTTCACGCTGTCCACACCAGCAAAGGGCCAGGACATTTCGTATTTGAAGTATATCTTGATGCTAAATGTTTGTAGTTTTAAAAAAGTATCACTTTTGAGCTCATCAAAGTATTAGGATCAGAGTACTTTTCCCACCATTGGTAATGTTTGTTCACCGTTGAGTTGATGGACACTTCCTTTTACTGAGACGGCAAAACAGCTTCTTTGATGGTGTTTTTTCACGCTGCTGTACATCAGATGTGAGCCAAGTGCTCACAGCGGCAACCACAGACCTTTAACCAGACAGAGGTAGCTCTGTTAAAATCCCTCTTGAGGGACCCTTTGACCTGCCCACATCCATTATGTATCTTCAGCATCTGCTGCCAAGTCAATAAGACATGAAAACTTAAAGTTTTCATGACATAAATCCCACGCTTGGTAAATTGGACTCCCGTGGCACGTCTGTGTGTTTGAGTTCTATGATGGCAGTGTTAGAGGGGCATGTCACCCCCCCCCCCCACCACCAGCCCCACTGCAGCACAACAAAGCGCATGGGTGCATGACAAGTGGAGCAATGCAACACGTCGGTTTTCATTGTTTACTGTGAGCACTATGGACACGAGGTGCACGACTGGGCCCTTTAAATCACCCTTCTTTTCAATTGTCTGCTGTGCATTAGAGCCGCATCAGCTCACCCCAGTTATGTCATGTGCACAGTTAGTGTATAAGCAGAAGCCAGCATGGCACAGTTTTGGTTTCCCATGACTGAAATATTGTGGTGGAGAACCAGTTAAAAGTGGAATTGAAGCTCTGTCGCCTCACAGCTAAAACCTGCCTTGAACCTGCCAGCTGTGGCTTCTTTGGGTGCACTTTGCTCAGGCCACCCTGAATGGGATAAGAGCTTAAGATAAAGGATGGATGGATTTGTCAGTTGTAAAAAAAAAAAATAATAATAATACACGAACCAGGAAATAGTGGAAATGTGTGAATGAAACTTATTTCACCAGCTCATACACACACTTCAGGATCTAAGGACAAATGCTGGCTGATGTTATTTTTGCATATACTGCCTGACTGTTAGTCACTGCTAAAGCCATGCTTCTCAAACTTTACTTCTACTTTTTAATTTAAACACTGCTGCTATAAATGCACAGTGTCTAAACAGAATGAGCAGGTGATGTTGTCATCACCTGTCAATGTCTGAGCTAATTAATGACTTATGAAGACTCTCCTTATGTCTTTCCCTGTTGAGTTGAAGGAGAGTAAGCAAAGCGAGTTTAATAATGAAGGGCTGAGATTTTTTTTCTTTTAGCGTACGTACCATGTGACTAATTTACAAATCTTATGTTGTCTTCATTTACATCAATTTTTGCACATAGCGCAGATGTTGCCCCTCAACAGTTACACAGGATCCTCTTTTGGAGCTTAACGTTGTTTATTTCTATAAGACGGCAAGATAAACCTGTTGCAGTGTTTACTTTGCAATGGACTGTTAACTCATGTTCCACATTGTCCCAAAAGAATCAGACAGATAAGCAAAATCTGTAAGACGTGAAGCGTTTTGGTGATTCTAGAAATACCTTCAGACTATACTTCTTTTTTTTTTTTTTTTTAAAGATGCTTTGGTTCATGCAAATCCTGCGATAACACAGTTTGATACTAAAGACTTTGTGTGTTTGGATCTAGATTCCGGTACTACCAGAACGTCTGCACTTTCAGTTACTCCTCTGTGTGGTGGAACTGGCCCCGGTGGGAGCAGGAGATCGACTGGATGGCACTTAATGGAATCAACCTGCCGCTGGCTTTCACTGGCCAAGAAGCCCTGTGGCAGGAGGTGTGAAGGTTCAAAACAACCTTTAGGATTGTCCCATTAGGAGCTTCTACGGTGCCCATACTTGGAAGCAGTTTTCAAACTTCTCTCATTTGACCTTTTGTAGTGACGAGCACATAGAAATGAAAGAACGACATGTTCCCTGATTTTGAACATCAGCTGAGTATCTTGTTCTCCTCCTTCAGGTTTACCGTGCTCTCGGGTTAAATCAGTCAGAGATCGAAGACTTCTTCTCTGGTCCGGCCTTTCTCGCCTGGAATCGCATGGGAAACATGTTCAAGTTTGGTGGACCTCTGCCACAGTCCTGGCATGTGAACCAGCTCCACCTCCAAGTACTGAAACCGCAGACACCGTATAAAGCCACAGTGTGCATAGTCAGAGCATGTATTTGTTTGGTACCTTCTAACGGTATTATTAACGCACACAGACTGAGAATACAAAAAGCGAGAAGCAGCACATTATATCTATACATACATATAGATACATAGTCCTTTTGGATCATCACAGCAAATCATTTTGTCTGCATGTTGATTTGGCACAGTTTTTACACCGGATGCTCTTCCTGACACAACCCTTTCCCCAATTTCTACCGGGCTTAGATTGGCACTGCACAGCTGGGGAGGGGCTGTTGGGGTTTCTTGCCCAGAGACACTTTGACACGTGGTCGGGAGGAGCGGGGTGAGAACCTCCGACCCTGTGGTCGGTAGGCAGCCGCTTTACCAGCTGAATATATTCAAATAAATCAATAAACAAAATAAAAAATAAATGCTTAACCAACTCATTGATACAAGGCACTTGCTCAGAAAATGGGAAGGTGTCCTTTTAAAAAGCATTTTGAAAATAAAAGCATTTACAAAGTAATACAAAATACAAAAAGTCTTTTTTTACAGTGTGTAACTGTTAGTATGTGACCACCCGTGTTCCTAAAGAAAGTGAGTGCAAACAAATCCAGTAGTTGGAGTAGGTCACAGTTCCCCTTTGAACCTCACTGTTTTTGTGGCTGGATTCACATGTATATTTAAATTCTCACTGTTTACTTTCAGTACAAGCTGCTTGAAAATGACATTTCCACTCTTTTTCCAGTTTAACATCTTGGAACGAATGAGATCCTTTGGTATGATTCCTGTGCTGCCGGCCTTCTCTGGGAACATTCCCAAGGAAATCCTCAGGTGATCGATGCTTCTGTTTCAGCTGCTTCATACGCTCAGTGTTAGAACGTTACCAACACTGGATCTTTGAGGCCAGTACCAGTAATGTGAGCTAATAATAAGAATAATACTGCAGTACTTTACAGGATTTTTCATTGACTGAGTGCACAGAACTCACAGGAACAGTCCTGAGTGTGTTTAGCGCATCTAAAGCCAATTAAAGTTTGGAAGCTAACTGAATTTAGTGATTAAGGAGGCAAATCCTTTGTTCATACAGGCCTAGCTGGTGCTTCAATAAACAAATGTTATTTCCTGTGTTTTTTTAAAATGTGACTGCGTGACTTTTGCAGGAACTGTAAGTATCACTCATGTGCATTTAAGTGCACTTTTTAATTAACTTAAATAAACAACAGAAAATGTTTTGGGGAGACACTGTTCTCTCATTCTCTCACTGTTCTCTCAACTCTCAAAACCTTTGTGTTGCTGATGGGGTTTCTTGTGTTACAGGTTGTATCCTGAAGCGAATGTAACCAGGTTGGGGCCATGGGCTCATTTCAACTGCAGCTTCTCTTGCTCATATATCTTAGACCCTCGGGACCCACTTTTCCTCCAGATTGGTTCCCTCTATCTGTCCCAGGTGGTGAAGCAGTTTGGGACAGACCACATTTACAACACTGACACTTTTAATGAGATGACTCCACCTTCCTCGGACCCCACCTATCTGTCTGCTGTCAGTCGTTCTGTCTTTGCATCAATGACTGCAGGTGAGTGTGTGCTGACTAACACCCTGCTCACACAGGAAGCCGCCTGGATGGGGATATTTTGGGGTACAAGTACAATAATTTCCCTAGTTTGATGACCCACGGATGACCTGTTGTCCAGCACTCTTAGACACGTAACCCCCCCAAATTTTCAGCTGTGATCAAGAAGGGTCATATTTTTGTCCCTCGTCCAAATCTCAGGTTTTTTTTGGTTTGTTTATTTATTTTTTTTCTTCCCAGTTGATCCTCAGGCAATTTGGCTGATGCAAGGTTGGCTTTTCTTCAGTGACGCTGCTTTCTGGAAGCCGGCCCAGATCCAAGCCTTACTACACGGAGTGCCCCTTGGGCGAATGATTGTGCTGGACCTGTTTGCAGAGACCGAGCCCATTTTCTCCTACACAGAGTCTTTCTATGGACAGCCGTTTATCTGGTGTATGCTGCATAACTTTGGGGGCAACAGTGGTTTCTTCGGCACGGTGGAGAGCATCAATTCGGGGCCTTTTAAAGCTCTTCACTTCCCAAACTCCACCATGGTGGGCATCGGCATGACACCTGAGGGCATTGAGCAGAATCCGGTGATGTATGAGTTGATGAGTGAGCTGGCTTGGCGCAAAGAACCGGTCAACTTGTCCAAGTGGGTATCGCTGTATGCTGTACGCCGCTACGGCAGCACACAAGAGACCCTGACCGCTGCATGGAGGCTCCTGTTTGCTAGTGTCTACAACTGCACGGTCCCACATTACCGAAACCACAACCATAGCCCGCTGGTGCGCCGACCTTCCTTTCACATGAATCCTGGCCTTTGGTATGACCCAGCGGACTTGTACAAAGCCTGGAAACTGATCATAGATGCAGCCCCTTCACTGATGTCAAAGGAGACCTTCCGTTATGACCTTGTAGATGTGACTCGGCAGGTGCTACAGGTCCTGACAACATCCTTTTACAAGGATATCACGGATGCTTTTCAGAAACAAAAGCTGCCGGAGCTGCTGACTGCAGGTGGAGTGCTGGTCTATGACCTTCTACCTGAGCTCAACCGTCTGCTAAGTAGCGACCGCAACTTCCTGCTGGGGACATGGCTGGAGCAGGCCCGATCCTTAGCCCTGGACGAAAAGGAAGCACAGCTCTATGACATGAATGCCAGAAACCAGCTCACACTCTGGGGTCCCAGTGGTGAGATACTGGACTATGCCAGTAAAGAATGGGGAGGCCTCATGGAGGACTATTATGCCCAGCGCTGGGGACTGTTTGTTCACATGCTAGTAGAATGTCTGGAGAGTGGACAACCATTCAAGCAGGAGACCTTCAACCAGGCAGTTTTCCAGGTAGAAAGAGGATTCGTTTACAATAGTAGAAAGTACCCAACTAAGCCTCAGGGAGACACATATGAGATAGTCTACAGGATCTTCCTAAAGTACTACCCACAGGCCCTAAAGAGACTATAGTGAGCAGACTTGTCTCAAGTCACAGCAAGAAGAATGTCTTCCAGTGGCTGTCCCAAAACATGTTAATGTGAAGATCATTTATGTATCAAATCATACATTCACACTCATCCAGTATCCAATCGTGCCTTAGAAAATATGAGAAGGAAAGCAGAAAATAAAAGAGCGGATGATGACGGTGTCAGTTTTAGTACACACCTGATGCTTCTTGTTTTTCGCAGTTAATTGCAAAGAAGTAGTTTAACATTTTTAGAAGTTAGTATTTCTTTTGCCAGAGGGTGATGTTTAGATGGGTTGAGGACATCACCCTAAGGTGTGGGTGGATACAGCTCAGCACTGGGTTGGTGGTTTGATCCTAGTTCCTCCAGACTGCGCGTGTGTGTGTGTGCATGCGTGATCCTCATTAGTAAGTATCTTAGGATAAAGGGTTTAAATTTCAGTGTTTTTGGTTTGTTGGAAGAAATTCATGCAGACTACATGCAGAGAGAAATCTACTTCTGGCAGGTGCAGACCCTCTGCACCACCATGAAGCCCTCATTTCGGTTTCCTGTGCAGCTAATGAGTCCGTCAGCATTAGAAGTGGTGCTACATTGCTACACTGACATAAAAAGGACGTCAGGAAATAAATAAAAAGACAGGAAATAAGCACATTCCCATAAATGTTTAAAAGTTCCTTTAAATCCCAGGTGCTTTTCCGTAGCTGCACTGAAACGTTTGAGCACCGAGGAACCTTTATTCAACAATGAGTCATAATGATGACTTTTTTTTTCAGCTACACACTATAATGCGTCGGAGGCTCTTACAGACACGAGTGTGTGCTTCATGGACACTACACTAAGCAGCATCACATCACAAGTGGGCTCGTAGATAATTTTTTTTTTAAATTTTCAAAAATCTATTTTTATATGAAAAATCTAAACAGAGACCTTTGGCATCAGTCACTTTCAGAAAAAAATATTGTTTATTTTTACGGGTCACATTGATTTTGTTTTGCACCTCTGAAGTGTGTTTTTGATAAATGCACTTTAGTTAAATGTTTTCTGGAGAATAACACTGATGAGTATTGTTGTAGTCTAGTCACAGCTGAAAGTGCAGCAAATATTCCATGTTGTACACGGTCTCATTTGTATAAATGCTATTTTTGTATTTTAATAAACTGTTGTGATTCTTCACCTCAGGCATTTTATAATAAGTGACTTGGTTATTGCAGTAATTTTACTCTAAACACTGTTGTTGTATGTTTGTATATCAGAAGAACTTCTGCTTACTGATGTTATCTACTCTACACACGAGCCTGACCAGTAAACATGTAGTGTGTAGAGTGTAGTTCCCTCCAAAAATATTGGAACAGCAAGAATAATTGATGTACTTACTGAATGCTGAGTACTTTTGTGTTTAGGATCAAAAGATGGAGATTTAGAATTTCATTTTTCAGCAGGTGAAAACCATGTTCAGATGGGTTAAGGTCTGGTGATTGACTCAGACTCGGCTTTCTGATTCCCTTTGCTGATAAGGAGTTTCCGTTTTGTGGTAGGGCCTCTGTATTTCCCTTGTGAAGCCTTCTTCGAATGGTGGATTGTGATGTTCACCCCTGCACTGTGGAGCTATGGTCAGGTTGATAGCTATGGCCAATGTTTGTGCAATTCCTCAGCTTCCCCCCCCCACCACCACATACAGCTCTCTGAGCTTCAAGGCACTTATCCTTTTTAAACCAACATTTTTTACAGGCTAAGGCCAAATTTACGGAGCAAATCCTGTCAAATAAAAGCTGATAGGTTCGTGTCCGTCTTTTGAGCTTAAACCCAAATGTCTGCAGTAAACAGCTAAAACAAATGAATTGGCCTTGTTGTCCTAATACTTTAGGAAGGAACTTTCTGTCTTTCCACTTGTGCAGGACACACATTTTGACACACAGCTCACACAAAATCAATCACACTCCAGCTAGAGCTCCCTGTTCACTTACAGTAACTGGTATGTGTTGGGTTTTGTTGTACAGTGATATAAGAAATGTTATGTCACAATACATATTATTTAAATTAAAGTAATTGGTTCTTGGAGCCAGACAACACGAGGTACTGCTCCTAGAACAAGACTAATGTGTAGAACAGTCTTGTGTGTTTGCCAGGTGTAAACCTCTATAGGTTTTATTAAGACAAGCTATTAACGTACATGTCAGTGAATGTTCTGCACTTATATAGAGCTTTTCTAACTATTGGTACCAAAAGCACTTTACATGCACTTTGCTTCTCATTCACCCATTCACACTGACAATCACACACAATCACACACCAATGGCGGAGCTGTTATGCAGCTGGGCAACGCTCACCAGGAGCAACTAAGTTGGGGTTCAGTGTCTTGTTCAAGGGCACTTCGACATGTGACCGGAGGAGACGGGGAATCGAACCAACAACCCTGGGATTGATGGACGACTGCTTTACCTTCCTGCGCCACAGTTGCTAAAAAAAAACAAAGGTAAATTTTGTGGTAACTTTATAAATAAAAGTAGAAATGAACTCAAGGTTTAGAAGTTTTATTGTTGAAAAAATAATGAGTATCAGGTTTGTAGTTGAAGAGGGACTTTAACAGTTTGAGTTCCTCTCCATATGTACAGTGATTGTATTTTCTGTTCTGCTTCAGGCTCATTATTAAGACATGTTAAATCCAGTATTCAACAGTTCTCCAAAGCCACACTAAAAAGTGTAAGATCTCGTTTTCTGTTCCAGGGCTCAGCAGGGCCGGGCAGGTTCAGGTCCTCACTAAACCACCTGTGTTGGACTTGGCACCTCTCTGTCAGCGGGGCCTTCACTGAAATCCAACACGGGGAGAGGAGCTGACCTGATCCAGCCCCACTTCCTGTACTTCAACAAGTTCTGTTTTCACGATGTCACCGGGTACCAAGTCGAGTATCAGTCGACTAAGTGATGGTTTTCTTTCAGTCGTTACATGCAGAGGCTTATGTGGATCACATTTATCACCTTAGAGGAAAAAGGCTGGAGGATATCACGGCCAATCAGAACATGTTCTGTCTATGCTAAAAGTTGAGTGCAAAAGTTTGCATCCCCGTATTTTGAAATGGCAAATATGATGATGATGATGTCAGGTAGTTTGTATTAAATGAATGTGTATTAGATGTTATGTTGATGGAACAAAAAAAATATTTTACTCTTGTCATGTCAAAGTAAGATAATTGCACCCACCTGTAATTACATTTTTAGTAAATCAAAAATATTTGAAAGACAAATTTTTCTTCTCTTAATGCAACAGTTGTGTCTAAGGAAAGTCAGGAAACATCTGTACCAATGACTCTGATTGGCTGAGAGGAATTGAGCTTCATGACCTTTTTCGTACTGGATCCATTAAAGAAGCCTACACTTGTTTATCCAGTTACCTCAAATGTGACCTTTCTGCGACCCATGTCAAAGCATCTACAGCAGTTTTACACTGATGGACTGTTAACTGCAATCAATTCATTATCATACAGTAAGTCAATATTGGTAAAGTATCACTTGATTTTGATGTTTTACAAGTGACTAAATGTGTATATTAACAGTATAAAATTGACAAGAATATATTTTAGGATGAATATAAGTGGAAGTCTGACGCTTCCTTTTTGAGGTTGCTCAGCCTCTTTTAACTTCTTCCATCCTGCAGAAAGGTGAGCTTTTTATATCTACTGACTATACTGTAGGTTTGGAAAATAATGAGTACGCACATTAAGTGGAACTGATCTGATAATGATATTCACTCAATGACATTATTGCTATTTTGTTTTTTAAGAAGTTGATTTTGGAAAACAATAAGATGCAGACTGCTTTGAAAATGACTTGCAGTACAGTGCACATAATCTGAGGGTAACGGTCTACAACGTTACAACATTGTTATATCACAGCAGCATTTTCGTGCCTTAGTAGAGAGCGACTGGTTAGTAGTTGTGTTCAGGGGAGAATGAAACAAATGTCACAACCTGGTTATTTCATTAGTCCCTGTCCCCCAGCGGCTGCATAATCCATATTGTGGCATCACACTGATGTTTCCTGGCTTTGAATAGAGCATCTGGACTGTATATAAAGTAGAGGGACACACCACTAGAACAAAACTCCACCGGTCTCATCTCACCTGTCAATCTGATATGTTGCATCTTAATCAGTGGGGGAAAGTCAGAAAAGCTGGTGATGCACCTGTTTGATCTGCTACACTCGGCCTATTCCGTTGAATGCGGCGTCTGCAGAATCCCATTTAGGACTAGTGGTGCCACATCTGTTTCCCGTATGGGTAAAGGTGCATCCGGGGATTGTACTGTAACATTCTGAGGCAGATGAGGTGGGCAGCGTTAGCCAGGTCCAAATTCAGACTCTTACCAAACATGCACATTTAGCCAACTCATTTTGATTGGCTTAAAATAGGGAAATGTGTTCGTGGCCAGATGTGTTACTGTTGTAATAGTACTGGCGTTTGATGTAATTCATTTACTACAGTTTGCATTGTTTACTACAACTACCACAGTAGATCGTGTTGTTCTTGTTATATAGCAGACTTCCTGTTTTAGGTACCATCACGGGGAAGAGGAATCTTTTTACATCTACAGTGTTTAATTCTAGTCCATCAAAATTAAGGTTCATAATACATTATTTAAATGCCTAAATATAGACAGAGTTTAAAAAACTGCTGATTAATTATTAATTTCTGTTTTGAAATGACAAATAACTTTTTTCATTCACCTTTGCACCTGCCATTCCACATCTCACATCCACCCATTAGTTCCTTGAATCCATGTTGTCGCTGTTTTAAGAGTACGAGTGGTAAATCAGTGTTTGCTTGCAAATGAAACTGTTAAAACCCATTTTATTTATGTCCACCCATTAGTCCAAAATGCGGGTCAACACGTAGTGTATGTGAGCGATATGGTGGATGTGCTGTTGCGAAAACTGCCCACCGTCACTCAAACAAAATATTTCAGTCACACTGGTTGATTTCTGATGTTTACACTGACTGAAGGGAGAGAAAGGCCTTGCAGAGAATAATGATATGCTTTTTGTTAGTCAGTCGTGGTACAATAGGTTACAAACACAAAAAGTAGATTCACAAAGCTGCCGGAATGATCAGTAATCAACATTACAACATGGAGACATGAACAGAAAAGAAGGCAGTAAAAAAAAAGAAAATCTGTTATTTAACTGCTGTAAACATCCTTTAAGACTCCTAGAGCTTCGCGCTTATTAATTCGAACACATGATTGAGTTTATTCACAAGAAAGGTTAGAGAAAATACCTGGATTTGGATTCAAATCATATTAACATCTCACCAAGTTCGGTTCAGAGAGCAAAGATTGGTCCTTAGAGCAGACAGTCCTGCTAAACCAGATGTTTAGCATTGGAGGCTACAACAGTTTACGGCAAATAAAAGACTGAGGTTGAGCTGTTCAGTCATTAAAAAGATTAGAAGCGGAGACAGCATTTCACTTGCTGCCATCACATGGGGAAGCAAGGCCCCAAACTGAAAGCTTCCTCTCTAACTTCCAGTTTTTGTGCTTTAGCAATTCATTTTATGGTGCATGTTTTCACTGTTTGCAATTCTGCAGTGTGGCATCAAATTTGAGCTTGAAGGTTCATTCTCCAAACTCAGACACAAAAAAGATTTTACCAGGTCCACTAGGTTTTTTCAGCCACATATCAAACCATGAAATGCTAATGAAGTCCAGGGCACGTGAATAAAATAACTTAAAATTCCGTCAAACTAATCAAAATATGTTTTAAGAGCAGGAAATAATGAATTAATGATAGTGTTGAGTGATGTGCAGACAAGACACAATATTGGAGCAACCAGTTCCAGTAGATGCTTTGGGCATAATCCAGTTTCTAAACATCTGAGAATTTTAGAATCAATGCAAAAAAAATAAAAAATTAACTAGTAAAGCTGTTTTCACCTAACATCTTGGAAAAAAAACAGCTTGCTTCACACCATACGGCCTCAAGTCACAAATATATTTTTACTACAATCTTAAATTCATTAGGGAAGTTGGGTAAAATAATGTTTTCCAATCACAACTGATACACATCCAAACCAGAGAGAGATGGTGAAGTGTTCCCAGTAAGAAAGTCACTTCATTCCTTTAGAACTGTGATTCACGATGCTTCGACTGCTCTACTTGTTTTACCAACCACCCACTGCTGATTACTGGTACTAGCTGTTTTCAGTCAATCAGAAGCTGGAAGATGCTGTGTTAGATGAGGGTGGCGTTAGGGAAGACAACGTATATTGGTATCTTCCAGCTTCCTAATGAATGAACACACCTGATCCAGGTAATCAGCAGTGGGCAGTGCAGGGTTAGTCGGAAAATAAGGGGAGCAGGATTGAGAACCACTGTCTTACAATCATTAAATAAGAAGAACTTGTGGTTTATGCTGGAGCAATGGCACTAAAGTCTAATGTGACCTTTTGAGAGAGGTAATGTTTTTCTAAACCATGGAAACACAAGGTTTTACATCAGCAAGGTCATCAGGTTCCTTATGCAGGACAGTAAGAGGGGAGAAAACACAATACAAAGGGTGTCAACAACAGGATGAAAAGATGATGAGAGGTTAATCATGAGATGAGAAGACTAGAAGTGAACAACCAGACAATGTCAGAATTCCATACTAGCAGAAATTTACCTGAGTTAGATACCTGAACAGTGGTTTCAATTTAAAAAAGAAAAAAAAAAACAAGTAACGACCCGACTTAAAGCTCAACATTCTGCAGACATCTTGTTTGGTATGATAATTGGTATTTCACTGTGTGGAAGCTGTTCATTGGTTTCAGTGGAGACAGATGAAACGGCGTCTGTTCCCCACGATTGGTTTGTTCAGAATTTCACCTCAGTCCACCGCCAAACAAACCAACTTTGGCTTCACGCAACAACTTTATCCTGTGGTACCAAAGATCAGGATTTTGCTAACGATTTAAATCTGATCGACACGTCATGGTGAATTTCCTTGGCAAATGGAAATAAATACTGGCTATTCATTAGCATAATTAGTCGTTTTTTTTGCTAATGAATAGCAAATATTTAATTTTTTATTGTTGTCAAACACCCTTAAAGCCAATATTACCATCAACAGCAATCCCCAAAGCAAAGCCCCAGATATTAAAGGGACAGTTACATTGGCAGCTCAAAATTGTCCTGTTACTGACTCCTGGCCTCAGAATGACTGAGATCCTTACGTGAATCTGAAAATGTTGCGTTTAAGCGTCGGGTCGTAAAACCTTCATGGACTGATTAGTGCATCACAGGGAAAACAGCTGTCAGCCTCTACTACCTTCACTCTGCTCACACACACACACACACACACCAGACAGAGCATTAGTCAGGTGAGATGATGATGACGATGATGACGATGATGATGATGATTTATTATCCACTTCTTTCATTTGTCCTGTCTCCTCCTACATCCATCTTTAGAGAACAAAGAAGAAAGGCTGAGAAGACAGTGCTTAGAGCAGGTCAGGAGGTTCCCAGAGGGAGGGATGGAGGACTCACAACTCTAGGCAGCATCACACTGGATCTGCTCCAGCACTGTCAGCAGGTGTTTGAGGCCGTAGATGTAGCCGTGATCATGGCTGTCACTCGGGAAAACGTGGGCAAAGTCAATCATCCTGACCTCCACCCCAGCGTCTCCTCCACTCACCTCTAATGCACCACCGCCTCGTCCTTTTAGCTCCTCCTCTTTCCTCCTGTCCTCCGGCTCTACACCCTGCACTTCCAGTTGGGATTTGTTTCCATTTCCATTTGGTGGCTGCTGCAACTCACCTGTTCGTTTCCATGCGCAGCTGTCATCAACCCGCGCGGAGTTGTTATCTCTAAAAACTGAGCTGAATGTTGTCTCCACAGCGCCACCATCTCCACTCCCAAAGAGACCTTTGGCACAGTGGTGATGGCCACCTTTTCTGTGATTAGTATAAATGGTGTCCGTGCCATAACCCAGGGGCACCGACACCTGAATGTTGTTGTTGTTGTACTCAGCCACTCCCTCCTTCCCCGCCCTTTCCTGTTCCTCTTTTTTCTCTCCATCCTGTGCGCTGTCCCCCATTGCTGACAACATGGAACCTTTAACCAGAGCGGGGCTGATTGAATGCGTGCTGACAAGGGATGAAAGGGAGGATGAAGATGAAGAAGAGGGGAGGCCCTCGTAGACAAAGAGAAGAGAACTGGCATAAAAGGCCAGCTGGCGCTGAGACTCAAACCAGTGAAGGATTCGCTGCACCTTGCAGATGCTGGCTGACACGGCATCTTTTCTCAGAGTAACACCGTTGTGGAAGAATTTTGCCAGGCCTGGAAGGGAGAAATTCAGATCTGAACACATTTGATTTCCCATCCTATTAAAATTCCTTTTTTTCTACAAACCCCCTATGTTATTCATCATGGCAAAGAAATGCAATTGAGTCATATTCAGCACAAGAGCAGAAGCTGATTTTCAAATTTCTTTTGCAGACTACACAATAGCAGTAAATGCAAGTTAGGGGCCCTGTGTAAACTGCACATAAGGACAAAGACGACAGATTAAATGCAGAATCTGAGAAATGTGATGTTTGTCTGTTTGTCTGTTCTGGACAGGGGCAGGACAAAGACCGAAACACAATATTACACAACAAATTTGATGATATGAGAGGTTAAAGTGTAAAATGCATTGCAGATATGAATAACAGTTTGTGACGCTTAGAACATGGGTTTGTAATTTATTTATCTTAGCACTAGAGGGGGCCATAGGCCAAACACTTTTTCCTGACTGACTTGACTAGTTGACCGATTTTCACTGGCTTATTGTGGAAGAATCAAGTGGAAATAATGGAAGCTCTGTCAAACTTGGAATCAGACGTGTGGCAGGATTTTGGTTTCTCAACATGAAGTAAAAAACATTCTTATTCCTATATGTAGATGATGCCCAACACCCGTGGATATATTATAAACGTTGGAACATGGTATCCAGGCACATAATTGAAAACGGCCAAAACATTTTCTGGCTTCCGGTTGTGTTTGTGCCCTGCCTGTCCACTCACACTTGCTCTATCGGTATCAGTGTCACGCATGGGTATAAAAACCGAGAAACTGAGTATTTCAGAAGTAAGGGCTCTAAAAAAATACGTGTGAGCATGAAGTGCAACAAATAACTTCGGATGTTTTCTAAATTGATTATATTTTTAACATAGTAGGACACTAAACGTGAGGAGAAAGAATTCAAAGTTATCCTTTAAGAACAGTGTTTCAAAGTCATTGGGGAGACTATCATCTACAATACAAAATAGATTTCAAAAGATACAAAAAACAAAACTCTACCTCGAGATAATCTAAAGGAATCTCTGTAAACAAAAGACTGAAAACCAAAAGTGAATGGCTGTGATTTCCAGGCCCTCAGGGAGCATTACATTAAAAACAGACCAGGGACTATTGAGAGCGAACTCCAGAAATGTTGCCTCCTTCTCTGAGCCTGAGCTCATTTAAAGTGGACTGAGGTAAAAAGGAAAAACAGCCCTATTGTCTGCTGTCTGCTGAAGCACAATGACAAACAGATGAAATCCTGTATCAAGCAAAACTGGTTTTTTTAGGTGACATTTCGTCACCTAAAAAAACTGGAAGACAGTGTTGTTCACCTCTTATCAAATCCAAATTATGGTTTGTAGTTTGTTCTCAAAGAATTTTTAATGGTTGAATGGCACAGAACTTTACAATTTTAATATAAACCATATCAAGACACTAAAATCTCTGCCAGATCTGTTCTGTGTCATTTATTAGGAGGCGTACACAGCAAAATGTTCATTTCTGAGCCTTTTCTGTTGTTTGTGAAGACATAGGCTTGTTTGATTCCTACATGCTGAATATCAATTTGTCCTTAAGGCTTTAAGGCCTTAAGAAAAAACAAAAAAAGAAACAAAACTTTTCAGACTTTTTGTCCTACAATGAGAAAAGTCTGTAAAAACCACTGCGGTGTGCATAGTTATTCATTTTGCATCGGGTCCTTGTCTGTGTTTTTCTACTCTCCAGTCTTGGTTTCCATTCAGTCACACAGCAAGTGGTCGGCCATCTTCTGAGTTAGGAGTGTCTGTCTCACTCAGGCCAAACAGTGAGTCACTGCTCCAAGGCCAAAAAATACACATATAAAATAAAATAAAATAAAAGTCCACCTATTCTTCTTTAGTGTCCTATGTGATGGATGCATGCATTTTATCCAGTTTAAAGATATGGCATGGCAGAAATTCCCAGGGGGGTATGTCAAGCTTTTTACTATGGTTGCTTTAAGACCTCATAGAAAAAAATAACTATTGTTTCACGAGTAACTTCTGTAGTTTGGTGAAATAATATCAAAAATATATTTTTTAAAATGGCATTTTTTTGAGATATCGTAGGACTAAATATTTCATAAATAATCTCTTCACCACACTTTCTCCTGTATTTGTCCACATTGATGTTCCCTTCAAGGTGACCACCACATTATTTTATTCCTTAAGGTGCAAGATCAGCAGGTATTTCATCTGGGCCATGCCAGTTTTAGACTGTGCACAAGAAAGATAACAGATAGAAATAGGTTTTTGAAACACGTAGTTGGCATCAAATTGAAAATTAACATATATTTTTCAAGATTATTCATAATATAGTACTTTGGGACAATAGGCCTCAGTACATTGTGTGCACATTGTAACACAGCTCATGATGTAAAAGGGGCATTTATCTTTCACTAGTCTCCTTCTAGAGCTCACCAGCTGCTGCTGCTTTCAAGCGAGCCATTATCTCCAACCACCGGGTTGATAGGATATAATTATTATTTAAGTTTCTGAACTGTAACCAACACTAAAAAGCTAACAGAGCAATGTTACAGCACTTTTGTATTGTGGTATTACCATCTACTAAATGTGATTATATCTGGCATAAGGTGTCTTGTCTAGAAGAGAAATACGTCAAACCGCACACACGTACCATCTTTAATAGTGTCCTTAATGAGTCCCCTTCCATAGTGCTGGTCATAGGAGTCAAAACTGTCACTGCAGACCTTATATACCTGAAAAGCAACACAACACATTATATTAACAGTGAACTGGTCTGTGTTGGTCTTTATCCCCAGAGCCATGTTTGAAGAGGAGGGTTTAAGTCTGCTGTGTGTTTCAACAACTCTGAAGAACTCTACAGTTTCACATGTATGCATGTCTCTCTCCTCCCCTTCATTAATACTCCATGAGAACCCTCATTACTACTGACTACCCATCAGTCAAATACACATTAGTGTGGATACTTTGCCAGCTCAGTGTGGAAGACTTTCTATTTTGCGGTTTCTCCTTTTTTTCCAAGCCTCTGTTTAAACTGCAGCTAGTGCTTGTACTTCCCTTTCTAAATCTTCTGGGCCTGTTGAATCAACATACTGTGAGGGCAACATAACTTAAACCCACCCAACTATATGTACATTCTTTTCTTCTCTTCTGTGCAAACACTAAACGTTTTGGCCCTGCTGTAAGATGAGATTCTATTTTAAACCGTTATAAATCTAGACCATCCCATGTGACAGCTATAGTGAACTACATACGTTTTTTGCAGAAGGATTTTTATAAAGGACCTATGATCTGGTAAATGCCTGCAGTGCTGATCATATAATGCGTTTCCTGAGACCTGCTGTCACATTTGCTTTAAAGAAGCCACGATACAAAAACACATGAGTACATTTATCGGCCCACTGATTTAAAAAAATAATAAAGATTAACACATTTTGTTTTTGTCCTCTGCCCATTTTTTCCTGGTATGTTTTTGGGAAATAAAAACATAAATAACAAGTTGTCTGTTATTTTGTGTAATGCCATCACACTTTTCCTCTGACAGTTTGAATGCAGTATTTTTATTTTGATAGCACGGGGTCAAATAAACTATCATCTAGTTCCTTACAGCTCTGTTTGTCCACCAACTCTTGGCAAATCTCCACAGATTTATTACTGATATCTGAAGGGTTGGGGAAGCATTTATGATTTCCAAAGGTTTCCAAAGGGTGGGGGCATGCAGCCATAAAGCGGTTTTTGTATGTAGGCCTGGATTGGATTAGCAATTAGAAATATATTACTCATTTCATTCAAACAGAGTTCATGGCCTTCTCCCACCCGACTCACACCCAGCAGCCGCTTATCTTCATGGGTTGATGGACAACTTTCTGAAAACTGCACAAAAAAACTAAAACTGTCAGTGAAGCTTTCATTTAGGATGTAAATTATGAATTATGTAATTCTGAACAAATGAGGTCAAATACAAGAGCTGTTTTCATTGGTACATCTTGGGAATGGTACAAGCTCATTCCAATTAAATTTTAATTGAAAATGTTTTTATCAGTGCAGAGCAGGTTGACTGAACATGCTAAAATTGAAAAATGTGTTAAAACTGAGGAAAGAATTCATCACAAATGAAGAATAAAGTTTTATAATAGAGACTGAGTGAATATTTAGTTGGGTTTGAACAGAGGCTCTCTTTCCTCCAGAAATCAACGATGTAAACTCAATGCAGCTTAATAAATCAACGCTTTCTGATTCTCCTATAATTACACAGCTCTCTCCAGTCAGAGCAGGTTATTAGAAAAATATAGATCTGTGAAACAAAAGCTTTAAGTTTAATACATTCAATCCTGGACTTCTACAGCAACACAGAGGAGAATGGTTACACATAACGGCCCAGTAAACTACCATGAAAATCAAACATTTACTCGTCATGTATAATTGGAAGGTTCATAAATTATTTTCAACAAATCAGCCACACTTCACATTTAGAATTAGGGCTTTTATCTTCGTTTGTTCCTGTCTTTTGATAGTGGCAGGCTTTGTTAAAATGCTTTGTTTTCATACATTTTTAAATTAACTACATTTACAACAAATGATGCTGCACGACAAAAAACAATTTCATCATTCAGTTATATGACAAACACATAAAAACAATTTTTATATACCACCATCGTTCTGATAACATTTGTGACCAGCATTAGTGAGGAGAGCAACAGGTAAGTATACAAAATAGAAAAAACACACATTTCATCTTGTTGGTTGCTTGTTTGTTCTTGTTTGTAGCTGCAGGCAGGAATATTTGAACCAGGCCACACAGTGATGCTAGTCCTGAGGGTAGGTTGAGATGGAAACTGATTACTGCTTTGCTTTTTGACTCTCTTTCTTCACCAGATAACAAGTTCATAGTGACATGATACAGCAACTGTTTCTGCGTGTCGCAGTGTGTGTGCGTGTGTGAATCAACAAGCTTAACATATTTCACGTATCACGAGTTAAACATTGACTCCTCTGAGGTTTTTCAACAGTAGCTCCTGTTTTTTTACACAGTGTTAAAGGTCGGTTCCTCATAGTATCATGTTACCAGTGATGGGGTATTTCGACAACACTATTACTCTAGTGTCTGTTAGTTTCAGAGAGTAGAACGGCCTATGTGGATATTAAAAATAATTAATCACAAGAACGGATCCTATTATCCACCCATTAGATGGGAGGGGGGGTGAATTATGTGTTGATTCACTCTATGACAAGTGTTTAAAAAAGCCAAAGTAGACTGGTCGTACATAAATGCAGTGAATCAGTGATTGCTGGCTCTGAGGCACCATCATGCATCATGCACCTACTCTGCAGCTGGATGTTATCCAGCTGGCTTGAAAGAAATAAAAAAAGATCCATGCAAAAATTACAGCTGATAGTGAATGACTGGAATGTAATGAAAGCCAAAAACATTAACCAAGGCTGAAGTCCAAGTCCTCCTGAGACTTCAGTAGAGCTCTAAAACACAGGCCTGTTTAAATATTCTCCATTATTAATGTAACTGTACATTAAATATAGATGCTGCACACTGAGATAACAAACAGCAACTAACAGTAAAGTGAACAGTGAAGCAAGGATCCAGTCCAGCCCTACACAGTCACCACCAAACTTCAATTTTACAACCTCCACTGAAAGTATTGAAGTCATTCCACTGATACAGACTATCAACTGGCCAAACTCACCCTCATGCCAAGGACCAGGAAGCCAATCTCCTCCATCAGTGGGTACTTTCTGATCTGCTGTTCTCGTTTCTCTTGGGAGGCGAATGGGTCATAGCTCCGCTGGCCCAGCTTGACATCCATGATGCATGGCTTGACAAAGTGCCGGGTCACATCCTCCAACTTCAGGTACAGGTCTAAGTCAGTGGCAGACACGAGAGCAAGGATGAGTTATGCCTGCTTCGTTAATATATAGGTTTATTATAAGATTTCAGCGCACCTGCAAAACAAAAAGCTGCAGAAAGGCCAGTGAAAGGCTGAAGGAGTAAGAGATCATTAATGGACGATGCCACTTCAATTTCAAAGGTAAGACTGACTATAAAACTAACACTGAAGTGTTAGTTATTCTCTCTTTTCCTCTGTAACACTGTGTTGTCATTCTGCAGCAACACAAACACATCAAAAAGAAAGAAAAAAGAAAGAAACAGCATTTCCTGTAACTTAATAGTTAAAAGCAGCAGACAAGCAGCTACAGTGATGGTGAAAGTATATCTTATATCCTACATTTAGCTAGTCAACTAAAAATCAATAAACTTTAGAATTTGGGACTTTTTGGGAGGTGGAGGAAACTGTTGCAGAGCTACAGTTTGTGATTCACAAAAGCAGAAGGTTGCTGAATAGGAATTTGAATTAGAATGATTTCTGCATGTCCATCCATCCATGTTTTACATGTTTTATTAAGTTTTTTATTGGTTAACAAAAAATGTTGAACATTTCTTCATGGTTTGATTTTCATTCTCTTTGTTATGAAAAACTGGTTGTAAACAAATATTTTTGCCAACATTGATGCTGAACCCTTTCTGTACTGCATATATATTGGACCTGTCATTAAGCAATTGCCTTTGGCTGGAGAAAACCTGCCATCTCCATAGATGTGGTCTAAGTACATCTGCTAGAGTCTCATACCATTAGGGCTGTCAGGAGATGACCAGGTGCCATAGTACTTAGGAAGGTGGTTCTGGAGTTCTAGGAGTGGTGGATCACAGCAGTCCTCAGCATACACCTAAAGCACATACACACACATTATTTAGAGTATTTTAATAGTACAGTGTTTTCAATAGGGTCTGTTAAGACACCAAATGTCTCCTCTGTTCAACAGCTCAGCGTGATACAAACACAATAACAGCTCAGGGTGAGGAACCTAATACCAATAATAACTGGCACTAAACGCACTTTACACTGCTTCTCATTCACCTATTCACTCACAATCACACACACACACTAACACACTGATGGGGGAGCTGCTATTCAGCTGGCCAACGCTCACCGGGAGCAACTAAGTTGGGGTTCAGTGTCTTGCTCAAGGACACTTTGACATGTGACCAGAGGAGCCGGGGATTGAACCAACAACTGCGAGATTGGTGGACAACTGCTCTACCTTCCTGCGCCACAGTCTACTTTAGTAGTTTGTACTTGTGTTACAGTCCAGAAGTTATGAATGTATAGGCCTTACCATGCTGTAAAACTGCATCTCTCGTGGACCTCTTGGTGGAGGCTGGAGCTGCTTCAGGACTGTTCCATCGGGATGCTGCAAAATACCTGTAAAACACAAAAACAGCACTCAAAATCAGAGCAAAGCAGTTAAAAAAAGCAAGAATGCTACCTGGAGCAGGAAGAATAAAGCTTGGTTCATACTAGACATTAGATCTTTACTTAGAGCACGGATGCAAATATGCATGTAAAATGTCCATATCCACAAACGTAGTTCATACTACATTTAGGGATATGAACATGGGCATGTTCCACACAGTATTACTACAAAACAAGAGAGCTACAAACTCCGGACCAGGTTTCCTCACAGGTTTAGTCAATGTAAAGAACAGAACCTCTTAGATTTGAATGGTCTTGGACCGGGAAGTCTGTCCAACTATAGGTCCTATTGTTGAGCACACCATTAAAAACAGGACTATGACAAAAAGACGTGTGTTTACTAAGTTGAGTGTTGAACGATGCAACAATGTGTCATCTAAATACATTTTTAACACGGTAATCTGTCACAAAACAGGTGGCCCTATGGGTGTGGTCTCCACCAATAATTTATGTATATGGCTAAAGTAATACACAGGCACCGCATACAGAAAATTTTTCTAACCATACTTTCCAGAATGCAACCACAAGGGGGCACAAGCCAGTGTCTTCTTGTGCCAGTCCCAAGTCTGGATAAATGCAGAGGGTTGTGTCAGGAAGGGCATCCGATATAAAACACGTGCCAAATTAAAAATGCGAATCGTGACAATGACTTCCATACCGGATCGGTCGGGGCCCGAGTTAACAACGACCGCCACCGGTGCTGTTGACCTACAGGGTACCGGTGGAAATTGGACTACTGTTGGTCAAAGTCAAAGAAGGGGAGGAGGAAGGTGTGTTCGTAGGCAGAGAGAGAAGAGGAAATCTAAGAATGTAGGACTGACAGTAGGGACTTTGAATGTTGGGACTATGACAGGGAAGGTTAGAAAGATGACTGACATGATGCAGAGAAGGAAGGTGGACATACTGTGTGTCCAGGAGACCAGGTGGAAAGGTAGCAAGGCTAGAAGCTTAGGAGCAGGGTTCAAGTTGTTCTACCATGGGTCAGATAGGAGGAGAAATGGAGTAGGAGTTATATTGAAAGAGGATTTTGTGAGGAATGTTCTAGAGGTGAAAAGAGTATCAGACAGGTTGTTGAGTCTGAAGCTGGAAATTGAAGGCGTGATGTTCAATGTTGTGAGTGGTTATGTCCCACAGGTAGGATGTGAGTTAGAAGAGAAGGAGAAATTCTGGAGTGAGTTAGATGAAGTGATGCAGAGCATCCCCAGAGGTGAGAGAGTGGTGATTGGTGCAGATTTCAATGGACATGTAGGTGAAGGGAACAGAGGTGATGAGAATGTGATGGGAGGTTTGGTCTTCAGGACAGGAACACAGAAGATCAGATGGTGGTAGACTTTGCAAAGAGGATGGAAATGGCTGTAGTGAACACTTTCTTTCAGAAGAGGCAGGAACATAGGGTGACGTACAAGAGCGTAGGTAGAAGCACTCGGGTGGACGACATCTTGTGTAGACGTAATCTGAAAGAGACCAGTGACTGTAAAGCATTGGTAGGGGAGAGTGTAGCCAGACAACACAGGATGGTGGTGTGTAAAATGATGCTGGTGGTGAGGAAGATAAGGAGGACTAAGGCAGAGCAGAGGACGAAGTGGTGGAAGTTGAAAAAGGAAGAATGTCGTGTAGTTTTCAGGGAGGAGCTGAGACAGACTCTGGGTGGTTTGGAGGTGCTTCCAGATGACTGGACTACTACAGCTAATTTGATCAGGGAGACAGGTAGGAGGGTACTCGGTGTGTCATCTGGAAAGAGGAAAGTGGACAAGGAGACTTGGTGGTGGAACGAGGAAGTTCAGGAGTGTATACAGAGAAAGAGGTTAGCTAAGAAGAAGTGGGACACTGAGAGGACTGAAGAGAGTAGACAGGAGTACAGGGAGATGCAGCGTAAGGTGAAGGTAGAGGTGGCAAAGGCCAAACAAAGAGCATATGAGGACTTGTATGTTAGGTTGGACACTAAAGAGGGAGATGTGGATTTGTACAGGTTGGCCAGACAAAGAGATAGAGATGGAAAGGATGTGCAGCAGGTTAGGGTGATTAAAGATAAGGATGGAAATGTATTGACAGGTGCCAGGAGTCTGATGGGAAGATGGAAGGAGAACTTTGAAGAGTTGATGAATGAGGAAAATGAAAGGGAACGAAGATTAGAAGAGGTGACTGGTGTGGAGCAGGAAGTAGCAAAGATTAGTAAGAGTGAAGTGAGGAGGACGTTGAAGAGAATGAAGAGCGGAAAGGCAGTTGGTCCTGATGACAACCTCCTGTGGAGGTATGGAAGTGTCTAGGAGAGGTGGCAGTAGAGTCTCTGACTAGTTTGTTTAACAAGATCTTGGAGAGTGAGAGGATGCTGAGGACTGGAGGAGAAGTGTACTGGTACCAATTTTTAAGAACAAGGGAGATGTGCAGAGCTGTCGCAACTACAGAGGACAGAGTAGTTCAAGGTGGAGGTGGGTCTGAGCTCTGAGCCCCTTCTTGTTTGCTTTGGTGATGGACAGACTGACAGATGAGGTTAGACAAGAATCTCCATGGACTATGATGTTTGCAGATGACATTGTGATTTGTAGTGAGAGCAGGGAGCAGGTGGAGGAAAATCTAGAGAGGTGGAGGTCTGCTCTGGAAATCAGAGCAATGAAGCTTAGCCGCAGCATGTGTGTCAATGAGAGGGACCCTGATGGAACAGTGAGGTTACAGGGAGCAGAGGTGAAGAAGGTGCAGGACTTTAAGTACTTAGGGTCAACGGTTCAGAGCAACGGTGAGTGTGGAAAAGAGGTGAAGAGGCGAGTGCAGGCAGGTTGGAACGGGTGGAGAAAAGTGTCAGGTGTGTTGTGTGATAGAAGAGAATCAGCGAGAATGAAAGGAAAGGTGTTCAAGATGGTGGTGAGACCAGAGATGTTGTTCGGCTTAGAGACAGCGGCACTGAAGAAAAGACAGGAGGCAGAGCTGGAGGTAGCAGAGCTTAAGATGTTGAGGTTCTCTTTGGGAGTGACGAGGATGGACAGGATCAGGAATGAGGACATCAGAGGGACAGCTCATGTTAGATGTTTTGGAGATAAAGTTAGAGATTGAGGTGGTTTGGACATGTTCAGAGGAGAAACTGTGAATATATGAGTAGAAGGATGCTGAGGTTGGAGCTGCCAGGCAGGAGGTCTAGAGGAAGACCAAAGAGGAGATTTATGGATGTAGTGAGAGAGGACATGAAGTTAGTTGGTGTGAGTGAAGAGGATGCAGAGGACAGAGTTAGATGGAGGATGGTTAGATGAAAGAGAACAGGTAAAAGGAAAAAAAGACTTTCAGCTGTTTCCATGATCCCCCTTAATTGCTCTGAATATAATCCACAGATTATACACATGATTCGCTGTCAGATGAGTGGACATGCATTGGTTTCTGTGTTTCTGCATTTTTGCAGGATCTTTAAATTCTTCATAGCTGCTCTTAAAAAGAAGTGAAACCGTAGCATGGACCCACATAGCCAAGTGTTGGCTGTAGTGATTCCAAAACACTGACTGGTCAAAGTCCTGCCCTCTCTACTTATGGACCCTAAGATATTTTACAAAAAAACCTGTTTGAAAAACCTTCACATGTAAAGTCCTTGTACAAACCTGAAAACTGGAGTTTGCAGATACAAACCTAAATGTACAGGTTCACACCTTTAAGAATAAAACAATATTCCATACATACATTGTTTAATGTCAGATTGGTCTGTTACCAGTGCATTGTTTGTAAAAAAAAAAAAAAAAAAACTCATGTCCTACAACCCAACAGAGTTCTGAATTGTTACTATTAGTAGCTCCAGAGTCTGAAGTACATATTTTGGGACAATCTTAAGTCCAAGTAAAGTCTGTGCTGTGTATTATAGATAACAGAATATCATAATATTGTATTTGGCAGTAATGATAGAATACTTTTAAAGACGGATCTCGTTAAATCATCACATCAGCTGATTACTGATTGACTGTATTAACCTGCAGTGTACGCACACTCGCAAACACACAGTATCTTGCTCAATGCACTCTGATGTTAATGAACAAAGAATCAAACCACCAAAATTGTGGTGTGTGGACAACTGGTCTGCTAATTGAGCTACAGTCACACATTTGCATGTATAGTTCCTTAAAATGACTGAAAATGACTTACAAGCACATGCTGTGCAGCATAGAAGACCTTCATACAGATGAGAAAAAGCAGCATAAAAAGGGGGGTGGGGGTGGTGGTGTGGACATCTGTCCTGTGTGTTTGAGGTCATCAGTCTCAATCGTAAGACCAAGCAGGAGGCAGGGTCATCCCTTCCCTCTCCAGCTACTGTGGCACTGCTGCTAGAGACAGCGACACATTGAACCTGTGTGAGCTGAACTGGGAATCTACATTCCAGCTGCTCATAAACATCACACCACCCACCACCAGTCCACATGGTGTCTACTCAGGTACTGAAAGACAGCACCCACAGCCTCTGTCGTCACTAAAGCTACATGTGTAGACTAGAAGCTAAAACATTAAATACTCCTTCAGTCCCAGTTTCATATGTGTACAGTGAAGTGGTGGTGCAGCCTGTGTGTACAGCTGGACTGATTAAAATAGAGAGCAGCTGTTCTGCTCAGTGTGTGAAACTGAAGACTGAACACAGCCTCCTGTGGACACCAGCCACTATTTTCAGCTTATAGAAACTGTATAACCACAGTACACCTACAGAAGTAAAAGTTCTGAAGTCATATGCACAATGGTCCTTTTATCGGAGTTATATAATTATTAGCATTTTAACATTGTGTTTGATTGAGCTGGTTTATTTATTTATTTTTTTATGTATAAGTCATAAAGCCATAGCTTTGTTTGCATGGAGGATTCATCATTAACATGAACAAATTGAAATCTATCAGATAGATAAGATTTAAACCAACCTAGTTCAGTTCCTTTAATCCCAATTTCATGTTCCAGTCTCTGTAATAAAATGTTGTGATCAATGGTATCAAATGCAGCACTAAGATCTAACAGAACACGTATAGAGACGAGTCCATTATCTGAGGCCATGAGAAGATCGTTGGTGACTTTTACCAGTGCTGTTTCTGTAATATGATGAACTTTAAATCCTGACTTCATACACTTCATACTAATTATTCCTGTACACGTGGTCACTAATTGTTTTGCAAGTACTCTTTCAAGGATTTTAGAAATAAAGGGGAGATTAGATATTGGTCTGTAATTGGCTAAAACGCCTGGATCAAGACAGGGTTTTTTAAGTAATGGTTTAATTACAGCTACCTTATAGGCCTGTGGTACATAGCCTGTTTCTAAAGATAGATTGATGATATCTAATACGAACGTATCTATTAAGGGTAAAGCTTCCTTGAGCAGCTTAGTTAGGGTCTAGCAGACAGGGCTTGCTCAAGGGGGTTTTCTCTATACATCTTTATAGTCTTGACTTTATTCTGAAAGTGCCTTGAGATGATTTTGTTGTGAATTGGGGCTATATAAATAAAGTTTAATTGAACTGAAATTGAATTGAATTTCTATTCAGCAATATTTGATAATTTTTCCTGTGACCATACAATATAAAGACTCCTTTTCCTAAGGATCTCTTTACTTCGGTTATTTAAAAATTAAATTAAGGATATTAGGATATGTAGGAAAAATTAAGGATATTCATGTTAATGATTTCTCACAATAACTTTCAAATGTGATTTAAAAAAAGAATTGCACCAAAAGAATGATGAGCTATTCTTAGAACAGGCCCACGGGCTACTCAGCTGGTCCTTGCGGGCCCACGGGCACCATGTTGGTGACCCCTGGCTTAGAGGTTACATTGACACACGCTCATAAAAGAAAACGGGTGTTTAAATCGCGCCTGCGGCCTGTCTCCATTTAACAGTCCTTGGGCAAGAACTCATTATGCTTGACGCTGCCTGCACTATAAATGAAAGAGTAACATAAACTAAAACAGTTATGCCAGCTCAGATGTTTCCTTTATTACTTATAGATCTGTAACAATCGAACAATAAGCGGGCTACTGGAACAAATCACTCACAGACTAGAGAACGTGGAAATGATGGAATGTAACTAAAACTATAGACTCAATAAGAGGGGGCACATAAAACGTGTGGCCGGACAAGGAGAGCATTAAACAGAGAAGCAGCCAAGAGACCCATTGGAGGAGCTCTGGAGGAGCTGCAGAAGCTGGTCAGAGGTTCACCTTCCAGCAGGACAACGACACTAAACATACAGCCAGAGCTACAATGGAATGGTTTACATAAGGCGTCGATCGCGATCTACCGGTCGATCGCAACGGTAGTGTGGGTAGATCACATGGAGTTAACAAAGTAGACGTCAGCCCATCATCCGTCCTCACTATGGAATTTGTCACTTGATTGACGTACAGAGCAGCCAGTCTGACATCTGACCTTTTCTGACACATAGGTCACCGCGCATGCACACAACAGCGCCAAGTGCTGCAAAACTCTAGCAAGCTAGCGAGATAACCTCCGGACTGTGCATCCCTGGCTAATTCTATCCAGTGCAAGTCACCAGAGTAAGGTAATGACAAAAAAATGTACAGAGTTGTATTGTGCAATATGGGTTCAAGTAGTTATGCAAGCTACACAAACATATTGTGCATACAAAGAATTCTCAATATATTCATAAATAGATGTTTTATATTTTTAATAGTAGGTAGATCATTTTGACTTGGTCATTTCATAAGTAGCTCACAGGCCAAAAAGGTGTGGGCACCCCTGGTGTTAGAATGGCCCAGTCAAAGTTCAGACCTAAATCCAATTGAGAATCTGTGGCAAGACTTGAAGATTGCTGTTCACAGACACTCTCCATCCAATCGGACTGAGCTTGAGCTATTTTGCAAAGAAAAATGGGGAAAACTTCACTCTCTAGATGTGTAAAGCTGGTAGAGACATACCCCAAAAGACTGGCAGCTGTAATTGCAGCAAAAGGTGGTTCACACGAAGTATTGCCTCAGGGGGGCTGAATACAAATGCACAGCACACTCAGATATTTATTTTTAAAACATTTATACATTTTCCTGTCACTTCACAGTTATGTACCACTTTGTGTTGGTGTAACACATAAAATCCCAATAAAATACATTTACATTTGTGGTTGTAATGTGACAAAATGTGGGAAAATGTGGAAAATGTGGGAAATTTCAAGGAGTATAACTACTTTTGCAAGGCACTGTATGTCTTTATCTAAAGTGAACAGCCACCCTCTGGAAGTTTTCTAATCCAACTAAGGATTAGAGTCCTGCCTCGCATTTATAATAAAGAGTCATCACAACACAGCTGACAGGTGAGTAACTCCCGGACTTTCAACCTTTGTATTTCTTTTCATGGTGAGAAACACTGAAAAATTCAAAACCATAAGACCATTTTCTATTTTTTGATGAAAAACCTACAGAAACGCATGCCATGACAAACCTGTTTTTATTGGGTACCTGAACTGAAACTGGTTCTGCATAGACTAGAATCAGTGTGACACGTACATATGAATACAAATGTAACGTTTACCATGAGGTGAGGTAAACAAGCTGTTAATCGGCCTAAATCAGCAAATCAGCCCATGCAACATGTATAACCTACTTTGGAGTCCAGTCATTTAAGAAGATCAGATTAAAACCTGTAGTATAATAGTGCAACACTGACCATTAGATAACTGCAAAAAACTGGTAGCACCACTGTAGCTTTTTTATTAAGTTATGGTAAATGTTCTGCACTTATATAGCACTTTTCTACCTATTGGCACTCAAAGCGCTTAACACTGCTTCTTATTCACCCATTCACACGCACACTCACACACCGATGAGGGAGCTGCTATCCAGCTGGCCAACACTCACCGGGAGCAACTAAGTTGGGGTTCAGTGTCTTGCTCACGGACACATCGACATGTGACCGGAGGAGCCGGGGATTGAACCAACAACTGTGAGATTGGTGGACAACCGCTCTACCCTCCTGCCCACACAAGTTAATATGTTAATCTAAGACATCATTAAGTACTGATTTCTTTTCCAGAACATTCTTCACACAAATCTTTAATTTTGTGATCTGCTCGGCAGTGCAAGCTCAACAGGATTCCAGTTCTCGTGGAACTAGAGGCTACTGCTGGTTGTCTCTCAATACTGTGTCAATACATATGTCCCCTTAAACCTGCGCAGCCCATGTTAATTATTATTCACGACCACACCCAAGGAGGAACACTGATAGGATCAGTCCACATTACTTCAATACAGACTTTATAACCCTTTGACTGAATTCTCTCTCAGGCCATTTGAGAGAGGAGCTAAACAAATGTGAGCTGCAGTAATAGACAATGTGGAAACCGGTCTAGTGACTCTAACAATGCCTCCAATGAGTCGAACAGAATTAAGATACAACTTTATCTTTGAGTAGAAGGTATCACAAATGTTCTGACGGGACCAGCATTACTTTGCTCACTGAACATCCTGTTCAGCTACTGTGGAAAGAAACAGTATGTGACCTGGTTTTCTGCATTAATTTGTCATAACAAGTAATCTGAGTCACAAGTACAGACACACACAATGTGCCTAAGCTAATACTACAAAGAGAATGAGCCTTTACGGAACACAGCTATTCGAATTTCGAAGTAGTCAGGAAAAAGTGACCCTTTTCATTTAACAACTGGTTTAACCTTCTTTGGCAGCAATAACATCAATCTCTTCAAGTAACTGATCAGACTGCTACAATGTTCAGGATGAATTTTAGACCATTTTTCTTTACAGAGCTGCTTCAGTTAGACATATTCTCAGTACGTAGGGTGTCAACGGTTCTTTGAACTTATTCTACAGCAGCTCTATTGATTTAATGGCTACGCTGTGACTGGACCACTCCAGTCCACACCACATCTCAACATTTCAAGAATATTTTCACAACAACATCATGACATGGGGGGGGGGGGGGTCGGAGGTTCCCCGCTCCTCCTGACCACATGTCAAAGCATCCCTGGGCAAGACACTGAACCCTTAACAGCCCATCCCCAGCCGTGCAGTGCCAGTCCCAAGCCGGGTAGAAATTGGGGAGAGTTGCGTCAGGAAGGTCATCTGGTGTAAAAACTGTGCCAAATCAACATGCGGACAAATGATCCACTGTGGCGACCCTGAACTCACGGGACAAGCCGAAAGGACTAAACAATTATGACATGGAGGGCAGCATGGTGATCACTTGCATAGGTTTTCTTCTGGGAACTCTGGCTTCCTCCCACAGTCCAAAGACATGGATGTTAGGTTAATTGGTGACTCTAAATTGCCCATAGGTGTGAATATGAGTATGAATGGTTGTCTGAGGACCACCTGCTAATATTGAGTTTTTTCCTCTCATGCAAGCACTAGTGGGCACAGCTGCATTTCCTTTGGAAGATTGGTTAAATCCTGCTTTATAGTAATCAGCTCTCTAGTACTATTAAAATATCTGTAAATGATTTATTGCAGGCCTGTTGTAAAGGCCTTTAAATTGTGTAGGGGTTTTTTTTCGGGATACTCAAGGTGTGTGTTACTAAAATATTATCTGTCCATAACCCAACAGTTATTTTAGTTCTAGACATACATAATATGTTTTTCGCTTTTAATTTTGCTCAATTATTTGTTCACACTACTTTTGCCAACTATCCCATGGACAAAACCTACCTCCACTGACAGCATGAAGCACGAAGCACTTGCAGAACCTGGTCAGTTTATTTACAATGGCAATTAGTCAATTAGCAAGATCAAAAGTGACTTACAAGTGAGTTGTGGACACTAGGAACAACTCTGGGGCTCAGTGTTTTGCCTAGAAACACTTGAACATGTTGCCATTTGTGTTCTCAGTACTCCCCTAAAACCCATATAGCAATAACTGGGATGAACATTAGTCCATCCTTAAGGGCCCTCATAAACATTCACTGAGGGACATACATAAACTCTGGGATGTTTCCGGAAATAGCCATTGCACTGATAACGTTACATGTATACTTTACAGTTGTTACATCATCCTATATGAATGTGTATGTTGCTAGTTCAGATCATTATCTTAGCAGATCATAATCAGCATTCAAATTAAGTTTTAAAGAAAAAACCCAATCTCAGTTATAACCCTCCATCTTTCGACCATTGAACCAGGAAAAAGTCGCCATAAAAACCCTTTAATGGTAGAAAAAAATAGGGGAGGACTCCCTCTCCCAGGACAGATAGATGTGCAATACATCTATATGTAGAACAGTGCAAAAAATGTGATTTACACTAAAGACAATGAAAATGATACACTAAATATGTTCCTGACTAGCATTGATGCTAAAAATAGAAAGCTACCATGTCACAGTGTGCTGTGGTTGCTCTGCTTTGCTTTCACAATATAAACAAACAACAGCAGAGTTTGGATCAACCCACACACTAGTCATACAAACCAGCCTGACCCTTGCTTGAACCACATTAAAGATGATTCGCTGACCCAACATGCGACGCACACAAAAAAAAAACATAAACTGATTAATAAGATTGTAAACAAAGTCAAGTTGACTGGTGCACCACACTGAAACACACCTGTTCTGACTCACTGCTTCACTCTATAAAAAATGAGCACTGAGCTTTATCTGAGCCAAATAAGGTGTCAAATATGGACACTTACACAACTAAACAAGCTACTTCTTAGTTTATGTGACCTCTGCTCACAGTCCTGGAAGACTATAAATTTATCTTTGCACTAATCAAATAAGAATAAACTCTTCCACTGTTGACGATTTAAAAGAATGTATACAGAGCTTCATCCAGCCCTTATCCTAACCAATTATACTGTTAAGGGTCACAGGGGAACTGGACCCAATCCCAGCTATCATTATCACGCAGGGTGCATTCGCTTTTTGCTTGCATGTTATCCTCAGATGTCATCCCACAATTTGAAGTTGTTTTGTTATTTTAATTGGCTCTGAATTGCCTGTAGTTGTGAATGTATGTTTGCCCCTGTAATAGACTGACGACCTGCCTCAGGTAGAACTGAACCACCTGTGTGTGGAAACGTGGGTCTTGGCAACATCCAGGCCACAGGGGAACATTGAGACTCTCAGTGATCAAAAATCAGACGTAAGAGCCGGAGATCTCTAAAAGACTGGATTATATGCAGGAACCCACTGGAGATCTAGTTGGTAAACACAGCAAACTTATTAAAACTCACTAAAATCCTTTTTCCTTTTTGTGACACCAGCAGACATGTAAGAAATATTGTGTTTATTTTTAATTAAAATGACACGCCAGAACATCTTTAATGATATTAATAAAATTAAAAAGGTAAAGCGAATGGGATGGAACTTTGCAGGGAAATTTTTAAAAAAGTGTGTAGTTTACTTACCCACTTTATCCACCCCGTACTTGTGGCCCGCCACCTGATGTGACAGTGGGACGCAGCCGTTCAGGTGAGCCGGACTTTGGAGCCCCAGAGGCCGCTGGCCGCACTTCTTGTTTGAGGGGGCCCCGCTGGAGAGTCGCGGCTTTAGGTTGACCCCCAGAGTTGAGGTGGGGCCTGAGCTGGGGGTCAGTTCCAGTCTACCGAGCGCTAGAGACGACTCCATCATCACTTGATGCTGAGTTGTTGACATTTTCAAGAATAAAAACGAGGGGAAAACGATGCCTATGTCCAAAGCAAAAACAAATAATAATAATAATAATAATAATAATAATAAAGAAAATAAAATGAATAAAAATAGAAGTTCTTCCAACGATTCACATGCTGTTATTGCGTAAGCACGGAAACCAGCCCCACGGACAAATTTAACAAACTGTTTGGGCGTGAGGTTACGAAGCTTTCATGGAAATGGTCCCGTCCGGACGAAACCGGCACAGCAGCCTCGGTTGTGTTGTTTCGTGTTCGTGCAGCGACAGTAAGCACATTGGCGAGCAGCAGTACAGTCGTAACCCCCGCTGTGTCCGTGTGTGAAGTACAGCTCCCGATACAACGCTGATTCAATGATTTTCATAACGTGAACAGCAGTATAAATACATACTGGCCACATCCCACTTCCTAGCAATCTCAAAACCAGCAGACCCAAGCGAGACGTCCGTTCGCAGCTTACAAAATAAAAAACTAAGATGTTTACATAATGCCGCGCATAACGGCAAAATTAAAGAGACAAAACACTGTTAGAATTTATTTTTAAATGTCGGCTCTCGTTTTTTTTTCTTTTTACTCTTTTGTTCATTTCAAGACATGCGAGTGCAAACTAATCCATGTCATGCGTGTAATATGAAGGGAACATCACCCAACTTCCGGCTTGTCAGCCTACTTCAGCCAACCTGACGCAGCTCCACTTCCTCACTCGAGATGTAAATACTGTTGTTCCACTATAAAGACAGCTAGGTGTGCTGGCGATTTGCATTCAGCATATACAAAAGCAGTCAGGGAGAACCGAGACAATTAATTCCCAACATTTCATAAAAGCGGCGTCTCCAGGTTTTAATTGCAAACGTTAACATACTAATGCTGCTAAACTAATCAGTCCTAGCTTCAGAACTAAACAGAGCAGAGGGACAGTTGCCGCATCACCAGCTTGGAAAAAATGCCTGTGTATCGAAGTTAGGCATAAAAAGATGCACTGTCGCTGTATAATCCATGATATTAAAAGAGGTCGATGGAATCATCCTCAGCCACAGTTATCCAGGTCAGCGTAGGCGTTCACCTCTCTACTTAACGAACAGCGCCCAAATCCTCCCACACGTTTGCGACATTTTCTACTACTGTCGCAAAACATTACTCCATTCCTTTACGGCAGCGGTGTGGCTTTATTTTACACAAATAAATAAACAAAAAATACATAAAAAGCTTTTCGACACATTTAACTGGTGCAATGCAGTACATCTACATAGACGACTAAAAAATTAGGTTAGATAAAGATAAACGTTTTAGGTTATTTATGTGCATATTCATTGGGAAGTTTGCCAGTAGATTTTTTGTTTATCTCTTTTTTCACCTTTGAATAATTACGTAGTATAAAAATAATGTAAAAATGTTTATTAAAAAAATATCCAGATACACTTTACCCATCCATAAATATACCTGCTTTGACAGACAACACATTTAAAGGCACAATAATATAGACTCATGGAGTGAACACAGCTATGAAATAAATTCATGGGGGGGACATTTTTCTTTCCATAGTGTCAGCATCCTCTCACAGAATCAGGAGGAATGTTTTACGCAACATGTTGGATACATGTCATTCAGGTCAAGTTTAAGTAGGATTAGATATGACTGAATTTGCTGGCCCCATTTTCAATGTAGATTTTTCTTTTCAGCTGATAAGAGAGATAGTGTGTTGACATAGCCTAATTTTTACAATTATATTATTGGTAAAATAACAAATTACTGCTATTTAAAGCGACACCATCAAAACAAAGTGGCCTTAGTGTAGCTAATAGACAGTTCAAAAACTTGTTAAATTACTACTCTGAAGGCAATTGCCTTTATATCTTTATTGTTTTCACATTTAAGAGTTGAGATGGAATGTGTAATAAAAATATACTATCACACTAATCCACTGAACGGGTTACAGCCTAAATCCCATTTTCATTTAAGCCCTTAAAAGGAATGTGCACAGTGTGAAGTTATGTTTGTATGTTTCATCTTCCAATTAAGGATATATTTCTGGTAGAATTTAAATCACATTGCAGCTGAAAATAAATGTGTGTGTATGTTTCTTGGTCCCAATTCTTTATGAACAATGAGTCCCCAGAAAATACTGCTGTTTAACTATACATTTCCACCAAAATATCACAACTTGGTTCAAAAGCTCTTTCTTGTTTGCACACAAACAATTATACTCATACTGTGGGTACCCTTTCCAGTTGAGAAGATTTCCCTTATAAACAACAGTTTACATGGGTATGTGAGCTTCTTAGAAACATTGAGCTGTGTAAGCTTGTGCTATAACATTCATCTGGACATTGATGTCAAACCTCTATTCATCACTAAGATATAGATGAATGTATCAACATTTGATACATTCCACTATCATCTCTTAGCATCTTTTTTAATAAAATTACTTATCCAGTTGTCAGAGGGGTTAAATATGTTCCATTGATGGCAATTGTTGTGTGACTCTAAATCTATTTTGTGTGTGTGTGTTTGCTTTGATTTGCTATTTAGTTAGGGTCACAAAAAAGTTTTCCTAACATAGGTAGGACCTTTTGGCAAGTGGCGGGAATTAGGTTTAGATTAAGTTAATGGTTAGGGTTAGGCATTTAATTGTAATTGTAAGAGTGATGATAAGAGGCTATTATGTCTCTGCATTATGTCAATGAAAGGTCTAACAAGAATAGAAATATGAACCTGTGTGTGTGTGTGTGTGTGAATGCATGTGAACAAAAATATTTTAGGATCTGACTTTATAACCCCCTAAGCCTTCCAAACATTTACAGCAGCCTCCTCTCACATAATTAAGGATAAGTCAATTTTCCCTAACTACACATCTTTTAGACTTATCTGTTAGAAAGTTCATGCTATTATCTTTAATTGGCCCAAAGTACAATGTAGGCCTACACCTATATTACATAGTGTACAAACAGCATTTTTACTTATCATGTTCCACAATATAAACAAACAACAGCAGGTTAAAAAAAGGTTATCACCTTTATTTAAGCTACTTAATTTTAGCAAATGTCCTGTTTCAGCAGGAAAGGCATCTGGCGAAAAACAAAAAAAACTCATTCCAAATCAACGTGTGGAACACGTTCTGGTACTGTGCACCCCTGAAGGGAGACGCTGAAAGCTGTTGATCTTTTGCTAGGATAAGCATTCTTTAGGTAAACAAAATCAAACCACACATTTTTACATTTACAGATGATCTGTACAAATACATAAGTGTCCATAGGAGTCAGATTCTAAAAAATGAAAGTAGGTATGCAGGTACACAAAAGCCATGTAGAGATTCCTGTTAGTTCTTCAACCAGTCTTACATCAAAAGCTCTTGAAGATGAGTTGAGATCAGCATGCATTGATCACTGGAACCAGATGTTACATTGATAAATGGCAGCCTTGTAGTTTCACACTGACAGGTGTTGATTTCTGGGGAGCTTCATATTTAAGTCACTGATGGATCTTGCACTAGTGCAGTTCCATGTTTTCCCTGAATGATGCAAGGAATAACCGGAAGGACCAGGTGTGCCACTAGTCAAATCACAAACCATTTATGTCCTACGGCAATAATGCTTTCTGTAGAATTTGGCAGCAGGGCCATTTCACCTACATGCACATATAACCATCCGTTCTCTTTGGTATCAATTGAAATACACACTACCACTGAGAGTCTCATCAAACTGTTTCTGATTTCAATCAAATGTTTGACTGATCATGCATCTAAACATTCAACAGAATTAAAAAACAAATGTTTTTTATCAAGCCCTATATATAAGAATGGAATTTTTTTAACTCACAACAAAAAAAACCAAACAAAATTAACTAGGCATTGTGACCCATGAGGTCATTAGACATGTGGAATAGAGCTTCTGAATGAAAAGAGGCTTATTTCTTGTTAGACTGTCAAAGAGTTTGAGTTTGTGTCACCTATCTAAGCTGGGGGCCCGATTTCTCATGATCTGTCTATGGTCTGAGCCACAGGGAGAATAAATGTTTATTGAGTGTGATTGTCTCTCCCTCACTATTTAACACCAACTGCACCCCTGGGAAGGAGTGTGTTAGCATGCTGTCTTAAAAATAATAATATATAATTGACTTCTTGAAAAATGTGATCATACATAATCAATACATAATTGTCATACTCCTCTGTATTTATATTGCAACTATATAGTTACTTTTCTATATTCAGAAGATATAATATGTTATAATACATATAAAACATTTTTGTTACCCCTTGTGTGATATCAGAACATATCAGACTGTGGGAGTATTTCATTTTAGGTTAATTGGTGACTCCTGTCCAGGGTGGACACGCCTCTCACCCTATGACAGCAGGCTCCAGCCCCGCATGAACATGAACAGGGTAAGCAGAGAAAGATAAGAGATTAATGGTTTCAAAATATGTGATCATCCAAACAGTATAGATTTTTAAAATGAAACAATAAAGTGATGAACAAATTATTGTGTCAATAATTATAGCCCAATAATTTATTATTTATAGTGAAATGGGACATTCTATATAAAGAGTAATTTTCACATGTGGCACTTCACCTATGCTTTAGTACCTTTACTTAAGTAACCATTTGATTACAGGACTTTTACTTGAGTATTTCTATAGTGTGTTGATAATACTTTTACTTGAGTATTTACTCAATCTAAGAACGTAAAACAGTTTAAAAGCAACATATAATCATTAGTCATTTTTGAATATGTATGAGTGTTTGTAAAAGCAAAAAGCACACAACTTACTGATTTTTTAAAATTTGCGCATAAATAGAAAAGCGCTATACATTTTGTGTACATTAATGGAACTTTGCGTGCCGCTCCCATTTGTGTGTTTTGCGCATCCAGGGGAAACATTTTGAACTACGTTTCCCATGATCCACCGTAAACGGGCAACCGTAAACAGAAGAAAGCGGAAACAAAAGAGGTTTTATAGAAACACAAACACATCTCCGGCTGTTAAAGTACTCAGGGAAAAAACTACAGGCATTGACTTCGTCAGCAATAATACTGAAATTGAAAATAAAGGGTAATTCGGAGTGAGCCAAGGTGCTGCATCAGTCAACATGGCACTAAAAAGAATACAGAAGGTAAGTTAGACGAGCTAGCTTTGGCTGTCAGCTAATGGTAGCTAACTGACCCAATAACTAGAGGCTAACGTGAGAGTTCCTTTTTTACAAAAGGGATCCGGATCTGTTAACACAATTTTCAACGCCATTCCCATAATCAAATAACGTAGGGGCAGTTTTGTAACATTTCTGGGGAAATGTCGTTTGCTGACACCTACATCACACACAACGACAACAACAAAGTTTCATGTCAGATTCGCTAACAAATAGACAACATCATGTTAGCGAGTTAGCTAAGTTTCTGTCCTGTTTGGCAGCTTCCATGTCAGTCTGTCACTATTTTCTAACTCAGTAACTCAACAACTCTGCGGGTGTCTGCACCTGCACTTGTCCTCAGGGCATGTTTTGCCATCAGCCCTCTGCAGTTTTGTCGTGACTGCCGTTAAAGTTTCCCTATAGAATATTTAAAGTAGACAGACATTAGAGAGTCATTGAAAAATCAGGCGTCTCTAAACAACCACAGTGGAGGTCACAATTCAAATTTAATTCAATTTTATGTATATAGCGCCAATTCACGACAAAGTCATCGCAAGGCACTTTACAGAATAAAGTCAGGGTGAGTGGAAAGTAGAGAGAGAAAAGAAAAAGAGCAAAAAAAGCAACAACAAAACATCAGACAGGTTGGTAGGATCAGTAGCTGCACACTGGAAACCACACAGCTTCAAAGCCGGGGACACCTGCAGAAAGGGACAGAGAGAGGGAGACAGAGAAAGAGAAAGACAACTACGGGAGACAACGCACAAAGTTAATGTCGTACAGTGGTGAGAATTGTGGGGTGAGAGGAGAGGAGAGAGGGTCAAGAGGAGAAAAGTAGCTCAGTGCATTGGGGTCTGTGTCCCCTAGTAGTCTAAGCCTATAGTAGCATGACTATAACTAACTATAGCCTTTATCAATAGGAAGGTTATAAGCCGAGACTTAAAAGTAGAGAGGGAGTCTGCTTCCCGAATCTGAACTGGGAGCTGGTCCCACAGGATTGGAGCTTGACAGCTAAAGGCTCTTCCTCCCATTCTACCTGGGAAATTCTGGGAACAAGTTGGTCTGCATTCTGAGATCGAAGTGGTCTACTGGGATGATATGGGACTATGAGGTCTTTTAGATATGAAGGACTGTTTAGAGCTTTATATGTAAAAAGCGGGGTTTTAAATTTTATTCTAGATTTAATGGGGTTAGGGAGAGAAGCTAGTGAAGGTGAAATATGATCTCTCTTGCTAGTTCCAGTCAGCACTCTTGGTGCAGCATTTTGGATTAATTGCAAGCTCTTTAGGGAGTTACTGGGGCATCCTGAAAGTAGGGAATTACAGTAGTCCAACCTAGAAGTAATAAATACATGGACTAGCTTTTCAGCATCACTTTGAGACAGGATGCTCCTAATTTTGGCAATCTTCCGTAGGTGGAAGAAGGCTGTTCTAGAGATTTGTTTTATATGTGAGGTAAAGGACAAATCCTGGTCAAAAATAACTCCAAGGTTCCTTGCAGTAGTACCGAAGGAGCTATGCAATCTAGAGTAACGATATGGTTGAACAGCTTATTTCTGAGATTTTTGGGCCAAAATACTATGACTTCAGTTTTGTCTGAGTTCAGATTTAAAACGTATTTTTTTTCATCTGGTCCCATAGATAGAAAAAGCTGTGTATCGTCAGCATAGCAATGGGAATTTATGGAGTGTTTACTAGTAATGTTGCCTAAAGGAGACATATATAGTAAAAAGTATTGGTCCTAACACAGAGCCTTGTGGAACTCCATAGCTAACCTTTGTGTGCATGGAGGATTCATCATTAACATGAACAAATTGAAATCTATCAGATAGATAAGATTTAAACCAACCTAGTGCTGTTTCTGTACTATGATGAACTCTAAATCCTGACTGAAAGTCTTCATACAAATTATTCCTATGAAGGTGATCACATAATTGTTTTGCAACTACTTTTTCAATTATTTTAGAAAGAAAGGGGAGATTAGATATTAGTCTGTAATTGGCTAAAACACCTGGGTCAAGACAGGGTTTTTTAAGTAGTGGTTTAATTACAGCTACCTTATAGGCCTGTGCTACATAACCTGTTTCTAAAGATAGATGGATGATATCTAATAAAAACGTATTCGATATCATTATAGTTGTCTGCTACACCCTATAGTTGGAATAGGGTCTAGCAGACACGTTGGTTTAGATGAGGTAATAATTGTAGTTGTCTCAGTGAGATCTATGGGTAAAAAGCAGTCTAAGGTGGATTGGGGCCTTATTGATGATTCTAGCACTGTTGTACATGCTGATCTATCTGTAATATTATCATATCTGGTGAATTCTTTCGCTAATAGCTACAATTTTATTCATAAAAAAAGTCATGAAGTCATTGCTGCTTAGAGTTAAGAGAATACCAGGCTCACCACAACTGAGGCTCTTAGTCAGCCTGGCTACAGTGCTGAACAGAAACCAAGAGCAAACTATACCATGGACATCACCTCTTCTGGTTTACTGCCTTCTTTTTCAGAGGGGCAACACTATCGAGTATTGTACGTAGTGAAGCTGCAGAATTGTCAACAAGATAATCAACTTGTGCAGGAGTAACATTAAGGAGGCTAATTTCCACTGTATTGACATATAGTGAAGCAAATGAAGAAAGAATCGTTTCTTTAAATTTGTTTACAGCTTTTTCACTTAGTCACCTGCTGTAGTGGAGTTGGTTTCTAACTGGTGTATAGTCCATTATTGTAGATTCCAATGAAGAGAGTTATGAGGGAAATATTGTTAAATTATTCGTTCCAATGCCATATAATGAATTAAACGCAGTGTTGAGGGAGTTACTGTCAGCATCTACATGGATGTTAAAGTCAGTTTATCATGATTAACTCCTCTTGTGTTCATTTTTGGTTTATATAGTTTATTTGCAAAGAAAGCAAATAAAGGAAGCATATATAAATCACTTCACTGCTGCACTGAGTAATTTTATGAGTTGGGGTGAAAAGGCACCTGTCTTCAAATATAAATATTTGGCTGCTATCTATTATCAGATACATCATTATTGGAAAGTCTCATGTTGTACAAACAGAGTGGAATCTTAAAGGTAAATCAGTAGAAAAGCCTTTGCAGTATTACCTATAAAGGTTGATTTAAAAATAAAATTAATTAAATTACATATGATTAGTACCTGCTTAACAAAAAATTAACTGCAGATCTTTTGTTTTTTTTGGAGCAGGAGCTGCAAGACCTGCAGAGAGACCCTCCAGCACAGTGTTCTGCTGGACCAGTGGGGGATGACCGTAAGTACAGTTACACACACACACACAAATACACACAGTGTCTCCCCTGAGTTTATTTGAAAGTGGCAGCTTCCCACTGCCTGCTTCATGTTTAACATGAGGTAAAAAGACTATTGTGATTCAGTTTCAATGGATTTGCAAAAAAGTATCAAAGTGGCTAATTGTCGAAGTATATTTAGTCCTAGAGAATCTTTGCCCAGTTTTGCTACTCAGTTATATGTGTGGTGGTACAGGACGCAAACAATGACGTAAGCTTTGAAGCTATATGTCTATGACAGCAGGGTTATCAGAGAGATTCGGTTGAAAAAAATCTTTCAGTCAGTTTCATGGGTTACGATTTAAATATTACAGGAGCTGACAGTGCGTGCAAGCATCACTGAAGCCATACACTATCTTGAGCAACTCACAGTTTTTACACTAGCTTTACCAGAGTCAAAGATTGAGTAAAGCAGGTACAGTGTTCTGTAACTGATGGATGATGATATTAGAATGTGGTGTCTCGGATATGTACAGCTCACATTCTACTGTGTTTCTCTCTTTCTCCTTTAATTACTTATAGTGTTTCACTGGCAAGCGACCATAATGGGTCCGGTGAGTATTACTATAGCACTCACATACACATTTCCATTCTTACTCTAGTACATTTGCATTTCCTTTTAATAGTTTTGCATCAGCTTGTGTGACTTCTGCTGACTAGGAGCTTGCTGTTCAATTGACTTTGAGTCTTGCCTGACTTTAAAGATCATGCAGAATTTAAAAGAAGGGTTTACTGGAATTCCACAATATTTGTGTTGGGTGCACAGTCATGACACTTACAGTCGCCGAGGAAGACTGTACAATATCTTTGGTTTGGAATGTGATAGTACTGTGAGGTCAGACTAAAAGTAACACAACAGAAAAAGAATAAAATGCCCAGTAGGTGCAACGTGACAATAAATACAAGCAATCAGGCTGGAATCAGGTTGGAAACAAATCAGAAGTTTATTTAAATTACCCAAACCACTTTAGTTGGACATAAAGATGTAAGTGTGTATAGCTGAAGTCCCTCAGTGAATAGGAAAACTGTTGGCACTGCTGATACACCAGTACAAACTTTTGGGTGGGGAAGGCATTTTGAACTTTAATACAATACCTTGAAAAGTATTTATGATATCTGACCATTTTTAATAAAAGAAACTGACAATATTGTGTGTCTACTGTAAAGTTCAAGATTTTTGTCAAACAAATATTAAAACCAAGTTACAGAGAAGGCTGGTCTGTGGATTTGTACTTTGCTACAAAGCTTCATTTGAGTTTGCATAATACTTTCTTTGTTCACACATACCTTGAGAGGTAGGCTGTGTCATTTGTCATGGCAGCTCTAGTATATTCCACTTTGCTGTTATGTTGAAAAATATATTTGTAAGAAATACTGCTTTTCTCTTTAATTTAAGCCTGTAAAATTACTAACTTTTCTAATTAACTAATACAAAGTATTTACTTTTTTACTTCAAAATCTATTTTTAATTTCAATACCATTTAAAATGTAGACTGTTACTGACTTTAGTTTCATGAAGAGTAAGAATTTCAATGCAATGAAGCCACTGTATTAAGCTGTGGATTTTTAAGGGTAAAATTAAAGGACAAGTTTACCAGGAAAAACATTTACAGCTCATTCATGCTGCTGATTGGCTGAAAGTGCTGTTGGTAGTGGTACCAGTTTATCAATACCGAGGCTTTGCAATATACAGTTATTCACAATAACTGTGATATTAAAAAAATATATTATTTATCACAACAGGATGACACAAATGTCATCCTGTTGTGTCACACACAACACACACTCTTGTTTCCTCCAAGTCCATTTAGTGTCAGTTGTTTAACAGCCTTTTCGCACATCTATAAAGTGTAGCTATTCAATTTGTACAGTTATAGTTACAGATTCTCTGTCCACCTCCGTAACCTCGTAATTTAGACTATTTAATTTGTCACCGAAGAGAAAAAAACACAATAACCAAAGCTGAAGATGAATTTGACTGACGTTATTATGAGTTGTTCATCACATTTTCTATAGATATTGCAATAATATTGTTTTTGTGAATTGTTTTGCCCACTATTATCATATAGTAAAAATCTGATGTTGTAACAGCCATAATTTATAGACTGATCTTATAGAAGTTAATTTGCATGGGCCATCACACAGTGAATCAATTTTCTGTTGATTATGTTTGTTCAAATCCAGTAGAGCTTGTAGCTGTCACTGCTAGTTTGGTGTTAGCCTGAGCCTGTGTGTGTGTGTGTGTGTGTGTGTGTGTGTGTGTGTGTGTGTGTGTGTTTATATTCTTTAATTTCACTTTGCAACTCATCCCACTTGCATATAAAACAACAGTCCCCCATAAATCTTACCCGCCCTTTTAGTGTGAACATGGGCTGGTTCTTCTTTAGTAGGAAATGTTTAACTGACAGAAATATCTCCCATGTCTTTAGGGTGACAGTCCTTACCAAGGAGGAGTGTTCTTTCTCACAATCCACTTCCCCACCGATTACCCATTCAAGCCACCAAAGGTAAGAGCTGCGGTGGTTGCTGTGGCATTACGCCGTCATATTGTGGACATTTTCATGGTCGTTGTGCAGTCACTTCCTGAAAGCTTCTGTTTAATGACATATATAAATGCTTATAGTAGTTGTACATTCTGCGACCTTGTAAGTGCTTTCGGAAAACAAGAATAAACAACACTGATGATAAAGTATATTTAAAAATATTGCTGCCTTCATTGTGTTGCATTGCTAACCATTTCAGCTGTGTAATGAGATTGTAGTAGTTAGAGTTGCTTATCCAAGTCATCACACTTCACTGTCTAGACACAGTACTGTGTTGTAAATGTTATTTAACCCTTTAATAGTTTTTTCATCACATAAATGACTAACAATACTATCTTTTAGAAATGTTACCAGATTTTATAAAAGTTAAATCTCTCCCTTTTACAATAGTATCGTCATTCGGTAGATCCTCATTTCCTTTTCTTGTGATGAGTCTTAAACTAGGCATAAATCCAAATTGAACTTAAACACATCCATGTGCAGAGGGTATAGAGAAGAATCACCCTTTTGGATGTGCTGGGGAGGGCAAACGACCTAAGCCACTGGCAGTGAAGTGAGAGCAAGGTCTGTGGTGTGTCCCGGCCAAGCCAGGTCCTCCCTCTTTTCAACAAAACAATGATTAATGCTCAATTTAATTTCAGAAAAATGCCGCCAGATGACATCACTCAGAGGAATCTTCAGATTATGTCATCTCATTGGTCACACTGGACCAATGAAGTTGTAATCAACTTGTTTTTTCAGAGCTCCCCCAGATAATATTATCTGAACTCCTAATCATTTAAAACTCCTCCGTGTGATGTCATCTGGAGGCATTTTTCAGCCAGAAGAAGAGAAATATTTTAAAATAGGAAAGTCATAGAGAAGTTTCTAAGCATTATTTTATATTCACACCCTAAACTAAAGCCATGGGGAGCAAGTCAGATGTCAGTTCTTACCTTCCAATCTGATGAAGTTTTAAATGGTAAATGTTCTGCACTTATGTAGCACTTTTCTACCTATTGGCACTCACAGTGTTTTACACTGCTTCTTATTCCCCCGTTCGCACTCACAATCACACACACACTCATAGACCGATGGGGTTTTACAAAGTAAAATGTTCAAAAAATGAAGGGTGTGAATACTTTGTGAAGGGATTGTAGATAACAGCCTACTACATTGTGGTGCCAAGTTTCAGCTTTATTTTCAGTAGGTTTAAATCAGTATAGAAAGAATTGTCTTTAAAACATATTATAGTTGCCCAAGATTAGGGGATCAATCAAATTGAACAGATGCTCATGAATTCAAACTAAATTATATGAATAATTATTGTTATCTCCTTCACTTGCATAGTCACTTCTTTAGTGTTCATGTTAACTCCTTAGTCTCAGTGACAGTTACAGGCTAGTAGCCGTACTACTCATAACCTGGACCTGGACAAAGCTCAGGCAGCTGACATTTTTGCTCTTCTAAACCTGAGACTGGTCTCCACTCCCCCGACCCACAACGCTGGTAACAACCTGGATCTCATTCTCACCCGGAACTGCACCACAGACAACACCGTATCACTCCTCTGCATTTATCAGATCACTTCTTCATTCGGCTCAAAGTCTTCATCCCTAGAACTTAGCATTCTCCTACCAAACTTGTAACATTCTGCCTCAGGTCTCTCAACCCTGAGCAGTTCTCTTCACTGGTCTCTGCAACTCTGTCCCCACCACAAGACCCCTCCACCCTCGATACAGATGCAGCCACGGACAGCCTCTGCAATACACTCTCATCTTGTCTGGATAGGCTCTGCCCCGAGTTTTCTAGACCTGCTCATCCCTTCTAATCCATGGCTAACCGCCTGGATCCATGAGCAGCGCACCATGCTCAGGAGTGCTGAGAGGAAAAAATCCAAGACTCCATCTGCTCTTGCCAAGTTTCAGGGCCTGCTTGTGTCTTTTTCTCACAGTGTCACCAGGGCAAAGACTGAATACTACCAGGAGAAGCTTAGCAAAACAACGGACACCAGAAAGCTGTTCTCCACTTTCAAATCACTCATCTACCCACCTCCACTTTCTCCATCCACCTCCCTCACCGCCGACGACTTAGCCGGCTTCTTTACTAATAAGGTAGCAGCCATCAGCTCACAGTTCTCTCCTCTAGTTGATGACCTCTCGCTAACTTCTTCCAACAGCATCGCTCTCCTCGTTTTCACCTCTGACTGAGGATGACGTATCCACCCTTCTCCTCTCAAACCATCCGACCACCTGCTCTATGGATCTGATCCCTTCAACTCACCTTCAAGCAGTTGCACCCGCACAAATGCCAGCTATTTCACGAATCATCAACACATCTCTCACAACAGGCACTTTTCCGACCTCATTCAAGCAGGCTGCTTAAGAGACCTTCTCTTTATCCCTCCCTCGTGGAGAATTACTGAGCCGTCTCTCTTCTTCCATCGAGCTACCAAACTCTGCAGGCTCAGCAAACTCACTCCCAATACCTAAAAAAACTGCTGAAAACACAACTCTTCAGCACCTTCCTATGCACTTAAATCTATTAAAAAACAAAATAATCCTTCCTTTCTGCTTCTTCTTGCACTTGCATCTCATGAAACGTTAACACTTTTCTGATAGGACTTTGCTTTGATGTTTTCTCCTTGACTTAGATTTTTGCTGCCTTGTACTCCACTTGTAAGTCGCTTTGGATAAAAGCGTCTGCTAAGTGACTAAATGTAATTGTAAATGTAATGTAACTCATCCTTAGTTTTTCATATGGGATGTACTGGAACTCAGCCTGAAGAACACCTCAGTACGTCTTGCAGTGTTCTCCTTCAAATGTATGTTTTTTTGTTTTACAGGTAGCATTTACAACAAAGATTTATCACCCAAATATAAACAGCAATGGCAGTATTTGTTTGGACATTCTACGGTCACAGTGGTCTCCAGCTCTAACAGTGTCTAAAGGTAATTACAGTGTCCTGATGCCACCGTATCAACTACAACTACAACAACACGACAACTCCACTAAGCTAGTAACCCTATATTTGTTTGAATGAAGCAAATCCAGTCTCAACTGCACAGTCAGCAGGTGCCCAAAAGTGACTGTTTGATGCTTTAAAGCCCTGTTGTCTGACAATTCGTCAAATTGTACTATTTTAAAATACTACTCTTCAACTACTTCTTTCATTCAAATGATGAAAGGATATATTCAACCTTTAAACATTGTGATGTATTTGTGTATTAGTGTATGTACCAAACATTACGATTAATGTTATTACCACTGTGTAAAGCTGTTTTTATGACTATAAACAGTCGCCTCATTCTTGTTGAGTTTATACATTGATAAGAAAACGCTCCATCATGATACAAAATTGAATGTTTGTTTACTATAACACATATTAGACTTTTTGTAATTTATATAATGTATAATATAAGTTTATGGCCAGTGTTGCTCAGATATATGAAATGGTTCTTAGCTGTGGAAAAATGTATACTTTATATCTCAAGATGCACGTTGTGTCATGATCTAGAGCTCGTAGTATATATTCTGCGAAGAGATGGTGTCAAAGCCTCAGGTCACGCAGAGTCATTGAACAGGTCTGTCTGCAGTGCAGAGATACGACTTTTTGAGTGAGGGCCTTCCCTTCTAACCAATTAGAGAATTTCATTGATTTGTGCCTGGATCATTCTCATTTAGCGTAATTTAATCACAGAGACGACTTTAAGCACGTGGCAGAACTGGGTGGAGCAGAGTTGATCATGCACAGTGGATCGTTCACTCAAACCAAGCAGTCAATAAAACGATAATAGTCCATCTCTATGCTAAAATTTACTTAGTACATATATCACTGAAATGGAATGTTGGAATAGAAGTTCAATTGGTCTGTGGATATTACAAGACATGATGTAGTGGACTGGAAAATTTTAGATGTAACTACACATGTGCTGGGCAGAAAGGTTTAAGCTAATTCCCTGTATGACTGCACAGGATCTATAGAGAGAAGCCTGCAGGGGAGTACATGCATGCATTGGAGTACTATGAGCTGACTTTGCAAGGTGCCATTATACCACAATTACTATTTAATCTTAGTTATTTATTTTCCAAGTTCATGAAATAAAAAAGTGACATTGCATTAATCACTCCTGCCAGGAATTCCTGATGTTGCAATTGGAACTATTAATTTAACCAATCAAATCAGGGAACTTTATGCAATTTAAAACATCATAAAAACATTGCAACAGGCAACACAATTTAAAAAAATATCTGTCACAAAATCAGGCATTTTAGGCTGCAACAGTCATACAAACATCTATGGAATCCTGGAGGGACTGATTAATATTAAAGAAAGTATGTAGAGTTTGATACTTTAATGCTAGTCTTTGTGGAAGTCAAGTGTAAACTCTGGCTTACTCTTCAGTCCATAATGTTGCAGTATTTGCTTTGGAAATAATTGTGCTCCAACATAAATTAGTGCTTAAAACTAACTTGAACGTTTAGTCCTCTCCAAATATAAGGCTTCTCACTCAATCCAAAATCCGAATGTTTTGCCGTGGCCTTATCTGTCCACAGGACATGCTTCCAGCAGACTTCTCCCTTATGGCTTTAAAAAAACAACTGGTTGAAAGACAGCAGTGTCTTTTTGGGGATGTTCTTTTAACTGCCATGCTTACCCTTGTCTAATGTTCCTCTGGCGGCGTAAATCCAGTTGTCAGGTCTTTCTGTTTGTCAAGGAATTTGAGTTAAAATTTGCATTTTGGTTTATAAAGCAGTGAATTGTTGTGATGCTGCTGTATTTTGAATTATGCAGAGCTCTTGGGTGGTCTAGGGCTGGTTTACGTACTGTTCCAACACCGTTCAGGTTTTTATGAACCACATATGTTACATCATTATGCACCAGGACTTGAGACATTTAATTGCATAATCCTTTGTCTGCATATTAATATGATCTTTTCATTTTCTTCTCATTCTAGTTTTGTTGTCCATATGTTCATTGCTTTGTGATCCAAACCCAGATGACCCCTTAGTTCCAGACATAGCTCACATCTATAAAAATGACAAAGACAAGTGAGTATACAAACACACACAGATTGTTTTGTACTTGGCGATGTCACTGGATATCACCCTCTTCTTTTCTCTTTTTTTCAGATACAACAAACTAGCAAAAGAATGGACCCAGAAATATGCCATGTGAAGAAAAAAACAAGATAATAAGATAACAAGATAACAAGATAATTTTATTTTCTCTCTTTTTAAGTCACAACACACTGCACATGATATTATGGAATCAGTAAGTAATCTTAGGTAACTTCCATCAAACTGTACTGTCATCAACATTATTATTAATCTGAGACCGTGACTTATACTACACGATCTGTTTTAGAAAGGAAGCAGAGGGTTTTTACTTAGAGCAGATGAGAAAGTTTGCCTTTGATTGTTGAAAATGTCAAGTTATCCAATAAAGTTTGGCATGTTGTTTTTTTGCATCAAGTAAATTCTATTTATAAAACACAAGTTTATTACAAACTGCTATAGCTGTCTTGATTTTTTTTTTTTTAAGTTTAAGGTTTGAATTATTGAATGGTTGGTGAATTGTTGAACATGAACCCCACCATATGTTAGTCAGCAACAAGTGTAATAGTGCAGCCGCATACTGTAGTTGTTATACAAGCTGCTCCATAGTTGGAACTTGTCAGCTTCAGTCTCTGCTGCATCAACAGCATAAAAAATATCCCACACTGAGCCACAGGAACATTGAAGTTAATCTGTCAATCATATAATGTACCCATCCCTAGAGTATAGCAGTGATGTTGCTTGGATTGACACAGGCAGAAAGATCAGAGTTTTAAGCTTAGAAAACTCTCCAGTGTATCTGTATTTATGCTATAGAAAGAGGTAAAATCCTATTTTCTGATCCTGTGTAAACAGTCTGTCACGTGTGTCTTTGAGGCCCGTGTGCCACTTTTTGTACTGAATTGAAGGATGGTATGCTTTTATAATGTCTTTATGGTATAGCTCAGTTTTTATTACAATACATGCAAACGTAAGGTTTGTCATTTTGTTATTTTATTCTGTTGACAAGGTCATAGGCAGTGATATTATTTGATATTCATATTGAGTTGTAATCACTACAACAGAACATAAAGCATATATGCGTTTAAACATTTTTTAAAGGAAAATAAATATTTAAACAGTGTTTAGGGTCTAAATCTTTTAAACTCCGTACACTTCAAGGCTCGTTTAGAACTAAAGTTAGAGTCTGAATACCAGTTAAAAACTGACCCATCTTAAGGCTTTTAATGAGTCATTTGATATGTGTAGTTTGAACGAAACATTTATGTAAGAGAGCTGATCACATATTAAGTCTGGACCTTTCTGGGTCCTTGGGAGTTTTGTAGCTATGTTGTAAGTAATGTTATTACTGTCATTTACATTGTATTACAGATGTTTGAGCAGATGCCCTTGTCCCACTAATTAAGCTGTGAAAGAACTTCCCCTGCCGGCTACATTTACTGGAAGAATAACAGCCCAGTTTTATGCCAGAAATCATCACATATCTTTCAGGCTAAAGCCCCCCACCCCTTTTCCTCGACTAACCACTTTATAACGCGCTGCTACATGAAAATGATCAAATCGGACCAACAGAACTTCAGGGGAACCGGAAATAGTCAAACATTTCCCATAATCCAACGTAACAGCGTGAAGGCGCCTTTTGCGACGCCTGCATGTCAACAAGGAGGAGGATCCGCTTCAAGTTTAACTTCCCATGCATAACTAAAAGAACACGCCGGCTTTGTGGGACACTGCGCTGATTTTTCGATATTCTCCTTAACGGCTTTTATTTTTATTAACCCCCCACATGGCTCCGTTGAGCTTAGTGACTGCTAGCGTTAGCCTGTTGGCTAAGTCCTTCAGTGTCTTGTCCTGCACAAGCTCTCTGGCAAGGTAACGTTAGCTTACTATGCTGCGCTAGCTAGCTGAAGTAGCTAAGTAGCTTCAGCGTGCTCTCCTGGCGCTTTATACTGCAAGTTGGTTTTTCGATTAGTAACATCAAACAGGAAATGTAGGATGTCTCTGTGTTGTGAAGGATTATTTATATTGCAAGTAACTAGCCACCGTGAGATCGCGGTCAGAGATTGAATACATTTCTACAACAGATGCAGCAGCTTTAGCCTCGTAATAGAGTTCGGCTTTGGGAGATTCCGTTAAATTGTCTCTGCATAATATCTTTATTTATACTTGATCTAGGTATAGCAGTGTCCTCCCCACTGCATATGTCAGCACAGTGAGATGTCTGACAACTCAGACCAGTGGTCCTCCAAAGAGACCTCTGAACGGATATATGAGATATGTTCAGCAACAGCAGCCAATCATGACCAGGCAAAACCCAGGTAAGTCTGCTTCAGTCCGCAAGGGATGTGGACCAGCTCAAACTACTTACAAGTGAGCACTATGGATGAAGTATAGTAATGTTGCATTAAGGGGTCATTTCACAGCACATTTCTACATTTTTCTTACTGTTAATGATCATACTTTGATTTTGGGGTGTAGAAATCAAAGCGAATGATATCATCAGGAAGATTGCCCAGCAGTGGAGAATAATGACCCCGGAGCAGAAACAGGTATTTTTACATCCTTTACTTGAAAAATAATATAAACTCTTAGGTGTTTGAGCCTCCCTGTGCCTTTATTGTAGGCTGAGGCAGATCGTCTTTCTAACCGTTTCTCCATATACAGTACATTCGTACTTTAATCGATCTAGCTTTTCCTTAAACCTGACCAGTCTCCTGGAATGATGCTGCCATCACTAGGCTTCATTGTAGGGATGGTATTGGGCAGGTGATGAGCGGTGTCTGGTTTTCTCTCGACATAGTGCTTAGACCAGAAAATCTTGTTTCTAGCCACTCTGCTATAAAGCTCAGGTTGGCGGAGTGCTGCAGTGATGGTTGTCCTTCTGGAACTTTCTCATCTCCATACAAGATCTCTGGATCTTAGTCAGATTGTCAAAGAGGTTCCAGGTCACCTGCCTTACTAAATGGTAAATATAGTCTAAATGGTCTATGGTCTGTCCTTATATAGCGCTGTTCTACCTATTGGCACTCAAAGCACTTTACACTGCTCCTTATTCTCCCATTCACACTCACAATCACACGCACACTCACACACCGATGGGGGAGCTGCTATGCAGCTGGCCAATGCTCACCAGGTTCAGTATCTTGCTCAAGGACACTTCGACATGTAAGGGATTGAAGCCAGGCATTGAACCGACAACTGCAAGATTGGTGGACAACCACTTTACCTTTATGCACCACAGTCCCCTAACGCCCTTCTCCCCCGATTGCTCAGTTTGGGGACCAGCTATTGGAAGAGTCCTGTTTTTGAAAATAATCTTCTATTTGAGAATTGTGGAAGCTAATGTGCTCCTGGAAACCTGCAGTGCAGCATATACAGTGGGGCAAAAAAGTATTTAGCCAGCCACCAATTGTGCAAGTTCTACCGCTTAAAATAATGACAGAGGTCTGTAATTTTCATCATAGGTAAACTTCGACTGTGAGAGACAGAATGTGGGGGGAAAAATCCAAGAAGTCACATCGTAGGATTTTTAAAGAATGTATTTCTAAATTCCTGCGTAAAATAAGTTTTTGGTTAATAACAAACAAGCAAGATTTGTTGCTCTTACAAACCTGTAACTTCTTCTTTAAGAAGCTCTTCGTTACCTGTAGTAATGGCACCTTTTTGAACTTTTTATCTGTATAAAAGACAACTGACCACACACTCAAACAGTCAGACTCCAAACTCCACCATGGCCAAGACCAAAGAGCTGTCGAAGGACACCAGGAGCAAAATTCGGCTGGGAAGAATGAATCTACAATAGGAAGCAGCTTGGTGTAAATCAACTGCGGGAGCACTTATTAGAAATTGGAAGACATACAAGGTCATTGATAATCTCCCTCCATCTGGGGCTCCACGTAAGATCTCATCCCGTGGAGTCAAACTGATCATGAGAACGTTGAGCAAAAATCCCAGAACTACACGGGGACCTGGTGAATGACGTGCAGAGAGCTGGGACCAAAGTAACAAAGGTTACATCAGTAACACACTACGCCGACAGGGAATCAAATCCTGCAGTGCCAGACGTGTCCCCCTGCTTAAGCCAGCACATGTCCAGGCCCGTCTAAAGTTTGCCCGTGACCATGTGGCCGATCCAGAGGAGGATTGGGAGGATGTCTTGTGGTCAGATGAGACCAAAATAGAAATTTTTGGTAACAACTCAACTCGTCGTGTTTGTAGGAAGAAGAATGCTGAGTTGCTTCCCGAGAACAACATACTCACTGTGAAGCATGGGGGAGGAAACATCATGCTTTGGGGCTGTTTTTCTGCAAAGGGGACAGGACGACTGATCCATGTTAAGGAAAGAATGAATGGGGCCATGTATCGTGAGATTTTAAGCAAAAACCTCCTTCGATCAGCGAGAGCATTGAAGATGAGACGTGGCTGTGTCTTCCAGCATGACAATGATCCCAAACACACCGCCCGGGCAACGAAGGAGTGGCTCCGTAAGAAGCATTTCAAGGTCCTGGAGTGGCCTAGTCAGTGTCCAGACCTCAACCCTGTAGAAAATCTGTGGAGGGAGTTAAAAGCCCGTGTTGCCCAGCAACAGCCCCAAAACATCACTGCTCTAGAGGAGATGTGCATGAAAGAATGGGCCAAAATACCAGCTACAGTGTGTGACAACCTGGTGAAGACCTACAGGAGAGTTTGACCTCTGTCATTGTCAACAAAGGTTAAATTACAAAGTATTGAGTCAAACTTTTGTTATTAACCAATTACTTATTTCACGCAGGAATTTATAAATAAATTCTTTAAAAATCCTACGATGTGATTTCTTGGATTTTTTTCCCCCACATTCTGTCTCACAGGTGAAGTTTACCTATGATGAAAATTACAGACCTCTGTCATCATTGTAAGCAGGAGGACTTGCACAATCGGTGGCTGACTAAATACTTTTTTTGCCCCTCTGTATTTTGTAGCCTTCCCAAGATCGATTATTTGCAATAATCCTGTGTCTGAGCTCTGCAGACACTTCCTTTGACTTCATGGCTTTTGCTGTGATTAGGTGTAAAGTCAGCTGTGAGGCCTTCCATAGAGTGATGGTGCCTTTCCAAATTATGTCCAGTTTAATTTAGTATCAAGATAAATGGGAGGCACCTGAGCTTAATTTCAAGTGTTTTTGTTGATGGGATATTATTACATTTTTTAGTTTTGACACATTTACAGAAATTTCTAAATTTTGTTTTCAATTTGTCATTTTGGGATACTGAGTGTAGATTAAGGAGTAAAATAATATTTTATTACCCAGCTCTCTACTATTTTTGACATTGGTTATTCCAGTAAAACCTGAACATTGTAAATCTTAAATTTTGTTTCAATTACTTAAACTCTGTTACACCACAATTTACAGTCAACAGTAATAAAAAGCTGTACTTGCAACACCCTGACAACAGTCAGCAAACAATAATAGTGTATTTGTATAGTATTTCTAAAAAATTATAATAAACGATTGTTTTCACTGGATTTAATCCTGCTTGTCTGAAGGACAACCAGCAACTTTCCAGTTTTTTCAGTCCATGTTTTGACCTGGTTTTTGTTTGATTGTTTTTCTAGCCATTTGAGGAGGCATCTCAGCAAGCAAGAAAGCAGTTTAAGGTGGAGCTCCAGCGTTACCAAGCCCAGCTGACCCCAGCACAGGTCGAGCAAGAAGCTTTGGAGAAGAGGCAGAGAATGGCCAAGAGGAAGGCCATTCGCAAGAAAAGGGTGAGGGTGAAAGCAGTAGGCAAGGACCAAGGGAACCCTGGGGTTCACTTGGGTAATTGTGAAAGCCCCACTCAGCAACCTGAGTGCTAATGGTGTGTGTGTGTGTGTGTGTGTGTGTGTGTGTGTGTGTGTGTGTGTGTGTGTGTGTGTGTGTGTGTGTGTGTGTGTGTGTGTGTGTGTGTGTGTTAACCAGGAGTTAACCAACCTTGGTAAACCCAAACGTCCACGGTCTCCATTCAACATCTTCATGTCAGAGCACTTTGAGGAGGCCAGAGGAACCACCACACAGGTCAGTAACCATGGTGACATGACATGGTAGTAAAGAGTCCGTTGAATCTTCTCTCGACAGTAGGTAGATCCAAGATCTGTGAAAACCCAGACATAAGGCTTTTCTGTCTGCTTCTAACAGCAGGGCTTCATAGAGCACTATGTTTTTAAAAGCTTACATTTATTTATGTAAATCAACATTCACATTGATCAACCCAAAGAAAAGAACAGATGGAGCAGCAGTTGTAGTAAAAGTCTGAGAAAAATATTAAAAGGTTTGGATAAAAAAAGTGTTCCAACATGAGACACACTGTGTTTGAACTTCCTCAGTTTTCTTTCTTTCCTTTCTTTCAACTAATTTCTCCCAATTTTGCCTAAGATCTAAATCTTCTGCTTGTTCAAGACAATTTCACATTGAAGAGAAGATTTTTATAGTTTTGCTCATCATTTACTGTTGTGATGTTCTTGCGGATGTTGATTCAGGCGAAAATGAAGTCACTTTTAGAGGATTGGAGGAATCTTTTCAGCCATCAGAAACAGGTTGGTGAGCACAATCATGTCACTACAAATCCTTTATGTGTGTATTGTGTAGTTCAAAAGCCTACATGCTGCTGTCTCGTGTGTGTTCCTCATCTCAGGTTTACACACAGCTGGCAGAGGATGACAAAATTCGCTACAAGAATGAGATAAAGTCGTGGGAGGACCACATGGTGGAGATTGGGCGAGAAGACCTGATCCGGGAGCAGACCTTGTCTACCAAGAAAAAACTTGCGACTCGAGCTGCCAAGACAGGAACAAAGAAGGCTCAAGCTGCAAATAAGGCCAGTGCCACAGGAAAGTCCAAAACCAACGAGAAGGCAGCAAAAAGTAGCTCGACAAAAACTGTTAGGACTACGAAGAAGACATAGGACGTGTCTATGTACTGAGTCTAAGTGGAACAAGTGTGTTCTTGCCAACTAAAGACAGGAGATCTGATGACCCAGCCCTTTGCTCTGCTTGGTTTTGTTCCTATAACTTAAAAAGCCCCAAAGCTCCCAGTCATTAATGTTTTATGCTCCAAGTTTTCCAGCATTGAAACAAAAACCACAGTGATTTCTGTCCTCAGTGAAAATATTTCGACATGGTACAGAGTGAGCTTTTTCTCAGCCGCTCTACAAACACACATCCTGGCTTTAAGTGTTTGTGGAATCCGTTAGAATTGTCTAAGCTTCCAAAGTGAGTAACCAGAATAAATGTATTGACAAGAGCTTGGTGGTAAAGGGAATTTAAAACTCCTCGAAACTGCTTCTTTGTTTCTGATCGTAATGTGAATTAAAGTTCCCATAACCCTGAGTTTCACAACAGTAATAAAAAAGTTATGTTGCCATCATAATACCAGCCACACTTTTCTATTACAGTACGTTATAGAGTGATAATGTGAAGAATAGGTCTGGTGTTCTGGGTTTTTGTGTTAGCTTGTTCGAATCCCACACTATAGAAGTAAGTTTGTCAGTACTTTTGGTTTCTACACATATGTAGGGTTTTGTGTTTTAAAGGGTTCAGTACATTCCCAACAACAGCTGCTCAAACAGGAGGAAGGATTGGATTTGTTGAGGACTATTTTTAGCAGCAGATTATTCGACATTAGAATTTTTTGGGAAACTAGATGGTGTGTGTGGAATTAGGTCAACTCATGAAAGAACATGACAGCATTGGCTTCCTAATGTTTTTAAAATTTTGGATGTAGCGAAGCACTATGACATGGCAGCTACAGAACCCGAGACTGGACTTTGATGACTGAAAAGAAATTAATAACGGCAGCAAGACTTATCCTCTCTTCTGTGTGGAGCTGCACATGATTACAGCCCTTACAACAGCACACTTTCCATGCAACTTGACTGAATTGTTTGTGTCATTGTATTATTACTGTAGCATAAGCTCATACACAAACTGAAATCCCATTATTTGGAATTTACAAACCTTATCAACTGACATTTGTTTTTATATTGCAAAAGTTCCAAATTCTGCATTGTTCCAGTCAACCATCATCTGGGACACTGTTGGTCTGTTAACACCAAGTGTAAATTTGTTTTTGTCACTGTTTGAGGTTATGCGACCCAAACCGTCCTTTGCTTAATATCTGTTTATAACAATCAGGTCGTCGTGGTCTTAGTTAGCTCACACACTTGTTAATTATGAAGAACATCATTTCTGTATTTCTTTGTATTGCATATTTTCTGAATAAACCTCTACATACACTCTTCTGTAAAAGGATTTTTAATAGTCCCTAAATAAAATAACACGCAAAGCACCGTGTAAAAAATACACCGATCCCCCTAATGTCTATTTTTGCAACATCAATAAACCGTTTACTTCTAATAAAGCAGATGGAAGTTACTTGTCCTATAATATCCTGACTGGTAGAATCGGTGACCTGCGTCATGCTGTTGACACTTCTATATCCTTTTGTGTAACATTTTTAAAAATTATGTTTTGTTGTCACAGTTTGCTTTAATATATTGTTTGAACTACATACACTGATGAGATATTGTATAATCTTCCTTACATCTAAATAAGAATAATGCAATGATATGTAAATAATTTGAAACAATAATAATAATTTTTGATTGTGAATAGGACAAAAACAACATATCGCACATTAAAACGTTTTTCAAAAAATATTGGGTATTTTTTAATTTGATAGCACCAAAGTTTGGACAAAAGAATGTTTACCAGTGAGTTGAATTAACATTTAACTACACTCTTGGAATTGAGGTGACTAATTGGGGCAACTGTGGCGCAGGAATGTAGAGCAGTTGTCCACCAATCTTGCAGTTGATGGTTCAATCCCTGGGTGCTCCAGTCACATGTCAACCCCAACTTAGTTGCTCCTGGTGAGTGTTGGCTCCCCCATCAGTGTCTTTGTGATATTGTAAATAAGAAGCAGTGTAAAGTGCTTTGAGTGCCAATAGGTAGAAAAGCGCTATATAAGTGCAGAACATTTAGTTTTTATCTCCACCATTCCTGCTATAGGAATTCAGCTGGTCAACAGTTTGGGTTCACATTTTTCACGATATAATGCTCCAACTATTTCGACCAGGTGATAGGTCAGGACTGCAAATAGGTCATTTTAGAACCTGGAGACCTCGTCATAAGCCATATGCTGCCATAATATCCACAGAATGTGGTTTAATGTTGTGGTGTGCGGAAATTAAGACCTTTTCTAAGTAAGACGTCTTGTAAGATGTAGGATGGCAGCATATGTTGATCCAAACCTGTGGATATCATTCAGCATTAATTGAGTCATCAAATTTAAAAGAAGCAAATATAAAGAAAATCATATTTCTCAAATTCAACATGTGATATGTTGTCTTTGTAATATTTACAATCAAAAATAGAATATAGAATACTTTCATATTTATACTACACAAAATGGGGGCTTTATAATGTATTTTATTTCCCAGCTCTCTCCTGTTTTTGACATTGGATATTCCAGTAAAACTCTGTTTCACCACTATTTACAGTCACCCTGACAACACTCAGCAGACAATAACTGTGTATTTGTATAGTATTTCTGAAAACTATTACAAACCATTGTATTCACTTGTCCTGCTCGTCTGGAGGACTGAACCAGCAACCTCCCAGTCACAAGCTCTCAGCCGTGAACAAAAAGGACTCTTTATATACAAATGCACTTTATTTAGATGACTTGATCGACCATATCAAAAGTTGACTAAAATGATGAGGAGATCAATGGAGACTTTTAAAACGTTCCTGTCAAATAAAAAGCCTGAAGCATCCAGAAATGAACATACCTCTGCAACCTGGTCTGCGGCAAATATGAAAAGTTTAAATTCCACTGGAAGAAGGAACAACTGCTGTAAAGCTGTGATATGAAGCTAATGCTATAAACAATTTAAAACAGAGACAAAAGAAAGAAAAAACAAGCAGACAAGCATAGGTAGAAATACTACTACAAAATACATGACCTATACTACAAATGCATCATGTACATCATTACAGGAGAAACAGTGTTTGAGCTGTGTGTTTTCTCTGTAGCTTTTAGCCTTGTGGATTTCAGAAAAATTCTGAAAGTTTAAAATGATTCTTCTATTGTCATTCATTTCTGAAATGAATGGGAAGAAAGGAGATATAGCACAACATATGAAAGGTCAGTTATAAAAATAATTACAAACTGTAATAAACATCTGGAACCTCAGTCACTAAGTAACAGGTGGTAATATATGTATGTATGTATGTGGTAAAATGAAAACCTTTGTCTTCCTCCGGACATGGACGTTGTCAGATGTGAACGTCCCCAGTCTCCTGGTTTAAACCAATCTAATCCAATTCTGTGATAAACCAGCTTGTGGCTGTGGTTTTCTTCTGCTGGTGTTCAGACGCACAGTCAATATTGCTACTCTGCTGGTGTATTCGATCCACCATCTAAAAGTGGATAATCTGTGCCCACGTCACCGTTTTATGACCTCGTCCTGGTCCATCATAGGGTATGACACCACATTTATACCACATCACAATTTCCATTTTTCCTCCTCTGACAGTCTCCTCACACCAAAGTGAAACAAAATCCTTCTGACTGGCTGAAGACAAATAAGTTACCATCATGTTTTCACAGAGAAACAATATCAAGAGGTACGTGAGATAGCTGCCTTAGAAAGCTCTAAGCTGAGGTACAGAGATCAGACATCTCTTTGTCCCATCAGATCAAGGTCCTTGTTGCTGCTGTGCTGTAGCTTGTCTCAGTAAAGCCTGGAAGTCAGGGGATAGGACCAGTTTGTGGTGGACATTTCCCAGCACCATCATGTCTCCAGTCCTTCCCTCAGACAGACGCACAGACACCAGTTGCTGCAGAAACACATTGACATTGACAAAGATTGATTGACTTTCCAACCCTGTTAGTACTTACTACCTACACACACTAACACACAATCACACAGGACAACATTTCTTTCCTTTTCCCTCCATACTCCTTCGCCTCCCTTTCCCGATGTTGCCTCATTTGTGCAAAAAACGTGTTTAGATAGATTATGAAGAGAGTAAACCTAACAGCTTGCTCTGTCTATAATAGGTTTACTACATGCACGTCACACACACACACACTGGCAGCACCTGCAGGAAGGAGAATGCAGCCCCTTCAGAGACGTCCATAACAATGTCATCCAGCTTCAGTTCCACCTTTCCTGATTTCCTGATCTGCAGTTTGCCCAGAAACCCTTCAGGAAACTGTGACAACACAGGGCAGCTCTCCTTCACTAGAGACTCCTGGGGAGAAACATACAACCTGTTATTAACTGGCTGACCAGGAGAGAAGCCGCTGTTAAAACTGATTGTCCTTCAGTATTAAGCACCACAAATAAAGTTCTGCAGAGGCACGGAGATACCGCAAGATACATTATTTCAAATTCAGACTGTTGCGAAGTCCATGCATTCACAAAAGAAAGAGGGAGAGACTTCCCAACAGTGTCATAATGAGGAGTAACAAAATATAATATGCAGTGTTCATACTGTTTACTGACTTGTGGTTGTAGAGTCAAAGGTCTCTTTTGTTCAGGCTTGGCTTCCTTCTTCACAGATTTCTCTGCTGTAGTCCCGACAGTATGGTCGACCTTTACAGACACTTTTCCTGGCATACAGTCAGGTAACTGCATGAAGAAGAGCTCCTCTTGGCCAGACAGGCTGAGCTCCTGCAGCAGCTCCACCAGAATTGGCTGATCAGGTTTGGGCAGCTCTGTCCTGCTGTGTCCTGCTCTGCCCCCAGGGTTTTCTGGACCTGCAGCCACATCAGTCACAAACACTTTAACGTAAGAAAGCTCTACAGTAGAGTACTGAATAATCATGGACACAGAGTCTGTCCAAGTTCCATACAATCTCTCCATCATTTATGTCTACAGCCTGAATTTTGTGCTCGTTCACTCAATGCTGAGCTCTGCATCCTCACTGCTTCACTTGTTTAGCCACCTCCTCCACAACATTCAGACTTTGTGTGGCTTGTAAAGGTTTTTGTAAATATCTTCAAGATTATGAAATGTTCTGCCAGAATAGTCTGAGGGTTGTTCCACAGCATCACGGGATCAGTCACCTTGCCAAACTGAAAGCCTATGTCTGCATTCAATGGTTCAACCCCTGTCCTGACTAAAGCAATCCCTTGTTAATCAGTTCCTCTAGAAATTTGAGGTGTTTGGATCATAACATGTTTTGCACAACATAAATAATGTAGTATGACAATGAAGCAATTGTATCTTGAAATATCAAATATTCCCTGAATTCTGTGACACTGCAATCGTTTCCAATCACCCCAACTTTTTTAATTGACCTACGCCCTGTAGTGTCCTTGGACGCTTTGAGTAGAGTGCACCAGACCTTGCTAATGCTTAAAGTAAAAGCTGTGCACAAAGGCAAATGACAGGTCTACAGACAGGGGACAAAAATAGAAGAAATCAGGCCCTCGAGGATTCAAGAACTCCTGGAAGGACTGATTATTACTGTGTCTTGTGTTGAGAGAGTAGGAGCAGCAACAACAGGTGTTTGTTCTTACATGTGGTGGTGGTGAGTGTCTGACTCTTGCTGAAGCTGTTAGACTGACACAGAGGCAGCTGGATGGGTTTCAGCTTGACATCGTTCCTCAGGCCTGGATCATCTATGAACTGTGGGTGCAAAGTACAATCTTAGTTATAACTAGTGATGGGATGGGGGTGCTATTTATAATTATGGATGTCAATATTAATTAAAAGAAGTTCTCTTTTTAATTAATAACTGTAATTGTTGAACAAGAAGAGAGGCCAACAAAATTTGATGTTCAGTAGAAGTGGAGAAGAATTAGCTGAAACTGTATTTCTACTGAACAATGGCTTCAGTTTTTGTCCACACTTCATTAAATTGTCTGTCACTGGGTCAAACTGTCTTTGATGTTTTGGTGGCATCTGAGTTACTGCAAATCACAGCGTGTTGTAGTCAGGGGCAGCTTCCTCAAAGTCAAATATGAACAAGGCATAGTCTTGTTAGAAAAGTAAACGCCGAAATGACAGTCAGGACAAATGGGGGGGGGGGGGGGGGGGGGGGGGGTGGTCTGAAATTATGCTGTGTATCTCATAAATGTCTAAATCTCATGAAATCCAGCTACTGATCATGTAGCATGTATGCATTTGGGATGTTATTTAATTTTCCAAGCCTGTTTTAAACAGTCAGCTCATATGAACAATGAAACAGTGGTTTTACTTCCTCCTGTTCAATATTTAATAATGTTCTTGCAGTGTAAGTGATGGACGACATTATCCATCGTCTAGCTTTCAGTCCTGTCAAGATCAGATCAGACCACATCCCCTCCCAGTTTAAAGCTTTTTAATACTAAATTCCCTGTTTATTGAGAGTACTGTTCAGCCGCTACCAGGAAGTACTCACATCATCCCTCTGGAGTTTGTTGAGTATCTCATCTTCATCCTCCACTGAGTGTTTCCACTCTTTCTTCATCAGTTTACACACAGAAGAGGTGGTAGAGTCACGCAGCTCTGCAGCTTCATGCCAGCCTGATCACAGAGAGTGACTGTGAGCGAAGGACAAAAGCACCTGAACCCAGTGACAGTTTCTGAGAACTGGGTAAAGTTGCTACTGGTCCTAAAGTATAAATTAGTGCTGCAACACACATTATCAATATTCGTCATTGACTTTCATTCATTCTGCTATTGTGACAAAAACCACCTGCAGTCACTGTTGCTGTGGGGGAAAGATACTGTATGTCCACTTCATAGATTTGGAAAAGAACAACACTGCATGGTAACATCTATTTCTTTTTTCCTATGCTACAATGCTCCTATATGCAGTGCTTCTACCTCCCAGCTAGGTCCCCTGGTTTGAGGCCTTTCTGAGTGGAGTTCATGTTGTCTCCATATTCTGTGAGTTTCCTCTGGGTACTCTGAGCTCCTCCCACAGTACAACGACATGCATGTCTTTCGTCTTGATTACTGCAACGCTTTGTTGATGGGGTTACCAGTATCCACCATCAAACCCTTGCAAATGATCCAAAATGCAGCAGCTCACCTCATTTTTAATCAGCCAAAAAAGACCCATGTCACACCAATCTTTAGATCTCTACACTGGCTTCCTGTAGCTGCTCGCATCAAGTTCAAAGCTCTGTCTCTTGCTCACAGGGCGGTTAACTCGACAGCTCCCGCTTACCTCAACTCACTCATTCAAGTCTACAATCCTTAACGCCCGCTGCGGTCTGCCAACGAACGACGTCTGGCGTCCTTTCTGCTCTTTCTCGCACTTGCATCTGTGAACACTTTTCTGACAGGACTTTGCTTTGATGTTTTCTCCTTGCTAGTGGGTTATCGTGCAACTGTAAGGTCTGTCTGTAAGGTTTTTTTTGAGTTTGGATTAATAAGCAGGGCAAGTGGTGTCGTATTGACTTAAAAATCAAAACTTCAAAGCTGGAAATTTTTTACTGTCTTATCTTTTAGTTGATGGACATGTTATAAACACTGTATTGTATGAGTGTAAATGCACAAGTTAAACTTTGAAAATTAAAGAATTTGTGTAAGAGGGACTTACAATAACTGAAAATAAAAACATATTAAAAAGACTTAAACAGTATTACTGTCAGTCAGCAACATTGGTATTGATCCTGATCCTGATCACATCCCTACCTGCACCTTTGGTGAACGGACTTTACTTCCTGTGAACAAGACACAGAAAAGGGAGGTTGTGCACCTGTTTTGCGTAGAGTGTCGGCAGGACCCTGTTCAAAGATGGAGTGGGACTGAATGGTCTGAGGCCTGTCTCTCCTCCTCCCCCTGTTCTCCCTCCTCCTCTCTCTCCTCTCTTTTTTTGGAGCCTGGATCTCTTCTTTTAACCTGGGAAGAATCCGACACGCTGCTTAATTTCAATCACAGCACATGTTCTAGCAGCCCACAACATGTTTCAGTCACTCACTCATCTTTGCTTTTCCTCACAGCGTGGACGTTCGGCTCGAAGGTTTTCTTTGGGCAAAAAGAGAAAAGTGATATTTCTTAATTATTTCTTAAATAAGCTATATTGTGTATTTGATGCTAAATGCTTGTCACTGTTATATGTAACAGCAAATGACTAAATCTTATCTGAGCATTTAGAAATTGAGTTTTAATGTTATGTCAACGAGTGTTTGTGTTTCGCTCACATCGTAACTAACCCATTACCTTGGGTTTTTTGAAGACTCCCCCCAGCGTCAGGTCCCTGCTCCTGAGGGAAGGCAGTCTTCCGGGTGGAGTCGGGGAGGACAAAGCCCTAACATTAGCCCGTGCTAGGAGTGCTCTGCCCGCGCTGAAACCCAGCCCTGCTCCCCCGCTGCTGGCGCCGGGGGAGCCGGGGACCGTTGCTGCATCACCGGCTTCTGTCATTTTATGGCATCGGCCTCCCGTCACTATTAGATGTCACGACGTTCTCCTTAACAGCAAAAAGGTTAAATGTACTACTTTATATCGAAGGCGAAGCTGTTTGCCTCTGCTGGGTGTGTTTTATCCTCCATCTTTCTGTCCCCGTCCAACGGAAGACACTCAACAGAAAACAGAACCGTTAAACGACTTCCGTCTCCCAGTAGTGACCAGACGAGCGCGAGCACAGGGCCAACGACCCACAACTTCAGCTTATCACCGTCCACAAATCAACACAGTTGTGCACGTGAAAAGACGCTATCGCCAGTAGTTAACGCTACATTCCACCTCTGCGCTGCAGAGAATCCTCCCGTGATACCTGCACACAGACACACACACACACCACTTCGTTTTTGACACGTCTCCTGTAACACAGCTGCAGAAAACCAGGACGAACGTTGAACATTTTCTTGGCCCAGTGATAATAATCGCTCAGGTCCGTGTTCGTAGCTTCCTGTCTTCCCCACTGCTCCGCCGTTGTTATTGTTCGGACGGTTCTTCGCACGTGGCGCCAGCAGAGGACGCTGTTTGTCTGATGCGTGACACGGGAATTAACTCCAGGCCAAATATAGTGCATTCAGAAAGTTTTCAGACCCCCTTCACTTTTTTTTCTATTTTGTTGCAGCCTGACATTATTTTTTTTTCATTCACAATCAGTTTACCATAATAACAGAATTTATCAGAATCTATCTATCTATGTAATGAAGCTAAAGTATGTTCTTATCATACTTTTCTTTTTCTTATGTAAATAAAGTGAATCTTTCAAGTCTTTAGCTTTTGGTTTTGTATTCAAAACAGTCACATTGTAAAATCACTAACTGTGATGATTGTGATTGTGTTTAATAAAACAAAATAGCCAGCAATATTAACACTGAGCTCACAGGAGGCTGAACCATATTGATTTTCTTTATTTGCAGAATACAACATCTATCTGTTGAAGACATTTCTACAGCGTCATTACATGTAAATGGTAAATGTTCTGCACTTATATAGCACTTTTCTACCTATTGGCACTCAAAGCGCTTTACACTGCTTCTTATTCACCCATTCACACTCACAATCACACACACAATCACATCCTGATGTATATAATATGCTATGCAACACTGGCAGAGAGCAATTACGTTGGGGTTCAGTGTCTTGCTCAATGGCACATCATGTGACATGTGACCGGATCAAATGTCACTAATTAACTGCAGGATTGGTGGACGGCCGCTCTACCTTCCTGTGCCACAGTCTTTTCATTACTATTCTTTGTCATTGTCATATTAAAAAAGTAAATCAAGTTGAGCAACAGCAAACAGGAACATGCCCCACATATTGACTGTTTAACCAGAATTCTTATCTAGACCCATGAAGTAAACTAAGAATATGTAAGAGTATCAATCTCCAAATCCATTATGCTTTTGTACGTTTCCACACATTACACGAAGTGGCAATGATGAACACAAGTACAAGAAACCCAACTGCTGCTAACAAGCCATTCATCACCTCCATCTGAATATTCTTCTCTGCTCCTGTAGACGGACAGGGAACATAAAGAGGTGAGACAGCAAATCAATATAGAAATCAAACAACAAAACAACACCAAGGCACATTTAACAATCTTTAACAAACTTTACAACAAAAGACTTTCTTTATGGAGGAAAGCAACACTAACCCTTTACACACCAATAAAACTGAGATTTACACCTTTATAACTGTTAGTGTAATACAGCCGTGTGATATCAGGGGTTGAAGACAGTTGATGACTATCAGTTGGCTAGATGAGATCCTCTTAACTTGGCCGTCTAAAACACTGGAGCCCAAATGCATCTCAAATATATTCCCCTTCACCAAAAAATATCACTTTATGATTAATAAATATTCAAAGGTTGGACATGTAATTACTGTAATAATTACTGACAGCTTTTATATATTATCAAAATTACTTTAGCCATATGAAGATTAAAAATTTCCACCAGGTTACTAAATTTTAAGTTTTTATTTTTACTTAAATTAAAAATTATGCATTTTAAACCTAACAGTGTTACATAAGTGGTCACATAAACGGTGCTTCATCCACCGGCTACAAGGCTAATTTTTTCTTTTATAGGTGGAGGCTTTGAAGGAAAACAACAACAACAACAATAGAAAACACAGTAAAGTGGACATAAAATCCACATAGGTGATGAAAGTCAGCACAGTGCAGCCAGAGCTCTCATCAAAACTGGACACTAAGTGTGAAGGTAACTTCAGGTTGGTGTCAATCATTTAGCCTGATAAACTCAGCTTAACACAGCAGTAGTTTCAATAGTTGCCTTTAAATTTTATTTTTAGTTAAAGGTTTGCTGTTCTCATGTCTATTCAATTGCTAAAATATTGTATGTTATGAAATACTGTATATAACTTCTTTTCCATTACCTTGTTGGTGTACAAATACAGTAATAGTGGTACAATAGTGCTGTGACAAACCATATACTGTAATAACTAGCCATGCAAAAAAAAAGCATCTGCTGTAAGAGTGTAAAAAGTCACGTGGACACTTAAATGACTACATTTATATGTGTAAAACTTAAAATGTGTTATTGTCTAGACACAGGAAACATGCAGGTAGGAGAAAGCCCGGGTATACGTACATTATGTGATAGTACAACCGGATGTTTTCATAGAGACACTTCAATTGTCATCATGTGACCAAAGAGCAGTATAGTCACATGAAAACAAGTTGAGGCCTGTCTCCATGTGAATGGACTTTGGTTGCACTCTGTGTAATTTACAATATTTCATGTGTGCTGTATTCTGTTGATTGGTTTTCATTTAAACAGTGCAGTGCTAAATCAGTAGCCCACTCTTTTATTATGTTGTCCCAACAGCTAAACAAACAGGTGCACACTTAATGTCCTTGTCTTCTCCTGTGTTTGTCTCGGGGACTAGCATGTGCTTAGTGTTGTCCAGGTGTCCATCATTGATCTCTGGTTTTGATCCCAGAAGATGACACATCAGTGGGTAAAGATCAACCATGTCAAATGGTCCCACCAACAGGTTTTTTTGGAAGTCAGGTCCCACTGCCCTGAACATGAGATCATTATCAAAGCCATGCTCTCCTTTGCTGTTGTTCACAGGTAACAACTATATAGACACACAAATCAGACATTTTATGAGAATCATTCTCGCTGGCATCTCCTCTTTTTTGTACACATGGAGGTGGGGGTGGGCTCCTTTCAGAGCTTGGTAGACCTTCTCCAGCATTCTGGAGGATGCTGCTTCTCTTTAGGAAGCAGCATCCCAACAGGACCATAATCCAACAGCTGGAACTGGATGTCTCTGAAGCTGAAGCCAGGGACCTTAAGGAGGAACAATCCACCCCGTAGAACTGTATTCATGCCGTGGTCAGCGGTGATGATATTGTTAAGCTGCTCAGTAAGACCATAGTCCTGTAGCCTATAGTTTGGTCCACTTGCCTTACCATCACCTGCTGCTCTGGGGAATCTGGTCCATATAAATGTCCATTTGAATCTGGATCTCCAAAATACAAGGAGACAAAGTCCAGATCATGCTGGTGGAACCACTCTCCAATCACCTTGTCGATGTTCAGCCTCCAGTCAGTCTCCTTAGAATGATCATAGAAACGCGGTTCCACTTGTCTCACCATGGCCGTCTCTCCTTTATAGGTGGCTGCTGTGCCAGGGAAATGCAGAGAGCCTGCTTTTAGACCCCGGAAGATGATGACATCCAGTGTAAAGATAACGAACGAAAGCCAAGAATTCAACAAAATAGGAAACAAACCTGTTGTTTGTGCTGTTATCCAGATGGGGAAGCTCCCGTTATCCCAGTAGGAATCAACAAATTGAGTCATGTAGTACTGCTTCTTCTCCTGAGTGGTAGTGTTGAACCAGATGTTGTGGATTACTCCATGTTTCTCAATTTAATATCCTAATGACAAAAAAGTAATGTAAATGGCAAATGGTTTGCACTCAATACCCAAAGTACTTTACAAAGGTAATTCTTGTGCATTTATTCACACACATTTATACACCAATGATGGGCACTGACATGACCCACCAGTTTAATATTGCTACCAGGGGGCTTTAGTATCTGGACACATCAACATGTGGACAGAAGGACATGGGGATTGAAGCACTTACACCATGAGTTGTGCATGACCTCTCTAAATATGAAATATATGGTGTCCCCCTACATTCAAAACATCAGTTTGGTTCAACATAAATTAAGTTTTGATAAATTAAGTTTTGTGTTTCTGAATATTCTTGGTGGTACCGAAGATACATAACTGCCTGCTCAGGAGAAATCAGTAAATAAATGCTAAGAGAACAGGTACCATGTTGAAATCAGGCCTTTAGGACTTCACTGGTTGTGTAAATCAGAATGCTCCTTGGCTAATTGCAACATGCTAAGTGGTGCAAGTGGTGCTAAGGAAAGTCACTGGACAGTTAATAAGGTGCATTGTCGATATTACAATGAGCTCAGGTGTGGATAGGTTTTGATGGAGTTTCTGGGTGGGCTGGCCTGTTCCAACTTGCAATTCTGTGTCTTTTTCCTCATCCTTATGCATTAACCAGCCTATGCAGATATTCAGTTGGCCATATTACTGAAGCTCCACCGACTTGGATGATGCAAATTGCAATAACTGTGTTACAATAACAGCTTAAAAGCATCCCTTGCTCAGGCAGTTTGTGATACCAAACAAATCGTAGACAGAAAAGGGAACCTTGTAGCCATTAGTTAACATTTGGAATTCAATTCAATTCAACTTTATTCATATAGTGCCAATTCACATCAAAGTCATCTCAAAACATTTTACGTAATAAAGTCAAGATATATATATATATATATATATATATATATATATATATATATATATATATATATATATATATATATCTTTACTTTTCTACATATTTCATATACCTATTGGCACTCAAAGCGCTTTACACTGCTTCTTATTTACCCATTCACACTCACAATCACACACACACTCATACACCGATGGGGGAGCTGCTATGCAGCTGGCCAACGCTCACCCGGAGAAACTAAGTTGGGGTTCAGTGTCTTGCTCAAGGACACTTTGATGTTAATGATGAATCCTCCATGCACACAAAGGTTAGCTATGGAGTTCCACAAGGCTCTGTGTTTGGACCAATACTTTCTACTCTACTCCTTCAGGCAACATTATTAGAAATCACTCACATAAAACTGAAAAATTCCCATTGCAATGCTGATGATATCAGCTATATCTATCTATGGAACCAGATGAAAAAAAATCAGTTAATCAATCTTCACACATGCCTACGAGACATAAAGGCCCACAATTTTTAATTAATTTTTAACTAACTCAGCCTAAAAATCTCAGAAATATGCTGTTCAACCATATCATTAATATAGATGGCATAACTCCTCCAGTACTACTATAAGGTACCTTGGGGTTATTTTTGACCAGGATTTGTCCTTTACCTCACATAGAAAACAAATCTCTAGAACAGCTTCAAATCTCTAGGGCATCCAAAACATCCCACATCCCACAGTGGGATAAGCGGCATAGAAACGGGAAGCTTGCGATGAGCACCTCTCATTAAAAGACAAACCAGGGGATGATGCCTCGCTGGTTTGTCACCAAAACTCACAATACAAGCAGAGATAGCTGCCAAATAAACCTTAATTGTGGAGAGAGCCCTCCCCTTGGGGCGACTGTGGTGCACGAAGGTAGAGCTGTCATCCACCATTCCTCCAGTTTTTGGTTTGGTCTCCGGCTCCTCCGGTCACGTGTCGAAGTGTCTTTGAGCAAGACACTGAACCCCAACTTAGTTGCTCCCGGTGAGTGTTGGCCAGCTGGATAGCAGCTCCCTCATCGGTGTGTGAGTGTGTGTGTGATTGTTAGTGTGAATGCGTGAATAAGAAGCAGTGAAAAGCACTTTATAAGTGCAGAACATTTACCATTTACCCTTCTCCAACAACTACAGCAGATCCACCACTGAACCCTTAATTGACATGTTGTTGATGCGGCTCCAGCATTTTGAAGGGTGGCAGGTCAAGTGCATTCTGACTCCCCCCTTCACGTGCCAGACCCAAAGAGCCAACTGATCTGGGTGAGGATGATAGAATTCCCCCTGAGCCTGGGACAGGAGGTCCTTCCGTACTGCTAGAAGCAGAAATATCTTTGCTATCCAGGGCTTGGATGGCCAATGAAGAGCTATTAAAATTAGTGACAGGCCCTGTTCCCTCACTGTGGCTAGTGTCGGGAGATTCAAACGGAAAGGTGAGAAAAGCAAAATTAGAAGCATCCTGTTTCAAATTAATGGCAAAAATCTGGTCCATGCATTTGTTACCTCTAGGTTGGACTACTGTAATTCCCTACTTTCAGGATGCCCCAGTAACTCCCTAAAGAGCCTGCAATTAATCCAAAATGCTGCAGCAAGAGTGCTGACTGGAACTAGCAAGAGAGATCATATTTCACCTTCACTAGCTTCTCTCCATTGGCTTCTCATTAAATCTAGAATAGAATTTAAAACCCTGCTTCTTACATATAAAGCTCTGAATGGTCAGGCTCCATCATATATAGAAGACCTCATAGCACCATATCATCCCAGTAGACCACTTCGATCTCAGAATGCAGGCCTACTTGTGGTTCCCAGAATTTCCAAGGGTAGAATGGGAGGCAGAGCCTTTAGCTATCAAGCTCCTCCATTGTGGAACCAGCTCCCAGTTCAGATTCTGGAAGCAGACACCCTCTCTACTTTTAAGTCTAGGCTTAAAACCTTCCTCTTAGATAAAGCTAGTTATGGTTAGTTATAGTGATGCTGCTATAGGCTTAGACTGCTGGGGGACCCCCCCCTCCTCCTGTCACTCTCTCCTCTCCTCTCACCCACAATTGTCACCACTGTATGACATTAACTCAGTATGTTTTCTCCAGTAGTTGTCTTTCTCTTTCTCTGTCCCCCTCTCTCTTTCCCTTTCTGCAGGTGTCCTCGGCTTTTAAGCTGTGTGTCTTCCAGTGTGCAGCTACTGGTCCCACCAACCTGTCCGATGTTTTGTTGTTGCTTTTTGTTGCTCTTTTCTTTTCTGTCTCCACTTTCCACTTACCCCAACCTGTTTAGGCAGATGGCCGTCCCGATGAGCCTGGTCCTGCTGGAGGTTTCTTCCATTAAAGGGAGTTGTTCCTCTCCACTGTTGCCTATGGCTTGCTTCGGGGGGAATTGTTGTGTTTTCTCTACACATCTCTATAGTTGTGAATTGGTGCTATATAAACAAAGTTCAATTGAACATTTTATTTTGTTTTCCAGCAAAAATACATTGTACATTTGAATATAATGTTCAAAGTTGTATCAGGCTGGGCAGATGATCCAGTTCTATGTGGAAATAACACATCAGACTAATGTGGCCCTGGATTTCAGTTTCTTTCCACCCGGTTCTCTTTTTTTTATTTTGTTGTCCCTGTTTCCCATTTCCCATTCCATAGTTCATTCCGGCAAATTCACCACCACTGTTTACCTATTACCTGCCTGCCTGCTGGCAACCCACTACCACCAGACTCTGCTCGGACTCCTGTCCTTTGCTTTCTCTAACTCCTGGATGTTTTGCTTTTCTGTATGGGAGTAGAATAGTAGCTAAATTATTTGTATGTGTACAGGGATTTGTGTGTGTGTACTCAGACATGTATGTCTGTGCTGGGATTTGTATTTCAGTCTGTTTGTGTGTCTGTACACACATCTGTAACTGTAAATATGTATGTAAAATAATGTGCAAATGTTATCACTCAAAAAACTAAATGTAAATGTGTAATTCTCGGAGAAAACACTTAGACACCTAACTAAAGGTGCTGTAAAGCCTCACAATTTTCTGTCTTTTTACAGGTGGATTTTTGCAACTGTTCTGCCCCCTGCATGATTTGTGTGTAAAGTGATTTGTCTGTATTGGAAGGTTTTCCTTGCCCTCAGCTCGGGCTCCCAGGCTCAGCCTTGCAGGCCGAGTGTGGTTCAGGTCCCAGTGCAAAAAAAAAGTGCAACATTGTAAAGTGCTTTGGATAAAAGTGCTGTATAAGTGGCCATTTACAATCCCCACAGACTCGCAACCTTACTTTTTTTTTTTTAATCGTCAGGGTTTTAACTCATACAACTCATACAGTTAAAACCCTGATCTGTGTTTAGTCAACCTGGTTGTTGCAGTGTTTATGGCCGTTAACTCATCACTGAGTGTTTGCAAACATGTCGCTCAGCAAATTAAACCTTCCATCCAAAATGCTGTAATAAAAAAACATCATATTTCAAGCTGTTTAGCACAACACTGACATTTGTCCTCCAAGTCACTCATACCTCACCTACTGAAAAATATTAACATGTGACTTTATGACTCTGAGATTTCCTTTTATTTGGCATAGACCCAGTTAACATAATAAAAGGAGGGACACTTGGTTACTGTGTGGATTTCTCCACAGAAATGATCAGAAATGCTGTAATATGATTTAATTGGCTTTCAAGCCATTGCTGCACAGCTCAACAGTAATGCAATACGCAACTAGACATGTCCATTATATTTTCATAGTATTTGTAACTGATAGGCACAGATAAAAATACACCAACCTTTCTGCCTTGGTTTACTGACTGTAGCTCCTCTATTCCACCTGGGAAACAGCCTTTTTACATATATGTACAGACATGTATCAGTCATCTGATCACGAGGCTTCATGATGAAATGACTTAGTTGTAGGGTTACTGAACTTGTATTTTGTGATTTATTAAGCTTTGGTGTAGTCTTTGGGTTCACAAATGTGTACACTGTCAACATTGCGTTTGTGGATGCAGATTGTACAACAAAATAAATGTTTAATGTAACAAGTGATTTGTGTCGTTTTGTGGGCGTTTCCTTCATGGGAAAGCTGATGCAGAAACACGGTCACCCTGGCAGCGTCATCATGGAGGATGGATTACTGAGGCTGTGCACAACTGCACCTAATAAACTGGTGATAACCAACCAACCTACAAGTTAGAAGACATACTGTATAGCACAGCCTATAACTTGTCCAGTCACACATTTTAATTGTTTTGCCTGTGTGGTTTATGGTATTTAACATAATAGGAGATTAAAACACTGGCTTTATGCTCTTTTATTAATTTCACATCCACACTGGCTCTTACACACAGCTAAACCCTCCCTTTAAAATATTTAGTCACTGCGGAGCAAATTGCTGGAGAGGCATCAGGGATCAGTGCTTTGGGTGTAGTATCACTTACTACTTATTTGTTTTATTTTTAGCTGTAGCTGTTGACCTGCCTGCATCGGCTAACGTTATCTGCTGTTGCAGTAAAGAAACACCGTTTGGCTGAGCAGGAAAAAGTCAAGAGCAAAACACCACAGCCCACTGAAAGACAGGTAAAGGTGAGACTCCCCTGAGGAACTATAGCGGCGGCTCTGCGCTCCTCTAATCTCCTTCACGACATCCTGAGCGCGGACTGTAAGGCACACTGTGACCTGAACCACACTCGGTCTGTAAGGCTGAGCCTGGGAGCCCGAGCTGAGGGCAAGGTAAACCTTCCAATACAGACAAATCACCTTACACACAAATCTTGCAGATGGCAGCTGTAAAAAGACAGCCACCCGTAAAAAGACAGCCAATTGTGAGGCTTTCCAGCACCTTTAGTTAAAACCCAAGTGTTTTCTCAGATAATTAGATATTTACATTTAGTTTTTTGAGTGTATACACTTACACATTATTTTACATACACAAATATTATTTACAGTTACGGATGTGTGTACAGACACACAAATCTGAAGACAGAGACAGAAACAGACTGAAATACAAATCCCAGCACAGACATACAAGTCTGAGTATAAACACACAAATCCCTGTATACATACAAATAATTTTCCTACTGTTCTACTCCCATATTTCTGCTTTGGACTCCCGACTTCTGTTTTGCCGGACTGTAATTTTGTGGTATGAGGTTTGGTTCCTAAATTTATGAATCAATGTTTTTGCAAGATCGATTGCCTCCATATTCATGTTATAATTACATGTTGATCATTTCTACATTATGATGCAGTTCAGTATAATTCTATATCCAGAATTTGAAACCTCGTAAGGTTACAAAAGTTTCTGTGCACTTAGCTAAAACTAGTTTATGGGTCATTTATTTCATTCTTTCCTCCATACTGAATGCTTGCTTTTTTTTTTTTTTTAACCTGGGATCTGTTAGTTCGCATTTTGGTTATTTTTGGATTCAGTTTCACATCCCGCTGGTCAAAATGTGACGAGATAACAACAACCAAAAATCTTTGCTCCTTCAGGTCCAGGATTAATCTTAGAATAATTAGTACGAATGCATTGAAAAACATCAACACCTTTTTTTTTTCCCCCTCCCCAGCTGCACACTGTGCAGCTGGGGAGGGGAATGGGCTGTTAGGCCTGTCTTGCCCAGAGATACTTCAACATATAGCCGGGACCAGATATTGAACCCCTGACCCTGTGGTCTGTAGACAACTGAACTTACCAACTGAGCTACAGCCGCCCCAATAAACAGCAACACCCTAGTAGTTAAAATCCATGTCATTCTTTATGGCTGTCAAGTTGCAATCCTAACAACATTTCTGGTTACTCCTCCTTTAGATTAAAAGGCGTCAATTTTCAAAACGATGAAAATTGAAAAGTGGCTCTTACTGTAAAGCAGAAACAGAAAATGTTATTTATTTGAATGAAAATAAGATGTCTTAATTAAGTGTTCTTATTCGGGGCTCTTTTGAAAGTATATAAGTTGTATTGAGTACAGGAGAACATCAAAGCAGACACAGTGAAACTCCAACTGATGTCTGGAAAACGACCTGTGGTGTGGAGATCAGATCTCACTCAGCTCAGGAGATTTGAAGTCAATAGCCTTATTAGGACTAAGTGGTACGCAGTGTTTTAAATGATCTTTGTTTTAATTGAAGCCAAAAAGATGATGTGGGGAAGTGTTTACCTCCCAAGTTACTGCATCCAAACCAACTACAAAACTGTTTGGAGTACTGTCTTTTAATTCCCAGTGATAGGATCTGGACATCGTTGATCATAATAGGCCCTAACAGACAATTGGCAACATTGCAAGAGGCAGACGGCTACTAGGTTTATTGACAATGACAGAATCCGTCTTGGCAGTGAGAGATTGTGTTTTTCCATTCACCAGCTGAAATATGTGCCCTTGAAGGAGCAAAAAGAGACCAGATAGAAGGAAATCGTCATTATAAAATCGCTACAATAGCCCCCCAGTGATAAGATAAACACCAGAAACAAGAACCCGCCAGTAAAAAAGAGTTTGACAGTACTTCCACTGGACCAGCAGGTGGCGACTCCACTCCATGAACTGCTTGTGAGGTTCACACCATCAGGAAAAGAATATTCTCTCTCTGTTCTCGCCAAGCTTCAACCACCAGTCCTCTCTGGTTTTCAGTTTGCTAATGACATTTACCAAAATAAATTTATCTATACAAGAAAAAATAATAACAATTGAAACCTGCTAAAGGAAAGAGTTCATTTTTACTGATTTAAATCCTCCATATACCGTCTCTTGTTTTTTTGTCGGGGGGGGTCAAATTTCATCTGCTGCTGCTGCACTAGCTCTATCGCCCACATCTCTCTCTTCATTACAGCTCGCTCTTCCTGACCCTTTTCTGCTGCATCAGATTGCTGAATGGTAATTCTAGAAACAATTGAAATATTCATTGGAAGCTAAATGACCCTGGTCACACTGTTCAGCTTTCCCATACAGTCTGTGTTTTCTTATGTTTCCAACTCTGTTTTGCTAATAAGCTACTTCTGCTTCTGCCATTTCAAGATGAGCCTTTGAGTCTTGGGAAATATATTTCAATAGTCATCTGGATTGAAAAGCAGACTTTCTAACTTTATCAATGCACTAGTTGATAGTGACCAGCAGCTACGTACAGTGTGCAAACCTCAGAACCCAGTTGTTTGTCATGAGCTCACCCGTTCTTACCTGCCAGGTGTTTTACAAGTTTGCTCATAAGTTATTTGAGTTGTAAAAAGTTCAGAGTGACAGCTAAGTACAGACAATCGGTGTGTGCGAACAAAGTGCAGCTTTTCAATGAAAAAGGTTTTTAGCAGTTTCAAATAGTTAGGCAAAGTACAAAATACCAAAGTCTGTGTGGATATTGTGGCAAATGGGGAGAAACTGGGGAGGTTACAAGCTGAATGTCACATTTGTTAAAAGTTGAAGCCACCTTTTGCTCAAGTGCCACTGTAGATTTGCATAGCTTTCCTGTCTGGTCCTGCTGGCCACCCTACAGAGGATTAAGTTATTTCAACCACTTATCTAATATGTGAACTAATTTCCAAAAGCCCCTTCAAGTAGATCAAGTAGTAAAGCAAACACATCGCATTCCGGTTCCACATTGGTTCAATACATTGCAGGTATGAGGACATGAGGTCAGACCCAGAAGCCAACTGTTGACACCACATCAATCTTTGGCTCTATTTTACTCTCTCTCGTAACGAACACGTGATGATTCTTCAGATGGGACAGCAACTAACTCTGAGCCCACAGTGCAATCGGCTGTTTTTTGCCAGAGAACTGTGGCCTCAGACTTAATGCTGCTGACTCTCAACTCAGCTGTTCACACTTGGCTGGAAGCCTTTGCATCTAAGAGAAGCATATATGTAGAGCTGGACCTGAGGGTATTGGGGTTTTTTTTATGCAGTAAAAATATACAATATCATCATTATCATCAAATCACAATCAGTATAATCAATAAGAAAATACTTTCCATAATATAATACAGTAAAATGTAATGTATGCATAATGTAATACTATAAGATCAGTCAAAGACCCCATTTCCGAATCAACATTGATCAAAAAGACATTGTGCAACTTGACAGAGTGTGTTCAACATCTGTGATGTGTAATCTAAAAGTGCTGTTGGTGTGACATGAAACATCACATCTATATGCATGAAATGTTAACGGATTTATGGAGTTATTGTAACGTCCTGTCTACTCACCAACTATTGCTAAGAATCACCAAGTTCCTACTTCCCTAACCACTTTCTTACTACCACCGCCTGCACCACACTTAGCACCTGCCTAATCAAAATCCTTTCCAGTTTTCCATCACCTCTATCAGATTAGCTCTATTTCTCTAATCTCCTTCAACCGTGCAGCACTTCTTGCTACCTCAGGTCCAGTGGTGCCATGGTCTTTTTGCTCTCACTGGACTTTTGGTGACAGGCCGTTTCCCGTTGCTGCTCCCTTTCTCTGGAGTTCTGGAATATAAAGGTAAAGCTGCCTTTTATAATAAGAAATCATAACCAAAAATCATATGATAAACAGTTTATCTGTGAAAAGGTCAGTTTGCACCCTCAACAAGACCTCCTGTGTCACAGCTGTTCCGTGGTCTTCACAGCCCTGTGTCACCATCAGCTGCACAGCAGCTGTAAGATTGACTCCAACACTTGCAGAAAATCAGCTCAGACAGTAGTATGTGCATTTCATGTGGGTGTCTGCTTTTACATGCTTCATTTAAATGAGTCGCAGAGATAATGAAGTGCAGAGCATCTGCAAACCCTGGTAGCTTTTAGCGGTGTAATGCCTACATCTTTTACTACAGACACATATGCTTCTAGCACCTCACCTGTTTCGTCAGCCTCGAGCAGTTTAATTACCTGCAATTAAGACCCAGCTTGTTTGATGATGAGGAGGAGGAGGAGGGGGAGGAGAAAGGAGAATGCCAAGCAGAAAAGAGAGGACTGTGGATAAAGACTCACCAGCTGCTGATGCTATATTCTTATGGCTTAGACATGTAAGTGTTTGTGTGTATTTAGCTCATAAATTGATCAGTTTTTATGGAGGTTTCTCTGCAGTATCAGTCTCCACTTTGTATTTCATAGTTTGACTTTTTTGCAAATACAGAGCATGTTTAGGCTTGTATTGCAAAGCAGCGTGTTTGCTTGTCTGTAAATATGGGATTGAGGGGGGGGGCTGAGTGAGAAAATGGGTGTGTGTATGTGTATATGTGTGCACTGTTGCCCAGCACTGTCGTCCTATTCTGTGCTGCTGTGACAGTGATGTATGGGTAATTTAAAAAGTCGTTCTTTTCCACAGAGCAGTCTGCAGTCAGGCCAGCCAACCGCAGCCCATTCCCCTCCAGCACTGAGAAAACTCATCTACATCCACTTCAGCACACACACAAAGGTAATATAGCACACACACACACACACACACACACACACACACACACACACACACACACACACACACACACACACACACACACACACACACACACACACACACACACACACACAGACACACACAGACATTACAGTGTATAAAAAAATACAAATTCCAACAAATTTTGCACATTTTACATATTTTGGATGAACATGAATTTGCTGTTAGATTTTAGAATTCTTCTTTGGTTTTGCAATTAAATTTCACCGCCTTTATTTTTCAGTCAGGACCTTCTGAGAGACGACTGGTGTACACAGCCAAGCAAGCCCATCAGTCAAAAGGCAGCGAAAGGCAGCATAAATTAATCCAGTTTAAGAGCAATGTTTAAATAACTCACAATTTAACAACATTAAAAGTGCTAGTGTGTGAGTCTGGTTGTGTCCTGGAATATCTGAGCTCCTTCGTCCGCAGAGCTGTTCCTCTAAATGTTGTTTATTGGTTTCTGAACAAATGATACTGCTGCTGAATTAGGTTTTGAAGGGTAGTTGTGTGAATGCAGCTAAATACTTCATTCCTTCCCTGAAACTCCAGCAACTGGTCTCCTCACTTCTGAGATGTTTACAGGCAGTTGTTAAAAAAAGAGGGGATGATACACAATGGTAAACATCACCCTGTTCCAGCTCTTTTAGATGTGCTTCTGCCAGCAAATTCTTAATTGTGCTAATATTTTTCATTAGATGTTAAAATGTCTCAATTTCAACATCTGATAGCTTGTTTATGTTCTATTGTGAATAAAATATGAGTTGATGAGATTTGCAAATCATTGCAAAATAATCATCTTCACAACCTATTTGAGGAATAACCAATTTCTATCATTTAATACATTAATGGAAAAGTATGGACTTGGGGGATAACAGTTCCTCCAATACCAAGAATTAAATCCATAATTCAAAACAAAAATAAATACCACTAACAACCCACTACAGCCCTACAGATATTTTTCCCTGAACTTTTGGATAGAAACTAACAACACTTCTCCATGACTAGCAATATAAATTTACAACTTTTACAATACAAGACCATTCACAGAATGTCGGGCTACTTGACATAATCACTGGTTCTTTGATAACAAAGTGAGGTTTCACTAGATTAGCCTTGGCGTGACCAACTATGGAAGCTCCAATGACACCACGTCCGTCAGTGACAGACAGGTCGAGCCGGGCTCCGGGCTCCACCCTCCTCTTATTATCAAGACCAACAGCCCCTTCTAACTCATTCTAGGGAGATCTCTTTCCGTGCCTATGCAAAAATTGGTGAAACTCCTCACTCTGTTATCAAAGAACCAGGGAAAACATCAAGTAACCCAATGTTCCTTTTCAAACATTCGCTCGGTCTTTCACTATAGGAGATATAGCCCACTCCCATATTGCATGAGATCTCCCGAACCGTACATACAGCCGTGGTCTGGAGACATACTTTAAGCTGGACCCTGTTCTTCCAGCACTGAGGGGGCATAGATGGTCCTGCAACATGTACACACCTGACACACCCTTAAATAGGGCCAAAGAAGTGACCACACTCCTGGTGGAGTGAGCCCTCAGAACCATTGGAGGTTGAACTTCCCTGCATCTGTATGCCATAGATATGGCCTCCAAAATCCAATGAGACAGTCTCTGATGAGAAACTGGCCCATTAGATAAACAGCTGGTCTGTTTTCCTAAAACTTGCTGTCCTACCCACGTGAACAAACAAGGGCAGCACCGGGCATAAAGTGCTAAGTTGTTGTGCCTCCTCCATTGGAAATGGGGCAGGATGAAAAGCCAACAGCTCCACAGTGGGACTCCGGTATGACTGATCCACAACTTTAGGCACAAAGGCTTTACACACACCTTAGCCTGTCCTGGGGCACATTGTAGACATGAAGGGCGAAGGGCAAGAGCTTGCAAATCACTCACCCACTTAGTGGTAGTCAATGCTAATATCAGTACAGTTTTAACTGAAAGAACTGTGGTGCAGGAAGGAAGAGTGGTCGTCCACCAATGCCACTAACCCAAACCGGTCAAGGCAGATGCCACCCACCCTGAGCCTCCACTGTTGCCTAGGGCTTGCTCAAGGGGGAATTGTTGGGTTCTCTCTATACATCTTTATACTCTTTATTTATAGACTTTATTCTGTAAATTGCCTTGAGATGACTTTGTTGTGAATTGGCGCTATATAAATAAAGTTGAATTGAATTGAATTGAAAGCATACAGTAGGATGTTCGACCATTGGAATGCCAGAGCATCCATCCCCAGTGGGATGTTCATTTCTCATAGGGAGAACTGTGGACAGTAAGCAGTCCGCACGCCAGTTCAAAATGCTTGGCTGATATAAGCTACAACTGTAGTCTTGTCTGTTTTGCATGATGCATGATGACCCTGAAAGAAACTCAGAAAATGCTTCAGAGCCAAAAACACAGCATGCAGTTCCAGCATGTTTATATGAGCACATGCCATCCCCAGGGACCATACGCCATTCACTGCCCTGCCAATCAGAGCCGTGCCTCACCCTGTCAACGAAGCATCTGTTGTAAGGGTCATCCTGGCTAGCACCGCCTGCAGCGGCACCCTCGAAGCCTGGTGAGTAGAATCTCTCCATGGGCGGAGAGCTGCAATGCAGGGCTGAGTCACTATCACTGTGTGGTTGAAGTGAGGACGAGGGCAGAGTTGCAATGACGCGACCCAGGGTTGAAAATCATCTATGTATGAAAATTCTCTGACACCGCTGTGACTCAACGGAGACAGAGCCACCTCCACACACTTGCTGAACACTCTCTGTGTTGGTGACAAGCCAAATGAGATATTCAGATACTCGTGGGTTGTGCCTCGATATGCAAACCTCAGATATTGTCTGTGCGCAGGATAAATGGTGATGTGAAAGTATGCGTCCAAGAGATCATTTGTAATGAGCCAATCGTTCAGGTAGATCGAGCGGCAGAGCACTTTGTGTGTTAGCATTCTGAACATGTATTTCCTTAAATGACTGTTTAATACACGAATGGGAGAAGATCTAGGATGAGGAGAAGAGAAGAAGCGACTTTTTTTTTGGAATGAGGAAGTTCCGGGAGTAATAACCCTGATGGGCTTCGTTATTCGGAACAATTCGGATTGCCGTTTGTTTAACAGGGATGTGATTTAGTCTTCTAAGACTTGGACTGAGTCCACACTTGCTATTGAAACCAGTACACCATTGAAATGGGGTGGTTTTACAGCAAAATGTAGTCTGTAACCTTGAGAGATTGTGGACAACACCCAAGGGGGGATTGCGTTTGGGCGTCACTGTTCTGCTTTCGCAGAGAGTGGGCCGTTGTCGCACCTGGAAGACATCACCTGTCCTCATCACATACCCTTCTGAAGGGTACAAACTCCCTCTGCTGGGGACAGAGGAGGATGACAATGATTTGTTTTTATTTTGTTTTTGCACTCTGCCCTCGGCTCTGTGTCTGGCTGCAGAAATGCACTTTTTATTTCCTTTATCAAACTCAGAATGGTTGGAGATGCCTGGTGACACCGGGGAGTGCTTAGTGACACTGATTGCACATTTTTTTTGCACATTACCTCCCTGAGACTGATGGGAAGGAGTCTGAAAGAGGATGTCTACTAAAACTCCTAAGAGCAGAAGCCTCTGAACTCAGAACCAGCGGACTCTGATCCCCATTTCCCACTTTTCTTCTCTTCAGAGGTGGGGGGAAGGCTAGGTTACCCATTTCTTCTTCCCGTCCCCAGGGTGGGATGGACAATTTCTAGCTGCTACTACAGCAAATGAGTGTTTGCCCCACGGTCTCTGGTCATCTGACTTACCCTGCTTCTTAGGATGCTGACCAACTGCATGCCTTTGTGCCCTGCCAACACTTGGTTTACCTCTGACCAGACCAATAACGGCTCATTTCTTTTATGCAGGCTGGGAGTGCCGGTAGAAGCTGCTCAGATCGCCCTTCTCTCGTTCATCTCCCAGCTTGTCTTAGCTTGCGGATGATGGGTGTCTGTCATGGCTGATACCAGGCATAGTTCCTGGTTATTAGCCACCACTGCTATCAATCTAAAATCTTTTCTGGCATTGCTGCAAAGTGCCAGCACACCTGCCGGTCCGCCCGTGAGGTCTGAGCATGTTTAGCACCCAAGCATACTATGCAAAAGGGGTGAGGATCCTTACCTGAGATAACAGAGCCACAGGCGAGATGCTGCCTCTTTAGCCTTGGGCTGCAACCCTTTGGATGGGGTTGTTACCGTAGACATGAGAAAGCTCACGGAGGGAGAGTGACTGTGTGAGAAGTACCACACTAACCTTATGCTCGTCATAACACTTTAGACTCTTAGGTGAAGCAATGGCACCGGGGTTTATTCCGAGCCTAACACAGTTGTTGGAGTCAGCTCGCCGTAACACGTTAGCTAGACTTTAATTGTGGAGATTAAGCTAACAGGCTATTGCGTGGCAAGACTTGTTGGCTTGTCATGGCACGTTAGCCTGAGTTACACTGGTCCCTGTGACTGTGACTGTTCCGTGTTGCCCTGCTAAGCCTCACTACCTCCTCTCCCTGCTCTCTCTTCTTCTCCCTCCCTGCTGTGCTGCCTAATCAGCCTCTATTCTTTACACCTATTACCTTCCTTTTATAAGCCCTGGTTTCCTGTTTCTCCGTGCCAGATTGTTTTCCTGTTTATACGTGAAAGAGACTGTTTTTTGGTTACACCTGATTCCAGAGTTACCTGTTGCCTCAGCGTTTGTCCGGGCATTATTGCCTGGCTTCTGTGCCTCCCTGGAGAATTTCTGTTCCGACCTGCTTTGCCTGCCTGCGAACCTTTTGAGTAAGTGACTGTTGTTTATTGTTCCCGTAGACTAAGTGAACTTGGAAATCCTTATTGGAAAAGGATCATTGGTAAGACTGAGGATTTTGCATTCGTCTGGTTTGCTTTTAGTTGGTACTTTGTTTTGTTGCTACCTTGTATTTTAGTTGTTGGCTTTGGTACTTTGTTGTTGGCTTTGTGTTCTCTTTTCTCCTGATCACCCTCAGTTCTCCTTTTCACCGCATCCCTTCACTTGTCTTGGCTCCTCTCCTCCGGGCACACTGATTTCACTAGTGGGGCATCTCTTGCCACCTAGCCATCGCACATTGTGGGTCCAACAAAATCCGTAGTTTAAAAATCCTGATACAGAGGTTTGAGCCCAGAGCATGGCTCAATCTGTCTGTCACTGACAGACGTGGTGTCATTGGAGCTTCTGTAGTTGGTCACGTCAAGGCGAATCCCATAGTGTAACACTGAGCGAAAGTTAGACAAAGAGAAGAAAACACCTGCTCACAATGCACCTCAGGTAGCACAGATGATTACTTCCACGCCACTTGTGCCTGGAACCCGGTGCTTTCTTTCTGGGTAGCAGTGACAGTGACACTCTCCACCGTCCTGAGCTGCAGAAACAATACATCAAACTTCAATGTAACCTGAAAGAAATTTTCAGAACATTTCAGTTTAAACGAAACCCCTGTGAAACCACGCACATCTTCACGCACACCCCCACAAATCCTTAAATATTACATTGGTCATGATGAACATATTTCCCCTTTTATGTAAATACATTCTTATTAATATCTATCAACATTTTATTAGTAGTAGTCTTCTTTTTTTTCTTTACCTGCCACTTATCACTGCCCTTGTTTGCTGTTAACCTGATTCTTTTTATTTTATTTTTGCTAAACACCATCAGAAAACATACAATGATTATATTAAAGCAGCTGCTACTGGGGTTGCAACATGGTCTGTATGGCCACAAATACTCCCTTAAGATAATTATATGTTAAAAAGCAATTCTCGTCATTACAGACTCCCATACATAACCAAATCACACTGGCAAAACACTCATCACAAAGCTTCTTGTCTGTTAAACAGTAAGTAATACAGACACGAGGTACCAACCCAAAGACTTCAGAGATTACAGCTTGACTTACAATTCATCAACTGCGCTGGCTGAAACAGCGCAGGAGATAAACAGCGGAAGCAACAAATGCTCCTACAACTGGACAATAACTCAGTACATTTTTAAAAAGAAATTATTATTCATAAACTAAACAATTTTTGGTACCACAGAGTAACTGTACGACGAGACACACCAGAGATGTGCTGCCAATTTAAATGAGTTTATCCCAATATAATAAATAAAACAACCATAATCAATTCTTTGTTCTTCTTTTTAGTCTGTAAAAGTCAGTAGTGAAGGACACAGATGAGGAACAAAGCCCCACAACACCAAGGTGTGTAGGGGGAGGAGAAGCCAATTCCCTCTGATTAGACTGTATGGTAGGTCCCACCCTGCAATCAGACTGCACAGCAGCAACCAGAACAACAGCAGGCAAAGTAGGAGGCTGTCACAGCTTAATGAGACACAAAAAAATCTACTTTGTTACAGTAACAAAAGTCCATGTAATTTGTTAGTTCCAACTGTGCTGCTGGCACATATGGGGGTCATTGAACAAAATAGACGTCATTACAGTTCAAGAGAGGCCAAACAAATCTAAACTTAGCCATTCAAGCAGGAAAATATAGGTTTTGATGGAAGAATCACTATTGTATTTTAATGTCACCATATTTTAATGGGAACAGAACAAAAAATTTACAGTGTAGTTAAGTTCCAAAAGCAAATGATAAATTACAGTAAGTCATTTAACTAATGGTTTTGACATAGTAAATGGACATAAAACACAAAAAATATATTTTGTATTTTTGTGTTGTATTTATCATTTAAGCAATATAAATCTTTTATACGTTGCCTCCAACATCAACAGCAGTGTCAGAGTTTAGCAGCATTGTCCTGGAAACCACTTTGGTTCTTTTCTCTGCTCTTCATCCTCTGACACATAAACCAATTACTGAGGAAGAAGCAGCTTGTATATAAACATGTGTGTACAGTTTTACGAGTGTAGATGGCGCCATAACATTCTCAGGGCTGACTACAAGTATCCACATATAGATCACACTGCTTCCCTCTCTGTCTCACACAGAGTCAGATTATTTCTCTAAAACCCTTTGTTAACAAATAGGGAGTCCTGACAAGGTGATCCTTCACCCTGGCCCTGAAACTCTGGTGGTTTCCTCTGGAGTGGGTGAAAGGGTGGAGGGGCCATCATGATGGTGATGGCACTAAGACAATCATAATTTGTTTACTTATTTATCATTCCCTCCACCCTATATCCTCCCATCATTTGCTGCATCCCTCTATTTTTGTCTCTTTATTTACAACCCCAATTCAAAAAAGTTGAGATGATGTAAATAAAAGAAGAATATAAACAATATATCAGATGTTGAGACATTTTAATCATTTCATGGATAATATTAGCTCATTTTGAATTTGAAGGCAGCAACACATTTCAAAAAAGTTGGAAGAGGGGCAACAAAAAGCTGGAAAGTAAAGTAATTTCAGCAAATCAAAAACAAATGCCTCTGACAACTAATTAGGTTAATTGGTAACAGGTCACTAACATGACTTGGTATAAAAGGAGCATTTTAGAGAGACAGAGCCTCTCGAATGTGAAGACGGGCAGAGGTTCACCAATCCGCGACAGACTGAGTGTAAAAATTGTGGAACAATGTCAGAGGTAAAATTGTGAAGACTTTGAAGATCTCAACATCTACAGTATATAATATCAAAAGATTCAGAGAATCAGGAGGAATCTCTGTGAGCAAGGGACAAGAGTCGAAGAGCAAAACTGGATGCGTGAGATCTTTGGTCCCTCAGGTGGCAATGTATTAAAAACACGCATGATTCTTTACTGGACATCACTTCATGGGCTCAGGAACACTTCCAGAAATCACTGTCTGTGAACACAGTTCACTCTGCAATCCACAAATGTAAGTTAAAGCTGTATCATGCAAAGAAGAAGCCATATGTGAAAACAATCTAGAAACGCTGCAGTGTTGTTTGGTCCAAAACTCATTTAAAATGTTCTGAGGCAAAATTGGAAACTGTTTTGTGGTCAGATGAATCAAAATGTAAATCTTTTTAGAAAGCATGGATGCCTTGTCCTGCAGACTAAAGAGAATTGACACCATCTAGCTTGTTCAGCAGACAAAAGCCTGCATCACTGATGGTATTGGGGTGCATTGGTACCTATGGCGTGAGAGAAGAGTCCGGGTGCAGAACTGGCCTGCCTGCAGTCCAGACCTTTAACCCATAGAAAACATTTGGCAAATCATAAATCGAAAAATCCAGCAACATAGGCCCAGGACTGTTGAGTCATTCCTCAACACTCCTCTCCTAAACTGGAGAGAATCAGCTCTCCTCACTTCCCAGACAGCTGTTAAAAGAGGAGCTGCTACACAATAGTATCGCCCTGTTACAACCTTTTTTAAATGTGTTGCTATCAAATTCAAAATGAGCTCATTTCCATTAAATGGTACCATGTCGTTTATGTTCTATTGTGAATAAAATGAGTTGATGAGATTTGTAAATAATTGCATTCTGTTTTAGCCAGGCACATTTTTTAGAATTGGGGTTGTAATTACACATTTTGTAAACGTTCTCTATTTAATACTTTGTCCTATCCTTGTTTGGCGTTTCTGTAATGGTGTGCTTGTTCAGAATATACTGCCGTAGGCTCCAGGTGAAGGGAGGTGGAAGGAGAAGGCAGTGGTTGGCATCTGCCACATGGTCCGGTAGAGAGCTGTTGAGTTGAGAAGAAGGATCAGAGCGAGAACAAACAACACAGCCCAATATTCCGAAATCCAGTTCACAATCCAAAGAGTCCAAATCCGGAGAACCAGAGATAGAGAAGGACAGAGTAGAGATATCCAAGGGAGCAGACAAAACAGAGCCAGAGAAGTAGTAGTACAATACCAGATTGAGACAGAGGCAAACAAGACAGGATATGATGCACAAAGTCAGCTCAAAATACAATGAGGAGAACACTGAAAATACAAGACAAAGTGATCAGACAATCTGCCAATGGGGAAACGAGTCTGGGCTGCTTAAATAGAGAGAGGAGACACAGGTGAACGCAATTAAACTGATAATGATGGCAAAGCTGGTGGCAAGGCAGGAGCTTGGAACAGGAAGTGATCATTTTAAAACAAAGGTCCAGAGGTGGAAGGGGAACTGGAGACTGAGACAGTTTCAGTCAGTCAATCAATCAATAAATAAATCAATGAAAGATTATCAGTAAAAAAGTGCAAAGTTATCCTTTAGCTTGCGGTTAGTATCGGTTAGACTCTCATTAGCAGTTTTTATCTTCTCTCTGAAGCATTGTTTGGTGGTTTGCTAAGATAAGTGTAATGTAGAAAGCCAGGTTTTTTCTTCTTCTGTCCCATCAGCCTGGTAGGTGATTGTATAATAAAACACTTTCAGTTTAAATAAAAAATAAAATTAAAAATTGGGCTATTCCCATATTGTGTACTCTAAGTTACAACTGATCTAAACAAGAATCTGTAAATAATGCTTCCCTGGTTGTTACAGTTTGTGTTGCAATTCTTGTATGAAAGTAACTAAATGAGTAGAAATGATAAAAAATGAGATGTATTATTTACATTTTTATAGTAGAAAAGATCTATTTGATTAAATGCTGGTACAACATTCATTGTCAGATTAACATACTGCCCAAATATTTTCCTTCTAAAGAGATACCAGATATCAGTCGGTGTGCTTCACTGTCTTCTCATAAGATGACATCTGCATAAAGCTGGGTACATCTTAAACCACCCACATGGATAAACATCCACACTCTAGTGTCTAATGTTTCGTTTCTGCATTTATCTCCTTGCAATGAATATGCTGATAGATGGAGAAACCCGATTCTCATCCTAGTAAGTGTGACTGGAGGACTGACAAACAGATCAACCTGAGAAAATCTGTTTATATGGAGAATTATGGCCTTATTCTAGAAGAAGTGAGAAACGCAAATCCAGGCAAAGAAGTTCGATTGTTTTAAGTAGAAAAATGCTGCTCTAACAGGATGATCTGGTTTCGTACTGATGTAACAATGTTACTACCAAAGCTCCATTTCCCCGTAAACATTAAAATATTGAGCCAGTTGTCTCAGATTTACAAATTCCAAAGGCCGGTTTGGGAAAACTCTGGCAGGAAAACGTTATTTCATTCTGGACAAGCAATCAAAATAGAGACATAACGTTGTGGCTACAGATTTACAGGACTTGATGTAAATGTGGTTTGTAGTCTATTCCAAATTTCATACAACATGAACTGTGATTCTTTGGTGATTCAGATTTTTCACCTGTGGAGTAGAACTGAAAAATAGCATAGTGTCGATCAAAATTGTTTCCTAACAATTGAAAAAAGAAAATAAAGAGCAACAGGGTGGAGAGGCTTTAAACCAATTCAAGTTTCTAAGCTCAGATATCTTGGAATTTGTTTGGTGGGCCCCTTAGATCCGGTCAAAGAAAATTTTGGAGGTGTTGCAGCAGCTTATAAAGATATCTGAGACAAGTGTGTTGTGATTCAGCCTCATCAGCCAACAATGTAGTGAACCTCACCAAGGTTAACTGAGATCACATTTCTGAAGCCAGGTTTCAACATTTAGTGGAAGTCAGCAGTGATGAGAGTGGAGGCTGCTACAGGAGCAGATTAATGTCCGTGTTGATCTCTCACATGAGAGTGATACCTGGAGTGGAGCTACAACACAGATGTGGATTCTGTATGTGTGGACTCAGAACTAACCACCTGTCACCCTTTCCTCTTTGACTTAACATTATTAATTTTATTCAATTACATTTTTTAATTCAACTTTATTTATATTGCACCAGTTCACAACTATAAAGATGTATAGAGAAAACCCAACAATTCCCCCTTGAACAAGCCTTAGACAACAATGAAAAGGAAAAACTCCCTATAACGGAAGAAACCTCCAGCAGAACCAGGCTCAGGGTGGACGGCCATCTGCCTTGACCAGTTGAGGTGAGTGGAAAGTGAAGAGAGACAAGAAAAAGAGCAACAAAAGCAACAACAAAACATCTGGCATGTTGGTAGGACCAGTAGCTGCACGCTGGAAGACACACAGATCCAAAGCTGGGGACACCTACTGAAAGTGACAGAGAGAGGGGGACAGAGAAGGACAAAAGACAACTACGGGAGAAAAATGTTATAGCAACGCAATAACAAGACAGGGACATAAAAAGACATGAATAAATAGATTTGACTTAATTAAAATAGAAGCTCAAAATATGTAATATATAATAAATAAAATAAAGTTGCTGAGCAGTGCAAGAATGATTGGCCCATTTAACAAAGGGTAGAAAATCTAATGGAATAAAACTAAACTACATAGAGCTCAGGCAGGATGCTTTGCAGAAAAGAAGTCAGCAGACAGTAAACAAAGCTGTCAGAATAAAGGGTTTGTTTCTGATGTTCTAGTTGAAATTACAGTAATATTTGGCACTGGTGCACCTCTGCAGGGCCTTCAGACAATTCTGCCCCAGGGGCAGGAACAGGGACTATTTGTACAGTAGGCCTGGAAATACAGCCCCAAACCTTACAGGGCCCTGTGGTGAAGATGGAGGTAAAGTTTCTTCTCCTTGATTGTTTCCACGGCTGACTTTCTTTGTGCCCTTGTGTCTATCTACCAGTAGCAGTGGAGTGGACCATCAGACAGCAGGGCTTTCCTCCTGTTGGGTCTGTGATGGATTGTGCTGTGTGTGATCACTTCACATTGACACCTACCTAATCCATTCTCTCAGAGGACTCCCCTCTGTTTCTTCTCCTCTCCACCACTCCTGTCTCCTTTCTTTTCTTGTCTTTTCCTTAATGCTACAAACACATGGGCTCTAAAGCCGCTTTAAAGTGATTGGAACAGAAAGACTTATTTGTGTGGTATTGTTGTGCACTAAAGACATTTGGGTTTAAGATCGAATTGTGGACATGAGACGAAGGTTCAGAATTTCAGTTTTTATTTCCTGGTATTTAGATCTAGATATATTAAACAAACTAGAATATAGCACCATTGGAACAGATATCAGTAAACAAATCTTGATATATGGTTGAAAATTCCTCCTTTGCAATAACTGAATCAAGCCTGGGACTGAGTGGCATCACCAAGTTATTGGTTTCTTCTTTTGATATGATTTTCCAGACTTCAGTTGTTACTGGGTTCTCCCTTCAGTCTCTTCAGCAAGTAACATGTTCAGTTTGGTTAAAGTCTAGTGATTGACTAAAACCCTCACTTTTTTCCCTCTGATAAAGTCTTTTGTTGAGTAAGCAGCGTGTTTTGGATCATTGTCTTGGCGACCAGACATTAAATCCACTGTGCATCATGGATGAGCTTGTGTGGACTGGATCACAAGCACATCACACTTTAGCCTTTCCATCATTTTGCTAAAGGTTCATTTTGGTTGTTGCTGATGTCACTGATTGTTGTTTTGGGTTTTTCTTCTTACAGTTCTGGTTTCCCTCCACTTCTGCTTGGGCTCTGCCGACTCACTTACCTGCTGTGTACCAGCTCATTACAGACACCATAAAGCTGCTGGCTACCACCACCACACTGTGGTAGATTTTAGTGGTCAATACTTAAATAGTACGAAGTGATTGTGTTAAAAATCTTTTGGCGCTTCGAAGCGTCTGAAACAGAGTTAAAATAGGGACATTTGCTGGTAAATCAGTTAATGTGATCAGATAAATGTTTGAATGGTGAAACAAGTCTTTGAAACATTTTGTAGTGATAATTTTGCTTCGAAAGCTCAATGAAGGTTTGAATAGTCTGCTTCGAGTGTAAAGTCACTACTCAATAGTTTACAGCTCAGCTTCAGTGACTTTCCAGCATCTTACCAGATTACATTTTTGCTTGTTTTTAATCCCCTTGTGTTTTGGTTTCTGAATTTGCTGGCCCCTTTTGGAGATCTTTGTTCATTTTGGGACATCTTTTGGAGTTACTGGACTCTGCTCAATGCCTTTTCCTTATCGACTCTGTCTGCCTCGGGCCCCTCTGGTCATATCTGTGCTCATCCTTGTTGTTCCTATTTGCATATTTTGCTATTATTGATATATGATGTCTTTCTTCAATTAATCAAACAGTGAAAAACAAACAAATAAAACAAACCCCCCCAACCCTACTCAAGATGCTTCTTCAGATAGAGTGAAACGACAGAAACGTTACTATAAAACATTTAAAGTCAACCAGCTCTATGCAGTAAATGGCAAGCTTAGCCAGTACTGATTAAATAATTAAATCAATTAAAGCATTGTAAAGTAGGAAGATTCCAGGTCTTGATGGTCATCTAACTGAATTCTATAAGACCCTTTTAGACAAATTGCCTCCCCTCTCACTTGATACATTTGTGGACTCTTTGAATCAGGGCACTGTTTTTACCCAAAGCGACTTAAAAGTGAGGTACAAAGCAAGTAAAATTCTTACCCAAGCATATACATTGAAGATAATTTCTATGAAAGAACAAGTGCAGGTAAAATATTTTTTTAATTAAATAGTTTAAGTGCAAGACATAGGAAGGTGTAGAAGAGGTAAAATGGTTCTGTTGAGTTAACCACTTGGCAAGCAAGAGTCAGAGCCTTTAATGCAGACAATTAATGGAACCTAGTCCAAGAACCTGAACAGTGATGTAATGTGTCCTTTTTGGCTGATCAAAAATGAGACATGAGGGGTTTGACTGTGCATGCTAGTAGCCTTGTCAGCAGGGAATTACAGTTGGGTAGATGACCAGTGCCTAAACACTGAGTTGGGTTGCATATTCAGAAAAGTAGGATCTGATCATTTTTGTTGTTGTGGAAGGTGAATCTGCATGACATGAGAAAAGGAAGAGCTGTGGTCAGTAAAGCTCACTTGATTGTTGATGATGAACCCCATACATCTAGTAGATTTTGTAGGGACAGTCACTGAAGATCCCAACTTAATACCAATGCTGTGCTGTATTGAAGATCTAGCTTGGAACACTAGAACTTCAGTCTTGGAGAGGTTGAGTTTCTCTCATCAAAGTCAGGGAGACAGACAGAAATGTGGGATGAGACAGTGTATTAATCTGATTAGCATCTGTTATGTGTCATCTGCATAGCAATAATGGGAAGGTGTGTGAGCGAATTATATAACCGAGGGCTTTGGTACAGATGAAGAAAATAAGAAGACCGGGAACTGATCCCTGCGGGACACCGATGGAGAGGCTGGAAGAATTACAAAAGTGCCCCTGCCAAGATACCTTGAAGGTTTGTAGATAAGACTTGAGCCAGGCCAGAGCTGTACCACAGATACCTAAGTGAGACAGTGCAAGCAGGAGGGGCTGGTGGTTGACAGTGTCTAAGGCTGCAGATTGATTGAGTAGAATTAGGACAGAAGACTGAGGACACAACCTAAGAGCCTACAGGGATTCCACGAATGTCAGGCATGCAGTTTCTGTAGAATGAGAACCACTAAAGGTTGATATCAAGGAGATTGATCAGAGAAAACAGATCTGTAATTTTTCACAACCAAATAAACTAGAACAAATGCACACACTAGTTATGCATTCTTGTGTTCATAATTAATCAGTAGTTGCTATAGCAGTAAATGGAAAAATGTATTTTTTATGCTTTCCTTGTACAACACCCAGAATTCCACACACTCTACAATTTTAGCATCCAATTTTCTTGCAACAATATTTTTTCTTTCACTGAACTCTAACATATTTGGTTGTGAACAAGTAGACATATCTTTGAAAGTTGAAGAGCCTTTGTAATTTTAGATATTATCACTGAACTGGGCTGCAGATATTCAGAACTTGTTTGCTGGTTACAAATTCCAGATACAAACTGGTGTCAAACTGAAGTAAATTCATGGATTTTCATGAAAATAAAATGTACAACCCATTGTTGGGACTACTTTATAAAAATGGTACAGCTTACCTGGCATACGTATATTGGCTTGTGCAAAGTACTGTTGAACAGATGTGGGAAGAGAAGTGTCATGATCTGGCCCTTCAAATTCTATTCCTGTTCTGGACTTTTATTTTTGTAGCTATTTCCCTACTTCCTGTTCCAACTCACCGTTCACAATTCTGAACACCTGTTCCCCTACCGATTCCATTCACTAGTTTTTGTACACACTCTCAAATCCTGACTAGTTTAACTAGCGCTGGTTCATGTTCAAATCCTTAGTTTCCCTAACCCTGGCTAATCTAAGATCAGGTTTAGTTATTGTCTGACACTCTAGTTCTCCTATCCTAGTTTCAAATGTAGTTCCTTAGTTCATGTATTGTGCTTTGTTTGTCTTGTATTATCATAATCTGTCTCACTGTGTTTACTTCTGGGTTCGTTCTCATACACAAACCATGACAAGAAGATGTAAATGAGTAAAAGTACTGAAGGAAAGCTAAAAATTAATCAAGCTTGTTTTTGATTTTCTTATTCATTTTTAAAACCGCTTATGGCCAAAATTCCAACCTTATAACCTATGTATGTCAGAACATATTGTAAACTACAGTGCATCAAATTCTGTTCCCTTTAGCAAAGCAAACTAATAGACTTGCATTCATGTCTTCATATATGTTATCAAGCGTAAATATCAGAAATAAATAATTTATCTATTTATTTATGCTTTAATAATTATCATAATGCATGTGTGCTGTCTAAACCTCTCATGACAAAGATTGACTGGCCATGCAAAGATGTTTGCTTCTAAAAATGTTTAAGCAAGGCTCACGTTTCTGACCAATAAAAGAACATTGTGTCTTATTTATTCTAATATAACAACAGCTACCTGAAAGGCTTAGCAGTTGTGTCAGAGCAGGGAGAGGGAGAGCTGGATGGAGGAAAGACGACTGAAACACCACAGAATCACTTACTGACACTACTCACTATGACAACAGTGCATTTACATTTGAATCTGATTAACATTTTAATAGGCTTCTCTGCAGTGTATGCAGTAGAGCTTTATGTGGAGGTGTCCTACGCGTTACAATTTTTATAGTCCAAACAGATTCTAGTATTTCCCATTGACAAATGATGGGTTAAGAAATTTACCATTAGTCTGTATTTGTCTTTGTCTTTAAAACATGTTGTTTCCAGATTTTCCACACCAGACAAAACTGCATTTTTCTTCTCGGCCTGCATAACCCTGCCTCGCTACACTATATTTATTTTACTGAAACTTATTTAATAGTTAACTTTAGCATAAATGTGGCCTCTACAAATTTATAGTAACTTTCCATTATCCAACTTGTAGGATCCAAGTGCTGAAGCGTTCCCAATTCCCAAAGTCCTGCCGCCTCCTCCTCAGCTGTGTTGCTGTATGACTCTAAAGTACAAACTAGAATGAACAGTACTGTCGGCTGTTGCTGATATTTTACAAATAAAAAAGTCTTATTGTCTAAAGACTCCTGGGTTTGTCTTAGCACCATTGGTAAATGACTTATTTTCTTCCTTAATCCTCTTATCTTCCGTGGAAAAAAAGGGAAATCGTGAGAACAAAGAGACCTAATTCTAGATGAGAAATATAAAACCAGGCTTCAATTCAACGATATAACATTAAATCCACTGAATTTATGTTATTTTTCATTAGTCTGCATCATCGCAGAATGTAAGAGTTTTTAAAATACTTTTTATGACTACAGGTTTCAGCAGCGGAGAAGTGTGGACTGCAACAGAGGCAGAGAAAGAGAGAGATGCACTTTCTTTCAATAACACCATTCATCCATTCCCCTGTGCAGAATAAGGTAATCTTCTTTTTGCAGAGTGCTACAGTTCAAACATGCTGGTATCTTTCATTGGAGTGTATTAGTGTTGAATCACCTTCTTACATGAATTTTACACGATCCCTGATGATAAAGATACAGAAAAGTGTGTCATAAGCAGTAGTCGCGTTACTTTAGTCACCGAAAGAGTGTGTACTGTGCATCAGTTCAGAATATAGTAGTTACTGACAGGGAGGAAAGTTTTGAGGGGAGTGAACTAACTCAGCTCTGACCAAAGAGAAGAGAGACGAGTGAGTCATCTCTTCTGCACAGAAAAGCAGCAGATGAGTTAATTTACAATTTTAATTAATAGAATTATTATGATGTTGGTATTTAGCCAAATTATGCTATTTAGCATTATTGGAGATCTCACGAAATCAGAGATCCAGATCCAGCATACCCATATAGCCAGAATAAAAAAAATACTTCTTACATAGATAATGTTGTAGGCTATCCCAGCTGTCACTGGGTGAGAGGTGGGGTCCACTCTGGACAGGTCTCCAGCCTATCTCAGGGCGAACACAGAGAGACATACACCAGCCAGACAGCCGAATACGCTAACACACATGACTTTGGACTGTTGGAGGAAACCCACACAAGCAGGTCAGGGATTCAAACCCACAACCTTCAGTTAAATGTACACATAAACATAATTTACAACTCAGATAAGAAACTCTCCCAGGACCCCCAAAGTCTTCTCATTTAAAACTGGAACACGCAGTGGGTCAGTAAATTGTACACAACATTAAAAAGCCACAGTAGCCAGTTTGGCACTGAAACTGACATATTCACAGTCAAAAGTGATCAATGACTGCGTACTGTTCAAGTTAAAAACAATATCTTTAAAGTGTGTTAAGAGAAACTGTGTTCTATCACTTTTTAATGTGCCAGGTAAACGTCCTACTCTGCTCACTTTACCATCTGCACACTCTGACACTCCCAAAGACTTACAGACGATTTTGAAATAGGGTACTTAGTTGGAACGGCACACTTTTGAAGCATAGGGAAGATGGTCCATCATTTTAATTATTACATATATGCACATCAGTTACTTGGGATCAAATGTAGGAATCAAGGGCTAAATCTAAGGAAGAGCAAAACTAATGGCCAAGTGAAGTTAACATGACATGCAGTTCTAACCAGTAACGTACAGCGCAGAAGAATCTCACAGTATAGATAATTAATAGCAGCTGGAGCTACATGTAACTAGCTGTTTTGCATACACAAAGAGCTGTGTTTCACATTAGAGGGACGCCATCTACATGACAGGGTGTTCGAAAAGGGTATATGGTTGTGTGTGTGGGAGAGAAAGTGTGAGAGTGAGATTGATAGTCTTTAATCATAGTGTGTGGCAGCAGCGGATGGACTATAAAGGTGTCTGTCCATGAATCAGGGGATGAGCAGCCAGGCTGAGCCAGATTGATGAGGGTCAACATGATTAAGTCTCATTTTGTTTACAAGCGGCCACTGACCCACATGCTGCATGCGTGTCTGTGTGAGATAGTAAGGAGCTGCAGAAATGGTTTAAGTACCACTGGTACCACTGGTCAGCTAGTTTAATAGAACAGTAAAATTCCGTCATTCATAAGTGTTTAAATGAATTGTTGGCAGGTTGACCTGGAATGGTGGCTGTCCATTGGCAGGCTTGAGCAGCAGAGCTTCAAAGGCTTTGTGAGAACGCTTTCCCAGAAGGCTGTTTAAAAATCTACAGATGGGAAGAGTCACAGCGATTTCACAGGATGCTCACATCCAGGCAGAATCAAGAGATAAACACATATAACAAGTTTTTTAACTCAATCGTTCTGTGCAAGGCAAAATCTTTAGTTCAACTATAGGTGGGACCCTGTTGTATACAACAGGAATAGGAATAGGAAGCTTCTGGCCTTGTCGGTCAACCAATGGCCTGTCCTTGCTCCCCACCGCTGACACAGGAGGCCTGGATCCCGGCTAAAAGGAGACATCGGACGACACCTGCTGCAGCTCCTCTGGTCAACCAGTCCATTGGACCACCTTCCCCCGATCCAGGTGGATAACTGTTTCACTGTTCTTGAGGAGCTGGAAAGGCCAACGTCCCAGGCGGCAGTTCCTTGTGACTGCCTGCCCCTTGAGATACCACACATGCTGCCGGGGCCTCGCCAGACCAGACGTGCCACCACCACCAACACCGTGCCTCCAGAGAGGAATCCACATGCTGCTCCTCAGCGCACCTCTCCACCGCACCGTCCGACCATGCTGATTATTGGCGACTCCATCGTTAGAGAAGTCCGCTTAAAATCAGCTAAAACGTTTTCCTTTCCTGGAGCCACTGTCATTGACATAGCGGAGAAAATTCCAAACCTGATAGAAAAACATCCTAAGGCAACAAAAGTGATACACGTTGGCACAAATGACACCAAACGCCAACAGTCTGAGTTGCTGAAGAGTGACTTCATGTCATTTTTCAACTCACTTGAGAGTTTTCCAGACAGACCATTCTCCAGACTCCTCAGCCTGCACACATGGCTTCAACCACAAGTCTCCGCACACGGACTCTTTTACGTAGACAATTTCAATATTTTCTGGGATCGTCCTCAGTACTTCAAGCAAAATGGACTGCACTCGAACTTTCTGGGATCACAGATGTTGACTGAGAACATTGTCCACAGCTTCTCAGTCTCCAGAGACTGACTGACCATTGGAAAAACCTGTGGCTCTGATGTGCTCACCTGTCCTGCATCCTCCGCTCCAACCCCTGACAACATCCACAGGACTACTGCTCATACTGAACCAAAACCCAAAACTATTAAATGTGGATTATTAAATATCAGATCTCTCTCTTCTAAATCTCTGTTAGTAAATGACTTAATAAATGATCATCAATTCGATTTATTTTGTCTCACTGAAACTTGGATACAGCAGGAAAAATAAGTCAGTCATATTAATTATCATGTTCCTAGAAGCACAGGCCGAGGTGGAGGAGTTGCAGCAATCTTCCACTGTAGCTTATCAATAATTCCTAGACCTAAACATAGTTATAACTCATTTGAGAGTCTTACTCTTAACCTTTCACACCCAAACTGGAAAACTCAAAAACCACTATTATTTGTTAAAAAATTCCACTACAGCAGATATTTAGCTGAAAATGCTGTCAACAAATTTAAAGAATTTATTTCTTCATCTTTTTCACCACCATGTGTCAATACTATGGTGAGTAGCCATCTTACTCAGGTAAAAATTGATTATTTAGTTGAGGATTCTGCAGCCTCACTGCGTATGATACTAGATACAGTTGCCCCTCTGAAAAAGAAGGCAGTGAATCAGAGGAGCCGACCTCCATGGTACGATTCACAAATGCACAGCTTAAAGCAGGCGTCACGAAAGTTAGAGAGGAAGTGGTGTTACAGAAATTTAGAAGAATCCCAGTTAGCCTTGAAAAATTGTTTAAAAATGTACAATAAAAGCTCTTTGTGATGCCAGAACAGCATATTATTCATCATTAATAGAAGAAAACAAGAACAACCCCCAGTTTCTGTTCAGCACTGTAGCCAGGCTGACTAAGAGCCATAGTTCTGTTGAGCCTAGTTTTCGCTTAACTCTAAGCAGCAGTTGTAGCTATTAGAGAAAGAATTCACCAGATCCTCCCCCCAAATATTACAGATAGATCTTCATGTTCAACATTGCTAGAATCATCGATAAGGCCCCAAATTCCTGTTAGACTGCTTTTTACCCATAGATCTCACTGAGCTAAGTTCAACTAGCGCTTCCTCAAAACTAACATGTCTTTTGGACCAACCAAATTGCTCAAAGATGTTCTACCTTTAATAGACACGTTCATATTAGATTTGATCAATCTATCTTTAGAAACTGGCTATGTACCACAGGCCTATAAAGTTGCTGTAATTAAACCATTACTTAAAAAACCTTGTCTTGATCCAGGTGATTTAGCCAACTATAGACCAATATCAAATAGCCTGTTTATTTGTACAATCCTTGAAAAAGTAGTTACAAAACAATTATGTGATCACCTTCATAGGAATAATTTGTATGAAGACTTTCAGTCAGGATGTAGAGTTCATCATAGTACAAAAACAGCACTGGTAAAAGTCACCAACGATTTTCTCATGGCCTCAGATAATGGACTTGTGTCCGTACTTGTCTTACTAGACCTTAGTGCCGCATTTGACACCATTGACCACAACATTTTATTACAGAGACTGGAACATGGATTTGGGATTAAAGGAACCACATTACATTGGTTTAAATCTTATCTGTCAGACAGATTCCAACTTGTTCATGTTAGTGATGAATCTTCTTTCTGCACAAAAGTTAGTTATGGAGTTCCACAAGGCTCTGTGTTAGGACCAATACCTTTCAATCTGTATTTGTCACCTTTAAGCAAAATAATTAGGAAACATTCCATAAACTTCCACTGCTATGCAGATGATACCCAGCTCTATTTATCTGTGAAACCAGAAGATACTAACGAATTAGTCAAACTGCCTAAAAGACATAAAGACTTGGATGTCCAACAATTTCCTACTTCTATATTCAGATAAAACTGAAACTATTCTCCTTGGGCTTAAAAAGATGAGAAATATGCTGTCTAACAATATAGTTACTTTAGATGACATAACTTTCGCCTCCAGTGCTGCGGTGAGGAACCTTGGAGTTATTTTTGACCAGGATTTGGCGTTTAGGTCACATATAAGACAAATCTCTAGAACAGCCTTCTTCCACCTACGAAATATTGGCAAAATTAGGAGCAGCCTGTCTCAAAACTAGTCCATGCATTTGTTACCTCTAGGTTGGACTACTGTAATTCCCTACTTTCAGGATGCCCCAGTAACTAAAGAGCCTGCAATTAATCCAAAATGCTGCAACAAGAGTGCTGACTGGAACTAGCAAGAGAGATCATATTTCACCTTCACTAGCTTCTGTCCTTTGGCTTCCCATTAAATCTAGAATAGAATTTAAAACCCTGCTTCTTACATATAAAGCTCTGAATGGTCAGGCTCCATCATATAGAGAAGACCTCATAGCACCATATCATCCCAGTAGACCACTTCGATCTCAGAATGGAGGCCTACTTTTGGTTCCCAGAGTTTGCAGAAATAGAATGGGAGGCAGAGCCTTTAGCTATCAAGCCCCTCTTCTTTGGAACCAGCTTTCTAATCCAGATTCGGGGGGCAGACACCCTCTCTACTTTTTTAGGCTTAAAACCTAACTCTTTGATAAAGCTTATAGTTAAAACTGATCAGTCAACCTGAACTAGCTCCTACTTAAGATGCTATAGGTTTAGAGAGTTGGGGGACTCCTGTCCTACCAACCTGTATAAGGGTTTGTTGTTGCTTTTTGTTGCTCTTTTCTTTTCTCTCTTCACTTTCCACTCACCCCAACCGGTGAAGGCAGATGGCCGTCCACCCTGAGCCTGTTTCTGCTGGAGGTTTCTTCTGTTAAAGGGAGTTTTCTGTTGCCTATGGCTTGCTCAAGGGGGATTTGTTGGGTTGCCTCTACATACTTGTGTAGTCTGGACTTTATTCTGTAAAGTGCCTTGAGATGACTTTGTTGTAAATTGGCGCTATATAAATAAAGTTGAATTGTATAACTAACTGGCACTTTTCATACAACAAAGTTACTCTAAAATATATTATATATATATAATATTATTAAATACAGTCAGTCTCTTAAAAAACAATGCAGACCCTTGCTTACCAGCCGTACTCACTGGTTAATGACTGTTGTTTAAGCCAATTATGGAATATAAACACATAAGGATTCCTTCAGAGAACTTCAGCCTAGAAGACAAAGTTGTAGCTTGCTTCCACAGATACTCAACCCATGGCAGCAATGCATGAAGAAAAGTTACTGTGTGGCTTGTTTTGACTGAGTGAACCCCCCCCCAAAAATGTTCTGTTCAGCACCATGGACGTTGATCATTGTCCCCCAGATTTTAAGGTGTTTCCACAGCTCTGGCAGAGCCTTTAACAGGCCATTCATGATTCCAACTAGAGCAGCTCCAACTTTTTCCTGAAGCTGAAATTAGTTTTTGCTGGTTTGTGTGGATGTGTTATTTTGTACTGACACGATCGAGACAACCTGGCACAACAAGAAGGTGAAATGATAACTACTATCATTAGGAGGACTAGCTGACATGAACTAGCAAGATAAAGGTAATACACAATACAACTTTACTTACACCTACACTGTAATTTGTCTATTGGCTGTAGCTCAGTTTGTAAAAGCAGTCATTCACAGACCACAGGGTCAGTGGTTTGATCCCCGGTCCCGCCTATATGTGGAAGTGTCTCTGGGCAAGACCATCAACCCCTATCAGCCCGTTCCCCTCAGTGCTGGTCCAATCCCAGTAGAAATTGCGGAGGGTTGTGTCAGGAAGGCATCCGGCATGGTGCAAGCCACAAAAAGGGGGGCTTGGTCCCAAAGACCCCTCCACACTGTTGCACTAAATTTATGTAAAATAATACAGAGCCTCTAACAATATAAAAAAAAGGGAACCTGTCTTAACATTTGCTGCACATCACATTGAGTTCTGCTTTCTGGACAGATTTTGACAGTCCCACATTGGCATGATGCTGGACATGATTGCTCTTGTCTCCTCCTTTGTGATGCTACTTACTGGACATCTATATGGTTAAACATCATATTCACCTATACCACTTTTAAGTTTGCTGAATAAAACGTTACTTTGGTTTTCAGGTAAAGATTGCTGCTGTCTGTGCCCACATTCAATTCAATTCAAATTTATTTATCTAGCGCCAATTCACAACAAGGCAAATCTGTCCTATTCTGTGGTCATGCCAAAAGACTAGACCACCCCCCCCTTCAGTTCAACAAGTTCAAAACTGTGTGAATCACAGGGCAGCAGTCCAGGTGTACACAGCAGATATCACAACCACTGCTGAGTATTGCTACTAAATTAGGAGACTTTTATCATCATAATATCATTGTTACACTGCTACATTTTATAGACATTAGCAGTTTAACAAACCCAGGTCAAGCAGATTGTCATGGCTGCCCTTAAGAGCCGCTTTTTACCACCAGGTTTATGGCTTGCAGTCTCTCACACACACACACACACACACACACACACAGCCACTTGGTCTAGCTTTAATATTGAGTGGAGATGTGAGGCACACAGCTCCCTTCCAAACATTGATTTGAGAGAAAGATCAGAATCTGGCCAGACACTCCCAGGAATCTTTGAATATATGTATGTACATATTATGAATGTATGTATGAATGTGCATCCACAATGACATTTTCCAGCACATGTAAATACATTATAGAGCAGCCTGAGTCAGTATGAGTGAAAATTCACTGTTGGTAATATTACTGAGGGGAATGTGTGCATCTGAGTGTGACACAGCCTCTCTATCCCCGTGCGCGTGTGTGTGTGTGTGTGTGTGTGTGTGTGTGTGTGTGTGTGTGTGTGTGCATCAAAGTAGGTGCACATGTTGCATGTGTGTACACTGGTCTGTGCAAGTAGTTTCTGACTGGCACCACTAAACCTGATAGTGGATTGGACTAGAGAGACAGACAGGCAATCAGTCTCCATCCAGACGACCCAAAGCCACCAGTGTCTCCTTGTTTGATCGGTTAAAGGACAGTTGGACAGCTCCGGTGGTGGCTCATACGTATACAGCAGGATGGGCAGTTCAGATGCTTTGTGATTTTACTGCTCTCTCATTTACGTTCTGGATGAATCTTTAATAAATGTGGGAGGTTGGATTCATTAAGAAAACAGCTGTTCTCTTGTTGTGAACATTTAAAATAATTATATTAAAATAGACTATTTAGTTGGCTCAAAATCCAACTAAATATGTTTATATACATGGATTATAATGTTATTATCTCAGCACATTCTGCATTATCACACAGTCTGTATCGTTGATGTGGATTAGATGAATAAAATTATCAGGACCCAGGGCTGAGTACAGGACAGCAGGCAGCAATTTATTCTGCTGGACAGGACTGTGGTAAAGTTGGGTCCTTAGCATTAAATTCAACCACAAAACAAACAGGATAATTAATTATTCCAGTGGTATTAAACTTTTAAAACTATTGTATTGTAGTAATCCAATATGTTCTTACGTAATCAGCGTAGTGAGTAACATAAGCAGCCTACTGGAGTTTAACTTTTGTCGCTCTGTGCATGTAACATGTAGGTTTTTGTTAGATCTTGTACTTAGATCTTAGATCCCCCCCCCCCCCCCCCCCCACACACACACACACACACACACACACACACACACACACACAGTTATAGTACTTTTCCATGATTCTGTGAACTGTAGAGGACTCTGTGTATTCTGCTGGAGATACGTCCCCGACTCTATTACTAGTGGAAATTACTGACCCGACTTGGCTTGTTTTTCCAAGTCTGCCAGCTCCTTCTGCTGTGATTTTTAGGTAATATACTTTAACAAGCTCTAACCTGTCTGACCTGAATTCTGCCTCGGAAACAGAAACAGCCTTTAAACTGTTACAATCAGAGCTATTCCCTAATGACACTTACAGGACTACACCCCCTCACTAACAATGAAATAATTTTTCAGGTTTGCAACCTTCAAATTATGCTAAATACCATCTTATGAGAGAATTAGTTGTCAACAAGGGAGCTGTTCGTTACAATCCAAAACTAAGACCAGACATTTGTGAAACTTGGAAAAAATAATATTGTCAAACTCCAAATGCCACAGACCTGCTGTACTCAAGGAAATATAGAAACCCAGAGGAAACAGCTAAATGAGATACTCTGTGTCAAGCTTGAAGAGAGAAGGACATACAGTAGAGTGCTCCTTTCACCCTGCATTCTCATTCTCTCCCTGCTTGTTCCCTCAGATACGTTCTCTGTCTCAGTGACATACAGATGAGAGATGAAATGATTTTCAAGGTGGCAGAGGGAGAAACAGAAAGCTCAGCCCTCTGTCTAACTCTTTCATATCAGAGAAAAAATGAAACAATCGATTTTCTGTCTGTTTCTCTCTCTGCTGGGAATATTAAAACAGACGGTGAGGCTTTGCACGTCCCACCCCCTCCCCCATCATCCACTTCTCCTCTCTCCCTACCTGATCTCCTCCCTTCTGCAGGCTGTCTTCATCCGTCCTCTCTCTCCCTTATGTCTAATCCGCTGCTTTTCTTTCCCACTACTCTATACATGTGACCCAACCATGCTGTCCTTTGATTTGATGTTCTCCTACAGCATCTCACCATCTTTCCATCCTTCCTGATGGTGTCTGTGCAAATGGTCAACAGGCCTCCGTCTCCTAGGTGTGAAGTTATTGAGCAAGCTTTGATACAGGGATGAAGGGTAAAGAGGTGTGGAGATGAGAATTTGAGGGAGGGAGGAGTTAAAGGGAAGGTTATGGACTTGTTCATAGCCTCAGGCAGGGGTCTGTCAAGATTCAGCTTCCCCTCCCAGCGTTGACTTCACATCCATGCAGATGAAGAGCTGAGAGAAGATGGAAAGATCTGGGGGAAATTAATGATCTGTGTGTGTGCGTCTGTGTGTGTGTTTGTCCAGGGGTGGGTGGGGGTAAAAAAAAGAGGAAAAAGTTTTCCCTTTTTGTAATCCGAAAGAGAATTTTAAGTCTAATTCACATTAATGGTTGCAGACAGATATGATGTCCAGCAGTAGTGGATTGCTACAGTATAAAAAGCAACAGTTTGTGCTAATGCAGATTTCACATCATTAATTTCAAGATAAATCAAAAAGACAGGGTAAGAATGATGATTAGATTTTTTTATTGATCAGAACTGTGTATCAATTGGACTTTAATTATTGATGTTGTAACATGTCCATCACTAAATTGTCTGTTGGTAGAGGTGGAGGTGATTTCAGAGCTTTCTGTGAGCAGTTTGTGTGTTCAACCCCCCAGTGCGACTACACAGATGCTGCACTGTACCTCAGTATAAGTACGTAAACAACTAAATCAAAAATTTTGGCCTAGAGTCCACATACAATGGCTCCTGGGCTGTTAACTCTAACCGGTAACAAATGGTCCAGTTGTGCCAGCTTATAGGCCAGTAGGTCAGGATTTAAGTGTCCATCGATCAGTGGACGTCCATCAGAGACCAGAGAAGCACGTGTGGCTCAGTTGTTTTGGGTAAGTGATTGGCCAAAATCATATCTTAGCAGTATCATAGCTCTAATTATTGTCTTCTCTAAACAGTTGCTAATGTTAAACAAACAAGGTTTTTAAAAAGACTGAACATAGTTTAGATGGAAGAGAGTTGGGGGTCACCATCTTAAATAATAGCTCAGTCGTGTTTGTCAGAATTCTGACTTATTAATCACTTCTGACTTCAAATTGAAAATTCAGAAACTTCAGAAACATTCTTTTTGTAGTGCCCTAATCTTTTTGTTGAAGTTTGCATCTGCAGTAGTGTCATTTACAGTGTCACTAATGAAATCCCTCCATAAAATAATAATTGCCACAATTTCACCATGTTTTCAGCACCTTTATACTCGGAGCACAGAACAGTTTGCGAGGGAGAACCATGATTGGTCCTCTCATTAACATTCCAAACACTGATTTCCAGATCAACCTTTTTATTTTCCATGTTAAAGTGCTGAACTAAAGGTTCCTCCACGTTAAGTCATCTGGAGGCATTTTGTAGCTAGAATTAGAGAGATATTTCGATATAGGAAAGTTCATGGTATTTACTTACATGTACCACCCAAACTAGAACCAAAAGAAGTTCAAAATCGGTAAAGGTGAAAAACCAAAAATAAATCCAAAGAAAATGGTAATATCTTAGTAAAAAACACTTTATTGTGAATAAAATCTTTGATAAAAATGTAATGTAGAAGCTTAAAACCCTAAGGTGATGACTGAGTCATGCAGAATATATTCAGTTATATGCTCCAGGCATTTACAACAACTTAAATGAGAAGCTGTAACTTGTATCAGCATTTCTTTATTACAACCTTTCTAAATCTTTTTGGATTTCTCCAAAATATGCCTGTGTTTGTCAGACTGCATTCACACCTTTCGGAATCCATTCCACTTAGAATATTTTTCTCTTGGATGGCCTATCAGGTGTGTGATTTGTTAGAGATCAATTGCCTTTTATTTGTACCCCCACAATCGTCCATGTCGCATTTTCCCCTCCTTTTACTCTGAGAGAAGTTATAAACCCATTGAATTTTAACTCTAGATACATTTATGTCTTATAGGCACAGGAGCTTTGTTTTATGATAGATCTAAAATTGTGAATAATTTCCACTTCGGCATATAATTACTTTTCCATACAAGATCTCGAGGGTTTGCAGCTAAAATAAAATGGTGCCCCCCCTTTAACAAATCCAATTTGAAAAAGTTTGTCTGTTTGGGGAGAGCTACCCGAGCTTGTATCAAACCCAGCAGAAATATAAAGGAAGCTCCCATTTGAATTGGATTTGTTGCTCTAGGTAGTGTAATTGTATCTTCCTTTAGCTTCTCCTTAATTTGAATCCAGATTGACCATGTGATCATTTTTCCGCTCAACGCCAATATTAATTTCAGCTCCAGTCACTAAATCATTTTCTGACACTCTAGTGGTCTGATAATTTTAAACATTTTGCATCATTTGCACATAATTTGAGTAGCAGAGGAGATACAACTTGATTACCAATGAGTTTTGCAATTTGTGTAAGAGAGGGAGAATATGAAGGGCTTTGAGGAAGTTTTACAGATGCCCAAATCAAACTACTACTACATGATGCATATAAGAGATCTCTTACTACTACTTTCAACAAGAGAGCTGATAAAATAAGGAATCGTCAGGACCCTCTAAAGGGCCTAAGGGGTGAGGGTGATGCAATGATGAGGATTGTTGAACAGTTAAGTTACAGTAGCAGTGTTATGTCTTTAAACAATATGTTACAACACGAATGCATCACAGCTGAAGAGTAGACGAGAATCACAGTAACATGTTTGGAGATTATCAGTGTGCTACAAGCTCCTGGTCTGGTCTGTGATGACTCAACACACTCAGCTTGAGGATGATTAATTTGTAGATGTACTGGGCACATTTAATGTCACAGCCATTGAAATTTTCATTTTGCTGCAAGCTTGTTCTCTCCATTATTAAAGGAAGAAAGAGTTTAACTAAAGGTACAACTGATAATGATTTTTAACATTCCATGACATCATGAACAATATCTGTGCATAGCAACTACAGAGCATGTGGATTAACCTACACTCTGTACTTACTGTGAGCACCTCACACACATTATGCACCATAAGTGTTGCTTCCACACTCAGTTAGAGGATAGGTCTTCTTATGCATAGATCTTATGCAGGCAGGGCTTCATTTTATGACAAGAAGAGATGAAATTACCAAGTTTTTATGTATTATATTTAATTTGCTAGTGTCAGGGAGCTGCTATTTTTGTAAGACTCTTGAAACACCTGGGAGTACTGGGATGTCTACCTTTATGACTCCTTCAGGTCCTGGCCCAGAAAAAAATTACACCTCCAACTCATCTCAAGACTAATTTGATTGACAGGCAGTTACACAGCCTTGTGTTATATAACCATATTAATGGCTTTAATTCATAAACACGGATGGCTGGAACGGAAAATTAATAATGTGGGGCTGAGTGCCGATTTATCAGGATCTTGGGCTGATGAAATGGGGGTAGAAGTATTTATTTAGGATACAGTGATGCTTTGCAGTCCATGGAAAGTGTAACTAATGATGCTGCTGAGAGTTGATGAGAATTTGATCTTCCCTGCAGAGGCAACAGGATCATTAGTGCTGCTGGAAGAGTTCACATGGAATAGGAACCTCCTGCTATGAGTGCATGTATCTGCTGACATTTCTTTAGAAGCACAATTTGAATGCAATAACAGTTTAAGGTTTAAGTTTAAGTTTGTGTTTTGGACAGAAATTCCACCTCAGTATTCCCCAGCATTTGCTGTGTGTTGTGTGTGTCTCTGCCCAGTGTGTGTGCCTTTTGTATTTCTCTGTATATCCATGTTCTTCACTACATTGTGACAGGTTTGACACTGAAACTAAACTCCAAATGGCCACAGGAGAGATTGAGAGGGAGAGGCAAGAGTGAAGGTCAAAGAGTGGAAAGAAAACATGGAGGAAGAAAACTGCAATCTCCAGTGACCATATCAGGGGAAAGTTAGATATTTTTTTTACACACTCTTCCCCTGTAACATTGAGGGCTTGTGTGATTTTTTTTTTTAAGCCACAGGACTGTGAGTAGAAGGCACTTGGCCATTTCATATGTGTGTCTGTAAATGTGTGTTGGCAATCCGCAGAATGTGTAGATAAAGTTAGCACAGTTAGTTTGCTTAGTAGCATTGACCCACCATTTTACCAGCTGACGGTAATGTTAGGTACATTTACACTAAACCCCATTCTTAGAACAAAACTGTCTACTGCCGAAACTCATTCCTCAAATGAATGTAAAAACATTAAAAATATTCATCTGGATAGATACGGTACAGTTTTTGGATGTGAGCTCTGAATACACTCTCACTGACAAAACACTGTGAAGTACTATGACGTAAAGTGACCTACACAGGCCAGAAAGATTTAGCACAACTAGCACACTGTTGTCATTGACACACTACAGTTAAATACTGTAAACATTTGTGCCAGTGATTGGGGTTGAACCCCATCGGTTGCTTTAAATGGATGGAACATGGGTGAGTTGGTTTGTGATGTGAAAATGGGAGGAAACAATATAACAGGGAGAAACAGATAATAATTCACACCTACGGGCAATTTACAGATTAACCTAACATGCATGTCTTTGGACTGTGGGAGGAAACCCACACAAGCTGCGCTGCACAGATCAAGGGAATAGAGCTGGGGACATTCTAACTGTCGGGCGGCCGCACTAACCACTCTACCACTGAGCTGCCCGGCATGAATGAGCAATCATATGAAATTAGAGCAGCAATTATCCAGTAGATCATGGTTTGGTATCAGTCCCAGGGGCCTCCTTAGTCAGTACAATCAGAAAGTTCCCACCAAAGGTTTGAGAAACAAACATTATTATTATGATTATTAGAGAATTGAAAGACAGCCATGTGAAGTCCTGTGGCCCATCCCAGAGGCATAACACTGCGGCAGAATGAATGATTGACTGGAAACACAAAGATACTCCAGTTCATGTTTTTCCGGTTCATATAGTTTACTGGTTTTCTAGAATACATATTAAAAGAAGTTTAATATGAACGTAACACTATGCAATTACTCTGTAGTGTTGATGTGTTGGTTGGCTTGGTGTTTGGTTTTCAGATAAAATACTTTTGGGATATATTTTTTAACTTTGGCAGACAAGTCAAAGGTTTTGTGAATGTAGCTTGGGTTTGGATTTTGTGTTTACTGCATTTCTGAAGGAAGTCAGAGTAACTTCTGAATATCTAACTGTTTAGTTTCCAGCTGTCCAGGGAAACTTTGGGGAGTTTGTTTTCAAGACTTTATCACAAGTAAAAAAATTAATTACCACACTGGTAGACAGAATCAAAATACAAGCTATTTTCTTCTTCATGCATGTTCCAAGACCAACAATCTTTTTATTATGCTCTGAAAAACTAATTTTAATTAACAATGTTTAACAAAGTGCAAACAGTTTTGTCTAACGTCATTATAGGATGAGGTCTGTGCAAATGAAACCGTTTATCGCTACCATTTGTTGCACCACAGATGTGAGATTAACTCTGGGAGCACAAGCTTTTCCATTTTCTCTTTTTGCATCTTTGTAAGTTTACGAACTTCTCAAACCAATAAACACTGCCAATGTCAGCCACAAGGGCTTCCATTATCAGCATTCATCTGACCAAACTGGGAAGCATATTCTTATTCTCAACCTGCCCGTTTCACTCTTCAAAACTCCAGCTAGCCTCAGCCCCTCTGCTCAAGGTTGTCCTGAGTCCTTTCTGACAGAAATACAACACAGAGTAACTATTTCAAATGATATCGGGTCCCTGACAACACTTGAACAACTTTTCTTCTTTCTACTGTGTTGTCTTTTATTCCCCCCTCTCTCTTTTGTTCTTTGGGACCGTAAATTGTTTTTTGCTGGGGCCACAGCTTCTCCTTGAGCTTGTCATTGGTTTTCCCATTAAAAGCGACTTATGATAAAGTTTGGTCTGCGTAGAAGGGTCGGCCAGCTCAAGTCTGCTTGTTTGTCTGTCTTAGATTGTATGAGTGTGTGTGTGTGTGTGTGTGTGTGTCCATGCAGGTTGTCATCAGTGTGGGACAGCCCAACACAGTTTGAAAACTTTAGGAAATGTAATGGTAACAGAGCTTTGTTGATAGTAGGAAATTGATCTGCTTTTACCTGTAAATGACATTAGTTGTTGTTAGAATGCATGTAGTCCAAAGTCAAATAAAGCCACTAAAAATCTACATGCACAAGCAGCAGAGATGTTGCAAAATCTGTTAACAAAGATTCATGGATATTCTGGCATTTATTCAAGTCAACCATCAACAATGATGGTTTCAGCAAACAAAATCAAAGTTTCGTTCACAGCATTCTCCTTTCTAATGTTCAAGGAAAACCTCTCCAATGCAACAACACAAAGGCATAATACCAGGCACACAGTTACTTATGAGGCAATGCTGGCCTCTAATTACAGACAATGAGTGAAATCATATCAGAATTTTACATTTCCATCACAACATGCACAACATGCATGTCTACATAAAGTCAGCTTGTCCAGATTCTCTTTTCTACATTCATGAGTTGTATCATACAGGTTAAAATAGTTTTTTTTAGATGGACATCGTCAACAGACTTTATCTTTAAAATCCTAAAAAAATGGATGGAACATCTTTACCAGAAGTCTGAACGTCAAATGTAAATGTACACAAGGGTCCTATTGGAAGTACATGTATTTGCAGCATCTTTTTGAGACACTCTCTGAATGGTAAATTGAAACCATTACACATCAACAGAAATTTCCAAACAAATATCCAAAAAATATCCAACTCTACATTCAAAGTTGAATTTAGATGTCTCCCTGAGTTTCCAAATGGACACTTTTTGCACCGTATTTTTAGGACGTGTTCTGAATGTCACATTTCGAAACAAATTACACATCTACACAAGGTTCAAACAAATGTCTTTTTAAGATGTCTTCCAAATGTTACATTTAGACATTCATAACACATGGTTTCCAATGAATATTTAAGCAACATCTCTTTACTTGTTCTGTTAGATCTTAGTGCTGCATTCGATACCATTGATCACAACATTTTATTACAGAGACTGGAACATGAAATTGGGATTAAAGGAACTGAACTAGGTTGGTTTAAATCTTATCTATCAGATAGATTTCAATTTGTTCATGTTAATGATGAATCCTCCATGCACACAAAGGTTAGCTATGGAGTTCCACAAGGCTCTGTGTTAGGACCAATACTTTTTACTTTATATATGTCTCCTTTAGGCAACATTATTAGAAAACACTCCATAAATTTCCACTGTTATGCTGGTGATACCCAGCTATATTTATCTATGGAACCAGATGAAAATAATCAGTTAATAAAGCTTCAATCCTACAAGACATAAAGGCCTGGATGTCCCACAGTTTTTTACTTCTAAACTGAAGTCATAGTATTTGGGCCCAAAAACCTCAGAAATATGATGTCCAACCATATTGTTACTCTAGATGGCATAAGTCTGGCCTCCAGTACTACTGCAAGGAACCTTGGAGTTATGTTTAACCAGGATTTGTCCTTTAACTCACATATAAAACAAATCTCTAGAACAGCCTTCTTCCACCTACTGAACATTGTAAAAATTAGGAGCATCCTGTCTCAAAGTGATGCCGAAAAACGAGTCCATGCATTTGTTACTTTTAGGTTGGACTACTGTAATTCCCTACTTTCAGGATGTCCCAGTAACTAAAGAGCCTGCAATTAATCCAAAATGCTGCAGCAAGAGTGCTGACTGGAACTAGCAAGAGAGATCATATTCACCTTCACTAGCTTCTCTCCCTAACTTCCCATTAAATCTAGAATAGAATTTAAAACCCTGCTTCTTACATATAAAGCTCTGAATGGTCAGGCTCCATCATATATAGAAGACCTCATAGCACCATATCATCCCAGTAGACCACTTCGATCTCAGAATGCAGGCCTACTTGTGGTTCCCAGAATTTTCAAAGGTAGAATGGGAAGTAGAGCCTTTAGCTATCAAGCTCCTCTCTTGTGGAACCAGCTCCCAGTTTAGATTCAGGAAGCAGACACCCTCTCTACTTTTAAGTCTAGGCTTAAAAACCTTCCTCTTTAATAAGGCATATAGTTAGTTATAGTTATGCTGCCATAGGCTTAGACTGCTGGGGGACCCACCCCCCGATGCACTGAGCTCCTTTCCTACTCTTGTCCCTCTCTCCTCTTCTCTCAGCCCAAAATTGTCAATTGTTCAAATTTTTAACCAACCCCACAGGAATTACCATAAAAACATTGCAACATGCATCACAAAAATGCCTGCAAAATCCCGGAGGGACTGAATAATGTAAATAAAAGAGGAATATAATATTTATTACAATTAAGCAATGCCAATGATTGATCTGACACATTTATAAAGTGTTACTAAGAAGTATGTTCTTGCAACAAGGGTCATAAAGAGCACTGATTCATGCTTATAACATGCAAAATTATATATAGATAAGTCTGCATGAAGATAAAAGGCCAAGTAAAGCCTCCACATACAGACTTTGGAATGTGTCCACAGATAGCCTTTACCAAAAAGAAGTTGTAAGTTAGTAATTGGACAATAATTGCACCTAAAGAGTTATAAAAAGAGTTTTCTCTTAATAATGTTGCTTAGCTGTAAACTGCATTACAGCCATATTAAGTAACATGATCATATCATATGATATAATTTAATAACTGTTCAGGCTCATTACTGTATAAAGTCCTGGTAACAGTGACAATATAAACTAATATTACTGTATTTATTAATTCCTTAACACTATTAGTAAATGGCAGCTCTCTGCGTTTGAAGGCATTTGGTTGTCTCTGCACCACACAGCAAATGATCCCAAGTGACGCTTTTCAGCTCAGTGGTCTCAACTCTGCTGCTCAGCAGCCACTTACACTAAGTCACAAACAACAGATACATTTCCAATGTTTGTTTTCAATTTTTTGCTGTTAATTGTTAAAATGTTTTGCTGTTAAAAGTTGCAGTGATAATTGGTAAAAGAAAATCCTGACTGTCCTGAGAAGCTGGAACCAGAGAATAATGTGAATAAGCACTGAGTACATACACTGTTGCCCATTAAATTGGAAAAAAAAAATCAGACACATTCATCCTTTTGCACGGGTTAATTGTGTTTTTTTCACATTTTCAATTTGATATGTTTGAAAGAGATTGATCAATAAAGCTTTGAGAAGATACACACTTTATCAAGAATAAATTACACTGTCACAATTATTTCATGAGAAGTAAAAAAGATTATATTCCAACTTTATAGGAGACAGTGTACATACATACATATGTGTGTGTGTTACCTCATCTTGTGTTAGTTATGCAGATTTAGCATGAGCTCATTGCACCCAGTTTGTCAGAATTGGGTTTTCATTGTGTGCCAGCATCAGGTTTATTAGTTGCTATGGAAACAGAAGTTGAGGTTTGAGTGAACATATTCTTCCTGTCTCAGCTTTTTTTTGCTAGTTTCCCTCTTTTTACCTTTCAGTGGGTGTGTATTCATTTTGCTCTCTGTCCACCTTTTCTTAACCAATCCCTGCCTTTCTCTGTCAAGTCTGTCAGAATGCTTCACACGCACGCACGCACACACACGCACACACACAGGGCATTTTGGGAGGTGGGGAGTTTTCTCTTATCCAGCCAGTTCTTGGGTTATTGATAAACACTTATTGCACAGCCAGCCATTGAGAATTGTAGGAAAGTCCTGGTGGAACCTTTTGGTGGCAGCGTCGTTTTTCTTGATGACAGCTCACATAGGCACTGTGCTGTTTGCTCTTTTTTTTTTTTTTTTAAGCTCCCATCCTTCAAGGTGAAAGACTAAACTGCAAAGCTGAAACCTAACACAATAAAAATTATGGGGTTTTATTCCTGAGTATGTTCTGTTTTTGGTCTTGATTTTAATCAGCATTTGCAAAACCTGAATGATTAGTTCTGAATGAAGGTAGATGATGTCAGGTTGTGTATGATGGGACCCAAGTGATAGAACTGTGAGAGAAGGTTTGGTAGAAAGAAGGCTTTATTAGCATAATGTAGTGGAAAGGGGACAACAGAAAATCACTCATCAAACTAGGACCAGAAAAGAGTGGACACGTACAAAGAGGCTCAAATATAAACCAAAAGGAGAGATATAAACAAGCAACCAAACCTCAGACCTATACTTTGAGTAAACTGAGTCCATAAACAGGTGTCAGGTCAAGCAGAGATGTTCAGCGTCCAAAACATGAGAAAATGGTGACATTCTAGCAGTGAGGTTAATGTCACCGAGGGTTTAAATGGACGGGGGCACAGGTGAATGCAATCAGGGTTGATGAAGATGAGTAACGTTGTTGGGAAAAACTAAGTGCATTAGAAAAATGGGCAGGAGGGACTAAAAAATAAGGGTCAGAAAACAGGAAGTAGAGCAGGAGAAGGAGAGACAGAGAGGGGGGATGCAGGTACAGGAATTGATGGACAGCTGGGTGTAAGAGTGGGCGGAATAGGGCAGAGGTGGCCAAAGCTGAGCGTACACAAACTCCAGAGTGGGATTCCTGACAGATAAATTGTTGTTTCTAGTTTCTCCATCAGATAACATTGAGACCAGTTCTCACTGAGTGGGATTCCCAAGCACTACTGGAACCTCAATCTGCCATTGAGAAAAAGGGTCATATTTGAGTGCAGACAATTTTCTGACTCACTACTCTGGGTTCCAGTGGCGTCAGTGGGGTGAACTTCGCTGAATGGTACAATACACATAGTTTCTATAATCACAGTGATTCACAGCTTGAGACACATGAGTGAATACACACAGCAACAGCTAAGCAGCACTAGCTGGACAAAAACCCACTGAGGTATTGTACTGTGACCTGACTGAAATTATTAGGATTTTTTTATTCTAAAATATTCAACGTTAACTTCACTATATATGATGTAATCAGAATTTCAGACCTGAGCTACTGTCAAACCTGCACAGTAGGTATCTATCTAACTATTACTTACTATACGCACTATACTTTACTGTACACTTACTGTAAGTATTAATAAACGACTACATCAAGGTCACTTGAAAAATCCTCGTATTTCACATTCTCTGGCTTTGCCATTTACAGTTTACACCATGTGTGCTGGCCTGCATGCTGTGACAAATATTCATCGTTTTAGATCATTATATGTTGGTTGTCGGAATGTGTGACACAACATGAGGTAGCAGCAGACTGTTTACTTTTTTAATAGGTTTTCTTGAACCACCTGCAGACATGCAACATTGCAAAGGTATGTGTGTGCGTTTGTCAGTTTAAAGCATCAGTTGTGCACATTCTTACAAATAAACACTAAGAACTTACAAGGTCATTTTCTGCACATGAGCTGAGGAGCAACTTCACCAGTAGAGTAAACAATGCTAAAGTTTGGATGCCCTTATTTTGAAAGGAAAAAAATATTTTTCCATTATCAATATAACATTTATTTCACATTTAGCTAGAAGAAATGATCCTTTGCAAGAATTTAAAGTTAGTATTTAATTAATTTATCAAGGGGACAAAGCTTGCATCAATCTTTTACTCTCTTTGAGCATTTTGGTTACCTCTGCTGATGAAAAAACATTGGACTAGCTCCATATGTATAGTTATTATTATGTTAGGCTTAGGGTTAAATTCAAAATAGGGAAATGCTAACTTTTGCGCCCAACTGTAGCTCGGATATTAGGTTAGTCGTTAGACTTGTTAGATGCTTCTCATACGCAAAGTGCACAAGGGAGTAGGTGAACAATGACAGTGATGACACAGCTGTTTTCTATCTGTACACGCTGGTAAACACAAGCATATCCCAGCCCCAAAAGTGATTCTAAAGTGAAATCAATATTTGGTTTAACTGTTGCTGCCGACCAGAAGTTGGCCCCAGTCCCTCCATAACAAACCATGAATCACACTAGCCAGGAACCCTTTTTCAGAGGAGCACTGGCCCTGAGCAGTACACCAGGGACACATTTAATGGTGACACACAGCTCATTAGATCACAGGGGTCAGACACTCTGTGCTCATTACTGAACACTTCGTCCCTGTAATGGACACTGGTACATTTGTACGATGGGTGGCTGGGAAAGATCGGGGATGAGGTGTGTGCTGGCTTGCAAAGTCTCGTCAATTTGCTGAGGAGCGTTCCAATGGGAGCACTAGAGCTGTCTGAGATGTGATTGGAGGATGACCTTGAAAGGGCTGTTGACATTTTGGTGAGGAAAGTAAGATTAATACAAGCTGTTAATGTTTGCGTCTTCCATAGATCTTTTTCTCTGCCTCCCTTTCATCTCGCTCGCCCTGGGTCCCTCTATTCTTTTCTCTCTCTGTTTCCCTGATTGATGGCAGAGCCTGGGAGTCCAGTCTGTTCAAAAGCACTTTATTTTACCTCCTGCAAACTTCAAGCCAACATGCTCACGGCTCCAATCTTGCATAGACAAAGCCTCCATGGCTTAGTTGTGTTCAAGTTGAGCGCTTCAGAGTGTCCTTACGTTGAGCAAGTTAACTAACCCATCTAATGAACCTCACAGAGTATAGCTTTGGTTGGTTGAGGCTGGGTGCAATGATTTATGATTGGCCAGTGAGGAATCCGGCAGTGATCCATCAAGAATGGAGATGGGGATCATTGAGATGAATGGATATGGTCTGGATTCACTCATTATCTCAGCACTTGGATTTACAGTATGCCCAACCCTTCATCTTCAATTACCCCAGCACTTCCACACTATAAACATTTGCATGGGCCGTGATAAATAATCATCAGTGGAGGGATTTCTAATTGCTCTTCGCCGAGTTTATTGAGGAGTGTTGATTGTAATATGCTCCCCTGAAAACTTTCTCTTATCAAGTTTTTCTTTGGAGCTTATGTTTTTATTCTACTTCTTCACAAAAACACACTGATGATTTAAGATTTATAGGCTGTTGTCAAGCTCAAATGTGTGGATGTTTCCCATCTAAGACACGTTTATTAACCAAATAGTGACTGTGCTTAGCTCTAATTAGTGTACTCGAAGCTGAAGCTGAAAAATACCCACCGGTGCACCAGTGATAGAATAAGCTCTGAATACTAGGTGGGCAGCCCAGTAGTGTTCCCCTCCTGCGCCATCTGAACCAACCTTTAAATGAATGTTGAAAACAGGCTGCTCTGAACTTGCTTATTTGGACACCAATTATTTTCAGTCTTATTGTCGCTAATTTTGGTCAGTTTTCAAAAAGCACAACAAAGTCTTCTTGTGAGGTTTGACTACTGTGCATTTAACCTGCAATATTCTTCTAGATAGGTAGAAAGGACGTGTGCATGGTTTCTTTACATTTCAAATGAGACCCTATCCACAGATATTTATCAGTTGTTTGGTGACAGTACTGATTTGATGTTGACAGGATCAAAAAAGGAAATAAATCTTTCTTATAATCAGCATCTTTTCTGCTGCTTTTTGGGTTAAGGTTAGTTTGGCACAGTTTAATTTAACATTTACACTATCAGTGTGCATCTCATAGCTGCAAATATACTAAATAATTTGAGGTCTGAAGCTGTTTTCACTCTCAGTGCCAGACAGGATTCCACCAACCTGATTATCTCTAATAATAAGCACAAAGACTCAAAAGCAGAGTCCAGCCTCAGGAGGAGCGTGATGCCTATTAGTATAAGAAGATGGAATAAATAGAAGATCTGGAAAATTTTAAGCAGTGCTGAAGCAATATAAACTAAGTTTAAATTGATCATTTATATAAGACAGTAAGTCCCAAATTAAAAATCTATTACAGGCATTATGGGGAGCTTCAGTGTAGTATGGCCAAAATTGACGCAGCATTAGAGGCATTTTCAGAACACATTCTGCTCAGTACTGTTAACAAGCTTTAAAATATTGGAGTGAAATTTGGAATTTACATTTTGTTTCTCACAGCTCTGTATCACTTTAGGGGCTGCATCCTGGTCTTTGAGGCCAATCAGACAAGAGACAGTCTGGTCTATGGATAAGTCCCCATTTATGTTCTCAGCTGCTTGATGTGGGCAGCCAAGCTACTTTGGGCAGCGGGTGGCTAAACGGGCAGCTAGCGACAGTAACTAGTTAACATCACAACATATTTCAACTCATTTTTATTTTACGAAAACCTGTGTTTTCGGGCCAAAGTGTTCCGGCCCGTTGGTTTTTTAACATTTTTATTCTGTTCCTTGAGCTTAAGATAAGTATTAACCCGTCGTTGCCTTCGTAAGACATTTTTCATTTATCAGCTGCATTTAAAGGAGCATTGGAAATTGATCAGGCTTACTGCAATGGTGTGACACCGTGGTCTTCAAAAGCAGCCTTTGAACAGTGCAGCCAAGGACTTGCAACATCATTTTGTTAAAATATGGAGAGTACAGCTGTGGTGTTATGTTTTTATTGTTTAACATTGTGACGCAAATGATGAACATTAGCTGTATTATAATTAATATTAATATAATATGTATATTAGCAATACATATTATATATGTATTGCTGTTCCAACCACTGTATCGACTGCAATGAAACATGTTTCACAAACGTAGTGGGATTTTCGGAAACAAAGCAGTGGAACTCAGCTCCCCGTGTTAACACGGAGGCGTCTCATCCGTAGACTGTTTTTTCTGACACTGGCTATGTGTGTGCTGCATTTTTACAGAGGACATTTGTGCACAACTAGCTGTCTGCATAGCTGCATGGGTCAGTCATCAAAGAAAGGCCTGGGCACCATCATTTCACTGGCCGCACATAAGTCAGAGCAAAACACACTTAACTGTTTAACCAGAGGACAAAGAGACAGCGGGCTGTCCCAGAGGCTGAAGTAAATCTGTGTGTGTAAATACAACAGGTAAGAGTTTCCTGGTGTATCCATCAGGTACTGACAAAATGACATGTCAAGAAAAAAAGGCAAATATAAAAAAATGTCGATTTAACTTATAATGCTTGAATATGCATGTGCTGACAATACAACTAAGCAGGGAAAACATCTGGAATATCATGTTTTTATTGTTTTGTCTGTTGTATTCTGTGGCTCATTAAATATGGCCAAGCCCAAACTGAAAACCTCTTTATTCAGTAAATAGATAACAGTGTGGTGGACAGTCCACATTGTGCTCGTGTGATACAGTATAATCTCCCTCAAAAAGGTCAGTGAATCACATTAAGTTAATGCAGTAACATTTACTTACTGCGTCAGTGCAGATCTTCATCTCGATCTTGACTTTTTAAAATTGAATTCTGTTCAGTTAATCTTAGAATTTGTGTTTATGTGTCCACAGGTCCAGTTGTTTTCTGCCTTTTGCCTTAGGGAGGTGTAGATCATGTACATTCCCCAAAATGCACAGGATCCCTAATCCCCGGCTGTTTCATTGGCACATCGGGTTTGCACCTCTACTCTCAGAAGCCTCCTCACACCAAACAAGCTGTTGTATCTTCAGGACATGATCCCTCACTGGCTTTCACACCACACCTCAGCAGTTTGTAGGTAGTGCTGCTGGGGGTTGAAGTGGTGTCTCTATGGTGGTGAATGAGTGTTTTCACCTTAACACAACAACCGTCTGGCTGTCTCTTATTGATTCTTGCTGTTTTATCCAAGGACGCACCATGTGTAAAGTACAAGACCTTGACAAGTCCTGGCTTGCTCCAGATTACATTGAATCCATAGGTGATTGCCTGCACTCTGTGTCTATTTACCTGTGTGGGTGTGTGTGTGTGTGTGCAGGTCTTCAGTGTTAGCTTGTGCATGTTTGCTCTGTAATCGTTAAATATGTTTTCACAATTTGGTATTTGTATATCTGTGTTTGTCTGCTCTATTTGTGTGTGTGTGTGTGTGTGTGTGTGTTTATCTCTTGCTACTCCTGTCACTTCTCTAATCCTCAAGACAGCAGACCAGGACAGAAACAGGAGGGAAGCAGCATGTCAGGGCAAGGAGTGAAAGGTGCTATTAATCATATAGACTGTCAGAAAATGAGCAAGTCAGTGATGACCCCCCCCCCTCCAACACACACACATCTGCCCATCATGAGCTCAGCTCAGCACTCTACCACAGGTCTCTGGGACCTTCGTAATAGGTGTCATCTAAGGACAAAAAACATCGGTAAACTTTACAAAAGTACAGGGTGTGACAGCCTAGAGGCCAGCACACACTTAACTATTGTTCGGCCGATTGGGATTTGGTGGTGATGACTGCTCGGTAGTTGGTCCTGGTAAGTGCCAGTCGGTCTCAGTCATTGCTGACAGTCTGAAGAGGCACTTTTTAAGTGTGTGCTGTGTAAAGATTCTAGTCTTTAGTCCTAAGACCAAGTCTGTGTCAGTTTTTCTCACATGTTTAGTATTTATGACAGGTATCAGTGACAGATGTGTTAGACCTGCTTTACTTGATTGTAGCATTGTTTTACTCTTTTCTCTATGGTCAGCATTGTCATCACCTTTACATACATATTTCTGCTGCTTTTTTTTCATCTATTGGTCTTATTCTTATTGCTGTGATAGTCTTTATGTGTTAACTGTCCAGTCTTTGACGGTCTTTACTAGTCTTCAGGTGTGTCCCCACTACAAGCTCAGATGTACGGCTGCAGCCTTCAAAGCTTCAGTGACCATGCTGCACTTTTTTGTTAACCATGGTTCTATTCGAGTCCCACCCTCCCCCACCTGCTTTAGACCCAGCCTCCAATAAAAGAGGACACCTCAAACATAGAATAGAATAGAAGCTTAAGTCCTTAGTCATTTGCATATGTAATCTTTTGCATCTCTCTGCATACCAGCAGGTCACAGTCTGTGCTTGTAAGGTTAAGCAGACATCAGTACACTGTCTCCCTGTGCATTTTCTGAAGATCTGTGGACAAGCAAATAGAAATGACTGCGATTGTTTGCGAAGTGTTGTTAGAAACAAGGCTGGTAGCGTGTAATCAGCATCAAAGAACAGTGAAAGAGTGACACAGGTCAGCTTTCTGATGAGTTATGCATAGAGGCAATAATAGTAGTTCTGCAGAAAAATCAGGTCAGGTACAGCTTTTCGTTATATTTTTAATCTCCGGACGGAGGAATGAGATCCAGAGTTTTATAAGAACCCAACAGTGGCAGGTGTAATTAATTCACCAAGATCATTTATAGTGTTTGTTCTTTAAAAATGCGATGCTTGCAATGCTCACCTGATTTAGATGCAACATCTGTTCTTTTAAAGTCAGGATTTATACACAGCTGTTCATTTATAGTGAGTTTTGCACTAAAACATGAGAGGAATATGCTGGTGATGCTGCAAATCCTTCATCTGAAAGGACTGATAGACAACGGTTAACACAACTGCTGCGAGTCGTTGGAGAGATGCCAGTACAACACGCCAACAATTTACAGTCAGCCTGCTGCTCACTTCTGACAGTCTCAAGTGGAGAAGCTGCTGGTGTGCTCACATTCACTTTGACAGTTTTTATATAAAAACATTTAATTATAAAATACAAACAGTGTGGGAATTATGTCACATCTTTCATTTTAGTGGAAACTGCAAAGCTTCTCAAAGAACATTTGAATGACCACTTCAGTTTGTGCTGATTAAATAGGAGGTATTAGCAGCATCTTTAAGGGCCCTTCCAACATCTTATCCTGTTTGTCACTGGTGCAGGACGTAATGTGTCTGAGACTGATCCTCAAACTGCAGAGGTGGAACGAAGAATGGGTGGGTAGTGTTCCAGACCTTTATGCTCAAGATCAGAGTTTGTGTTCTGTTACAAATGAAGTTAATATTTGGCCTCTCAGTTTTGTAACACCAAGTATAATTCATGTGTTTTGCTGTACAATGAACATAAATGACAAAAATGACAATTTTAGATTTAGCCAACACTCACCAAGAGCAACTAAGCTGGGGTTCAGTGTCTTGCTCGATGACACTTCAACATGTGACCGGAGGAGCCGGGGATTGAACAACTGAGTTCCCACTCTACCCCCTGCACCACAGTTGAATTGTTGAGGAACTGGCAGAGAAGTGAGTCTTATCTCACTCATCTCCATCCACAAAACACAAGTTAAAATCCCAAAAACTAACCAACGATTGTCCTCAAGGATGGACATCCAGTTCATGGAGGCAAGGCGGCTGCCAAAGTAGGAACATATGAAATGTTTGGTTGATCAAAAAGAACTACAGATGAGAGTAGGTGGGGCTGGGGGAAAGAAGTGAAAACCAAACAATGGAACTGCAGGGAGGAGAAGGGAAGAGTGTGTGTGGATGCTGAGCCAGCACTTGGCATAGGCCACATAGGTGGTCACCTAGGCCACCAACCGCTTTAAAGGGCCCTGCTGCAAGCCCTCAAAAAAATAAAATAAAATCAATCAATAAATAATAGTAATAATTTGCAGCCCAGATTGGTGCCCTTTCTTTGTCTTTGTCTTGAAGTTAAAAAAATAAACAAATACAGAATAAATGAACAAGAACAAACCCATCTTCTATTGTTTCTCAAGCCCCCTGGGAACAAGCCCTTTCCTGAGGTTTTCTATCCGGTATTATTGCATGATACATACAGAAGATGCCTTTGCTGCAAGTCCAGCATGTACAAATTTTAATGAAAGCTATCAGAGACTTTGGATAAGAATTTAGTGCTAAATTATAGTTTTATGTTTTCTTGTTTGCACATTCTGGTTCTATAAGGTCCATTGTTACCATATACAAATACAAAGTATTCACTGACCATAGCAGCATTTCCATTTATGTAAAAAATATTTGCTGTTACTGGGACTGACTTTAAAACCGCACTGCAACTTTTTGCAACGTTTTGTATCATTTGTACACAGCACATTTTAAGTGTTCATATTGTGGGAGCAGTCAGGACTTCCTAAACATTTGCACAAAACCCGAACAGGAACCTCTTGTTTTTTTTGTGTTATTTCATTGAATACATTTTTTATGGTTATTTTAGTTTTTTCAATGCTATTTTACTATTTGTTTGTTTTTTTGTTGGTATGTTTGATCAACAATTAAACCTTTAAGATCTGTCATATGGGTGTTGGTCATTGACGGCTCTGAGAGAGAGAGTGTGTGTGTGTGTGTGTGTGTGTGTGTGTGTGTGTGTGTGTGTGCGTGTGTGTGGCAGGCCTTAATTAGCCGAGTGAAACTGCTGAATGTGACTGGTAGGTAATGTGAGTGAGAGAGAGAAGCATAATTTCTATAACTTGTATGTTATATTCAGAACAAGAAAGCGGGAGATGAACCTGGGAACCAGTGAAAACATTAGAAACATATTCTACTTTAGTATAAAATGAGACATTCCTTTATTTTCCGAATTGTCTGTTATTACAGCGCTAACTAACAGACACATGGAAAGAATTATGTGGGCTATTGATGATTGACTGATAATATATTTTGTGGTAAATGTTATCAGACTGCTGACAGTGACAGATTATGTGTTAGAAATGTATATAGACCCACATACTGTTCCAAAACTTTATAAATGTAATAAACACACATCTCTTTATTTATCTTGTTTACACTGACAAAACCTGGGAACAAACCTGCTCCTGAGTTGCCTACAAGCTCAATGTGACTTAAGAAGCTGTCAACTAGAGAATCCGGCTAACCTGTTAAATCACATACAGAGAATAGGGATCAAAACCAGAGCAAAGGTCCAAGATAAGGATCACAACAGTAAATAGGCAAAATAATTTTAAGGAAAAATATGGCAGGATTTACTGGAAGTTTTACAGACTGAACAGTATTTGAGGTCCATTTTCATTTAAATGAAAAGTAAACAAATTTATTAGTCTAACATAATACTCTCACATATGTCATGCCTCCTGCACACACACACACACACACACACTCACACACACATTAAGACATAGTCTATTCTTGTCCTGCCTTTATTCCATGACAGTGGAGTGTATATGTGTGTGTACAGTAGGATAAATGTCCCCCCCTCGTGTTAGTGAGTATCAATAACCTGTTTTAGTAGAGATGAAAACAACAAGATCTGGGAAAATATTGAATAATCAATGGAAGATAATTCTCTCTGATTACCCGGGTACGTGTGCAGAGCACCTAAATGGGACTTAGGCCTTATTAAACATCCCTCCCATCCCCTTTTTGCTCTCACTGCTTTCACAAGGCACCCAGCAAATACAATCTAATTTCTCCCAGCCCTGCCAGTTTAAATAGCCCACATTGAATTAAGTCGGTAAAAACAGAAATCGATCTTTCCGTTGGCCATCTGACTGCAGCGCTTCGCACTACTGGACCCGTAATCAGCGTTGATCCCTGGGAGAAATTAACCCACAGAGAGAGGACAGGAGTGTGTGTGTGTGTGTGAGTGTCAGAGAGAGGGAGAGACACACTGGTCCAAGAGAAAAACAGAAACTGCTCTATTAGTCTGCAATATGTTTTATCAGTAATCACAATACTTTGTGTGAGGTGTTAAAGATATTGAAATCTTGATTTAAATAAAACCCACTGCAGTAAATATGAGCAGATCAATTCCACTTATTTAGCTGGAATTTACTTCATTCAGCTGAAATTCAAGTCATTTTCAATTCTTATTCACTAGGACTGATGGACACACTATGTCTGTATGCACACGCACACACCCACACACACACCTTCTCAATTTTGCCTCCCTCACACTCTCAAACACTCATTAACTCTCTACTCTATCTTTTCTCACCAAACACTTTGTAGGAACACAGATCAATACAACTTTGTGATGTGATTCCCCCCTTTGAGTGCCTCACTCTCTGCTGATTTTCCTCTTCGTCCCGCTCTCCCCATCTCTTATACCTCCTTCTCTCCTTTCAGACCAAAACAAGAGGCACAACCTGACACTGTTCAGCTTCCTGAATTTTTTTTATGTCAGATAAAGTCCATCCAAAAAACTTGCAGTGTCATTGCAATTAATTCAACCGATCCCATGGGAATTTCGCCCAATTAGCAGTTTAAAACATCATTAAAACATGTCTCACAATGTTTTTCTGTAAAAGCTTTCTCAAAATCAAGAAATTTACGTGGCTTTAAAAACGTTCTGTGAAATGTTGGAGGTACTGTTTATGTTTAAGTCATCATTGTCAACAGATAATATGGATTATATCAAAACAAAAAAACTACAGTTCAAAAAACTACATCAAAAAAGAAAAAAAAAAAAAGAACTGTTCACACAGAAAATCTACCTATAAAAATTTGATTTAGTTCTGGTACTGTGCCCAACTCCATCCAGCTGTACGGGGATATATACATTAATAGACCATGTTTGCATGAGTTTGTTTCTACTTTAAGTGTTTCATTAAATATTAGTCAAAAGATTACGTTTTGTTTTATTACTTCTATCTAATCTAATTCACTTTAACTTTATTCATCTGGCGCCAGTTCACCTCCAAGTCATCTCAAGGAACTTTACAAGGTTCAAGACTATAAAGATGTATAGAGAGAACCCAACAATTCCCCCTGCAACAATACCTAGAGGGAGGAAAAACTCCATTTAATGGAAGAAACCTCCAGCAGAACCAGGCTCAGGGTGGGCAGCCATCTGCCTTGACCCGGTGGGGTGAGTGGAAATTGGAGAAAGAAAAGAAAAGAGCAACAAAAGCAACAACAAAACAGTGGACGGGTTGGACCAGTAGCTGCACACTGGAAATTAGACAGCTCCAAAGCCGAGGTCACCTGTTTTTTGACAACATTGAATCCTGGTCAACTAGTTTGTCAAAGTGAAAACAGATCTCTGCAAAACAAACAAATGACTTAATGAAAAAGGTAAAATTGTAAATAACTAATTGCATGATTCAACCCCATTTAAAGTAACTTAACCAAAACATCACCAGCCAGTTAGTTCCCAAAGTGAATGTAGTGTGAATTGTATTTTAAATACACCTGTACCTTGAAGCTCCCTCTTGGCTGTGTTCCTATTGGCTAGGGGTGAAAGTAGCGGTCATCTCCATCCAATCCGAGTAGTGGCTCTTCTGAATAGACTGATATCAGAAGGCAAACTGTCCCATTTTAAAAAACTGTTTAGCCTGATTTGTCAAAAAAATTAATAACTGAACTGAAATTCCCAACAGCCTCCACACTAAACCTGCCCTCCTCCCTCTACCAGCTGTACCAGTGAACCTCATCAGATGAACGGAAAAAAGGATCAATGACTGACAGTAACTAACTTCTGTAGTCATTTTAAACCTCATCCAGTGATGGGGCCGATTTGTATTTTATCTAGATGAAGGATATGTGACATATAATATGTGACTTTCATTTCCTAAATTCAAACAGCAATTAATGAATTTGATCTCTGTTGTTAGTTTATTAGGTGAACAAGTCAATACCACCAGTACCATGTCTTCACTCCTATGTCCATAAGAGCATTAAAACTGTCCCTTTACAACAAATTGTGGTTAGATAAAATGTATGATCCATTTGCGATTAATCGCAAATAACTAATGAAAGTTTGTGTTTATTAAATTGTTTTCCCACATTTTCTGAACAGTGTGTAAATAATTTTTGTTATTTGTCTACTGTAAATGTCAGTTATACTGAAGTTCCTGGTTCATGTGTGGCCTTGCTGCAGCCTGCATACATTTTCCCTTATGATCAGAATGTTTTTGTTATTCGGCTTCCATATGAGTTTAAATAGCTGAAAGAGCTCTTGTCACTACTCTGCTGGGTTCTACTGTTGGAAGCACATCTCAGCATCTCAGACTACTTTACTGAAAACCTTTTAAAGAGACATTATTGTTATCATCTGCTTTAAATGAAGAGTTCTAATTGTACCTTCCTTCTTATGGTGTGTATGGTGGATACACTTAAAGTGGCAAATAAAAGCCCTGTAAGTAGTGGAACACAATGAGAGCACACACACACACACACACACACACAGAGAGAGCTCTTTTTGTCATTTCAAAACCTCTATCTCTCCTCAACCATTTACTCCCAGCAGAGGCAGCAGATAAAAATACCTCATTCTGAAGGAGCAGCCCCAGTGCTGGTGGTTACTCACACTGAAACGCATTTGTTCTACTAGAAACAAGACAGGAGAGGCTGGTGTTCAATCAAAGCCAGTAAAAACAAGTCAAAAGGCCATCTGTCATCCTCTACAAGTATGAATTAATGGCACCCAGAAGTATAATATCACCACCACGAGATCATTTATAGTATATTGTCTTACACTGAGTTTAAGCCTCTGCTCTTTTTCTCTGTCTTACACTGAACCCACATATCACAACTAAAACGAAGTCAGAGGTGAAGTCCCTCATCCACGAATACAACAAAAGGTGATGTTACCTCATGATTTTAAGGAAACATCAGCTGTACAGTTCCTCACTTGTCATCGTATGTGAGAGTTTTAATTTGCTTCTTTTTTAATAGCTTCTCAGACTCTTCCTGAAGTTACCAAAGTTCCCATATTCTTACAGCACTTGAGGTGTAAAAAAGGGTCCCAAATCCCTCCACTAGTCATTTAATTAACAGACCCATTTTAATTAAACATTGATTAGCTGCTAATTAGCCCCTGATAGGTCCCAGATGTGACTGAAAACAGGTACTGGCAATGACAGGCAGGGGGCAGGATGAAGGATCAGTGGCACAACCAAATTGTGTCTCAGATCCCTCTAGGGCTGAATGTTTTGTGATTATTTTTTCGATTATAAATGATGCTATCGCGTCGCATTCCTCCTAATTGACATCGGTTTGATAGCTCCCAGATGACACACGCATGGAAGATTGAGAGTGTGTGTGCGTTCTCATCAAATTAAGGCAATTTTCTGTCACTGCAAAGCAATAAAAATATTTTTTAAAAGTGGGAGAGTTGCGGGCTGGTAAATGAAAGTAAGCGCTGATAATAAGAGAGCTGGTTTGTTGTGGGTAAAATGGGCTCTAAGTGAAGTTTCTGTCAGGGACCTCGCCATTAGATCCTCTTCAAGTCAACACCAACTCACAGTCTGACTTTCACAGTAGCTTGGTAATTGTCTCAGAAGAGGGTTTGTGTGAAAATATGAGCGCTCACTTCCCAGACTTCCCAGTGTGCACATGAAGCTCGTGTTATTTGTTTCCATTGCTGCCCAAAAGTGAACTACAGTACTTTTAATAATAATAATATATAAAACCCTGTAACTCGACAACAGAATTAATTTCCATGGAGCGAATTTTGTAGAGATAAATTCCAACTAATAAAAACAAAAATCAACGGAAAAGCAAAAATCACATGTCTATTTTATTCAGTCCATCCACTTGTAGTTCTACCTGTATTCAACAGGTAACAACATGCTAAAAGCTGTGGTGATTATCAGCCAACAGTTATGCGGGAGTCATGGAAATGGCAGCACATCAAAAGTCAGTAAATAACATCTCAACCATCACAAAGGCCCAAACCATAAGTAATGAATACAATCAGTGGCTGTTCAATTAGTTCTCTTAGCTCTGAATCAGCCCTGGATGCCATTGTGTGTGTGACTGAGAGGGGATGCAGTTGTTCGCTGGCCATTTGTAAAGGCCCAGCTAACAGGAAACAAAGAACAACAAGATCCCTTTTATTGTAGCCAATGATGAACACTGACCTTAGTCTTAGAGAGGGAGCTTAAGCTGAGAAGGAAAGAGAAGAGAAAAAAATGACAGAAAGAGAAGCACAGCAGATCACACTAATTAATATCTGTGTGAGACCTCAAGCTAAATTATGCAAATTAAGGAGGAGTTCTGAAGCTGAAACTCACCTTACAGACACCTCAGCTGCCAGGCACATGGGTGGATGGATGTCTATTCACACAAGCACACACACATTTTGTTTAAGAATTGATAACTGTAAAAACTCTCATTGATTATATTAGGTTACATCCTATAATCAGGCTTACTCCACCCCTGATGGTTTTTCTAACCCATGTTCTGGGTTCGAACCTGACTGATAGCAACTTTAATTGTAGATGTCCATTTCATTGAGAGTCTCAGATGCAGTGTCCTTAAAGGACTTACACATTCAATTGGGAGACACATTAAAATGTAACAAACGTTGTCAAATTGTTACTGAAATAAAAAAAGACAAATAGCTGCATCATCTGGATCTACAGCCTCAGTCCTGCAAACCTTTCTGGAGACAGGAAAGCCTGCTGCAAGCCCGTGAGGCATGGTGCTGCTAATCAAGACTGTTGGTGTTCACCTTCGATGAGAATGCTGATCCATGATTGTTTCTTTTTTTAGTAGCGCTAAGAACACTAGACCTTCAGACCATCAATGGGAGACATTTAAGCCCCTTAGGGTGCTGAATTGCAAAACCTAATGACACTGAGCTCATTAAAAGACACTGAAATATTTTCTGACTGATCTTGTGCAGGGTGCTCAGCAAATTAATACATTTTCCAACCACACAGTGGAAAATCAACAACAAAATCAACAAAACAAGGCTACGTTTATGCTAACTGCTGGATACCTTGGCATTGTTGGAGTCACTGATCATGGCCCCAAGCACTGACGAGAATTCAATTCAATTCAACTTTATTTATATAGCGCGAATTCACAACAAAGTCATCCCAAGGCACTTTACAGAATAAAGTAAATGGTAAATGTTCTACACTTATATAGCACTTTTCTACCTATTGGCACTCAAAGCACTTTACACTGCTTCTTATTCACCCATTCACACTCACAATCACACACACACTCATACACCGATGGGGGAGCTGCTATGCAGCTGGCCAACACTCACCGGGAGCAACTAAGTTGGGGTTCAGTGCCTTGCTCAAAGACATGTGACCGGAAGAGCCAGGGATTGAACCAACAACTGTGAGATTGGTGGACAACCGCTCAAACTTCCTGCGCCACAGTCGTCCGTTGTCAAGACTATAAAGATGTACAGAGAAAACCCAACAATTCCCCCTTGAGCAAGCCCTAGGCAACAGTGGAGAGGAAAAATTCCCTTTAACGCAAGAAACCTCCTGCAGAACCAGGCTCAGGGTGGACGGCCATCTGCCTTCATTGGTTGGGGTGAGTGGAAAGGGGACAGAGAAAAAAACAGAGCAACAAAAAGCAACAACAAAACATCGGGCAGGTTGTTAGGACCAGTAGTTGCACACTGGAAAACACAGAGCTCCAAAGCCGGGGGACACCTGCAGAAAGGGACAGAGAGAGGGAGACAGAAAAGTAGAAAGACAAATACCGGAAATAACGCACAGAGTTAATGACTTACAGTAGTGAAAATTGTGGGGTGAGAGGAGAGGAGAGAGGGTCAAGAGGAGGAAAAGAGCTCAGTGGATCGGGGGGTGGGTCCCCCAGCAGTCTAAGCCTATAGCAGCATAACTATAACTAACTTTATGCTTTATTAAAAAGGAAGGTTTTAAGCCTAGACTTAAAAGTAGAGAGGGTGTCTGTTTCCCGAATCTGAACTGGGAGCTGGTTCCACAAGAGAGGAGCTTGATAGCTAAAGGCTCTGATCTGAAAACACTGTCCCAGCATCAACACTCAAGTTCTTATGGATGCGAACAACATGGTTACCCAATTAGTGGCCAAGTGGCCCAGATCCACAATTGATTCAAGGGTGATAAATAGGAGACGACTAGAGCTTTTGTTTGAACGACATTTGCTTTACAACAAAGGATATAGCTTAAAGTAATGTTGATGACCCCATTACCCAGGCCAAATGCTGGTGCTAAACTCCAGAAAAAAAAGGTAAAATATAAAAAAAAAAACATTTCCATTACTGTTGATGAAACATTGGGGTTTTATCATATTTTACTGTCAAGGGTGCGTTTATCACATAACTTATCACATAACTCATAACTTGGTAGTCAGGAATATTACCTCCTTCATGTAGAGCTCACGGGTTGACAAAGAGTGTCTACAAAGAGGAACTGGACTGTGCTCCATGAGGGGCACCACAGTTTGGTTCTAACATTATTGCTGCATGTACAATATTTCACAATATGCGCAAGATGAAACAAATCCAATTGGCCTCCAGCAGAGAATGAGCCAGACAGTGATGCTGAACAACATGACAACTACTGCAGAGTGAGAGAAGGCTCTGTTCTCACAAGCATTTTGCCAAACTTCAAGTTAATACGCACAGGATTTCTCTACATAAATAACGTTGACATTTTGATTGTTAAGTTTTTTAATTTTAAAAGTATAATACTGCATTTTCAGCACTTTCATCAGCATCCTTAATTTCTGTCCTTTTAGTTCATTGAGCTATATTACTTCACCATCAAGAGTGAGGTCTTAGACTTGAAAACTGGAACAGGCATGGCCTCGGAAAGCTGGAAATGTGTCTTAATGTTTTTCTTGGTACTCTTTAACATTCCTCTAGCTCTATCTTGTTTGGTAGTGCAGCTTCTTGACCAGCAACATCCAAGTGGAAAGATTATTTTCCTGCCAAGATGCTGCAGAATGTTCGAGTGGAGGGTCAGCTATTTCACAGGTAATGTAATAACATGAATGCAGTAGGCATAAACCATTTTTCAATCAACTAATTGAATGTCTTGAAATAGGCCGATTGTGACATTACACTGACCTAATCACCCGTTTTTTGGGGGTCTTTGTTGAATTTTGTTGCGGCTCTTGTACAACTTGGCGTCCCACCATTTTTCACACTTCTCAGGACATGGGCAAACTGACAGGTGGCAGTCATGATATCGCATATTGCCAAATACTTCCAACAGTCTCTAACTATCGCTAGGTCATTCAGAGCACTTACCTTTGCAAAATGTAAACAAATGGACTATAAAGTGCAGCCTGAGGATCATCGTGTTTTCAACTTTAAGTCATTATCAGGAGAGAATCAGATATAGTTATCTGTACATTCAATTGTACAAAACAAAAGTAAACTGTTAGTATGTTGGTTAAGATTCTTAATATTCCAGGTTTGATTACCAGAAAGATTGAATCATGTCAGTTTGAAGACTGAAGAAGCTGCTTGGATGAGAAGCTAAAAGTCCTACTTTTCTTTTGAACTGTTCCCTTTCAGGCGTCACCACAGCGAATCATGTGCCTCCATCTAACTCTGTCCTCTGCATCCTCTTCACTCACACCAACTAACTTCATGTCCTCCCTCACTACATCCATAAATCTCCTCTTTGCTCTTCCTCTAGACCTCCTGCCTGGCAGCTCCAACCTCAGCATCCTTCTACCGATATATTCACAGTTTCTCCTCTGAACTTGTCCAAACCACCTCAATCTGTCCTCTCTGACTTTATCTCCAAAAGATCTAACATGAGCTGTCCCTCTGATGTCCTCATTCCTGATCCTGTCCATCCTCGTCACTCCCAAAGAACCTCAACATCTTAAGCTCTGCTACCTCCAGCTCTGCCTCCTGTCTTTTGTTCAGTGTCACTGTCTCTAAGCCGAACAACATCTCTGGTCTCACCACCGTCTTGAACATATTTCCTTTCATTCTCGCTGATACTCTTTTATCACACAACACACCTGACACTTTTGTCCACCCGTTCCAACCTGATTGCAGTCGCCTCTTCACCTCTTTTCCAAACTCACCGTTGTTCTGAACCGTTGACCCTAAGTACTTAAAGTCCTGCACCTTCTTCACCTCTGCTCCCTGTAACCTCACTGTTCCACCTGGGTCCCTCTCATTCACACACATGTGGGAGACTGTGGCACAGGAAGGTAGAGCGGTTGTCTACTAATCTCACAGTTGTTGGTTCAATCCCCGGCTCCTCTGGTCACATGTCGAAGTGTCCTTGAGCAAGACACTGAACCCCAACTTAGTTGCTCCCGGTGAGTGTTGGCCAGCTGCATAGCAGCTCCCCCATCGGTGTATGAGTGTGTGTGTGATTGTGAGTGTGAATGGGTAAAAAAAGAAGCAGTGTAAAGCGCTTTGAGTGCCAATAGGTAGAAAAGCGCTATATAAGTGCAGACCATTTACATGTATTCTGTCTTACTGCATCTAACCTTCCTTGCTCTGTTTTCCAGAGCAGACCTCCACCTCTCTAGATTTTCCTCCACCTGCTCCCTGCTCTCACAACAAATCGCAATGTCATCTGCAAACATCATAGTCCATGGAGATTCTTGTCTAACCTCATCTGTCAGTCTGTCCATCACCAGAGCAAACAAGAAGGGGCTCAGAGCCGATCCTTGATGCAGACCCACCTCCACCTTGAACTCCTCTGTCACACCTACAGCACCTCACCACTGTCTTACAGCTCTCATACATGTCCTGCACCACTCTAACATACTTCTCTGCCGCTCCAGACGTCCTCATACAATACCACAGCTCCTCTCTCGGCAGCCTGTCATACGCTTTTTCTAAATCTACGAAGACACAATGCAACTCCCTATGACCCTCTCTGTACTTCTCCATCAGCGTCCTCAAAGCAAATACTGCATCTGTTGTACTCTTTCTAGGCATGAAACCATATTGCTGCTCACAAATACTCACCTCTGCCCTTAGCCGAGCTTCCACTACTCTTTCCCACAACTTCATTGTGTGACTCATCAGCTTTATTCCTCTGTAGTTGCCACAGCTCTGCACATCTCCCTTGTTCTTAAAAATTGGTACCAGTACACTTCTCCTCCAGTCCTCAGCATCCTCTCACTCTCCAAGATCTTGTTAAACAAACTAGTCAGAAACTCTACTGCCACCTCTCCTAGACACTTCCATACCTCCACAGGTTTGTCATTAGGACCAACTGTCTTTCAACTCTTCATCCTCTTCAACGTCCTCCTCACTTCACTCTTACTAATCTTTGCTACTTCCTGCTCCACACCTGTCACCTCTTCTACTCTTCGTTCCCTTTCATTTTCCTCGTTCATCAACTCTTCAAAGTTCTCCTTCCATCTTCCCATCACACTCCTGGCACCTGTCAATACATTTCCATCCTTATCTTTAATCACCCTAACCTGCTGCACATCCTTCCCATCTCTATCTCTTTGTCTGACCAACCTGTACAAATCCACCTCTCTTTAGTGTCCAACCTAACATACAAGTCCTCATATGCTCTTTGTTTGGCCTTTGCCACCTCTATCTTCACCTTACGCTGTATCTCCCTGTACTCCTGTCTACTCTCTTCAGTCCTCTCAGTGTCCGACTTCTTCTTAGCTAACCTCTTTCTCTGTATACACTCCTGAACTTCCTCGTTCCACCACCAAGTCTGTTTGTCCACTCCTACCTCTCTCCCTGATCAAATTAGCTGTAGTGGTCCAGTCATCTGGAAGCACTTCCCGACAACCCAGAGTCCGTCTCAGCTCCTCCCTGAAAACTACACAACATTCTTCCTTTTTCAACTTCCATCACTTCGTCCTGTGCTCTGCCTTTGTCCTCTTCATCTTCCTCACCACCAGCATCATTTTACACACCACCATCCTGTGTTGTCTGGCTTCACTCTCCCCTACCAACAGTTTACAGTCACTGATCTCTTTCAGATTACAACGTCTACACAAGATGTCGTCCACCTGAGTGTTTCTACCTCTGCTCTTATACATCACCCTATGTTCCTGCCTCTTCTGGATGAAAGTGTTCTCTACAGCCATTTCCATCCTCTTTGAAAAGTCTACCACCATCTGTCCTTCTGCATTACTGTCCTGAAGACCAAACCTGTCCATCACATTCTCATCACTTCTGTTCCCTTTACCTACATGTTCATTGAAATCTGCACCAATCACCACTCTCTCACCTGTGGTGATGCTCTGCATCACTTCATCTAACTCACTCCAGAATTTCTCCTTCTCTTCTAACTCACATCCTACCTGTGGGGCATAACCACTCACAACACGCCTTCAATTTCCAGCTTCAGACTTAACAACCTGTCTGATACTCTTTTCACCTCTAGAACATTCCTCACAAAATCCTCTTTCAGGATAACTCCTACTCCATTTCTCCTCCTATCTGAATTCATTGTAGAACAACTTGAACCCTGCTCCTAAGCTTCTAGCCTTGCTACCTTTCCACCTGGTCTCCTGGACACACAGTATGTCCACCTTCCTTCTCTGCATCATGTCGATCAACTCTCTAGCCTTCACTGTCATAGTCCCAACATTCAAAGTTGACCAACAATAGTCCAATTTCCACCAATACCCTGTAGGACAACAGCACCGGTGGCGGTCGTTTTTAACCCGGGCCCCGACCGATTCGGTATGGAAGTCATTTACGGTGTGAAAGTCATGTTTCGTATTTTTAATTTGGCATGTGTTTTACGTCGGAAGACATTAAAAGCCAGATTATTGTAAGGAAGGTTCTAGAGCATTCCTGTAATTATCTCTCTAATTTGATCTGTGTTATATTTCCAAATACTGAATGTCACAACTGCCATTTACTATTTCATAATTATGAAGTACTAAATAAATATGGCAAGCTGTTAATATCAATTCAAGAAACTGATTCACCTTATAAAGTACCTCACATGACTCTCTGACTTCCAACAACACAAGAAACAGATGTTTCACAGTAGACTTGAACTTTGGTCTCCTGTGTCCTCTGCTTTGTTGACCCATCCATTTACCCTGACCAACTCTTGGCATACATTTCTATGTCTAAAAACTAAGTGACTGTGTTATGTTTTCTACAGCTGGTAGGCTTCGACCCAAGATGTTTTGTTGGTTGTAGTGCTGGGCTGTATAACCAAAAATGTGAACGACTTCACTGTGTAACTGTATTTTTTCTTCCAGACTTTTATTTCGTATCCCTTTCCCCCAACCTCATGTTCCATAGTTAATTCCGCCTGCTTCACTAATCATTATCAACTTGTTTTTTGCTCTTTCTATTTATACCCAGCTCCCCCCACACTTTCCTGCCAGATTCTTCTCTACTCTATGTCCAGTACCTGAGTCTACATGATTCTAGTTCAAATACTGTGTTACCTGATTTACTTGGTCAGAGGTTTGGTTCCCTATTTTGCTCTGTGTATTCACGTTTTTTTTGTTTACTCCTGGTTCTGGTTTTTGGTTTGCTTTTCATTCTGTCTCATCTCTGTTCTTAGTCCCTTTGATATATATCCCTTTGGACTTTGTTTTGAATTGGCACTATATAAGTAAAGTTGAATTGATATGAATTGAAAATATGCACATTTCTGATTAATGGTTGATTCCTGCTCCTGGTCCTGCTTTCTTGCATACACCTTTTGGTTTACAGTTTGAATCTGCTCATGTGTGTATTTGTGTTTTATTTCCTGTTTTTCCCTGTGTATTTATGTTTGGTATCGCTAGTATTCTTGTGTATGTTTCCCTAGTTAATATTCTTACATTGATGTTTAGATTCTCCAGTTCTCAAAGTATCTCAGCGATACTGTTTCAGCTCGTTAGCCCACTCACTTGCTTCTTTGTTAAGTAGTCTTGTCGTCCTTAGTGTCCTACATGTTTTGTTCTCCAAGTCAGATTCTTTAGTTTGCCAGCTCCGCCCTTGTTTAATCCCTTAGTTTGTGTGTCTCTGCCTGCATTAGATTCTTTGTGTTGACTTGTACCTTAGCCGAAGGTAATTGTGCCAGTTTTTGTCCCTTGTCTTCCCTGTGTTTATTAGCAAAGTTTCTTTTTTTCTGCCTCACTTCCTCTCATCATTTAGCACTTGGGTCCAACCTAATACAAAATGTGCCAGCCACAGGACCTACTCACCTTGCAGCCATTGAGGTGACCACGAACTATCTTCTATACCAAAAGTAAAGGCCATCTGTGCGACAGCTAAAGCTGTGTCATACAACAGGACTGTGAGCTTAAGCAGACCAGTCCGAAATCCTCAATGAACTAATGCAATGTTGTAAAGAATGGGGCAAAATTCCTCCACAGCTTATCTTTTTGCAGTTTTTATTTAACACTTCTATTAATAAAAAATAATGGTTTGTATTTTGAACACAGCATGAACTGCAATCTACGATCTTAAATTTAAAGCAACAAATACCATGAATGTGGCTCCAAGCAATACAAACTAGTGCAGCTAGTGTTCCACTAAACTATTTGCACTCTCTTTTAAAACAAACCAATAATCCTACAAATAATGTATTACATTACAATAACCACAAAAAATCACGTTCTCCTGCTTCCCCACTACATTGTCAGAGAACAAGAAGCTTGCTTGAACAGAGAAAAGTGCATTTTCAGTGGGCCTTCTTGCTTGCTAGTGGCATGTTCCAGGCCTTACTCTTGAGTGAGGGTAGACGTTAAAAGCACCTTGAAAGTATGTTGGGTCAGTCTTAAGGCAGGTTAGGGAGAATAGAATAGGGTTGCTTGTCATGGGGCCTGATACCCACCACTACATGGCTTAAAGAAAGGTCAACACATTTATCACAAATACAAAGCTTCCACTGGAATGCTCACCCAACATTTGGCACATTAACTGCATTAATAACTGTTAAATTGTTATTGTTCACAGTGTATCCTCCCATGGTGTCAAATTTAGGATGCTGTTTACATATTTGCACTGCTGCATGTCCCACATGAGATTGTTAATTTGCTCTTTGGAAAACTCTCCCATGGATTAACAAGCTGTGTCTGTTATGATGATAATAGATTCTTCCTAATCCCACCTAGTATCCAAATGTCTCCTATTAGCACAGCAAAAATGTCAAAGCTGTGCCAGAATACCCTGGGTACAACATGCATGGTGTGTTGCACCTTGAAAACAAAAATTTCCCTTTGTCTTTTTTTAATCAGTTTACTACCACCATGTTTGTTCATCTGCCTCAAACATCCTCCATCCTGTTTCCCTCATCCGTTCACTTATTATCATGTAAACACAACATGGGAAAATACAATATGATTATGCATATTTTGAATATATAGTATGTGGTTGGAATTGCTCATGGTTTTAGGAAATTTACTGAAAATGCCTTATTTAACACAAATGAAAGTGTGCAAAAGTGGGAGAAGGATGGAAGCTAATATGAAAAATGAAATATTAAAAAGCAGAAACTTTAACAAAGTGAGAGCTATGTACATGAATCGCTCCACTACCCTAAACACATACATATATGCCTCATGTACAGTTCCTTCAGAAAGTAATCAGACACATGCATTTCCTGCATATAGTTCTGTGTTGTAATTTTTGTAACTGATTTTTTTTAAATGGGGAAAAAATACATTTATATCCAACCGATCTACACACTATAATCCATAATGAATGTTATGGCGCTCTCCCACTAGCAGAGAGCTCACCTTCCCCCCACTAGGATGGCAAGGATGGTCATTCTGAGTCCTTATCTTGACTCTCTGCCACATCTGGGACTCTTAGATAACTTGTCTCTGTCTCTAATCCCTGTATACAAATCAATAAGGCCATAGACAAAGACCATCTATAACAAAAGTGTACATATGGACTAAGGAAGCCACCGCAGCCCAGTCGCTTTGAAGACAGAGACTGGCGATTTTTTTACTGATGAAACGAATCTGGAGAATTACACATTGGTTGTCCTTTCATATATACATTATTTTGTGTGTCTGAAACGAAAACTGTTTGTCAACCAAACACTGTGGTTCAACATAAGGCTGGGCTTTAAAGTAAAAAGTCATCAAAATAATATCCTTTTCATATTGGTCAATATCTAGATTAATATTGTAATATATCAAATCATTATTCTCTATTTATAGATGCTGAAAAACCTCAACCTAATGTTGAGGTTGTTTTGGAGATAAAGTCAGAGAGACCAGATTGAGATGGTTTTGGACATGTTCAGAGACTGTGAATATATCAGTATAAGGATGCTGAGGTTGGAGCTGCCAGGCAGGAGGTCTAGAGGAAGAGCAAAGAGGAGATTTATGGATGTAGTGAGAGAGGACATGAAGTTAGTTGGTGTGAGAGAAGAGGATGCAGAGGACAGAGTTAGATGGAGGCACATGATTCGATGTGGTGACCCCTGAAAGGGAGCAGCTGAAAGGAAAAGAAGAAACTGAATATAAGTTTGCTAATGTTGTTATCTAGCATCTGTCTTTGCTTCTTATAATATGGGTTTGTGTGTTTCATGTTTTTGTTTGTTGAGATTTCTAACACAACTTCTCAGAAGATTCTCATTGGATTTGTTGCCAAACAATTTCCACATAACATTTTTTTGTAGTCTCCTGTGATGAGTCCATGAAGATAGCAGGTATGCAAACACAAGGTTAGGCAGCTAGGTAGTCAACATCACTATATGACAAAGTTTTATTATGGAGAGAAGCTATTTGTAATATATAATATTTGTTACAAGATATCAAAACCCTAGTTCACAGGAAGGTGAGGATCCTGCTTAGAACACAAGATTCTGCATTTAAATCTGGGGACCTGTAGGCCTATAAAGAGGCATTAAAGAGGGAAAGAGCAGGTATAGGCAGTATATAGAGGAACACTTCACCCCTAACAACTCCAGATGCATGGGGCAAGTAATAAAGAGTCTGTTGAGCTGCACAGCCATAAAACCCACAAACAGCACACTGCTTGACACTCTAAAAATTTTCATTCTACTATTTCGACCCCCAGAACAGAGAAGCCAGCAACCCTCCTGCACTAATAAAGAAGGATGAGCCCACACAGCTGCACCAACATCGGGTCAGATCCACTCTGTTTAGAGTTAATGTGCAAAAAGCAGCTCATCAAGAATCTTCAAAGAATGTGCAGATCAGTTAGCAGGAGTATTTTCTTTAACCTCTGGCTCCTATAGTCTTTAGTGCCTAACTGTCTTAAGTCAGCCACTATTAAGCCGGTACCAAAGACAACCACAGCAGTCTGCCTTAATGGCTATCTCTCAGTTGCCCTTAGCCAAATATGCCATTCCTGCTGGTCTTGATCAACCAACACCAGTTTGGATATTGAGCAAACAGATCGACAGAGGATACAGTCATCATCATGGTGTTTGTAGATATAAGCTCAGCTTTTAATACAGTTATCTCCCACAGACTGGTTGAAAACCTGAGCAATGTGGGTGTTTACAGCTCACTGTGCCAATACTGGACTTCCACAGCAACAGACCTCAGACTGTAAAGATGGTAAATGCTCTGCACTTATATACTGCTTTTCTACCTATTGTACTTTACACTGCTCTCATTCACCCATTCACACACACACTCACACCCCGAAGGGGAGCTGACATGCAGCTGGCCAACACTTACCAGGAGCCACTAAGTTGGGGTTTTGTCTTGCTCAAGGACACTACAGGGTCCAACAACCCTAGGATTGGTGGCCGACTGCTCTAACTCCTGTCTCCCCCAGAAGAAGATGGGCCTTCACACGATCTGATCTCATCCTGATTACTGGCACACCACAGTGTTATGTCCTCGGTCCCCGTCTCTATTTACTCTTTACATATGACTGCTTCCCCATTCACTCTTCCAACACCATCATCTAATTTGCTGATAAAACAACTACAGTAGGACTGATAGCGAACAAAAATGAGACAGCCAACATAGAAAAGGTTCCAGGTTCAAAATGGCTCCCATCCTCTGAATGACATGCTGGTGATGCATTGGAGCAACTTCAGTGGAAGACTCATATTATTAAAGTGCAATACTGAGCAACAAAGTAAGTCATGCCTTCCTAACTCCTCCCTCTGAGGTCAGATACTCCAATTAATATTTTAATTTCATATTTTATTTTATTTTATTCTCTTTCTCTGTCTTTATGTTTATGTTATGTTCTCATGCACAATTTCCTTTTCTGGCATGGAGCATCTAGGACGGAAGCAATTTCCCCTCTGGAATTAATAAAGTATTTCTGACTCTGGTTCTGATCAGCTCACCTCACCTGTACCACACACATGTTCCATCGGAGGGGGAAGGCCCAACAGAGGCTCTACTTCCTTAAGAAGTCAAAATACGCCCATGTCACTAACGACCAGCTGTCCAACTTCTATCAGTCATCAAGAGAGCTTCTTGACCTACCGCTGCATGGTGTGATTCACCAGCTACAGGAAGAGAACAAAAAATACCTGCAGAAGGTGGTGAGGGAAGACTCCAAAAGAAAGGGAACTTTCTAAAGCACCTAATTTATCCTGGACATTACCTGTTCTCTCCCCTGTCCTCAGGGATGAGATACTTGGATCTGTCAGAAAGAATGGGATAAATTGCCCAAATTCAGGTGTGAAAAGCTTGTAAAGACAAAAAGATGCAGACTTTAATTGATGGGGCACTAAGGCTGTACTGAATTAAAGGAATACATCGGGATTTTTAAGCTGGTCTTAATAGAAACATAAGTGCTGTTTTTCCATATAAAATAAATTGTTGTTCAAAGTTTTCATGCTTTCCACCAAAAACGTTTCCAACAGGGAACATGATTACAGAAATATTCACAGACTTCGTTCTGTGAAAACAATGCACTTTAAATCTACCTGAGACTCATGAAATTCCACCAGTCCTTCAGCCAAACCAAATAAGAATCGATATTATGGTCTTCAGGTTTACTTCCTGGTTTTTATGCAGTTCTCCTGTCTCATTCCCAGTTTTCACCTGTTCTGCTGCATAGATTGTTTCTCTGCATTCCTATAGTAAGCCTGCCTAACTGCTGGTTGCCTGGTTCAATGATGTCAGCACTGGTTGCCTGCAATTACCTGACCCTAAACCTTCATTTCTAGGTGCTTTTACTCTGTATCTAGATAAATATTTTGTGATTTGGACCTGGATTTGTTGAAGATTAAAATAGGATTAGATTTGGATGATTACTTTTGGATATTGGAACGGGATTATGTTAAATTGGATCTGGATCTTGGATTCAGATTTAACTTGTAAATAGTTTGTTTTAGGTCATCCTCTGTTCCTCACTGGTGACATTTTTCATAACTGGCTCCTTTTTGAGACCTTTTTAGATCTGGACATTATTATCATGTGTGCTTGGCCCCCCTGCGTTTTGCAGGGCTTATACTTACATCTTCCTACTCACCTGTGTTACCTGGTCTTCCCTCACACCTGCACTTCCTTGTCCAATTTAAACTCTGACCAGAAAAGTCCTGGAAAATGCACTGGAATTCTGACATTCTTTGGAGTTTGTCAGGAGGGGGTGTATGTGAGAATGCTAATGTCCGAGTGAGATGCTTCGGACTCGGACAATCTCTCCAGATGATCTCTGAGGCTGAATTCTAGCATTGACTGCAGTTCAGATGTCGAGCAGGCTTAAGCCTGCTCACTCTTCAGACAGCAATTATCCTCTCCCTTGGCTCCCCACTTACCTGTCTCTCTCTTACAGTGTCCCTGACTCCTTCTACTGGCCAATTGACTGTACTCACGTGGAACTGCATCTGCTGTCTGGCTGTCATCCCACTCATCCACTATCCCCTTTATACCTACATTATCAATAAAGAAAAGATCATTTTTCCATCTCTGTGTTCTGCACCTTTTGGTACCTCATTACTAGCCCTCAGAAGTTAAGCGACAGTCCCTTAACTGCTATGGCATAAAAACACTGAAGTCATGGCTCATATTGTCATTGTTACGGTGAACGGCTTCCTTCAAAAGTTTTAATGGAATTAACTTGGAAGTGTATTTATACTTTGCAGATTCAACACCTAGAATATTTTGTATTTTGAGTATTTTTTTAAGTTTGAGGACGATTTGGATTTGTGTCTGCCACCATGGAATGTGTTTTTTTTATCCATGTTGTTTTTCAAGTGTTCCACAGATCAACCTAGATACTAAAAGCAGGGGGTCATTGCCAGTGGTAGGTGAAGTACTCAAAAACTGTACTTCCACACTAAGAAATCCATTTGCAGAAAATATTTATTAGTGAAATTGTGCTGCTGCCTCTTCTTTTAGAAATATTTCGGGATTTATTTGTCAGATTACCCAATCAGGAAGCAGATATGCAAGTCAACCAGCTGGTTAAGATGCCAAGTTAGGGTAATTTAGGCACATAATGCTGGTCAACCTACTGGTTGACTTAGATATGTGTTTACAAGTAGGCGAACATTTTGATAAAATTATGTCTGTGTAGCTTACAAACTTAATTAGTAGCGATGGTTAGAAAACAGGTACCAAATAATAAATTTACCTTGAGCTGTTTAAACTGCCTCCTTAAACTGGCACCTCAACCGAGCGGTTGAACCTGTTTTATGACAAAACATAGATACATATTTTCTGATTTATGTCCATCAACTAAACTATGATTGTTAGGGTGTCAAGAAATTACATCTTTTTTTTTTTTTTGCCTCAATTTTCAAACGTATTCAAACTGATAAAAGGCCAGACAGGACGCTCAGGATGCACAGAACAAAGAGCCACAGAAATCCTTTAACGAGGACAAATATAACAGTAAATGTATGTGGTTCTCTTGTAGCAATACTTTGTTATTGCACCTTATTTTAACCCAAGTAAACACAATGGATCCCACTGCTCACAAATCTATGAAACTACACATATTTGTTCTTAGATGTAGTGGAATAAAAGACAACGTAGCCTTAATTAAATCTACTTAAGTACATTTTTCACTTATCTTTACTAAAGTACTTAAGTTACTTTCCACCACTGGTCGTGGCTAAAAGCGAGCAAAATGGCTAATAATGATCAAAACGGACATAAATACACCATTTGCAGACTGTTACATGTATGTGGAGACTATTTCTCAGAGGACGATGCTGAGAGTTTAAGGGCTGCAAAGTTACCAACAACAGCTGATGAGGGTTAAGTGGAGAGAAATATATGGTGTCTGTTGTTTCCCCTTAAAATTTCAAGAAACAGTCATGCAGGGTATGGAAATCAGTCTCTAAACAGCTCTTTAAGAACCAGGTTGTGGTCTGGGCCACGCCATTGCTTGCAGCAGGGTAACACCTGAATTCTTGATATACAAATGTAAAGATCAGGGCCCACAATTTGTAATGTACACCCCTGATATCAAAGTTCAAAATAAAATTCTGTGGGTGACCAGCAGCTCAGGTATGATGGTGAACTGATGTTTATCCAAGTGGGACTGACTGGACTTACCAGGCTGCCTCTTGACTGCTAAAAGGGCTTGAAGGGGTCAGAGGTTGCAGCATCAGTGCTCTGGGTGAGTGGCCATGCAGGAGATCAAGCCTTGCTGCTTGGTGTTTCAGAACAGTGATAAGCTTGTCATTCTCACTGATGTGTTATGGGCCAGCAGTCCAGGAGCTCTTTGAAGATACTGCTGGTCTTGTTGGACTCCTTAACTTCAGAGGACACTTCCCTGTATGTGTGTGTATCTGAGCCGGTGATCAGAATGTCTGAGCATGTATTTCTTTAAATGTATTTATTCTTATATTAGTGAATCCTGTCACTGCAGCACTGACCTAATTTTACTATATGGCTGAATGAAGTTATTCCACCTTAAGTGTATTTAAGCCTTTCTAAACATGTACACTTATTAAAAAATATAGGCCGTTCTTCTACACAAGGATAAGCTTATCCAAGAGACGGGGAAACAAAAAAGAGGAACATTGAACAAGGAAGAAGACAGAGAATGACTAAGAGATACTAGAGATGGATGGAATGAAAGGGACAGAATTAAAGAAAGAGACAGACTTACAGAAGGAGAGAGGAGATGAAGGGGAAGGCAGAGCACTTCAAACAGCTCTCAGCTTGTTCCATGTGCAGTAATAATAAATGGAGCTTCATTATTTAGTTGTGTATGTCTGTAGTGCTGCTGCTACTGCCAGTACACTGCAAACCCCCTGCCTACTTATCACTCTGTTATTCTCCTATTTACCAATCCAGGAGAGAGAGAAAACCTTTTTGAAGAGTGTGTGTATTTGTGTATGTGAGGGGGCCTACACAATCCTGCCTGGTGCATGCGAGGATGTGCATTTGTTTTTGTGTGTCTATTTTGCCAAGGGAGATGATTATCTATTTAAAGATGCCAACCACATAGTCCCATGACCCTTTACTGTGGGGGCTGGATGACAGAGAGGTAAGGAGAAAGAGGAAAAACAGGGTGAAACAAAGACGAAGATGTTTGTATTTTTACCATTATTCCTCATACCAGCCATGAAGATCCTCAAACTTCTCGCTCCTCATATCATCTTTCTTTGCAACCTCTGACAGGTGCCTAATTCAGTTTGGGAGCTTCTGCCTTAATGCAAAGATAGAAGTTAGCTCTGTTTAAAGAGGCTGCTAACCTGCAGGGAGGGGGTGGTGTGAGGGAGATCGGATGTACAAAGTGTTCAGGTGGGCTGCAGAGTGTCTCACCTCAGCCTATTTAGAACAGAGGTGCAAACTGGCTCTGATGGTAAACCTCCAGGGATCTACTTGACAGAAGTAGGTCTGACATACACACAGTCAGGCTATTTGTATATGTTGGTGTGTGTGGTACATATAAGCACAAAGTTTCCTGATTTTCACTCTGAATGGTGGCTGGATGTCAGTCCATTGTCCAAGCTGACTTTTTTGATCGAATCATTCTATTTTGGATTGCAACTCCGTTAATGAGTTTTGACATCACACTGCAGTGCATTTAATTCAATTCAATTAAACATTATTTATATAGCGTCAATTCACAACAAAGTCATCTCAAGGCACTTTACAGAATAAAGTCAAGACTATAAAGATGGGTAGAGAGAACCCAACAATTCCCCCTTGAGCAAGCCCTAGGCAACAGTGGAGAGGAAAAACTCCCTTTAAAGGAAGAAACCTCCAGCAGAACCAGGCTCAGGGTGGGCAGCCATCTGCCTTGACCGATTGGAGTGATTGGAAAGTGAAGAGAGAAAAGAAAAAGAGCAAAAAAGCATCAACAAAACATCAGACAGCTTGGTGGGACCAGTAGCTGCACACTGGAAGACACACAGCTTCAAGGCCGGGGACACCTGCAGAAAGGGACAGAGAGAGGGGGACAGAGGAGGACAAAGACAACTACGGAAGAGAACACACAGAGTTGATGTCATACAGTGGTGACAATTGTGGGGTGAGAGGAGAGGAGAGAGGCTCAAAAGGAGGAAATGAGCTCAGTGCATTGGGGGGTGGGTCCCCCAGCAGTCTAAGCCTATAGCAGCATAACTATAACTAAGTATAACTAGCTTTATCAAAGAGGAAGGTTTTAAGTTAGGACTTAAACGTAGAGAGGGTGTCTGCTTCCTCAATCTGAACTGGGAGCTGGTTCCACAGGAGAGGAGCTTGATAACTAAAGCCTCTACCTCCCATTCTACCTTTGGAAATTCTGGGAACCACAAGTAGGCCTGCATTCTGAGAGCAAAGTGGTCTACTGGGATGATATGGTGCTATGAAGTCTTCTATATATGATGGAGCCTGACCATTCAGAGCTTTATATGTAAGAAGCAGGGTTTAAAATTCTATTCTAGATTTAATGGGAAGCCAATGGAGAGAAGCTAGTGAAGGAATGAAATATGATCTCTCTTGCTAGTTTCAGTCAGCACTCTTGCTGCAGCATTTTGGATTAATTGCAGGTTCTTTAGGGAGTTACTGGGGCATCCTGAAAGTAGGGAATTACAGTAGTCCAACCTAGAAGTAACAAATGCATGGACTAGTTTTGAGACAGGATGCTCCTAATTTTGGCAATGTTCCGTAGGTGGAAGAAGGCTGTTCTAGAGATTTGTCTTATATGTGAGGTAAAGGACATATCCCGGTCTAAAATAACTCCAAGGTTCCTTGCAGTAGTACTGGAGCCCAGACTTAGTGGAATCTCCCATTACACGGAAATACATGTTACTTGATTCAAATGTAGAGTGCCACTATAGTTTAGTTGTCCCACATTCACAGTCCTGCAGTCTGAAATATTCACCAGAGCAACAGAAGTAGATTAATCTGCATCTGAAAATAGTCCCGAAGCACATATACAGCTATACATAGGTCCTCATGTTTGTGCTCAGTTTAAGAGGTTAATGTTTTCAGTAGAAGTAGCAAAAATAAGGGTTAAAGGCCACTAATGAAGCAGAGAATTCAACACACTAAGATACTGTTTTGTGGGATCTGTTAATTAATATCTTTAGTGTTTTTTTAATCTTAGAATGAGTCTTTCATATCTACATAGACTTTTGGTTGACTTTCATGCTGCCATGTTGCACTACCATGTTTCTACATTAGCCCAGAGGACAAACTAAACACAGACACTGGCAGCATTTGGTCCGGTGTCCAGAAAAAAAACAATTTACCAAACAAATCTTAATGATAATAACAATAACAATAACAACAACAACAACAACAATAATAATAATAATAATAATAATAATAATAATAATAATAATAATAATAATAATAATAATAATAATAATAATAATAATAATAATAATAATAATAATAATGTTAATATTAATATTCATAAATAATCATTTATGAATATTAATAATTTGTGAATTGGTAAGTATACATCAAAGTACTGCAGTTACTGACTATATATTTATATTCATGTTATTATATTCGTGTTGGGTTACACTATGATAAGTTACATGAATATTGATTTAACGGGGAAAGAAAATAATTTGCAAAAAACACGATGATTAATAGGTATGTGCTTGATTAATACGTAGCAGAAATAGTCTAAACACATCTGTGTGAAAACATTACTGGCTTGGCCAGTAATGTTTTCAAAGTGTCCAGCCATCCAGCAACTTGTCTGTGTGGTTCATTGTGTACAATGGATCAATTTCTTATTAAGTGTAAATAAGTAAAAGCAAGTAGTGTACAATGCACTTTGTATTGGCACATCTTCTTAAAAAACAGACTAATAATGTCAACAATGAGCTGCTGCGAAAAAACGATTGTATTAGAAACATAAGTGTCAGCCCACTGCTCATGTCCGATGGGTTCCACCATTTAATTCCTCCATGTGATGAGAAAAAAAATTTGTGCATTTCTGCATTATTTGTTTGTATTTAACAATCCAATGCTTTTCAGTCCTTATTAGAAATCAATAATTTTGTGACATGATATTACTACAGGCAGCATATTAAGTTCTAAATGACACATCTGAAGTGTGGAGGTGTGTGTGTGAGATTATTTTGTGGCAGCCTGCTGTCATTTACACATGATTTATTAAAGGTAAACACAGTGACTGGTTGCATATAACAATATAACAGTCCAATACAGGCTACAGCTGCTTAAATGTGTGTTCTGTCCACGGGGCGAATGGTTTGACAGCAAGTGAAGTTAAGGTGTCCCTGGGCAAGCTCATGACATTGCGCAGACCTGAATGGGACAGGAGATGTAGGACTGAGAAAGTCAGTAAGTGAACCGCCTTCTTAGCTGACCCCACAATGTGGCTGTTAGGGTAGAAGCACAGCGGGTGTCTTGAGTGATCCAGACGAAGAGTAAGAGGGCGCAGATGGGCCTCCTGGACATACCAGCACCCTAGTGAAATGTAACATCTCAGAACCAACCTGGAAGGAAGTTCAGGACGTGGTATTAACAGCCAGAACCACTTCTCCCCCAGGCCCCAGTCGAGTACCCTATAAGGTGTACAAATGCTGACCAGGGCTTCTATGTATCCTTGTTATGGATACATCATTATGGCAACTTCAGATTCATTGAGCATAACATCAAACTGGCTCGGGCTTGAGAGAGGGATGATAACTAGCTGTACGATGTCTGTGATCATCTGCGACTGTCACAGGAAGGTAGAGCGGTTGTCCACCAATCTCACAGTTGTTGGTTCAATCCCCGGCTCCTCCGGTCACATTTCGAAGTGTCCTTGAGCAAGACCCTGAACCCCAACTTAGTTGCTCCTGGTGAGTGTTGGCCAGCTGCATAGCAGCTCACCCATCAGTGTATCAGTGTGTGTGTGATTGTGTGTGTGAATGGGTGAATAAGAAGAAGTGTAAAGTGCTTCGAGTGCCAACAGGTAGAAAAGCGCTATATAAGTGCAGAACATTTACCATTTACCATCTTTATGAATATGTGTGATGTTTAATGAACATGTTGGCGAAGGCTGCTGAGAAAGATTGCAGAGGCCCCCTGTCCAAGTCCGAAATCCAGCAGCCTCCTATCAGAGCCAGGATGATTTGAGGATCACTACTACATCAGTGTTCTGGTGCATGTGGTTCTTTGTCACCTTTGTCAAGAATGAGCTTTAAACCAACAAAATCTAGGTCCATGGTCCTGAAAAGTAGGGAATTGGGGGAAAGGTTTTGCCTCTCTGTGGATGGTGTATTAATACTATCAACTACTGAGAAACCACTTATCAGCCCAGGCTGGTTTTGACTGGAGCCTCAGAGATACAGCTCCAGTCGAAACAACCATAAGCTCAAAACTTGGTTGGTGGCAGTAGATAAGTTTGGCCTATCTGACAGTTTTAAGGCACGGTTGTACCAGCACGGCATTTTGCCCCACATATTTTGGCCCCTGTTGGTGTATGAGATGACCATGTCTACAGTGGACACTCTGGAAAGAAATGCCAGCTTCTACATCAGAAAATGGGTGCATCTACCACGTAGTCTCACCAGTACAGCACAGAGAGTGGACAACACCATCCCAACCAGAACAATGAGGTGCTGAACAACCCTGAATCACCACTGACCTGAAGGAGTTGCTCAATAGGAAGAACAGTGCCTTCAGGGAGTGGGACAGAGACCTGCTGAAGTCTATGCAGAAGGAGCTAAAAGTGAGATTGAGGGAGAACAAAGACGCCTACAGGAGGAAACTGGAGAACGAGCTCTCGTAAAAGACATCATAATAGACGTGTGGTTGAGAATGAAAAAGGATAAATCAAGCTGAGGGAAACCTGGACAGAGGCAAGAACCGGATTTTATTTTGCCTTCCTCTGTCTGATTAGCACTCACTCGGGTAGATATTGAAGAAGAGGTGTCCCATCCGCAGGCAAGCGCTACAGCACCTTCTCCCAGTCCTGATCGTCTCCTGTTTATCCCCGGTCAGCTCAGATTCAACCTGCTACATTGGTGTGATGCCTTTTGTCTATTCTGCCACCCTGGCATTTCCCTCACCTTGTTCATGGTGCGTCAGTGGTTCTGGTGGCCAACTATGGTCAAAGATGTCTGCGATTTGGTTTAGCCGGTCCCGTCTGAGCCCAGCACGAGTTCCAGTCACCGCCCTCCTTTGGGTTTTCTTCACCCTCTCTCCATCCCCAAGGAACCCTCCTTCTGGTCCCAAAACGTGATCTGGGTCGACAACGTGCACAACGCCTTACCATCGTCCGCCATGGGGCTAAACCCCCGTTCCAGGTAGTTTATGGCTAGCAACCACCACTGTTTGAGTCTTTTTACAGGGAATCTTCTGTCCCCTCTTCACAGGCTTCAGTCCAGTACTGTCAGCTGACTTGAATTGAATTTTGGATCTAACATTAAGAAGAGGATTTTCTGGATGCCTTAAAGTTTATTGATTAATTGACTGACTTGTATTAGACGCCTTTAGTTGTTATTTTCTGTTTATTTGCTACTTTGAGATCGTTCCTTTTGTTGTACTTTCTTCCTGATATTTTAGCGATTTTTGAGTTTTTCCTTTTAGTTTGTCCTCTTTGAACCTCTTCCCTCCAGCTGTTCCGTCTGCCTCTCCACTTATATCTACACTTACACTTACATACAATAAACTGTCCTTGCATTTATTTGTTGTCCAGCATTGATTTCCGTCTCCTTATTGTTGACAAAGATGTGTTTCCAGACAATTTATTGTTGTTCACCAGAAGTATCTGATCTTTGTCTGATTACAAAAAAAAAAAAAAAAAAACTGCTACTTTACGCACATATTTATTAGTTTTTAATCCTTCTGTAAACTTAACTAAAGCACTTCTTTCATTAACCGTGCCCACACATGCCATCTCAACCAACTGCTTACAACTTTCATTTCCAAATGTTGATTCATTCGCTCAATAAATATGTTGCCTCAGAATCTTTGTATTTAGTTGCATAGGCACATCATTTTCCGGAGCGAGCTTTGGACTCTCACACTAATTACTCGTGTTACACTGAACAAAACTAACAACAAAAGAAAGAAACCAATAGAAAAAAGAACCCACATATGAGGTTATGGTGAGTCAGTAAATAATCACTTACAGAGTATATGTGACAGTTAAAATGTTAAAAAATTAAAAATGGGTTATGGGATTGTGAACCACTGCTCTGCAAACAGCCGCCCCCAACCCATTGGAAGAGGCTGCAAAAAATATGTGGATTCTTCCCAACAGGAGAGAGACTAACAATTAAAAGCAGGGCATGTTTGAGAACCTATGTGTGTGATGAATTTTTTTACTACTTCAAGGGAAAAAATATCTGTGTGTTGGTTTAAACACAGCTAAACACAGTATTGTATATAAAAATTGTAATTTGGGCACAGAGATATATAAATGTTTTTGGTGCACAAATATTAGAGTGAAAATGTTTTTTACCACACAAATCGTTATTTAATGTCATTGTAAATGTGTAATAAGTATTTGCACTTTATTATCCATAATAACTATACACATTAGAGTTTTTTACAGACTCATGTTTTATTAAAGTATTAATGTACTATACAGCTTGATGTTGACAAGATGTCACGGTCTGAGCTTCTGGTTTGACGCCACATATGGTCAACTTCCTGTCTCTGCTGTCGCCCTCACCTGTCTTTTGCAATTTACCTGATGACACCTATGCACTTCACTTTATAAGCAGGCCTGTGACACTCTCCCCTTGGCCAGATAGTCTGCTGATCTCTCTACTGAAGTTGCTTTCCAGCAATCAAAACCTCACCAGTCTGCCTGCCTGTTACAACTCTGATCTGTCCCTGGCTCCGTAAGTCTATTTGATTATCTGAACCCTGCTTGACTGATCTGGATTTGTGGATGGTGAATCTTTCTGACCTGGCTCAGATATACGATATAACTATTGACTCTGGTTCTTGGATTGTGGACTTGGCTTTAATCATTTTATACTGTATAAAATTATTGGATCTGACCCTGTGTATATGGATCTGACCCTGATTATTGGATCTGACCCTGTGTATTTATCCTTTGAGCCTGCTAGTACAATGTCCGTATTATGCACGCGAGCTTGTGTGTGCACCTGAAGTGGGCGTGTTGATGACAGTTTTATTACTCAACTGCTGTTGTAGTTAAAGATAAACACAGATAAACACACACACATTTTGGTTCAGCAGCCATATAATCATAACCCCATACTACTCATACGCACTATCGAGTGCTGCAAAGCATCTCTCTATTGGAACAGTATAGCTGCATAATACCATTCTATAGGCTCATTTTACCTTTAATTAAAGGCTTTGGGGGGAACTGCAGGCTGGGTATTATCTGAATTAAAGACACAGGGTTGTAATATGGTTCAAATGTTAGAGGATAAAACCCCCGAGCATACTCCACATGAACAGCTCACTCCTGTCCAGTAGGGAAGACATGAAATACTTTACATTTTGTGTTGTACAATAGGAATATAAAATATACATTTTGGAAGGCACAAAATTGGCTTTCATATATATATGTATATATATGTGTGTGTGTGTGTGTGTGTGTGTGCGTGTTCTAATTATGAATTCAAATTCTAAAAGGACTGGATGAGAGTAAGAGAGTGTATGGATGAAGGAAGGGATGCAGGGACAAAAGATAAATGAGTTGATGGATCAGAGAGAATGATGAAGGAGAACAGAGCAGGGAAGAGGAGCGAGGCAGCAAACTTTTCCTTAGAGGTTCACTTTCATGGTGGGCTGACTGGAGCCTCACTAGAACATGTTCAAACACACACACACACACACACACACACGGACACACATATAGGCAGCATAGGTGCTTCATCTCTTCATCTTTTACTCTGGGTCTTAAAACCTCCTCTCCATTGTGATGTGTTCAGCGATGTGTGTATGACTTCTCTCGACACTCTGCTCAGTGTTTGCATTGACATCCACGGCGTCTATGGTGCAGCGTGTATATTTATATTTCCCCTGAGCCACTGGACAGCAGCTCTCCCCTACCGAAGCTCGTTTGCCGAACCCACACCAAGCACATCCCTTCACACACACACACACAAACACACACACCAATACACATACAGTAAAGCTTGCCTTCCTTCTCCTCTCTCCAATACCGCCTCCTCCTCCTCCTCCTCCTCCTCCTCCTCCTCCTCCTCCTCTCTATTTCTCTCTCTCTCTTTCACTCTCTCTATCTCAGTCTCTTGCTCAAAGCAGTGAGTTCTGCAGAGCGGTATAACAGAGAGGAGTGTGTGTTTGCTGTGGCGTGTGTGTGTGTGTCCAGAGTAGCGATTGCAGTGACAACAGAGAGTGTGATAGACAGATAGGCAGATTGAAGGGGAGAGAGAGAGACAGAGACTGAGCGGACTGAGAGAGAGGAACCCTCCTGACCATCGTGAGTACTGAACTGTATATACTTGCTTCTCTCCAGTCACTCACTATTGAGGGAGCTGTTTCCTAACTAACTGAACTGGCTGGTGTGATACACAGGAGCAACAGAGTGAACATGCATGGGTAGATGCACAGCATCACTTTTAGATTGTTGGCTAGAGTCACATCTTGTTGTTCAACATGAAGCTGCAGAATGTGCCATGTGAACAAGTGTGTGTGTGTGTGTGTGTGTGTGTGTGTGTGTGTGTGTGAGATTTTCTGTCTGTGTGTTTGTGTAAGTCATAATAGTGTCAGAAAAGTGTAAGCATGTAAAGGATGCAGGCAGAAAAACAGAAGAAATAAGACATAGTGTGTGCTAACAAAAGCTGCACTCAAACTCCCATTAGAGACCATCGGTTGACTCGCGATGCAAATGCATTTTTCCGATGCTTATCAAATTTTTCATTTCTGTTTTTTTTTCTCAGTTTAAGCACAACTGGCTCATTCAAGTATTACTCTTGTGTTTGTTAATTACAGTTGAAATTTCCATTTAAACTACTCATAGACGCCTGTTAGTCGTCTGTGTTCACTTCCTTATGTTTTCACTGAGGCTCCATTTCTTCTTTTTTTGTCGGCTCCTAACTTCCACACAGTGTTTTACTTTCCACTAGATTAAAAAACAAAGTTCGTCCAACATCCAGTACAGACACGCTCATGGGACAGTCCCACAGTGTGCTGTGTACTGTGCTTTCTGTTGGAAATCACTGTTATACTGAGATAATGTCCCTTCAACTTACATCTAAGTGACTGATGTACATTGACTGTATTGTTTGTTCATGTTGGTGCCACCATCACCACCATCCTGCAGATGCAGACGTACCATCGAAACCCAAAAGTATTTTTCACTTTTGCTAGAAGCGAAAGGAGCCCTGTAGAGTAAACCATGGGTGTATTATAGCATGCAGTGATGCTGAGGACAGCAGAGAGAAGGGTTAGCGGGGTGGTGAGGAGAGAACTAAAAAGAGGGATTATGATAACTTCGGAAAAAGAGGGATTATGATAACTGCTTCTTTTTTCACCCTTCCTCACTCGCAGTAATTGTTTCTGAAAAGGCTTTTGTCAGTTCTGTTTGCCTTCGTCAGCTATAACAAGGTCGAAATCAAGTGCACTCGCGTGTCTCCTCAAATATTCCATTGTCTCCCGTATTTTGTCTGCTGGCTGACATTTCATGTGTTCATAGCACTTGATATCAAATGATTCCCAAGGCATCCAGGCTACAGTGTGTTTGGCTGTGAACTTTACTTTAATATTTCATATGTTTTATATTGAGAGACCATACGATCTTGTATGAGATAAATGTTTTTTGCAATAAATTCAAAATGCACATCACACTTGTGCATTTAACAGCTCTGTATATCCAAAAACGGAGACAGTGCATGTGTGCAATCATGTGTGTGTGCACTCTGTACCTGTGTGTGTGTGAGTGTGTGAAGGAGAGAGTTTTCCTGGATCAAGAATTGTTAGCTGGGAGCAGCTGGGCTCTGTGGAGGATGTGTGGGGAGCACGATATTTGTGGCTTTGGTTGGGATTGGTTGGGATTTCCTCTCCCTATAAGGATTTAGTGGGTGACACTGTCTACATCAAAGGAGACTCTCAGTGTGGAGCAGCACAGCAACACAGTGCAAGACATTTGGAGACGTTGCTGCTGCTGCTTGTGCTGAACGAGGGCAGAGCTGTGAGAAAGTTGCCCAAAAAGACAAATCCAGCTTGTGAGTGATCACTGTAAGCATGTGTACCCCCGTCCCTTTCTCTATGGTGTGTGTGCTCATATGTTTATTAGCCGAAGTGTGACAAACTTATGGAAAATGTCAAACGGAAGATAAAGAATGTGGTGCTAAGTAAAAAATGTGTCAGTCTGCTTAAAATGAGAACTAATGGAGAAGAAAGCTCCTCAGCCTAATTGCCCACTGTTTCATCATCATCACCCAATAATTCCTACAATAACAATTTATTCTGAATGACATTTCATTTACTTCTTTCTTCTCATAAACATCCATTTTCATTAGAGAACATTAGATTTCGCCTTACGGCTGCTGCTGTAATTTATCACATGCACTTTTCTGACTGTCAAAGTCAGACACCACTCAGAAACGTTCCTCTCTTAAAACGGTTCCATTCACACATGCTAAGTCCTCAGCATTTGGAGATTTCTTTAAAAAATGTCTCTGCATTTGTATGATGGGATGGTACAGTATTACACACGCTGCTTAATCCTTTTAAGCAGAGTTGTTATCCTAACCCACAATGAACTGTATCGCTACTGAAGCTTGTTGCATTCACAAGCAGTTTTTAGTGAGCATCTTTGTTGGTTTAAAAGTGAATGTAGTGTGTGTGTGTGTGTGTGTGTGTGTCGGTATTGTCTGGTGTGCTGTACTGACAGCACAGATAAGTCTTTTCTCCGGAGGCCTAATCCCTCCTCTGTACAAAAATGAGACACACACAAAATGAGAGACAGGCATTGGTGTTGAACACAGCGACAAGTCCCCGAGAAAAAGTGTGTGTGTGTGTTGTTTTGTGTGTGGTGGTGAAGACAACACGGCAGCAGATGCTTTTAGAACGGACCGAGACTGGGATTTGCATGTGAACAAGGGCTTTAAGGGAGCCGTGAACCGTTAATACGCATTCAGAGAGGTTTTGCAGTGAGCGGCCAGACTTTTTCAGAAACAGGTGTTCTACAAATCAAAGCAAACACTCTCCTCTAAAATTGGTTTCTCTGCGGCTCTATACTCTGGATCCTCTGGTGCTGTGTGGTTTGCCAGCGCTTTTACTAGGAGATGGGCTCTTGTTTTGGAAATACCAAAAAATGTGGATCGGAGGAAACAGACATCCATGTTGTATTTGTTCCTTTTAGAGTCATAGACATAGTAATATAATGGAGGTGTTTGTCCAGTTATCATTGTTAAGGGTTAATATATTTTTCTTAGAATCTTTAGATATTCTGTAATTATATTATTAAATATAACTGTCATAAAACCCAGATCAGAGTGATGTAAATGTATGAAAAAGTGCGGTTAAGAATATTTGAGAAGAATGTCTGCAGCAGAACACTTAATGGCTGGATGGACGAGATGTTCCTGTAATAAAGGGAGCTTGGCAAAATATGGCTGTAAATTGTCAGCTGCACAAATGTATTCTCTCTTTTGAGTGTTTAACTGTGGATCAGCATATGCTGAGTATGTGGTAAGTTAAAGTTTTCTTTTTTCTGTAAAGTGCCAGTGGTCCGTTGGTTATCCCATTCAGGTCAGTCGACAACATTTTGGGTTATATTTCTGATTCATTTTGTGGGTTATTTCTATTTTCTGTAGGCATAAGTCAAGTTTTTGATTTTGTGGCATGTAACCCCCATATTGCTGCACCTCACGCAGGCTTCTTTAATAATCAGTTTCTCGTGATGAATATTTGCACAGTCTTTGTCCAGCAAGTTATTGTATTTCTTTTACAGAAGATTTCTAGAAGAATAACTCTAATGCTGCTTAAAGCAGTGCAGGATAATAAATAAGGAGCAAAGTGGACGTCTTCTGATTGTCTGACTCATCTTAATTCATGTTTCACATTTTTGTTGTTTTAGCGACTGCGTTTTATTCACATTTACACTATGTTGTATCTAAAGCTTTGTTAGGTGATATTTTACATGTGTGGCTCACATGTTTAAAAGGAATTCAGCTGTTCCTATTCATATGGAGCTTCGTTAAAGTGGGTCAATTAGAGCTCTCTTTTTTATACTGGCCGACGTAACTGCAGCCCAGGTAACTGGATTGTCTCATTGTGGCCTATTCTTTTATAAAGTGCTTTCAGCGTTAATTAAATTTAACGAATAGAAATGTTTTATAAATGCAATACAAGGAATTGTTGGGAAAATTATTCATATAGGTTTTCACACAAAGGTACAGACTTTACTGGAACAGAGTGAAACAGCTGCATTTTCCTCTGCAGTTCTAGAAAAACATCGGGAGAATGAATGGTAGATGTAACATTGACATTACATTATTCTTGTAAATTTAAAAAGGTCTTTCAGCTTAATTCTGTACAATCTGGATGCAATTTAGAGATTTTGAGTGAAAACACTGTTACAGTCGTGCGGCTTGAGGAGACAGTGTGTTTAGTGTCATCAGAATTAACAACACATCAGAATGTGAATAATGTTTGAACAGGTACATCTTCATTTATAAAGTATCTCTTTATCTCAGTCTTTCTGAAATATGATAACGGCGAATTCCACCCCCAGTCATAATCTCAGATCATGGGACACATATCTCTTGTCAGTTCCAAATATACAGACAGAGATGGGAAAGAAAGTTTCCATGTTTTCTGTTCCAACCATCTGGAAGAACTTGCAGAAGGAAATTAAACTGAAGAGTTGAGCATCACAGTTTGAATTTAGGAGCCATTGTGAAATACAGTAAAAGATTCCTTTGCTGCTCAATCTAAACTAATGTTCTTATCATACATTTGTACTTTTTGGCTCATGTAAGACTTTATAAACTTGTTTGACAGTGAAATTGTACATTTCTTGTTTGTCTTGTCTTTATCTTGACCTGGTCAACCTTAAAAAGTAGGTTCTCATCCTTAAGGGGACCTCCACCTGCTTAAATCAAGCTTGAATTAAACAATTTCAAAAATCCTGCCCACTTCTCTACAATGTGTATTAATGAATTCTTAATACCTACATTTACCCTTCCTGTATCTGGTGTGGTCCGATGATATTGATTATGGGTTTTTCTAGGACCGTTTAAAGTTCAGATAACACTGGTTCTGGTTCTGCTCTGACACCCCTGAAGATCTGAGTGATGGTTGACTGAGCAAACCACATCACTAAATCCATCTGATGTTGCAGCATCACTGATCAGTGTCATTCTGCCATAAATCACATCATTAAAAAAGGCATTAACAGGAGAGATGAATCAATCAGTGTACAGACACACACACACACATAGATTTTAGTTAGAAAAGTGTTTCATCATAACAAACATTCAGTTAACTGTATGATAATAATTCTATACTAAAAATAACAATTAAAATGACTCTCTAGTCTAATAGGTACATAGTTTGCAAAAGGGAAAGAAAAAGAGAAAGATGATGCTTTCACAGATGCTTAGAAGTGATTTAAGGTGTTTGGAGCTGTTGTGTCCATCCATCAGGAAGGACACAGATTGGTTTGCAAATTAAATCTGGATCCAAAGGCTGTAAAAATAGAACATGGAGGCCACTTTACAGGACACTTATCCAACATCTTCAACCATTAGAGTAGAATACGTTTTTCAGCTCAAAGCGTATGAGCATCTTCAAATATATTTTCTTTTTCTTTTTTGGAAAATTTAAGATTGAAGCACAATGAAAAATGGATGCAACACAATTTGACAGCATTGGTTTATTTAGAATGATTTAAATATTACTTTTAAAAAAAGAGAGTGAGTGTCAGAGGAAAAGTAAGAGATGCTTGGCTCCTCATTAGGTGTGTGTGTGTGTGTGTGTGTGTGTGTGTGTGTGTGTATACTGTAACAGCATAAACAAAGCAACATATTTAAGGCAAAGCCACAGTTAATATCAAAGCTACACCCTGCTTGTGTGTGTGTGAGTGTGTGATAAATGGCACTCTAAGGCCTGCACTTGATTATGTTCAATGGAGAGCTTTCTCCCCTCTTTATTTATGTCTGCACACTGCAGCCTGGACACACACCTATAAATCTATTGCTGCCGCAGACCACACACACACAAACACACACACACACACACTGACACCCATATTTGCTCCAGTTCCTCTCCCCATTTGTTTAAAGCTATCGGTGAATTTCCCCTGACACTCTGAAACACTCATCTTTTTTCAAAGCAGAAACTCTATCCTTGGGGGTTTCATCCCCCCTGTGGTGCCACTTATCCTGACTTTGACTATCCTGGGTATTCCAGCCATCATACTGCTAACCTCATGCTTCACTAATGCATATCAGTCCTAAACACTTGGCCAACACTTTTCTCTTTTTGAAGCTGTAGCCTGAGGCCAGAGCTCCAGGGCTTTGTGACTTGTGCCCTCTAAAATCCTACAGCTTTGGATGTTGAAAAGTTCTTCTCAAACACAGGCTCCCTAAGAAAAGGATGTCGAGGTGAACAGGGAGGGTTTTTGGGTCCAAAAAGGAGAATAACTTGAGCCTTATCAAGGAAAAGAACCAATGCAGTAAAACAGGGAGGACGGGATGGCAGCTTGTATAGAAAGCAGCTGACACTGTGATGCAGGCATCTAGAGAGTGTAGACCTTTAAAATATCATTCTTCAATCAGTGTGCAGTAAGCTGAAATAGTAAGACCGGAGAGCAATTCAGTGTACCAAATACCACAGACGGAGACTAATTTGAATAACTTTTGTTTTTATGTTCAAGTTTTAATGTAATATTCTAATGCACAAGACCATGTCCACTCTAACTGTGAAGATGCCACACTTCCTGATCTGTAAGCTGCATTTCCTGTCTGAGCCTACTGCTTGAAGCATGGGCAAAGCAAAAGAGAGGAATGCAGTGCCACACAGTCCACATTATCATTTCCTGCTGTTTTAGCATTTTAAACTTGCTGTGTGGACACAATGTCCAACTCGATTCACTTTTCTAAATTTCTTTGGGGATGAGTGCACAGTGCAGTGTGTCCCATTTAAAACAGATGAAGACTTCTCTTTGTTGAAGCCCAGCTCTATGATTTTACACAAGAATCTGACCTCAAGCACCTTTAAAACAAGTATAGGTATCAGCTCACTCTGCCTGTCCTTTTTTTTCATTTAGCCTCTCTTCACCTATCTCCAAATCTGTCTGTCTGCGGTTGTGCAGCAGCCAGGCAGCCAGTGAATGTGAGTCAGGCGAGCTGAAGGGAAAAACTGTCATTCAGTATTGCTGTAATTCCTGCCAACTCAGCTACCACCTGCTATACTGCAGTCAGAAACACACACACACACACACACACGTGTGTAAAACAGCGACACACGCTTGCCTGAGATTGTCTTCACTGCTGGCATGTTGTGCCTGACACGACGAAGTACGGAAAGATGATTAATAACAAAGCTTTTACTCTGCTCCTTCACTTGTTACAGAAAATTAGTTTTTACAGCATGAAGGCTTTGTGGGGTGATGGAGAACAGTATAGTTACTGCATTTAACAGAGTTTGAACCAGTTTATGACTCATTCCTATATACAGACAACATGGTTGGTACATTATTATGCTGGAGAGTTGGATGGTTACCAACTACAGATGTTACAATTCACTCTTCCACACATGATTTACACTTGGGGGACTGTGGCGCTGGAAGGTGGAGCAGTCGTCCACCAAGCTCGCGTTTGTTGGTTCGACAGTTGGGACCAACTGGCAACAAATGAAAAACATTAAGAAGCAGAAACATACAGCATATGTATCTAACGCCTTTGTTAATCAGGGGCCTCATTCATAACACTGCGTAAACATGAAGCTCAGATTCTTTATAAATCTGGTTGTCACACAAACATCCACCATCCTCTCTTTATGAATACCAGCCTTCCCTGAGTTGTGAACACAGGAACAACACTCATACTCCTTCCATCTGTCGTCACACATGGTCCAATGTGTGTAGCTCATGAAGAGGCTGTTCTAGTTGTACCAAACCTGTTTGTCGTCCAGGGAAAGTTTGATATGTCAACGTGCAGGAAGAAGTCAGAGCTACAGACACACAGACACCTAAGTGAGGTCATGTAAGAGCACTGATGATTGGAAGCCTCAGAAGTGGTGTGAACAGGGTGAAACATGTAGGATGTAGGATAACAGCACTGCCTCAATGATCCACTTGATCATTACCATCCACTTCTTAGCACAGCTGAAGTCTTGTGATCGTGTTTACAATTTTCCATTGGTTTTTACAAAGTTTTTACATCTTTATTTTCAAAACGGTAAAGATTAGTTAACCCCAAACTTTATTAAATTCATTATGTCAAACTAAAGGAAAATATATGTTTCCCATAATGGGAAAATTCCACTGTTCCAGCAACAAAAAATGACCTCACAATAAAAAGAATATTGCACAAGAGCACAAAAAGTTACATGACAGAAACAAAGTTACTCCCATAAAAACCATACACATAACCTACACAAAGTTATTGGGAACCCGTGGCCTAATTGGAGCAAATAGACTAAACATAAAAGGTGTTTTGAAGTAAGTTTTTGTGTTCATTTTGATTTTTAGGATATTTTCACTCGTCATTTGCTTTATTTTTATTTGTTCGTATTGTTCCTGTTTTCTGTCTCTTAACAATATGGAAACAGAATGAATTATTTTTGTTTTTAATTGAAGAAAGAATACAGTACAAACATTATGTCATATCAAGAGTCCATATCGGTCCAGTCGGAATCGGTCCTGCAGGTAAAAACAGTTGGATGCAGAAAAACCTGCACACAGGAATGAATCTAGAAACTTTCTTAGGAAATCTCTCTTTTTTTTAACAGGCATCTCAAATGAGTGCAGGTACAGACAGCAGCAGTGTTTGTTCTCTCTACTAAAACCACCATGGGATGTTGGGATATTTCTAGATGTATTTAATATTTTGTTGTCCACTGTGTAATGATTGATTGAAAGAGCGTATGTGTTATTTGAAGGACAAATATGCTTTTGTTGCGTGTTGTTAATATTTTTCTTGTGTCATTATGCTGTTTTGGGCTGTGTGGTATGAAAGCAAGGCAAAATTCAGTAGACGTGTTTAGTTCTTAACCACAGAGACCGAACGTGTCAGCAACATTAAGCACATTTAAATAAAGGTCCTAAACAGCTGTATGTCGTACATCACTGTCGGCTGTGGCAGCTGTTGACCAATCAGAGTGCGTGACTGAGCAGCCCGCTGGACTATAAACCACACCACTGGGTTTGTTTGCTTGCAGTGAATTCCACTGCACCTTTTCATCGCTCGACTCGTGTCACAGTTTTTTCCCCGTTCGAAGCAAATGACGTATTGTAGCTGATGCACACAGAGAAAAAGCTTTGGTTCAGACACAGGCTCAGACACACAATAGACAGCTTACAGTCACCCAGAGCAGGAAGGAGGTGGAGGGGAGGAACTGATGCTTCTTGGACTAATGATGTATGAATCCTCATCATTTGTTACATCTCCTTCTTTCCTCTGCAGCCCTTCACGGTTGCATTTGCCTTTACTCCTTCACTCCTGACCTCTATTGATCGTCGGCCTTGTTCACGTCCTCCCTCTGTTCCAGCTGTTACACTCCTACTCCTTCACTTTCATCCCTCGTCCTCCACCATCAAACCAATCCAAACCCTTTTTTTTTTTTTTTTTTTTACATCCCTCGCTGTCCTTTTTTCCATTCATCCCACTTTTTACCATCCATTGCTGCTCTAACCCCCCCACCCCCCACAGACCAATTTGCCTCGCTCGATGGCAGGGTATTTGACAGGCCTGCTGCGGGAAGATAGCGCGATTGAATGCGAGTCCCCAGGGAGGAAGGAGGAGGAGGGTAAAAGAGGGTGAAGTGGTATTAGCTTGTGAAAAGAGGTTGGCACCAGGCAACAGCGAGGAGAGGAGGAGAGGGGCTGGGTGGGATATGGGCTGTAGGAGAGAGAAAGCCAGGCATGGGGCTTAGGGCAAGCCAGTCAGAGTGATATTACTGCCCCAGAAAGAGAGAGAGAATGAGCTGGAGCACATGTAGATTCAGAGACGCTTGTTTTTCAACATTAGCTATTTAGAAACTTCAGCATGATATGGACTTTTCTATAGGATGCTGCTTTACAGCTCTGGGCACCTCAGCTCCTACCCAACCAAGAAAGACAGGGCCCCACAATGATCTTGGTTCACACAGGCTAAGTGTGCAATGTGAATTAACTTGTTTTTCAGCGTTGCAGACGTCCAATATTGTGCAGAAGCGATGAAAACACACAGACACACTGCTCCACTGACCAAGGTGTCCTCATTGCAAAGAAATTGGAGACAGTTTGAACATGTTGCCCCAGATGCTCTGAATCTCCATGACTGTCTAAAGTAAACTGTGCTTAGCCAAAAACCTCTACTGGAATTATAGGAACCGGTGCATTTGGTGGAATGTTCATATCAATACCTCAACCAAATGTTGGAATAAACGTGCCTTGAACCACAATTGGAGAAAGTTCCATCACCATCACTTCTCTGCTGTGGTGCATTTGGGTCTCATTGCAGCAGTCTGGGTGTGAAGCCAGAGGACAGGACACAGAGGATAGCATGAAACTGTTTTTGATCTGAAACTGGTAACCTGCAGGATCCTGACAGATGGAGGACTGACTGGGTGACATCAGCAGCTGCCTTCACCCCTCTCAGGCCAAGTCAGTGGCAGGTCAGTCTATAAAAGCTTTTATGCTCAGACTCTGGACCTGTCACTCATGCCCCCTTGGTTCATTCAACAATGTTCTGCAGCAACAGGTCAGGACAAGGACATTTTGCTTCTGACATGAGGTGCTGACCTTAAATCTTCAGAGACAGAGAAAGTAACCACTGGACAAGGCACCTAAAAATAAACCAGCAGTGGGGGTTAGAAACGAAATAATTTCTTTTTCTCTCATCCTCCGTATTTTTCTTTTTCCTGTTTCCTTTGCTGCTCCTCTCATACTTTTCTTCTCTGTCTAATGGAATTTTTAGCCTTGGCCTGTCACTGTCCACAAAAGCTGTTACCTGCTGCTATCACCTCCTTTCCACTCTCCTTCCTGCTCACCCCTTTCCCTCTGCATCCTTCCATGCTTTTTACTTCCTCTTTTTTTCTACCCATCCACTAGTTCACCTCCAATCACCCTTGGTGCATCTGATAACCAAGCAAGACACAGCAAGAGCGAGACGCACAGTATGGAGGAAGCAATACAGGGGGTCTTCATACTGCTGCAAAGGCTCAGAGAGTTGACAGCGATGGAAAAGGACAGCTGACCCCTCTTATGCAGAGAAAGAGATTAGAGATGTTGGAAGTGGAGAGACGAGGTAGAGATGGAAGGAAAGATGGATAAAGGCCAGAGGAGTGAGTGAGATGGAACAGTGGAGTATCAATGCCACAAAAAGTCCATACAGGTTAACATGTGATGCCTGCTCTCCAGCTCAGTCTCTGTGTGTATGCACTGCTGCAGGCTCCTTATAGCTGTGTCTGTGCTTAAATATGCTATATTCTTAATTCAATAGGTTGGTGTTCCTGGCACATCTGATGTATTTAAGTAGTCTCCTATAGTGGATAAAGTTTAACCTATGGATCAAATTCAAAGAATTGCAGCCCTGCTCATCGTTTCTTCTATGCCCATCAGCACCTGGTGAGGACGACTGTCTTCCTAAACACACGTCTCTGGTGATCAGGCTTCCACTTTATGTCAGCTGCAAAGCCAAGATTTTAGAACAGAATGAGTGTAGTTTACACTCATTCTGTTCCACACAGAATTTCCCAAGTCGTGATCAATCACTTTTCAACAAGCCCACATTTCACACTGAGTGGTGAGTTTTTAACATTTTTTATTTCTCTTTGTAATATTTTACACCCCTGTCAAAGCTGTGCAGGGTTCTGACACAATGTGTTGAGGTTGATGACAGAGGATCCAAAACACTGATCAGACCATTATTTCAATAAAATACACTAATAATACTTATAAGCCACAACATTAAAACCAACATGTTATAACATTTTATACATATATAACATTTTATTTATAAAATATTTTATATATTTAATTTATCTAATTTAACATTAGGGGTTGACCACATGTCAACTCAACCTATATTATAGTGATTTTTTCCCTTTATTTGTCACTGTGTACAATGTTTTACCATAATTACCAGTTTTAAATATCATTTTTTAAAATACAGTATTTTAACTTTTGTACTATGTAAGTAACATGTAGATAATGACATAGTACAGAGACAAACACAGACAGAAAAGCATTCACACTTTCCTGAGAGTCACCCATTAACCAGTTAACACTTGACCGAAGGAAAAAAAAAGACAGCTGGGATTCAAACTGGGGCCCTTCTAGCTGCGAGGCGGCAGCGCTAACCACTTCACAACCGTGCTGCCTTTCAGTGGTACATATAGTGGAGACTTTTTGTAGGCCAATACTTTTACCTAAGTATTGAGTTTTGGTATTTCTCCCACCTCTGTACACATTTTATTGTGTATGTATTGTGTGTAGCTGCCGACTGTTTATGTTCACCTTTGTCCTCCATGATGTCACTAAGAGCACCAGAATTAATTCTGTGCCTAATTTGGTGAATGTTAAGTTATGATAAAGTCAAAATATCATCATGAAGCAAATTGATTTATAAAAGATTTAGAACATACTGACAAATGATGGCATCATGTCAAAAAAGGCTTCTGATCAGAAAATGCATGTGCCAGGAAATGAAAACAGTAATTCCACTGATAGCAGACTAATAAAACTTCTATTTTTTACAGTGTATTATTTTGTAAGTAACTTATGAAAGTGGGATGTTGTGGGAAGTCGTGGCAACAGACACCGAAAAAATAACCTGCACTAGGACATAGAATTAACATGACTGGGCTCATGCACCTTCACATTAATACATCATCTGATTATTCAGTCTCCCACCACCATGAGTGCGTCTGGACGTCTGTGTTGTCACTCCACTGAATTGCAGTTTTTTTGCAGGAACTGCAGACCCCTGTTGTCTGGTCAGGACAAATTAGCTTGCAGACCCTCCCTCTGCCAGAGCTGATCTTAGAGATCTTGGGGGAAATGTCCCATACAGTATCTAAATGCTAATCAGCAATCCTGCTGTTAATGAGCACAGAAAATGTGTCTCTCGCAACCATCTTCCGTGTGAGCTGTGTACAAAGAGTCAGGACAGTGGTGGGACAGCTCAAGACTGCACGTTCTGTAATTTCTCTATTTTTTTATTTTTTGTTTTGCTGTTTAGAATTTTTCTTTGATTGTCTTTTGCTGGAGGTTTTGATCAATTTGATCTTGCATTTGTGACATTCTCATGTTCCCAGATATCTGCAGTAAAGTTAGTCATTACAATTCTACTATTGTTGACCAACAGAAAATCTCTTACTGATGACCACAACCACGAGAACATCATCGATGCTGTTTCTCCTATGGAGTGTAGGAGAATAAAGACTTAACATACTGTGTGTTTCAGAGCATGAGAAAGTTTAGCTTCTGCCTGTGTGTGTAAAAGTGATATTAGTGCAACACAGAGGTGGAATTTGCAGTCAGCTCTGGGCTTTTGATTTTTCTCATCTGGAGCACTGTGGGATGACAGCTGACTCTTACTCAGTGCCTGTGTTTGTGTCATTGTGTGTAAGGTTGTGTTACAGTATGTATTAGCACAGATATGCTTGTCTCTTGTGTATGTGTGTACTTTCATTGTGTAGTTGTCTTGTGTTTGAGTGAGTATGTGTGTTCTGCACGGCTGTGTGTGTGTATTATCCAGCCCTGACAACAAATGAAATAATCAAATGTTTATGGTGCGTAAAATGGCAATTCTCAGCAGTGGTGACCCTTTGTGTGTGTGTGTGTGTGTGTGTGTGTGTGTGTGGATATGATGCATCTGCCTAGGTGTGTGTGAGTGTGCCATGCTGTCAGATGCAAGGTTGTTATTAACAACTCTCTACACAGAGAAATGGAGCAGAGGCAGTGCAGAGTCTGTCAGCCAGAAGAAAGAAAGTGAGAGACAAAGCAGTAAAAGTGAGAAATATGCATATGATTTTTTTTTTCTTTTACAACTCTATCTCTCATGCACACACACGAAAATTATTTAAGCAATCTCTAGGTTCAGCTGAAGGTCGGGGCAATGTGTGGCAGGTTGCTTAGATACGCCTGAAATGAAAAAGGTTAAAATTAGACAGGGATTTGGAATTTGCTCTGACTTCCAGCACAAACGTCTAATAACTGCAGTCTAACCTTTTCCACAGACTATTACATTTAATCATTTCTGGTTGAATCTGCAGGAGATGGGATGCATGAGTCACACAAGCACATTAACTTTGACAGGCATTTGAGTAAACAGAGAGCACACTTGAACAGGATGCCATTACATTTTAATCAAATAAGTGACAGTTAAATTACACACTCTCTACAACTCCACCCTCTCCTTGCTGTTTTATACCTAATCAGTGTTTACAAGCAGATTTGGAAAGGAGTGTAAAAGTTTGGTTCAGCTTTATGGCACACACACACACACACACACACACACGGCTCGAGTCAGCACAAATATGCAGCAAGTAGTAAATTCTGTTCCCCTTATTGTTCTCAGTTCTCAGTGTGGCAGTTGAGAATTTCTGAAGTTTTGCCAAATACAGTAGGTAACATTCTCTGAAAATTTTGTTCTTGCCACATTCTTTTCTATGTGTAATATGAAAAACCAGGTAATCACATCACCAACTCCATACACCATGTCCCATAAAATCGGACTGGGATTGTGTGCTCAGTTATATTCTGAACCTAATATAATGTTTAAGGTCTTAAATTGGTCTTTTCTGAATTGGAATAAAACAGCCGGTATAGTCATAAGAAAGATGTTATCAGGCCATTATCTTATCACAACCATATCTGCAGTAACATACATACCTGCTCCATATTCACATGTTAATAATATGATATTGTGCACTTAGTTTTGGACTGTGCCGCAAATTGATTACATTTCGGCATAAAAACAACACGATTGAATTGCTTATATGCACAATTCAGTTCAACTTCATTTAATTATATAGCAACACCGACTAAAGCTCATCACGTCAAACGGGACTCAAACCTTTGACTAAATGTTCTATTTGCTTTTCTCACCCAACCATCAACTCTGATCGTCTCTTTACCAAACAGCATAAAGACTATTGTCCAATGCCAATACATAGTTTAAACCCCAACCCTGGGCAGCACTACCTGCTCCCATAGTTCAAAGACATGCATGTTAGGTTCATTGCCAGTAGGTGGGAATGTGAGTCTGAATGTTTGGTAGTTCAGTGGCAAACACTCTTATTTTAAACATTTTGCCCATATTATTCCGATCAACTTTCAATAAAGTGGCAGTTCCAAACGTTCAGTCCTAAAATACTTTTGTTTTTACAGATTTTAACATGTGAATATATATCAGTAGAAGGATGCTGAGGTTGGAGCTGCCAGGCAGGAGGTCTAGAGGAAGAGCAAAGAGGAGATTTATGGATGTAGTGAGAGAGGACATGAAGTTAGTTGGTGTGAGAGAAGAGGATGCAGAGGACAGAGTTAGATGGAGGCACATGATTCGCTGTGGAGACCCCTGAAAGGGAACAGGCCAAAGGAAAAGAAGAAGATCAAAACTAATTAACAGTAGAAAAGTTTCTGAGCCCGAAAAAAATGGGAGGATTGCAGCAGGAAGGACATCCGGCATAAAAACTCATGCCAAATCAACATGCTGAACACGTTCTGCTGTGGCGATCCCTGAAGGGACAAGCCGAAAGCTGTTGATTTGACAAAGTGAAGGTCACCCGCATTTTAGAAACACTCAGAATCCAGCATCACTGGCAACATGATTAAACACAGGTAAATATGCTACAGGTTCTTTGTAAGCATGTTTGGTTGTGACAGATAGACATGACACAAAGTTGAAATGTTTTTGGTGTAGACATGGTGTTAAACACTTTTACAGTTGTCTCCAAAAGTACTTGGACTGCAAAGCCAATGAATTTGCATTTGCTGTAAAATGAAGACACAGGTTTTCTAGAGGCCTGCACATAGAGAGAGAAAAGCCTGATACTTTATCATTGCAAACAGATGTTTCATTTTACGCATGTAAAATTTGATTCATTTGTTAATAAAAGTGCTGTCCTCTATTTTGTTAAATGTATTAAGATGTTAATGCCATCAAAGAATCATCTCAAATTCATTTTCATATAAATATTTTGATCTTAAACCCAAATGTCTTCAGCACACAGCATGTCTTCAATGCTTTTAGACGGCACTATTTGATGTATTCAGATGGACAGTGTTTTGCCTATAATATGACAGGCATGAAAACATATGAACGTATGAAAATATAAATAACTGTGAATACAGAACAGCGCTTTTAAAGGATTTTGCATGTACACTGAGGTTTATAAAAGTGAGGAGTTATTTTTATAGATATTTTATGTTTGTGATAACAAAATTAGTTACATTTTCCTGTGGACCACAATGCTGCTGTGTTTGTGTCTTGTCTTTCTTTTATATTGTTTTCCATAATATCCCTAAAACCTGGGGGCTCTCTATACTGTAAACATATATTATATGTGGTCAAAACTTACAGTGTCTTAATTTAGAGTGTTTTCTAAGTAAAATCAAAACCCACAAAAGGTCCATGGATCTGTACCAGGAGTAATAAGCAAACATCGCTCCCCCAAATTTCCAGTAATCACATGGATCCTTGGTGCATCTAGGGGGTGAGGGGAGTTGACAAAAAAGACACAGTAAGATTTACGTCCCTAGTTGGTAGGACTAAATACTTTTCCATTATTTTTGCCATCAGGAGACATCTCTGACTAACACATGATACACAGTCAAACACCCATTTAAGGCTCCATTATAATTTGATGTGTATTTGAGTGGATAAAAAAGCCTGTTAGTTTGGTCATTTATGTGACAATTGTATCAAATTTGACTTTTCTTCTGTTTCCTTGTGTTGTTCCAGTGCAAACAGAAACAATAAGCACATGAAAACTAAAACCTTGGCAATTGGAACAATTTTCTGGGAGAAGGGTGTCAATATTTTTGGCCATGACTGTAGGTCTAAAAAAGAACTGCTGGATTGATATCGAGGTGACATAACAATTAGATTAATGTTTAAATTCATGAAAAATTCACATCCACAATGTAAGTACACAAATTAAATTAAATTAAAATTATAAAATATATATTGTTATGGTAAAAATTAACTAATTTACCTTAAAATTACAAAATGAAAATCTTAATTGTATGGACATAAACATAAACATTGTTTAATCAACCACATATTAAGAAAAACAGATAATTATTGTATTTTACATAAATTAAACTGTATTCTAATTCTATTCTGTTTAAATAACACAGTACTTTTTCTGAAAAAATTGGAAATAAATGTAACTTATTTTCATAAGTTGGTTTCTTAAGTTACAGAAAACAGCTGTAATTTTACAGGTTTTAAATGTAGTTAAAAAAAACTTTTTTTTTAACTTTGCAATATAAGTGGTTACAGTTAATAAATGGATGGTTACTCCGACCTCTGTCCAGATGCTTCTTCATTATTGAGTTTCCGACAAAACAGTCATAATGACTAGTGGTTGAACTCTCGCTCAATAAAAGACTACATCAGAGCTAAATGGGAGGACTTGTTTTCTGAGGAGCCACCAGTAAAACCAGAGACTGAACACCTCTATAACACATTTCAAATGCATACATTAGTGCAGTAACCAAAGTTAGGAGAAGCAGAACCACCTGCTTTCCTTCCTGTCCCACCGCACCACGTTTAATCGTGTAATGCAATACAATATGATAAGGAAATATGAATCTGTAAGTGTGGGACTATCTTGCACTAACAGTCATTTTATTAAACATTAGATGTCTGGTCACACACTGGCTTATTTATATAGCGTAAACTGATATTAGCGATATATTTTTCCACTATTTTCATGAAGAAATGTATATAAAACTACATCAAACTAAGGTAACTGTTTGGTTAATACAGTTTTATGGGCCAGTTAACAAAAATACTGAGATACACAGTATTCATAACCCTCTGAAAACCCTTTCTACCCCTTGTTGCTTAAGTGAATTGGGACATCCCCACCACTTTACATTGATGCCATTGAAGGAAACTAGGATTAAGTCTATGAATTATGTCACCTAATGCTCTGGTAGCCTGCAGTATTTACCACGGCCACTCGATGCAGCCTCTTTCACCACATATCACACTAATAATAAATATACCAGTAGGTAGTAGGTGGCCTGCTAAACCACAGCTATGAGCAGAAAATGACTCATTGAATTAATGGCATTTAATGGAAAGATAATGCTAGAATGAACTGTGAATATAACAAATTAGTTGCTTATTTTTTTAAACATATTAGTATATAATAACCAGTGCTATTACCTTATGATTGGACACTACATTTACTGTACAGATGCAGAAAACATAGTAAGTGAAGACATGAGTGAAGTTTTACACCTGATGTGTTTTCAACAGTAATTTAGTTAATTATCAGGTTTCAGCTAAATCTGCTTCAGTTGGTTCTGTTTCCAACCCTGGTAGTCAAAATCCCTTTCTATGGTCACATAAAGCTGCTTACTGACAAATCACCATCATTCTGTTTTGATGAGGTCCTGAATTATTATCCTCTCCACAGTGATCCATGTAGTGCTATCTTAGATTCACAGCCTTATCTGCTGCACCATCAGCAGCTGAAGCACAGACGATCCATCATGGCAGCACTGTTAATTCTCCTAATCTGTCATTTGCAGTGGAAATGAAAATCAGGCACCTGTTCAGCTAATATTTCAATAAAGTATAGTAATGAATCCATTTCATTTTCTTTTAAATGTTTAACTTTTGGAGAAACCTGCAGTAACACAACACAAACTGTTCAGTGTTTCTGTTCCTGAGAGTTTCGTTAGGATATTAAGGGCGACAGGTCAGTTGACTTATTACGGGCTTATTATTGGAAGCTGTAGCTGTGGTGTGGAGCTGTTGAGATATATGTTTTATTAATTATGATTGCACACTGTGAAACACAGTCTGCATATTTGTGCCTCAGTCAGTGCCACCTGGTGCATTCCATGCAATTCAAAAAGACATCCAACAAATCTTTAAATTGCTTTACAGTTTATTTTTTAAAGATTTCACTTTTCCTGAATATTCATTTAGTCCACAACACATTAAATACAAAAAGACAAAAAACAAAAGAAATACTTGCACAGTTGCTCATTTTTAAAACCACTGAACTAGATGATGTCAGCCTATGAATTACTGTTGTATATGAAAACATACAGCAGTTACTGTTGCAGGTTTCCACCTGCCCACTGAAGTTAAAAAGTATCCACGCAATCATACTTCAAACGTTTACATATATGTGAGAATAGAAACATCTCTCTGATTCCTCTCATCCTTCTCATCACTTCACTTCCACCCCCTCCGCCCCTGTATCTTATGCATGTCCACCACACCTCCATCTCCTCTCTATTTTAAATGCTATGAAGGGAGACTGAGCTGCCTGTAAACTCAAACTGGCAATGCATTCCTTTTAATTAAGCAATTAATATTGGTTGACAACTTTGTTGGGTGCATCTGTTATTCTAATGTGCGGGAGAGATGTTCACTTTGGTTAAATGAGTCATGAGGCGAGCTTGGAGAGGAGGGAGGAATGCTATCACACTGAGGCTTTATTTCCACTTAAAGAGCCCATTATCTGCTGCTGCTGCGGGGTGGCGGGCGAACTCAGAGAAGTGTGGTTATGCTTTATGGACTGTTAATTATTTTATTTTACTGCTAGAAACTCAGTTTTATCTACATAATTGTAGAGGATCATTATGGACCAGAGTCATGTGACTAAAACAGAGCTGGGTTTCTATTCTTTCTTTCACTCTAATGTAAATTTGGCAACCACTGCAGGACCCATGGGACCATCTTCCCCAGGACAGCAGAAGGTGTATTATACAGCAAATACATTCTGCTCATACACACTCAGAGTCCACCTTCACCTCCTGGTGCTCATCAGTGGTTCCAACATCACATTCATTCAGGCAACTGTGTTTGCATTCATGGACATCTGTTGGCGGTGCAGTCAGGTAGAACTCTAAGCCTAGAACCTTCCCTGTCCTGTCACCCAATATGTGACATATTGCATGTATTGATTGGTCAGACATATAATCTGCCGTGTCCCCTGACAACTAAAATATTTTATGACTGAAATCTAAAGGGACACAAGTGTAGGAGTTGGTGATATACAGCAGGTTCAAAGTGTATGACATGACACCTATAACTTCAAATTGTTCCTCTTTGCAATTAAAATTTCTTTAGATATTTTAGGGTCAATATAACAATTTTTTATTAAACTAAATGTCTCAAGATTATGCTGTCTCAATAAACCTTGGAGAATCTCAGTGATGGTCAATGCTTCCAATTTCTTTAGCTGGTTCAATTCAAGTAGAGAGGATGAGTATTTTGCCCTTTTTTGAATTATGCTTCCATTATCTTTTCAAAGCATCACTGTTTTTATTAACAAAGCATCCAAGTTTACATATGATAAACTTGAGTAAACTTGTGTATTAATATTTTTATAATTGATCATTGGTATATATTAGTATACAAATAAATCTAAGATGAAAATCAAACTATATAGCAAGCTCTCTTAGAGCCAAAAAATAAAAAATAAAAAAAAATAAAATGTAACTCCAAACCAAATAAGTGAGCATTAGAAAGAAATCAGATTTCCTTTTGTGTATGTAGGGTCCATTTGGTTGAATCATTCTCAGGAACGTCTACTTTTCAACACTTTTCCAGTCTGGTGTTTTCTTCTTTTATCGCAGAGAGAACCACTGGCAAACCTCTGTTGATCCAACATCTGCTGTCTTCTTCTCTCCTTTTTATATTATGGCTGGAGTAGAACATTCAGCACAAGTAAAACTGACCAAATGTGAGGATAAAATAAATCATTATAAATCTATACAATTTTTTTAAGTATGAGGTGGTTTCATGTTTTGTCACAATAGATTTTTCTAGCAGTTGTAACCAGGATGTATTTCTACCTTCTCCCGATTGTTTATTATTCTTTGTTAATAATTTTTTGAGTAAAAAATAGTAGATAAGTTACATGTTTAAAATTTCTGACATTGAAAAAACACACTTCTTATTTCCAAAAAGGAACATTTTTAATCTGAGTTTAAACATTTTGAATCCTTTTCCAGATGTGCCACCCTGTTTTATTTGTGTGCCCCAGTCTGACAACTCCAATAAATAATTTCTAAAACTGCCACAGCATCTACAGTTCAATTCAATTCAACTTTATTTATATAGCGCCAATTCACAACAAAGTCATCTCAAGACACTTTACAGAATAACGTCAAGATTATAAAGATGTATAGAGAGAACCCAACAATTCCCCCTGGAGCAAGCCATAGGCAATAGTGGAGAGGAAAAACTCCCTTTAACGGAAGAAACCTCCAGCAGAACCAGGCTCAGGGTCGACGGCCATCTGCCTCGACCGGTTGGGGTGAGTGGAAAGGGGAGAGAGAAAAGAAAAAGAGCAACAAAAAGCAACAACAAAACATCGGGCAGATTGGTAGGACCAGTAGCTGCACGCTGGAAGACACACAGCTCCAAAGCCGGGGACACCTGCAGAAAGGGACAGACAGAGGGGGACAGAGAAGGAGAAAGACAACTACGGGAGAAAACATACAGAGTTAATGACATACAGTGGTGACAATTGTGGGGTGAGAGGAGAGGAGAGAGGGTCAAGAAGAGGAAAGGAGCTGAGTGCATTGGGGGGTGGGTCCCCCAGCAGTCTAAGCCTATAGCAGCATAACTATAACTAAGTATAACTAGCTTTATCAAAGAGGAAGGTTTTAAGTTAGGACTTAAACGTAGAGAGGGTGTCTGCTTCCTCAATCTGAACTGGGAGCTGGTTCCACAGGAGAGGAGCTTGATAACTAAAGCCTCTACCTCCCATTCTACCTTTGGAAATTCTGGGAACCACAAGTAGGCCTGCATTCTGAGATCGAAGTGGTCTACTGGGATGATATGGTGCTATGAGATTTTCTATATATGATGGAGCCTGACCATTCAGAGCTTTATATGTAAGAAGCAGGGTTTTAAATTCTATTCTAGATTTGATGAGAAGCCAATGGAGAGAAGCTAGTGAAGGTGAAATATGATCTCTCTTGCTTGTTCCAGTCAGTCAAGAAGGCTGTTCTAGAGATTTGTTTTATATGTGAGTTAAAGGACAAATCCTGATCAAAAATAACTCCAAGGTTCCTTGCAGTAGTACTGGAGGCCAGACTTATGCCATCTAGAGTAACAATATGGTTGGACATCATGTCTCTAAGATTTTTGGGCCCAAAGACTATGACTTCAGTTTTGTCTGAGTTTTGAAGTAAAACATTGTGGGACATCCAGGCCTTTATGTCTTGTAGGTTTGAAGCTTTATTAACTGATTATTTAAATATAGCTGGGTATCATCAGCATAGCAGTGAATATTTATGGAGTGTTTTCTAATAATGTTGCCTAAAGGAGACATATATAAAGTAAAAAGTTTTGGTCCTAACAAAGAGCCTTGTGGAACTCCATAGCTAACCTTTGTGTGCATGGAGGATTCATCATAGAACAAATTGAAATCTATCAGATAGATAAGATTTAAACCAACCTAGTGCAGTTCCTGTAATTCCAATTTCATGTTCCAGTCGCTGTAATAAAATGTTGTGATCAATGGTATCAAATGCGGCACTAAGATCTAACAGAACAAGTATAGAGATGAGTCCAGTATCTGAGGCCATGAGAAGATCGTTGGTGACTTATACCAGTGCTGTTTCTGTACTATGATGAACTCTAAATCGTGACTGAAAGTCTTCATACAAATTATTCCTATGAAGGTGATCACATAATTGTTTTGCAACTACTTTTTCAAGGATTTTAGAAATAAAGGGGAGATTAGATATTAGTCTGTAATTGGCTAAAACACCTGGATCAAGACAGGGTTTTTTAAGTAATGGTTTAATTACAGCTACCTTATAGGCCTGTGGTACATAGCCTGCTTCTAAAGATAGATTGATGATATCTAATATGAACGTATCTATAATATTTATAATACCTATAATAATATATAATGTATATATAATAAATTGTGGTAACGTTGGAATAGGTGAACTGTGAACTATACCATGGAGGTCGGCTCCTCTGATTCACTGCCTTCTTTTTCAGAGGGGCAACACTATCGAGTATTGTACGTAGTGAAGCTGCAGAATTGTCAACAAGATAATCAACTTGTGCAGGAGAAACATTAAGGAGACTACTTTCCATTGTATTGACATATGGTGAAGCAAATGTTGAAAGAATCATTTCTTTAAATTTGTTGACAGCTTTTTCACTTAAGCATCTGCTATAAATATTGTTAAAATAATCCGCTTCAATTCCATACGTAAGGACAAGGTCTAACGTGTGACTAAAACAGTGAGTGGGTTTATTTACATTTTGGGAAAAACCAATTGAATCTAATAATGAATTAAACACAGTGCTCAGACAGTTACTGTCAGCATCTACATGAATGTTAAAGTCACCCACTATAATGACTTTATCTGTACTAAGCACTAAATCAGATAGAAAATCAGAAAATTCAATCAAAAACTCTGAATAAGGCAGTCCCTTGCAAAAGTATTTATACCCCTTGCCTCATTTTGTCACGTTACAACCACAAACGTAAATGTATTTTATTGGGATTTTATGTGATAGATCAACACAAAGTGGCACATAAATGTGAAGTGGAAAGAAAAATGCTAAATGGTTGTCAAATTCCACAGTTTTCAGATATTTTTTTTAAAAAAGTAGACAACCATTTAGCATTTTTCTTTCCACTTCTCATTTATGTGCCACTTTGTGTTCGTCTATCACATAAAATCCAGTGGAGCCAATTGACTTCAGAAGTCACCTAATTAAAACTTTTCAGATGTTTATTTGTAAAAAAGCTCGAAAACCATTTATTATTTTCCTCCCACTTCATAATTATCTGCCAATTTGTATTGGTCTATAAAATAAAATCCCAATAAAATACATTTACTTTTGTGGTTGTAACGTGACAAAAATTGGAAAATTTCAAGGGGTATGAATTGTAGGTCGTTTGTCCCTACCCTGTCATACAACCCAGTGTCCGAGGGCTGAAATAAATCCACCATTAAGGGGAGCATCAGTTAAAATAGCACACCTGTTAAAAAAGGCAGCTACTGTTACTAATGGAGACAAAATGGCAGAATGTTAAACTTGTTTTTCACTCTATAAACTCAAAAACGCAGCATTTAAACTGTGCAAACACAACCATTTGCGTTAAATAATCCAGGTTACGTTAGGTTCGGTTTAGACCCTTAATAAAATGAATGGGGTTAGTCAAACGTTCGAGTTTGCCTGAAAAAAACAAAACAAAAAAAACATAAATTCCTCCCTAACATCACATCATGTGCATCATATCAGTGGTTGAAACAGCAACAACAGCAGTAGTTTCAAACTGAATGTTAACTCTGGTCTCCTGTGTAAAAGTCAAAAGTTCTGAGACCCGTACAACGACCCCAACCTCCAGACAAACATCTGAAGCTCTAAATACTAAATACTGTGTGATGTTGCCAAATGGTAAAAGATATCTTTTGGTGGTTTCTTTCTTTAGCTAAGACCTGTACAATAATGTAGTAGTGTTGGTAACTGTTGCCTAGTTACGGGTACGGATGTCTCCTGAAACTTACGTTAAAATGCAGTCACCACCAAGATCCAGGACACTTGAGAAAAATACTGATGAATTGCATGTAAACACATTTTTGGTGAGTGGGATGTATTTGTGCACTTTTAAGACATAATTCCTGAAAACCTTGGAAGCATATGATGAATGAGATATAGGTAGGTTGAAAACCATCAAAACATTTTGCTGCAACCCACTAATATGCATAAAATATCCAGTGTAATAATCAGCCCCTCCAGCATTTCACAGACTTTTCGTGTGACTGTTGCAACATAAACTGCCTGATTTGGTTAGAGCTCTTTAATAAATTGTGATAATTGTTGCAATGTTTGTATGATGCTTTGAATTGCAAAGTTGCACAGTATTCACAAGGGATTGCTTAAGTTAATTAATTGCACATTCCTGGAGGGACTGAATCATGCAGGAGTGCTGGTGAAAGTCTTCAACCTTCAGTCGCTCCCCTGGCTCTCCTCTAAATGCACTTGGAAGGTTCTTTGACCCCAGCCTCAACTCTGATTGCAGTCCTCCCCTCCCGCCTCACCCCCCTGCTCCCAATGCTGGCTGCCTTCACCCACTGGTGCTCTGTTGTGCCAAAACCGACAACCTCTCTGGCCATAGAAACCTTAGGTCAAATCAATAAAGAGGCTGGATGACTCCAATTGTATTTGTGTATTTTATTTCTTGCAAGAAAGGAACAATACAGAAAAAACAACGTCTGGCTTCGAGGCGCATATGCTCATATGTTCATAAGCTCGTAAGCTCAGCTTCTATTTATACTTTTTATAAAACTTTTATTTATACCATATGTGTTTAATGCCATTGGCTGAACTTTATTTCACTTCTGTCATCTTGCATAGCTAAATGTGACATTTAGAACCATTTTTCCAGATATAGGCTTAAGCACAATGTTAGTGAGAACAGTGGTAACAGGAACTTAAACTTTATCTTCTGCACACATAGGTGTTGTATATGCTTTAACTCAACAGCTTACGGGTTTTCTAAGGGTCACAGTGCACATCTGTCACAGGAAAACGTTTTTCACACGCAGCACATTAGTAGAAAATCATTAATAGTTGATCATGTCTGCAATTTTCCATCACATGCTTCCTTCCTGTTACCTCAACCATTGGTGCTGCTTAATTGGTTCCTGGAAAGCAGCAGGTTACCACACACACACACACACACGCACACACACACACACACACACACACACACACAGGCTGGTTTTAATTAGGCCAGGCTTTTTGTTCGCTAATTTAACTGTATATGCATGTTTACAGCTGTGTGTGTTAGTGAGAGTGGGTCTTTTGGACTTTTAGATGGTAAATTGAAATTGTGGCCAGAAAATGGATTTGTTGTAGTTTGACCAAGTCCATTTCAGTGCCTCAATTTTCTCCCTGTTCCAGTTTGCTGGCTCACAATAATGAAGCAGGGGGGCAAACATGTTCAGGGGAAAGTGGTCATCTCCCTCTCCCTTTGTCTCTTTCTCTCGCTCTCTGTCTCCCCTTCGCTGTGGATGACACTTGTGAAGTGAGTGAGTAATCTAATTCATTTCCTATTATGCATTGACAGCTGTTCTAATGTCCTCCATTACATGTGACCGCAAAATGAGGACTGGCTTTAATTTCTTGGCTGGGCATAGAGCCTTACGTGAAATGTAAGCTGAACAAGAGGCACTAAGGGAGACATGGATGGAGAGAGGAGCCAATCAATGTCAGGCAGCTGGCATTAACGCTGAACCAAGGTTTTCATTCTTTAAATGATTACTGCTTCTTCCTATTGAGGATATCAAAAGATCTAAATTGCTCCTTAACTCTTGCAGTGTACAGTGAAGAGCTGACACTGAAGTGTGATATCCTAATGATTGGACTTGATAGCTTTAAAATAGCCTTTTCATTTCATTAGTCAGCACCGTCGTGCACACATTTCTGAAGTGACAGGGGATAATCAAACATGAATGATCTACGTAACTGAGCCAATACATCTTTGAGGAGAGTGAAAAACCAGAACGCCTTAAGTTTTGAGGAGCTCATAAAGCTGATTCTTTGCCGCCTTGGAGCATTTTCATCTTTACATGCTGGAGAACATATTGACTTCAAGCTACTCTTGACAAGCTGAACACTCACCGTCTTATATTCAAGTCTTGTCTCCTTTGCTCAGCATGTATCTGTGTTTTCTATTTGGATTCTCAGCGATTGAAGCTGTGATCCCCCCACCCCATGGCTCCTACCTAGATTTCCCTCATATCACCATGGGGAACTGTGAAAACCATTTAGAGCATATAGAAGAGCTACAGGTCCCCGGCGTTGTGCCTAAAGCTTCAGGGAACACACAACAGCATTAATAATCCATACACAGTGGGGATTTAGGATTTTGGTATTCCACATGACAAAGTGCCTTTGATACCTGTTAGCTCCTCCATAAAACGAAGAACAAAGTGTGAGCAAAATCTTCGTGAACAACTTTAGAATAAAAAAAACAAAAAAAACAAGTTCCAACACAACAGTGTTTGGTTATTGTGCATGTTTAGTAGGTCTCTTTAAATGTTTCCGATACAAAAAGCTCCACAGCTTGTTAAGAATACATGAACCCATTTGAAGGGCTCTGTTGATGCTTTCTCTACAGTCTTACCCCCCTTCTGGGTCCAAGGATCTGTGCAATTTGGAAACTTTTCAGTGTGGTATGTGGGAATTCTTCCAAAATAGACTCATAACAAAGTATTTGATACCCAAGAGGACAGCACTTCTTTGGCAGTAAATACCACCATTGTTACTGCTATTATTTTTAAACCTGTCTCTATCAGTCAGTTAGTTGGCCTAACAGTGGGCTGTCTCAAGCTGACACAACGGCAATGTTATCTGCCTAATCATGGCTTAATCTGTTTGAAGGTAATGTCTGATGCTGTGTTTGTCAGGGGATGACAAAGCCTTGGTGTGGTGTTAATCTTGGTAACTGAGGCATCGTGAGTCGAACAAATGAAGCTAATCTCCAGTCAGATGAAAGGAGGCATCCCCAGCTAACACCGAGATGATGTTGTTTATTGTTTTGCTGCACTTATCGGCTTAACATGTAAAGATTTCACAAGGAACAGCTCAGTGGTTTTAAACAGATAAAGATGGCTTAGTGCCAAAGCTGTTTTCCTCACCCCCCTTTGCTGTCATCCAGAAAAAGAAACAGAACTATAGCATGAGAGTGCACAAAGAGGCCACAGATGTAAGTTCTGTTAGGGAAAGTGTGGAGGGAGGTGGAGAGACGCATTTTCTGAGTGCAACACAAACTACTACTAGCTACTTTATTAGCATTTCATTTGCCAAAAACGCACATCCCAATTCTCACAGCCTAATGTGATACCCACAGAATTTTTATTTTGATGTGTTGAATAATCCAAAAGTCTACAATGATAAAACTGATGTGCAAACATTAGTAAGCCCTTATTTTGAAACAACAAAAAGACTAAAAATAAACAAAGTAAAAAAAAATTCAGGGTCAGTGGTTCGATCCCCCATCCCAGCTATATATCTAAGACACTGAACCGCAGCCGTGCAGTGCTGGTCCCAAGCCCGATATAAATTGGGGAGGGTTGCGTCAGGAAGGGCATCCGGCGTCAAAAACTGTGCCAAATCAGCATGCGGACAATGATCCGCTGCGGCGTCCCTGAACTCACAGGATAAGCTGTATGACTGTAAGTGGTTCTTGACTAAATGCAGTAGTTGCTGAAGCTGAAATATGTGGACAGACTAAAAGCAGCATAAGCATTAGGACCTCCACCTGCCAAAAAAGGATTGTCCACCTCCAAAGTCTAAATTAGCCTGTTTAAGGTTCTTGGCGGAGCTGTGAAACATTTCAAACTAACAACAAAGTCCACTTGCTATGAAGTCAACCTGGAGGATTGAAAGTCGTTTCCATTCACAGTCACCGTATTGGAAAAATTAAAAACAATAGTGTTATTTGGGTAAATCCACACTTACAGTAATAAAACATGACAAATCTTAGCCTGAATGTGCAGCATGCAACCATAAAATTTGGAACATTGTCCTGGATAAATTTGCCAGCTAATGAGGAGATTGAAACTCCACTTGATATTAATTCTGCCCACGTGTTATGTGAAAACAACTACAGTCTGTTGACATACAAGTTTGTGCTAATGAATGCATTAATTAGTATAATTAACATCCTGATTAGAGTGGGTGCGTCTGCATTGTTGTTATTGTGGCTGGACATTAGGCAGCTTTAGAGCCTAGGAGACAGAAAAATTACTGATCCTGAGTTTGTGGGCTGCAGCTTAGTCTGTTTTTTACCAACCGTTCCATTGATTGGAATAAACAAAAGGGGGGTGGGAGGTTACACTGATGAGACAGACTTTTGTTTTTGTCCTCAAACTTGCCTTGTCATTTTGAACTAGTTTATCAATCTTGCCATGTGGCCCCAGGGATGGCGCACCAGGAAATCCAGGCCCCCGCACCATCGTGGCTTTTAATCAGCACACTTGGTGCTAAATAATGCAAACATGAAAACAAACATGTATCTCAAGTCTCCTAGTGTATCACATCACCTAAAAGGGTGTTAGTGCTGATTAATTGTGTGCTCATTGTTGCAAATGGGCGATGCTGGGGATGAAAATAAATCTAGGAAATGCTTTGAAGTTTTGTCATCAGAAAGATTATGTGCACACAGCCCACCCTATACAGACATACGTGCATTTAAGCTTAGCTGTCCTTAGAGAAATCTCATCCCAGTGTTGGAAATTTAAATAACCCCATAAGCTATGCATATCAACACACCATCTTTAAAATCCTGCCACAAGGTTTTTTGGCTTACATCAACATGAAATATGGTTTTAATTTAAATTATGTTGCAGTTAAAGTTAAATGTGTTTAATTCAACCTCTGCTTTTTCTATGCTATTTTTCTATTATTTAAAATTGCTTTTACATACAGTAAAAGTACATCAGGGTTTTGATAAACACACAATGTCAGGCTTTATGATGTTATGTTATGGAGGAGGTACAGGCTTTCACAGAACACATAAATGCAGTTCACATCAACGTTTACCAGGGAGGACACCAGTGACAACAGACTGGACTGTGCAGTTAACGCTGGGACTTGTGGCAACCTGGGTATGGAAGTTTACAGGAAACCCACACAAGGAGCAGTACTTTGACTTCCACTACCCGCTGCAACACAACTAGGAGTCATCAGGACCCTGCACAGCAGGGCAGAAAACATCACCACCCCCTCTAAAGCCAAAGAGAAGGAGTATAGACATTTGAGGACAGCTCTCAAGGCCTGCAGTTTTCCTAAGTGGGCCCTAAGCAAGACTGTGTCCATATCTAACAGAAGGACGACAGACAGAGCAGAGACTCAGAGTCAAAGGAAAAACCTGGTGATTCTTTACATGGCTGCATTGTCTGAAAAGCTCAAAATGATATCATACCTATTCACTTCAAACCCACTGGCACTGGCACTGGCTAGTCCACCAAACACCTAAACTCAAGAAGAGCAATGTAGTGTTTGCTCTACTTTGGAGAAATTAACAGCCTCTAAACAAGAGGAAGACCAGCACAGAAGAAGCCGAATCAGCAGTTTACCTACACCTGAAGAACACTCGTTTGAGGATGACAATGTCCACATTTTGGACAGAGAAGACAGATGGTGAGAGAGAGGAGTACTTGAAGCCATTTATGTCCACATGGAGAATCCTTTCATTGACGAAGGAGGAGCCCTCAGGCACAACCTGTCTCACATTTTTCATGCCAGGACATTTAAGACCTCTTCATACGAGCTACACCTAACAACCCCCATCTTAGGGGTCAAGGGCGTAATGGTTACATCTTGACGACTCCACACTGTTTCCACCTCCAACCTTAACCACCCTATTGAGGCCAGGGTGGAACAAAGGCCTACTCTGGGGGATATAAATGGGTTTCCGACCACTGAAGAAGCTGCTTGGGTAAGTAGGGAAATGTTTCTAACCAAGAAAGAAGTCCAGTTGACATGATTCAATCTTCTGATAATGTCTTTAATATGTCTTTGTTTGAATGTCGCATTTCTACATTTAATAATAAATGCCAGGTGAAAATCCAAGATTCGATTATCGGCCATTGTATACAGCTGCAGAATAAAGTCTTGTTATATAAAAAACTCACCTCACTGTCTCTCTTACACACACACACACACACACACACACACACACACACACACACACACACACACACCATTCTCAGTCCTGCCACCACCTGCTTTTACACATACCCTCCAGTAGAGTTGATAAACACTGGAAATGGAAAGGGATGAATGGAGGAGACTAGGATGTTTGTATGCGTGTGTGTGTATGTATGTGTGTGTGTGTGTGTGTGTGTGTGTGGGCAAGGTTAAAGCCTGCTGAGACCCACCCCAAGCTCTGTGCTGGCTAACAGGCAGCAGACTAATAACTTCAATTATCTCAGTACTCAGCTTCAGGCCACAGCTGATAGGACAGCAACAAGCAGTATCTGCCTTTGATAGACACACATACACACACACGCACACACAAATACATACACACACACGTACACAAGCACACACACATGCACCAGAAGCCAAAGCCAAACATAAGTTGGTAAATATGTAATCACCTCCACTCACACACAGGATATGGGACACAAATGCAGCTTCACAAATCTCCAAACACCAACACACACATCTATGAACTTATACACAGAACACAACACATAGTAAAAACTGTAGTCCTTGATCACTCCTAGGCAGTGACAGACTCTGAGGGGCAGGGAGGACATATTATTGTCTTCATTGATGTAGTAGGGGCACTTTCAAGGAAACTTTATCCTGTTAGGTAGACAACAGGAGGCTTTATGGAAAATTTTGCTTATTGAGTTATGGAAAAAACCACACTACAATGCACATTTGTCCATGTGGATTTTAACAGAACCACAAGTGTATCTTTTCTGTGAGATGGACAAGTCTTGGACATCCAGACTGATTCAAAGACGCTTCAGACAACTGTCCTGTTTGGCTCACAGTCACAAGGACAGAAACATGAAATGCTTTCTGACAAAAGAAAAACACATAAGGTTTTTTTCTCTATTGTCTCTTGGTGCCATGGCGACCAGTGTATTCCAGAATTATGACTTTGTAGTTACAAAACAGAGAGAGAGAGAGAGATTGAATGAGAAGATCAAGGAGGGTGACACAGGAGTAAGAAAGTATGCATCATCAGAAAAGGTGTTGCAACAAGATGAGGCAGCTGATGAGGTGCCTGAAAAACCAATCTGCTGGGGTTTGAAGATAGCTGGGGGTGGAGGGGGGACTGATAAAGCAAGAAGGAGAAAAGCAGGATGAGGAGGTACAGCAGTGGCAGAGGGGACAAATCAGAAAGAAAGCACGAGATGGAGGGAAGCGAGAAGATTGAGGACACAAAGTGGCATCCACAGGACAGCGAGTGGAGGTCAAACACTCTCACACTTGCTCCCTCTTTAATTTTTTAGCCTTCCTATCCTCATGCTGACCTATCCTCCTCCCTCCTTCATGTCAGTCTGTCCTCCATATGCTTTGGAAACAATTTTTCCTTTTTGTGTCTGACAAAGTGGGGCCGCTGTCCTGTCAGCAACACTGGCAACAGGGCGTACTGTGTCCTGATGTTTAATTCATTGACATAGAGTCAAAGAGGACAACAGGAAATAACGAAAGGATGAATGAGGGGGAAGAAGGATTTCTATCTTTTGCTGCTTTGTTTCTAGCTATATTAGAGAAAGTTAAATGAAAGGCTGGAGACCGAGGGGGAGACAAAGAGAAACAGATACTGTACATAGAGAGACGGCGTGTTTGATGATTATGGAGGTTGTCTGCTGTTTGCCTGTCTGTGGAGACATACTGAGCAACAGATACAGACAAAGATACACACAGTAGCCCTGACATCACTCTGTCATGCTCCTGTTAATCAGAGCCTGAATTAACATCTTTTCAGAGGAGCAGGATTAGGGAAAGTCCCATTAGACCTGAACCTGCAGGAGTGTGTGTGTGTGATTCTAAAGTTGGCTGTTGTTTGAATTCCTGATCTTGAGAGAGGACACCGGTGTGAGGAGGATGCTCCCACTTGGGTTAGTGTACGAGGCTGATGTTTGACTGAAGCATACAGGTTCTCCATGACTAAAAGGATGACAAGGAAGTTTAATTGTGTGCGCTCACTCTTTTTGTCTCGTTGAGGTTCCTTGTTTTTTGTTCTTTGTGATTTTTTTATAAAAATGCAATCATCAACCACTTATTTAAATGGTTGTAGTAAATGGTTTCCTAGTCTCAAGTCTATTAAGTTGCACATGTTGCCCTTAACAAGAGCAATAACGGGAATAAAAAGGTGATTCACTTGAAGTCCCCTGAGAACGTTGTCATCAGCCAACAGACAACTAAAAACTGTGTTTCTACTCTTTTATTTGCTCTATTTGTGACGCTACTGCAAGACATTTTGTAAATGTTGTATCCAAATTAGTGCAATTAAATACATGGTAAATGTTCTGCACTTATATAGAACTTTTCTACCTATCTGTACTCAAAGTACTTCACACTGCTTCTCATTCACCCATTTGCACTCACAGTCACACACTGATGGGGGAGCTGCTATGCAGCTGGTCAACACTCACTGGGAGCAACTCAATTGTTTGATAGTTATTAATATTCGGAAGGGTTATGGTGATGACAGAAATGTCAATGTGCATAAATTGTGCGTGGTGGTTTTGTGTACAGATGCTCTGCTGATGTTGAAGGAACTTGTTAATGCAACAAACATTGGGTCTCATTCATTAACTTTTATTAAGAAGAATGTTTTCTGAAAACCCAACAATTTCCACATTTCCAGCGTTAACTCAATGACTAATAGTGCGTCATACATCTTTTTGTGTGTGCGTGTATTATTTTATACTAGTTTTCTGGTGGTTTCCTGCAGCAGAGCCTCTAATTCACAACTTCTTTTGTTTGAAGTCCAGTGTCTTTAGTTTTTCAATGTCTGGTCTTGACTTCCAAAATGTTTTTTTCCAGCCCTAAAGCCTCACGCTTAATGGAGCAGGCACAGTACTGTTCCTAAATGTCAAAGGTCTCAGATGGGGAAAGGGCCAATAAAGCTTGATTAGGACATCTCTAGTTTCTTGCAAGAACATTTGTGTAAATGAAATATTTGATCCTTATTTCTGACCCTGGAAAAGAGTTTCCAGTTCCAAAACACTTTGATAAGAAGAATAAAACCTTTTTCAATTGAAAACATTACCACTCGGTGTTAGCTGCTGAGAAATGATTTTTACATATTAATAAAAACATGTCATGGCTTTGAGATAGACAGGAAGCCATATGGTTTTCTTTGATAATAAAGGATTTGTATTTGGCCCGTGGATTCAGGTTTTATTTCCTGGGTCAGGTCAGAGTTTTCCTGAAAGCATGAATTAGAGTCATTAAGTGGCAGGCTTCAGATTGAGTTAGCATTAAATCTAATTAGCACAAAGCCAATGTGATAGCTTAGATCAGCTGAGGATTTATCAAGCTAATTGTTAGTGGCACTGTGTTTCTGTGTCTCCTCTGCTCAGCTAATGAAAGTGAAACACCAGCTTGTTTTGGGCTCTAATGTAGCCGCGGGCACCTTTCCTCCCCAGACGTCAACTGAAACCACAGAAGACCACAGCAAAACACATGGCTGCTGTTTTGACAATGATCAAAAAGCTAAAAAATAAGTGCAGCAGTTTTTCACCTGTGTAATACTAAGACAGAACAGGAGGAGGACATTGTAAAAGTTGGAGAGGACACTCAGAGTGATTGATGATTTGGAGGAGGTTTGTGGACAATCTTATTAATTAAGGCTGAAAACCACCTCTAATGCTAAAACATTACCTCCGATGATAATTCTGCTTAAGTTGCACATTACTCTGCCTTTAATGCAGATGCTCGTCTCCCAAAAGACATTTAAAGAAAAGGCTCTTCGTCTATTTCCTTTCTTCATATGACATCGTAGATGTATAATTGATAAAGCCATAAACCAATGTGAGCATAAACACTGTTTGTTTCTGTGTTTGCTGGCAGTTTTTGCCTTAATTATTCACAAGAATATCAACATGGAAAAGGCGATGCACTCACCAACAGTCAGGAGGTTTTAACTGGGCCACTGTTGAAAATATGCTCCAGATTTGGGGAAGGTCCTCTAGGAGCTTTGCATCAACAGAATGCCAGACAGTCACTGTCCTCAAATTATTTTCCTCATCCAGAGCAGAGAGAACACAGAAAGGTTTTCAAAGTGAAGTGAAGTATGGTGGGAGGCTCCTCACTGTTCTGCCTTTACAAAGCCTCTCATCCCCCAGCTTTAAGTGGACCAACAGTCCAAATGCTGATATTGGAGGCAGCAGTTAAGTTTATGAACCATGGTTCCCTGCAAGTATCACCAAGAGTGCACAGACCTGGGTCTGCTCTAAGGCTGTAAGGTTGTCTATCCAAGTAGGCAATTAGTTTGTTAAGGAAGGAATAGATTGTTGATTATTACTTGTTGCTTGTTGCAGCTCATTTTCTGATGATGCATACTGTCTTCGTCCTCTCTCACCATTCTCATCTTCTCATTCAATCTCTCCCTTGTTTTGTAACTAACATTCTGGAATACACTGGTCGCCATGGCACCAAGAGCCAATACAGAAACAAATCTTATGTGTTTTTCTTTTGTCAGAAAGCATTTCATGTTTCTGTCCTTGTGACTGTGAGCCAAACAGGACAGTAGTCTGAAGCGTCTTTGAATCAGCTTGGACGTCCAAGACTTGTCCATCTCATAGGACAGATACACTTGTTCAACTGGTAAAATCCACATGGACAATGTGCATTGTAGTTTGCTTTTTTTCCGTACCTCAATAAGCAAGATTTTCCATAAAGCCTCCTGTTGTCTAACTAATATAGACAGGATATAGGGGGGAGTTGGGCAGTATCGGTGACTGCTCCCAGGTGCCCACATGGACAAACAAAAACCACAGATGAGCCCTCGAAGATTCCCTCACAATAGAGCAAACAGGATAAAGTGTCTTTGAAGGTGCCCGTACTAGAGCAATGAAGACAATAATATGTCCTCTAAAATCCTTTTTGCCCCTCCCCAATCCAGTGTTCTCATAAACTGCCTCCGGATGTCAATACCTGCCATCCAAAATATTAGTGTAGGTCATCTGCACTTCAGAAATACCTCTGTGAGGCGTTCATGGATTGGTAAATGTTCTGCACTTTTCTACCTATTGGCACTCAAAGCACTTTACACTGCTTCTTATTCACCCATTCACACACACAATCACACACACACTCACACAGATGGGGGAGTTGCTATGCAGCTGGCCAACACTCACTGGGAGCAACTAAGTTGGGGTTCGGTGTCTTGCTGAAGGACACCCAAGGATACCAAAGGAGCTGGGGATCGAAACAACAACTGCGGGATTGGTGAACCCTCTACCTCCTGTGCCACAATCCCTCCAATGGAAGTACAGGGTGTGGGTCAGCTGTGTTTTGAAAACACTAATTGTAGAAATTTGAGATCAGGAATTCTTGAGTTGCCCCCAGCCAGCTGAACCCCAACTTAGTTGCTCCCAGTGAATTTTAGCCAGCTGTAACCTTAGCCTGGAGTAATTTTCCCTAACCCTAACACATCCAATAATAATGCCAAAAGCTGCCTTAGGAAGCATCAAAATCTGAAGCCATGGCATGAGAATGTGATATTTCCTCAGAGTAGTCCGGTTTCCTCTCACAGTCCAAAAACATGCATAATAGGGTCACTGACTCTAAATTGGCCATAGGTGTGAATGTGAGTGTGAATGGTTGTGAGTCTGTGTATGTCTGTCTGTGTTTGCACTTATACTGACTGGCGACCTGTCCAGGATGGACCTTACCTCTTGTCCATTGACCCCAATGACCCCGAAAAGGATAAGCATTTAATACCTGAGTTTTATTCCGTTATTACCGTTATACGTTTATTTTAAATATAATTTAAATGCATTTCCTGATCAGTATATTATAATGATTTTTCTAACATTTTGCTCTGTTCTCCAGGTATAATTTATAAGTACAGAAAAAAAACGTATGGTTATCACAAAAAGACATTTAGTCATTTTGGCTGTTAAACCATTTCTTTTGGGACCTTGTGCGTAGGTGCTCTTTAATAACCGACTGCACTGATGATTATAATTTTTTAATGCTTTGGTAATTGTGTGTGTTCAGGAACCACTGATTTAGAATTTAAAAAATGTAATTCCTTAATACATTTTGGAAAGTAGTTGATTCATTTCCGTAGATTGTAGATTCTGTAGCATTTGATATTTCCATTGAGGAAGATACTGAGGCCTGTGAGCACTAATTGGTTTCCAACATAATAACTGAGCTGATATGAGTTTTCAGCTAAAAGATGTTGAGTTTTACGATTAAAATGGGGATTTGATGAATGAATAAATATTTTTGGTTTACATTAACTTACTCAATTATAGTGTAACATCCATTAAAAAGTACAAGTTTTTTTATCAACATAATA